>NC_133029.1:15784545-16410454 GCF_048771995.1 Taeniopygia guttata
TTTGGCTCATCACTATGATATTAAAGTACCTACTGCTGCTACTGGATAGTAATTAAATGTTCTTACATATAATTAACTACTTTCAGTTGACTACTGAACAGTTTAAATAATCTACATGTAATGGCAGATATTTTGGTATTAGGATGGTGACAGTTGGTGCCAAATAGCTGGAGAAGTTGGGGAAACAGCTATTGTGCATCAAACCAACCTTGTGCTGGCAGATGACTCCACCTCCCTCCTTTTCCTGGGGGTCCCTGTCCATCCTGGGTGCCAGTACCAGAGGATCCTTTTGGATCTCTTCAGGACTCACCTCAGGTTTATTTCCTGTAGAGCAGAAGAATTTAGAATTGCCAAAAAGGGGGGATGTGGAGGGTGCTGCTGCTGTGGCTCAGTGGGCAGAGGGTGAATCTGCATCTGCAGTTCCTGGAGCAGCAGTGTGGCTGTGGAGGAACATTTAGCACAGGTGCAGTGCCAGAGGTGTGTGGGCTTTGTGAGAGGCTTGGTCTGAAATCCACCTTCAGCAAGAGCTGATCTGTTGTTCATTATTTCATTCCAGTTGTATTTCAGGGATTTTATATCTCTGTGTTTTTATCTGGAGTGTCTGCTCAGCTTTGCACAAGGAGCTGGGTGCTGGCTCTCTCCTTCCCTGTGTGTATAAAGCTGATTCTGGCTTGGTGTAAGGTTTTAGTGCTCCGTGTGCTGCAGAGCCCAGGGCTGGTGCCCTGTTCAGCTGCCTGGCACCTCCCTGCAGTGCCAGGAGCACTCCAGTGTGGAGCTGTGGTGTTTGCAGTGAGCTGCTCCCAGCCTGGCAGCACCAGCACCGGCCCAGTTTGTCTGACAGATGCAGTGGAGCAATTCTCTCTCCCTTGGCTGCAGGCAAAATGAGTCTCCTGCTCTAATTTCATTGTGTTTAGCCATCTCACAAACTCTAAAGCTCCCTGAAATGGGAAGGAAGTAATGTTTAAATTTTACATGAGTGAACTGATTTACTCAGGCTGAAGTTTTGAGTTCCGTCCTTACAAATACAGGGCTGGAGCTATCAGTCTGTGCATCCATCCGTCTGCCTGCTGAAGATTGAATTAGCAGGAGCACAAATGCAGATCCAGGACTGTAAAAGCTTTGGCTTAAACCAGTGCAAACCATGTAGGGCAGATGCTGCTGCCACAGGGAATGTGTTGTGTTTGCCTGGGGTTATCTTGTCTGCTAGTCTGCCCTCAGTGATGGAGCAGACCATTGCTGCAGGGTCACTTCTGCCGCTGGCAAGTGGTGAAGTTGCCGTTCCTGGGAATATATTTAAAAAGTGTGTGGATGTGACATTTGAGGATGTGGTTTAGTGGTCAGTGGAATTGATCTTGGAGGTTTTATCTAAACTTTAATGATTCTGTGATTCTAAAACTCAAGTGTTTGATAATGTCTGTCCACTCCTGACTGGGAAGGGATTCAGATGCTCCTCTGCTTTCTTCTGCTCCTAATGGAGGGGTTTAGCTTCCTGTGGAAGGGATTTTGCAGAGCATGTGAAATGCTGGTTCAATTCTCTGGTCGCTTCCTATGGGCACCGGCCCCGCGCTCCTTGGGGAGCCCAGTGCCGGAAAGTCGTAACTGCGCTCGCTGATGGCCTGGAGATCCCTTTTGCAGATGTTTCACCCAGGTCTCTCCTTCCACCTCTGTTGAAATAAATGAACAATCAAGCTGCAGTGCTGCCATGCCTGGCTGGGGCCCAGCAGCAAACCGTCCTCCTTGACCCAGAGGCAGAGGATGCTGGATTTCTGTAGGGGCTGCATTGGTTTGTGAGGTGGGGATCTGCTGGCAGGGATCTGCCAGGTGGGCAGGGACTTGATATCGGGCTGCATCCTCAGGGTGTGCTCTGTGAGCAAACACAGCTCTGCCCTTGGTCCTTGGATGCGGCACCCAGCAAGTCTGAAACGTCTGCGGAGACATAAACAGAAAGGGGGAGAAGTCACGATTCTCTCCCTATTTGTTTGACCTAAATACACTGAAGTAACTGTACCCCCATGAAAGAGATAATTTCCTGACGCTGGAGAGCTTAACATCTGTTTCCTCCCATTTTTTTTCAGTGGTAGAACATGGTAACGGAAGAACTGGCGGGGTTTTCTTTCCTCTTTTTCTTTTGTATAGCAAGAGGCGCTGCATGCTTGGGCTAAATACGCTCCCCGAGAGCAGACAGGTTTCTCTCAAGGGTTATATGATCATTTGTTCTCTATTTTCTCTCCTTCCTGACTCCCCCCGCCCCTCCTGGAGAGGAGCGGATACAGCGAAGCCCAGGCAGGACTTCCTCAGCTCAGCCATGCCTTCTGGCAGGCTGCGCCGCGTGCCCTCTCCCTGTCACCCCCCTTCCCCGAAAAACAATGGCCAAAGGCTCCTTCTTGTTTGTTATTTTGGATCCTGCAGAGGAAGAGCCGAGTGGAAGATCGTGTCCCCGGGGCCCTCGTGCATTCCAGCTCCGGCAGCGCCCGGCGAGGCTGTCGGCGCCTGGGCCAGCCCTGTGGTGCTGGGGGGGACACTGGCTTTGGAAGCAAATTTAGCACTGCTGAGAGGTGAGAGGAGAGGGATGGAGAGCCTTGGAGGGGTGTCTGGAGTCGGTGCTCCACAGTGAGTGCAAATCCTGTCCTTGGAGCATCCAGCGCAGCACAGGTTGTCACAGTGCCAGGAGGAGCTGGGCTTTTCTACTGACTATTCTGACATTGTTTGAGACCCCATCTTCTCCTTTGCTCATGGGGTGCAGTGAGCCTCAGACCCTCTCTGCCTCTGGCTCCAAAACCTTCCAGGACGAGCTTAGGTCTCTCCAGGTGCTCTGAGCCAGGCTCTGTGGTGGAGAGCAGTGTCTGGCAGTGATCCTGTCTAGGCTGCCCCAAGGGCAACCCCACCACCAATTTCCTCTTTGTTCCCTTCAAAGGTTTGTTGTTTCTCAGGGCCCCAGTCAAAATAGTTCTTTCGGGTCACTTGATAAAAGGGATTTACAATTTGCCTGGAACCTGGAATATGCATGCTCCAGAATCCCACAACACCAAGGGATCCTGGAAGCACAGAATGGTTTGGGTTGGGAGGAACCTTTGAAATCTTCTTGTTCCACCCTCTGCCGTGGGCAGGGACACCTTCCACTGTCCCAGGTTGCTCCAAGCCCCAATGTCCAGCCTGGCCTTGGACTGCCAGGGGATCCGGGGGCAGCCACAGCTGCTCTGGGCAGCCTCTGCCAGTACCCTCCTGGTGATTCAGAGCACTAAATATATTTTTTAAATATATTTTTATATATTTATATCTTATAAAAATACGTTCTGTTTGTTGCCCAAAATCTGCAGTGATCTGAAGATTTTGGGGCCTATGTGGTGCCTGCCTGGCAAACAGCCTGAACTGTGTGCTGTTAAATGAGCAATTTCTTTCCATCATCAGGGTTTCTTGAGAAAACTCAGCCTGGATCAGGCTAATCCTAGTTTCCTAATCGATGCTTCCTTTTTAGTAGGTCTTGCTACCCTGCTGCCTTTGGACCTGGTGTCGTGGTTTAGCCTGGTTAAAGAGCCTGGTTTTGCTCTGCTTGTGGATTACCTGTGTAGGGCAGCTCAGCAGCAGGAGACTGCCCGTGGGAAGTGTCACTCCCTGAGGGGTGGCTTGTGACAGCCCTGCTTGCTTGGGCCTGATTCAGTGTCCTTTAAGTCCATGAGAACAGTCATCTTCAGTGGGTGTTCCCTGGGCCCATGCTGTTATTTCTGCTGGCTGTCTGCTAAATCACACTGAAAAGGAGCAAAATTGCTCTTACTCCCACCTGTATCATGCAGGAAGAGCCTGTTGCCAAGGGAATGTTTTGCAACCACGAGTGAGATACAGAGCACCTATTTCTTAAAGATAGGGATAATGCAAAAAATATGGAAAGAATTTGGAGGGGGAATCATGGCTGTAGATACAGATGTTTGTGTAACACACCTGGTGCCCTTGGCTGGGGATTTTATTAGTCTCAGCTTATTCATCCCCCTCAGTGACCTGGAAAAGGAAAGTGAATTTTCAGAATGACAGGCTGCTGCTTTTGTGATGAGAAGAGCAGGGCAAGGCAGGGACCCACTGTACACTGGAGCTGTAGGCAGCATTTGCTTGATAGCTGGAGTTTTATAAAACCATCTTCCCCTCCAGGTGAGATTCTGTGTGTTTTGGAGAGCAAACACATGAGCCTTTGGTCTCCAGACCTGGCTGAGCCACCCTCCGTAGGCTCAGGTCATCTGAGGGCAGTGGAAGAGGTGGAAGGTAATTGTGTTTTCTGTGGTTAAAGCCCTGCTGTAAGTGATGGTAGTCCCAGCTCAGCTGCTGGCTGGTAACTTGCTACGACTTGACATCTGCAGCTGCAGCTCAAGGAGGAGAAAAATAAACATGTGGTTGACAAGTGGTGTAGTTTTCTGACTAATAGCTGTTCCCAAAGCGTTTCTTCAAAGCCTCTTTCCCCTGTACCCCAGAAAGGTGAGCAGTGGTTCATCAGACACTCTTGGGGCTGCTTTCCTCCATACTCAGATTTTGTTTTGTCATGATGGGCCCAATGCCCCCAAGGCCATGTGGTTTGGTTGGTGAAGCCACCTTTGCCCTGCACTGGTGGGTGGGAGGTGCAGGTTTCCCCAGGCAGCTGCTGCAGGTGTTTGTGCAGCAGTGGATGCTGCATTCAGCAGCTCCAGCAGGCACTGCAGCAGAGCAGATTTTGGCTCCTGCTCAGGGAAGACTGAAGGAAGCTGGCTGAAATTTGCCTTGCAGGTGGGAGGTTTGCTCTGGGTGAGGCAGTGCCAGTCCTGGGGCTGGAGTTGGCTTAGGGGCAGTGCTGGACTGTGGGCACTGAGGAAGCTGTGCTGGGAGTTGGCTCCTGTCAAGGTCAGCCTTTGGTTTTAATGCCTTGAGTTTTAGTTTTCATGTTTTCCAGACTATGTACTGCATTAGGATATAACTCTGAACTTCATAGAAAGTGTTGGCAAGTTCTCCTCACAGTTCAGTCACACAAAACAATCCTTTTCCAGCCCCACAACCAAGGACACCGCTGCAGCTTCAGGCCCAAAAAGTGCAAACAACAGGGAATGGAGGAGAGCAATCTGGGAGGATGGGACTGCATCACCTGGAGCTGTAACTGGACAATTAACCCCAAAATGGAAATTAACCCCAAAATGGAAATGGATCAAAACTTATAAAAGTGTGAAAACTCCTGACTTGGGTCCATCTTGGGTGTAGCCTCAGCCAGGCTCTTGCACTGCCCAAGGTGAATCCTGTGAAGGCCTTTTAATAAATCCCTGCTTTATTCCTTTAACTCTGTCCAGCCTCTGTTCCAGGAGCCTCTCATGGCATCAGTTTCAGTGTGTGCAGTTCTGCAGGTGTGACTGGGGGGAATTCAAACACCAACAAGGTGGTTTTGGAGATAAGGAGAGGTTCAGGTGAGGCTGTGGTGGAAGGGGAGATGGAGAGGAGGAACCAAATGCTGGTTACAGAATGGGTCTCCTCTCTGCTTAAGGGTGCTTGGGTCTGGCTTCATGGTGGCAGCTCTAATTTACATCTGCTTTAAAGCTGTTTTAAAAAAATAATACAACCACCCCTTATTTAATTTTAAAGCCACCCATGTGCCCTGTGATTCTGGATTCTGTTGCTTCTATGGGGAGGGCTGTGCAGGCTCTGTCCCTTTTTATGGGCTCATGAGGAACAGCCTGTCTCCTCTGTGCTAGCATCCCTCCAAAGACTTCACAGGCAAGCCTCTTCCCTTTGAATCATCTTTCCTCATGCAGGATCCACCCAGCCAAAAACAATAAAACATAAAACTGGAAAGAGAAAACAAACAAAAAACAAGGACTGTTTGTGATTTCTGTCTTTTGCTGCCAGTTGGCTGCACGACTTAAAAAGACTAAAGTACTCTTTTTTCCCCCTCCACTCCTTCCAACCCATTCCAATGTGTGAGTCTTTAAGTTGCAGCAGGAATGTCTGGGAATAACTCACATCCCAAAGTGAGTCTGAGAAATGAGGAGCTGGTCTCCTCAGGCACCAGATGGAGGAACTGTCCTGCTCAACCCTTGGTTTTTTGGGAACAAAAGCTTCTGTGGTCTCTGCAGGGACCCATGACAGCACAGCTCCCACGTGAATTTCTTTTACAGGGTTTAAATGGAGGCAGGTGGTGCTGAGGCCCCAAAAGTGCTTGGGAAAGGAGGTTCTTTCTGAAAACCTCCATGGTGCTGGGAACAAGAGGATGAGTAAAGAGACAGCTAGATCAGAGTGGGGCAGCGTGTGGAGCATCAGCACTGGGCTTGGGCTGGGTAACTGGGGTGTAACTGGAGGTACCCACTGAGCTCTGTGACTGCATGGGGTGTGGGGCAGTGGTGGCTGGGCTGGGGAGCTGTGGGGTGTATCTGGCAGTGGGTGTTTAGGATCTGTAATTGTAGGGCATGTTTGGCTGTATCCAGTGGTGCTGTGGAGCTGTGGGGTGTTTTTGGCAGAGCACATTCAGGATGTGTAATTGTGGGGTGTATTTGGCTGTATTCATTCAGGATGTGTAATTGTGGGGTATATTTGGCTGTATTCATTCAGGATGTGTAACTAATGGGGTGTATTTGGTAGTGAACATTTAGGCTGTGCAACTGTGGGCTGTATTTGGCAATGTACATTTAGGGTGTGAAGTTGTAGGGCATGTTTGGCTGTATCCAGTGATGCTGTGCAGCTGTGGGGTGTATTTGGCAGTGCCCATTTAGGCTGTGTCACTGTGAGGTGTATTTGGCAGTATTCCATCAGGATATGTAACTGTGGGGTGTATTTGGCAGTATTCCATCAGGATATGTAACTGTGGGGTATATTTGGCTGCATCCAGTGGTGCTGTGTAGCTCTGGGATGTATTTGGCAGTGCACATTTAGGCTGTGTGAGTGTGGGGTGTATTTGACTCTATAGTATCAGCTTGTTTAATTTTGGGGTGTACTTGGCTGTATTCCATCAGGAAGTGTCACCGTGGGGTGTATTTGGCAATGCCCATTTTGGCTGTGTCACCATGGGGTGTATTTGGCAGTGCCCATTTAGGCTGTGCCACCATGGGGAGTATTTGGCAGGGCACATTTAGGCTGTTCCACCATGGGGAGTATTTGGCAGGGCACATTTAGGCTGTGCCACCATGGGGTGTATTTGGCAGGGCACATTTAGGCTGTGCCACCATGGGGTGTTGGGCACAGGCAGTGCCACCAGCATCTCCACCACAGCCAGAGCAGAGCCAGCTGCAGCACTGGCAGCACCTCATGTGATTAATAAAGGGTAAAATGGCCAGGATGCGTGAAGGGGGGATAAAAAAGGGTGAGAAGCAGCTCTGTGAGCACTGAGGCCGGTGAAGATGGTGAGGATGAGGTGCTGAAGAGGGGGTGATCCCTGGCAGGAGCTGTGACCTGTGCAGCCCCCAGCACGTTCTCCTGACAGGAGTGGGACCTGTGATGGCTCCACAACGCAGGAATGGGACCTCTGGAAGCTCTGTGCAGGAGCAGGGAGATTTTCCTGGTAGGAATCGCACCCGGTGGAGCTGATTCCTGGCAAAAATTGTAACCAGTGGAGGCCCCAGACAGGAGCAGGTTCTCCTGAGAGGAGCCGGGGCCTGTGAAGGCCCCATGGGAGCCTGGGATGAGTGTGGGAAGGAAGGACAACCATCATGTCCCAACTGTACCTCTCCCAATTCCCCATCCTTCTGCACCCCTTGGTGTGAGGTAGATCCCCCAGAAGATGGGAAAGTTGAGCCATGGTGGGTGGGGGTAAGACATTGTGTTAGTTTTATCTTTGTTTCTCATTATCCAGATCAGTTGGCAGTAAATCAAACGGACAGGGATTGGAAAGGGATCGCTGTATTTTTATAGCAGCCCATCAGCTTTTTCCTCCTTATTTCCCCCCTTGCCTTGGTTGGGCAGCACAGTGAGTGGACATCTGGCAGCCCACCACAGTAGCAAACACTCATTTCTGCTACCCTAAGCACAGCTGGTGCCAAAAATGCTTGGCACAACCCCTGTGGCAGGGTTCTTGGAAAGCCAGATGACTGTTGTTCGTGAAAAAGAGGGATGCTGGTTGTTTCTGCTGGCTGTGCTCTGCTTCTGTGCTGCCTCTGCCATCTGTGGGGGTCTCATGGCTTGTTGAGGCAGACATGGTGGCAAGGTAGAAACAGACTTACTGAATGCAAGGGTCATGAGATGCCCAGGGCAGTAGCTGCTGCATGAATAACTTTAGTTTTAAAGGAAATAGCAAATTTAAATGTCTTTAGTAGATATGGGGCCTATTCACATCGCTAGTGTGGCTCTCCTGCTGCTTGAGAGAAAGTGGAGAGTTTCTCCATTGTCAAATCCATGTCTTGGGGGCTCACTATTTCTCTCTTCTTCCTCCTGAGAGTAGGATTGGAAATTGAGGGAATTTAACCCTGTTGAGTGCCTGGCTTGTAGTTCAGCTTTCTAGACAGCAAACCCAGGACCATGAGATCCATCCCCAGGAAGCTGTAATACCGAGACAGGGCAGATGTATTCCAGTGGAAGGGAAGCTTTAGGAGCTGAGCAGGAGTTCAGCTGTATTCCCACAGCTGCTTCAGAGTGGTTTCCATTGCTGCTCCGGATGGGGGAACTGTATTTTTAATCCTGTCCACTGGAACTCACTTGAGGGGAACACATTTTTTGTAGTGTTGAGTGGTGGCCAAGCAGCTTTCATTGAGCAGACCAATGCCAGGAGGGATTCCCATGCTGGTGCTATCACTACTGTATGAAAAACCTGGCTTGGATATTCCATGAGTTTTCTGATGTTGTAGTATTTTAGAGTTGCATTGCTTCCAGGAAAAGGCTCATCCTGACTTTTCTTTGAATGACTGCCTGGAGAGACCGAGCTATTGGGAGCATGGTGCCAGATCCTGGCAGATGGGGATGGTGGAGATGACAGTGACATGTGCAGGGGCACTCATTGGAATTTCCTCTCTCTTCTCTGCCATGAACTCTGATGAATTTCAAGTCTCTGTGACATGCAAAGCGAAGATGTAATTCATGGGATTCTGAACATACTTTGTGGTAGCTTTATTAGTGCAGGAAGTTTATTTGTGGTCACTAAACGTTCAGTCATTTAAAGCAGATTTAAGTAGCTTTAACATTTATATGGCTTGGAAGCAAAATTTCAGCGTCCCTGGAACCAATGGGGAAAACCACCACCACCACTGGGATAAGGTTTGACTTGTGATGCTGTAAGAAATGTGTCTTCTAAAAGTTTTCTGCTCTAATTGCATTCCTTTGTTCTTTTCCCTTAAAGTCTTGTGAAGAAAGCAATCTGAGGACCATGCATTCGTGACTACTGGAACCAGCCTGTGAGCCAGGGCGATGGAAGTTCTAGAGGGCCTCCAGCGTACTGCTTCCATGAGCATTCCCAATGGATGTGCCAACAGGATTTTCCAAGGAAACATGGAGGGAGGGAGCACTGATGCCTTGGAGGCCTGTGGTGCTGAGCACTGCGCCTCTGGCGACGCAGTCTCCAGCGAGCAGGAGGAAACACACAGGTATAAGAAGACAACCAAGGGCAGCCGGATCTGGAATTTCGTCAGACGAAGGAAAGGACTCTCTACAAATAAAGACAGGCCCCAGTCCATGATTCTGCTGGGAGTTACCTCTGAGGTCTCAGAATTAAAAAAGCCATCCTTCATGGACAGGGTACGCTCATCAAAAAAGGGAAGATCCTCCAGGACACCCAAGAACGTGGATTTGAGAGGCTCCAGAGTGCAGGACGTGTGTGACCCTGAGGAGGAGCTTCCTGGCAGTGGGCAGAGAGCTGTCTACAGGGTCAGGAGGCTGGGCGATGGCCGGAGGCCCTCCCGCCACTCCTACGCGGGGTACATCGAGGATTTGGACTCTTCTTTTGAGGACATAGAGCTGAACATCAGCATTCCTGAACTCGATGCCACTGAAAGTAAATGTCTCAGGGATATCAGTGGCAGATTACACGGTGAGGATAATGATGGTAACAGCCACAGAATACCGGCCAGGAAGAGCGAGTCTTTGAATTTTGAACACATTAAGAGTCCTGCAATTACAGAAGGGGACAATCAAAAGAGGTGTGCTGTGCTCCCACAGGACAGCAGGCGAGGAAGGAGCTCTGATGTCTGGAGCTATCTGAAAGGAATTTCATTAGCTAGCAAAGATAATTCAAAGCTTGCAGATCAAAGGGCTGAAACCAATTTCCAGAACTTAGAAAATACAACTGATCATTCCGCTTCTTACTTTGACTTTGATACGAGATGTGAGGAAAATCTCAGCCAGCGGAAAAAATCAAACGGTGCTGCCAAAGCCACTCACTTTGGGGGCGTTGTGAGGTTCTTAAGCAGCGTGGCCGAGGCGGCTCGGCGGCTGCGGGGCTCCTCCAGGGCGTTCTCCCCCGATGAGAAGAGGCCTCAGCGCAGTTTCCGGGGCCGCAGGCAGGATGTTGCCTCCCCCAAAGAGGGCTTGGTTATTGAGAATGAGAATGCAAAGGCCTTCTGCACGGTGGGAGCCTGTCTGCAGTCCCCGGATTCAGGCACGTGGGAGAACCTGAGCTTTGAGAGTTTGGCGGGGAAGGAGCCCGTGCAGCACTGCAGAACTGCAGACGGGCTCAAAGGCGTTGGTTCCTCTGGCCTGGACAGTGGCAATGACAGGCTTAATGAAACCTCACCTTCTCCCTTTGGGCCAGAACCATCCATGTCCCAGCTGGCAGAGCTTGCAGATGGCTCTTTCACTGAGCTGAACAGCAAAGACCCTTCTGAGGATCTGATTGAACTTCCACAGACAACTTTGGCTGAGCCAATTGAGGACTTGGGCACTACTCCAGAGAAGACCCAGGTCATGTCCAGGGACCTGCCACCCTCTCATGATCTTCCTGTGAATAGTCTGGATACTGTGGACCTGGGCTGTTCTCCAGCTGGCAGCAGGGACTTTTCTGCAGAAACTGAATTGCAGACTCACCTTCCACAGGCATCACCAACTAAATTTGATTCTGGGGATGTGGCTTGTGCCCCAGTGGTTGCTAAAGACATGGATCCCTCTCCAGCAGTTGCTCAGGAGCTTTCAGAGACAGAACTGGATAATCAGGACTTGAGAAATCCCGAGCTGCTTTTGCAAAACTTGTCTGCAAGTGAGCTGGAGTTTCAAGACACTGGCAGTACCCTGGAGAGGGTCGTGGGCAGGGACCTGGCACCTTCTCCTGATCTTCCTGTCAGTAATCTGGATGCTGCAGGCCTGGGCTGCTCTCCAGCTGCTGATGGTGCCTTTCCTGCAGTGACTGAGGCTCAGGCCCACCTTCCACAGACATCACTGACTGAACTTGATACTGAGGACGTGGCTTGTGCCCCAGTGATTGCTAAAGACATGGATCCATCTCCAGCTGCAGCTCAGGAAATTTCAAGGACAGAACTGGATAATCAGGACTTGAGAAACCCTGAGCTGCCTTTGCAGTCAGGAGGTGAGCTGGGGATTCAGGACTTGGGCAGTACTCCAGAGATATCACAGGTTGTGGGCAGGGATGTGCCACCTTCTCCTGATCTTCCTGTGCATAAGCTGGGTTCTGTGGACTTGGACCATTCCCCAGCTGCCAGTGGTGACTTCTCTGCAGCACCTGAGGCTCTGATCCACCTTCCCCAGGCAGCTCTGACTGGAGAGATCCAAGACACTGTCAGTAGTCTGGAGAAGAGTCAGGTCACGGGCAGGGACCTGCCACCTTCTCACGACATTCCTGAGAACATTCTGGATGCTGCGGACATGGGCTGTTCCGCAGTTGCTGACATGGACTTTTCTGTAGTGACTTTCTTAAAGTGTTCCACAGTGAAAAGGCAGGGTTTGGAACAGCCTGGCGGGCGCATGAAAAAGCGGGGAAGCACTTCATTTGTGGAACAAAACTCTGTGGAGGTCATGGACAGAGTGGAAGAGTTTGACTGCAGCACGGAGTGCAGGCCCTTCCAGGTGCACGTCTCGAGGATTGTCTCTTCTGGACGCCTCAAAAATGGAAAGGTAGGAACAGCTTTGTAAGGTTTGCAGTAAGACCACGCTGTTGTACATCTCAAAAAGCTGGTTTGCACTTGAAAGCATTTTTTCACATCCCTCATTGAGATTTGCAGCTAAGGAAGTCATTCTGTGAATAGTGGCAGCAGACACAGTTCTTGGATGAGTCTGAGCTCGTAAACCTCCAGAGCTGCTTCTCCTAAGACCCTTTGTGTGTATCAGTGTCTCTTGAAGAGGGTGTAGCAGTTTATGTATTCCTTGACACTAGCTTTAGTTTTTTTCTTCTCTGCATTTAGGTTCATTTGAAGTAGAAGCTCCTAAGAAGAGGGATTTTAGCAAACTGAGAGTTAAGTGTGCTGTGGGCAAACAATTCAGCAATAGCACGTTGACCTTTATGTTTTCTTACCTTAAAGAGTTGGAGTGATGGGGTGGGTGATGAATGAGAGGTGGGCAATGCTAGTGGCTCCAGTCGTGGCAGGATGTTCCTGTCTGGTACAAGCAAGTCCTTCAAAGCCCTTAAAATCCTCAAAACGTGTAAGTGGACATTGCACTTTCGGCTAGGTTCTGGGTGTTACAAATCTGGCTTGTCCAGCTTATTGCTACGAAACCTCAGAAGTCCTGTGGAGCCAGTGTGAAGCCCAACTTTAGGGTTCTTTTGGGTACCTGCTGGTTAACTGAGGCTGGAATGAGGATTTTTTCTTTTTTCAAGGTGCCAGGTAGAAAAATGAGGTTGATTTGTGAAGAAACTTTGTCTTTTCCTTTTGGGTTTGGAGAGAAAAGAGATATTCCAGAGGTGGTGACACTGTTGCCTGTTGGAAAAGGGGTCGCAGTAACTTCTGAGCCAAGAGGGGAAGTGTTTGAAAATTGGCAGCAGATTAGAAATGCTGGAGGAAAAAATCTGAACTTCTGACTCACAGCTAAAACAGGCAGCAGTATTGTTAGGTATTCCTGGTTTTGTTTTTTTGCTCCATTTCTGTGTAATACAAAGAGTTACAGAAGCTCTCTGTGCAATCCCAGGCACCCCAGAGCAGTGAGTAGTGGCTGGTCACTTCTTGGGGTTTCTGGAAGAAACATTTTTAGGAGGAACTTGAGAGGGCTGTGGTTTCATATCCCTTCACATGGACTGAGCTGAAAATATTCTGGGCAGGAGCAAGATGAGAGAGGCATGAAAGGATGGAGTGGAGCAGAGGGAAATACCAGCCAGGGACATCCCAGAGCAGCCACATCCCTGCTGGGAGGGCAGGGGCTGCCTGTCTGATCCCAGTGCTCCCAGGGCACAATCCCAGCGCTCTCCCAGCTCAGCTGTGTGAACAGGAGATGCCCTAAGTCCCAGCTCAGCTGCTGCAGCTTACTAACATGACCAAGAAACTTAAATATGGTACTTGAGATAACCGGACAGGAAACCTCCCCCGAGTTCCCGTGGAGCGTGGCGATAGCACACGACCTCCAGGCTGCCGTGGCTTCCTCTGGCTGGGAGGGCAGGAGCTGCAGCAGGGGCCAGGGAAAGCACACAGCCCACCTGGGCTCTGGACACCTCCTGCACCCCAGGAGCTCCTGCTGCAGGTCTGGCAATGCACAGAGATCTGGTGGTGGCACCAAACCCAGAGCAAGGGGAGGCTGAAGGAGGGATCTCCTGGCCAGGAACAGCTCTGGTGGGTGATGAATGAGAGGTGGGGGTGCTCTCTGCCCTGGAGAGTCTGCCAGCAGCTCCAGTAACAAATGACCTGAGATACCCCAGGGATTTGCTCGCCTATCTCCCATCAGGGAGCGGCACTCGGAAACACTTCACTAAAAATAAACATGGAAGAGGAGTAACTTCAGCCTGAGCGTGACAGTATCAGCAAACTCCAGCCTCTTATTGTTTTAGGGCTCAGTCCATGTCTTTGCTGGCACCTGTTTCTCAGGACAGTTGCTGGCCCTGCTGCCTCCACTCCAGGCTGCTCTGATTAACTGTATGATTTGTATTTCAAGGGAAGTGCTCAACCACAGGCAGGAGAAGGTAATGCCAGGACGAGGTGGCTTGGCCAGGCCAGCTGCTCTGAGCAAGTTCCCAGCAGTTTTACAGTGTGTGAGCAGAGTAGGGCATAAAGCATTTCCCAAACAACTTAAACATTGTCCCAAAAAAAGCATAAAAGTGCCTGTGGGGAGATGGTGTGAAAAACTGAGGCTGGTGTAGCACAAGGGATGCTGGAGTGGGATTTAGGGGCTCATCTGTACATCGTACACAGTCAGTAAGTAAATCTGTTTAGTTGTATCTGCAATTAATGCCCCTGGTTTTTTGCTTTCCTGGTCTTGTCTTTTAAAATTCTAATGTCTTTGGGCAGGAGCTGAGTGATGGTATGGGCAAGTAGTTTGTTAGGATTTGATCCTGGTGGTTTAAAGGAAATGGCATTGAAGCAGGATTTAGTAAAAGCAGATGCAGAAAAGTAGAAAAGCACATCCCTGATAGTTGCTTTCAGACCCCATCCCAAATTCTCATGTGTTCTGGGAACTTGTGAAACAGTGGGGATAAAATGTTTTGAAGAATTGGAAGAACAGTTAAGGTCAAAACAGTCACTGGGAAATGCATTACTCCATTCACACTGCTGCAGCTCTGGAATCACAATGCCATCCTTATTCTGAGACATGAGAAGTGGAGTAAAAGATGACATGGAGGCTTCACGAATTTTTGGACAGAGTTTCCATATTCCATGACTCTGCTGAAGTGAATTACCCTCCTCTAACTTCTAAAAACACCACAGCATCCCAACAGGGAAACTGCTGCTGCAGGAAGTCAGGCATAGCCCCAGGAGTTATCCTTGAGCCTTTCCAGTAGCTTGAGATAGTGTTTAGATGGAAAACAGCTTGATACCATGTATTTTGCAATTCCAGCCTCCCATCAAGGTTCCAAACTGGCTGGTCGAGGGGGAGGGTTTATGGGTGATTTGATACCTCCTTTGGAGTGACATCAGGAAAGGTTGCAAAATAGGCATCTGAATTCACATTTCAGGTATCAGTTTGGATATACTTTTAGGACCCAGAAACAAGTGCCAGGTTTATTTCTGGTGGAGAGATCTGCCATGGGGTGAGGTCCCTGCTTGTCCCAGGGCCGTGACCAGGAGCATCTCGGAGCCTTTGGGCTCGTGTCACCCTCTCAGTGACAGAGCAGAGGGCTTTCACCGCAGTCTTTCTGTGCCCTCTGCTGGCTTGCTTGGGAAATAAGAGGTTATTCTGATGGACCAGAAAGCCTAATCTTTTCCTCAGGGTTCAGAATTTTATCTCCAAAGGGTTTGCAGGCTGCAGCTTGCTTCTGGCTGGTCCGCACAGACCCCAGTTGGGTTTGTGAGGCCATTCTGTGGGGGAATTAGGATTGCCAGAAGTGTGCAAATGAGATTTTTACAGGCTTGTCAGCCTTGGCAAAAGCTGTGTCTCCCACAGGATGAGGTGCCAGGCTGATGGGATGCTGTGTTTAGTTTCAGGGCTCTGTAAGGGGCTGTGTGCTCAAACTCCAGCATCGCTGCAGATGTTTCCCCAGAGCAGGTGTTGAGGTTGTTCCTCCGAGTCCTGGACTCGGATCCAAACTCTCCCAGTGCCACAAAGTGGCAGAGCGTGCTGCTGTTTGGAGTGGCCCACATGGATAGGGTGCTGTCAGGGTTTTTGGGGTTCCTGTGCCATAGCTGCTCCGTGTGGAAGGCGGGAGCCTCTCCCTGCGGTGGGTCCGACTGGAAGCGCAGGATTGCTGATTTTCCTGGCTGTGCGCATGCCAGGGGTTGGGTTTGCAGATCTGCTGCCTGATAGCTGGGGCATAGCTCAGATCCTCCCACAGCTTTGGGGTTTGGCTTTAGTGCCGCTCCAAGTGCCTTTGCACAAGAGGAAGATCCAGCAAAGTTCCCTTTTTTATCTGTGTCTGTGGAGAAATTGCAGGTGATGCCCATAGTGACTTTTAGCTTGAGATTGGTTTATTGTGGGAGCAGCTGCAGAGATGGGATTGCTGAGTGGATTTATCCCTTCTCTCCCAGTGCTGAATGACACTGACCAGGAAATAGTATCTGAGAGAGTTGATCTTCAGAACTTTCTTCATATTCTGGTTATTCAGCTCTTGGGTTGTGTCTCAGCCTGCTGTAACAAAAGACTTTATAGTCCTTCCAAATTAAGAAATAGTACTTCACTTTCTAAATCCTACTGTTGCCAAAAGAGTGTTGTATTCCTTTCTGCAGCGAGGTGCAATTTACTTGCAGAATGAAGATTTTGGATATTTATGGCTTTTAATATGGTTGTGTCTGACAATCATTTTATTTTTAGAGGAGACAAAACCTCTAAAGTCTATCTGCAAGCTGTTCAGATTCTTGTATTCATAATAACCAGGAGGTGCTAGCAAAATCTTGAATTAAAGCCTATATTTAGTGCTATCTATAGTGGGCTAGGGTTTTTTGGGAAATGTATTTTTAACATCATCAGGGAAAGGCAGGTTGAGTTTGCAAAGCTGATAAGCTTTGCATGTATATAGAACCAGCCATGGAACACATGGATATTTCAGATTTCCACATTTTTTTTAAATCATGGTATGGCTTTCCTTTATCCCAATTCCCAGCCTCAAAAGTTTAAGCAGGGCATCAGAGGAGGGATAGGAAGGGGCACATCTGGGCATTGCTGGCCTTATGCTGAAGGGACTCTCAGTTGAAAATTCCCTGGATGGCAGTTTTTCTTTGGCTTTTGCCTCCTCCTAGCTGTTTTCCAGCCAAGAGAAATGTCCTGGCTCACTGGATATGATGCTGGTGCTGGGAGATGGAGCCTCAATTCATCCACAGCTTTCTTTTGTGGTAATAACAGCCTGTCTGCTTTGTTCGTCATCTGTAAATGAAAATAACAGCACATCAGTGGAAATGAGCTGCTGGAGTCCTGAGGATGGATCCACCAAACCATCCCAGGCACCCACTAATTAGCAGGCTCCTGGAAGTGTGACAGATGTGTCTCTGATTGAGCCTAGAAACCTCTTAGAGAGGAACACCTCCTGCTTGCTTCCCTTGACCTTTGTCAAATGAGTCTTCTTCTGATTTCTTGACTCTAAGATTATGCTCAAGACTTCCATGGTGTCACATGTCACAGAGAATAAAATGAAAAGTAGGAGTTTGAATTGTGATGCTTTTAAAAAGAACATTCCATTCTGCAAAATGTCACTCTACAATTGTCATTTTCAGGAACTTTTCCTCCTGGAAGAGAGTAATAAAAGTTGGAGTGAGGAAAACACCAACATTTTTCTCCACTTAGCTGTAAATGCCAATTCTTTGGATTAGTGTTACCAAGAATTAAAGTATAACTGAGGTATTTGACCATTTGATGGGTGCTTCAATCAATTGCAACTGTTTTATTCAAGTAGGTATTTTGTAGTCTATAGATGCAAGGACATGGTTAGCTGCTGTTGTCATCAGTGAGCTGCCAACCCATTGGGCTGCTCTTTGCTGTCCCTTGGAAGCAGCCAGCCCTTGCTGGTATGGGCTCCTCAGCATCAGTTAATTCTGGGACTTGGGAATGGGAGAGTAGCCTCACCCCTGTCTTGGTTTGAAAAGACAGGAATCTGTGAAGGAAGGCAAGAGCCTCCTGTGAAATGGAAAAGGTAAACCCCCTCCCTCCGAATTACCACAATTTCAAAATCAAAAGGCTCTCAGGCAAAGATACAGGAATGGGAATAACAGTTCTTTACTTGGAAAAAAAAAACCTAAATAAAAAAAATGTAACTAGTACAAAAAAAGCTAGTGATAGAGTCAGAAACCTGACACCCTGAGGAGTCAGGGTGTTGGTAATAGTCCAGTTAAATGGTGGCTGCTCCTCCTGGAGTGGCAGATGAAATGCTGCTGAAGTGGTGATCTGTAGAAGGGTGGAGTTTTCTCTGAAGGTCTGGTGATGGAGTAGTTGGGCCTGGTCTTCCTCTGGGGATCCAGAGGGGAAGAAGCTGCTCCTCTGGGAATCCAGCGAAGAGGCTGCCCTGATGTCCCAAAAAATGCTGATTTTATGCAGGTAGGGGTGCTTGGCTCCTCCCTCTGGGTGGAGCATCTCACAGTGGGATGATGGAACTTTACCAGTCATGCAGTGAGTCGTTCAATGGCCCATTAACAGAAGATATCTCCCGGAGGGAGACATTGTTCTTGGAAGAGATAAGAAAACTGCCCCACCTCCAACAGATGGCAATAGAATACATGCTTATCTTACCAGCCAGGACACCCCCAAAATGCAGGGCAGCAAGCAGGTCTCCGTCAGGGTCACTCCCAGAAGTTCCTGGGACACTCAGTGCCACTGGAAGTGTTGGGCTCAAAGCTGTACAAGGTCTGAGGGGCTGCACACCAGGGCCAGCATGTCCTGACCTCGCAGTCAGAAGCGCAGGGGGTGCCGATTGCAGCGAGCTGTGCTGCGACAATTCTGTGTGTCATTGTGTGTGCCGCGCTTGCTTTGCCCGAGATTTGAGCGCTGTTGGTAAAATTCTTCTGTGCCCCTTCTCTTGGCAGCCGACGTCTCGCCCCACGCAGCCGTGCCCGCAGGCAGAGCCCTTCAAGGCGCTGGTGGAGCGCTGCCGCTCCGAGCCCCTCTCGCAGAGCACCCCCATGGGGCTGGACCAGCTGGGGGGGCGCATGCAGCACCTGCTCCGCAGACGTGGTGAGTAACTCTTCTCTCTTGGCTTTTCTGGGTGTCACCCATGCTGCAGAGCCATGGCGAGTGCCTCTTCTCTCTTTGCTATTTGGGTGTCACCCATGCTGCAGAGCCGTGGTGTATTGTAAATGTAGGTGAACCAAATAGGAAGAAATTTCTTTATTATAACTATGCTAAAATACATTAATATACTATATAAAAAGGAAGATAGTAAAACTACATACTACTTTCTCTAACACAACTTGTGATCCTCTCTGAGAGTCCAGCCCCAGGTGGGTTGGATTTGCCATCAGGCTCAAACAATCCTCACCAGAATCCAATCAAGCACTCACTCCAGGTAAACAATTCTCCAAACACATTCCCCACAGGAAAAACAAGGAGCAGAAATAGAAATTGTTTTCTCTTTCATTTCTCTCTGCGCACCTCTATGGAAAATCCTGAGAGTGAGAGAATGTGCTTGCCACAATGGTAAGTGCCTCTTCTCTCCCAGCTTTGCTATTTAGGTGTCACCCGTGCTGCAGAGCTGTTGTGAGTGCTTCTTCTCTCCCAGCTTTGCTATTTAGGTGTCACCCATGCTGCAGAGCCAGCCAAGGGCAGCAGGGTGGAAAAGTCAGGAATGTGGTTTGGATCCGTGCTGGTTACATCCCTGACGCCAGGTGAGGGAGCTCCTAGAGCCGCATGCTGAGGAGTTTCTTGCTGGCTAATAGGATCTTCTTGTGTACAGCGTGTTTATGAAATAAGGCTGTTTTCTCTCTCTAATGTCTCTGAACACAGTCCCCATAATCTGGTTAGGAGAGGATGAACAGGGGTTGGCACGTGATGTGTAAAAGCTGTTCAGCAGCTGCTGTGTGAGTTTGTATTTGGTGGTTTTCTCTTGAATTCCTGTTCTCTAAGAACCCTCTGTGGTGAGTACTCAGTGAGTACTTACCATTTGGAGGTGGTGAGTGATGATGGATACTGAGATCACAACTCAAGTCTGATGTTTGGAAACACAAGAAGTGAGGGTTTTTTCCTCTTGTGCTTGGGTACTTTTCATGATGAAGGAGGGAGTCTCATGAGCCAAAGACTGGGGTGACCACTCTGCATTTGTTCTGCTCACAGTGACACCAGGGAGAGCGCTGTGGAATGTATTTGCTGGCAGGGTCTCGTGCTGGCAGGTAAACTGGCTGATGGCTGAATAGATGACATCATTTTCTGTACCTCCTAATTAAAAAGATTGATAATGAGAGAAGGGAAATGATTTCCTGAAGGGCCACTGCTGGCACGAAGGATCCTGTGATTTAGTGATGGGCGAGCACGGAAGCGCTGCCAGGTTGTGCTGGCATCGCTCGGGAGCGCTCCAGGGATCCGGGTGGCTGATGGATGGTGGCAGCACATCAGGGTTCAGAAGAGCCGGGGAGGACAAGGCCAATTAGCTGCCTGTGCTGTTAATTGATGGCTCTGCTGCGGGGGTGCAGTGGTTCCCAGCACAGGGGGGTCACACAGCCCCTCAGAGTGAGCATTCTCTGCTTGCACGCCGCTCCATCCATCGCCTCCTCCTGCTGGAACCAGCACCGTGCTGCAGCCTGGCTCTCCAAGAGTCTCCAAAGTGAAACGTGGGCTGCTAAAAATAGCAGCAGGCTGCCTGCATCAGCATTGAGGAAATAGGTCTCAGTGCAATCTCCCTCCCAACAGCACTGGAAGAAAACCAGGATGGCTGCCCAGCCAGCCTGCAGCAGCATCCCAGCCCTGCTGCGCTCTGGCCTGAGCAGGGCAGAGCCACACCTGTTTGGTTTGGGGGTCTCCACTCTCCCAAAGCCTGGAACCATATTTTCTGGTCCCAAACCTCTCAGGACTGACACAGGCTGAAACCTCTGCCTGCTGAGAGGTATGTCAGGAGATAGAAATTGAGAGCTGTGCATCTTTTAGGGAAGAACTCCAGAACGTGGCTGTTTTCTGTAGATCCTTGCTCCATGACTGGATGAGGAGCCTCCAGGTTCTGGGAACACCTGTGGGGATGCACGTACCACATATGTGCACTGCCTGGATTGCATGTACCTGGGCTTGCAGCTGCTCTGGGGGCACCAGTGGTGCTCAGCTCTTTTTCCTTTCCTCCAGCCCAGGGGAGGTGAAGAACCTGATGGAAGAAGGGATTAAAATCCAAGCTTGCCAAATGTGGGAGGGAAGGCTTTGGTCTCATACATAATGGCAGCTTCACCCCAAAAAGAGAGAAATAGGATGTGGAGCTGAAAATTTTGGTTGATTGGAAAAGTAGAACTCATTTGCCTCTTTTTCACAAGCTGCTTTGTGCCTGGGTAGTGCCATCTGCAGGCTGGGGTCTGGTGTGAGTGGTATCACTCAAAGCAAGAGCAGAACTGCATCCATGAGGGCTTGGCCTGAAATGCTGGGGGTGAGAACCAGCCCGGTTTCCTTATGAAAACAGCTTTTATAGCCTTACCCATTTCTGTTTTGTGTCTAAATTGGAGGGGCTGTTTCTTTTCCAAGGGCTGGCATCCTGTGGATCACGGTGAGCATGCAGCTGGGATTGCTACAGGTGCTGCTGCTGGAGCAGCTGGGATCCAGGGCTCTGCTGCCCTGTGCACACCAATACAGGTGGATGAGGGTCTCCTGCTCCTGGAGCTCCTGGCAGAGCATCCTGGCTCCACACCCAGTTGGGCTGACCCTACCTCAGGATGTGGCTCCCAGCTCTGCCTTTTTGTAGTATCCAAGCTGCACTATTTCCCTTGTATCCCAAGAGCACTGAATAAAGCACCTAAATATACTCTGTGCTCTCTTTTTCTGAAGGAGAGGTTGAATGAGTCTCTTGCAAACAATTTTGTTTCTTTCATTTAAAAGAACAGCCTCCGCCCCCAGCCTGAGCTAAAGCACAGCATTTATCTTTTGTCATTCCTTTTTATTTTTTTGTTCCCGTGGATTTTCTCCTGGCAGCTGAGAACGAGCAGGCTTCAAAGACCCTGAAGGTGCGCGGGAACTGCAGGAACGGTGGCCGTCGATGGAACCTCTTCAAGCCTGGAGCTGAGAAGCTGCAGATCAGTCGGGTAAGGAGCTGTGTGGAACTGTGTGCCTCTGCCTGCTTCAGGGCTGGGATTTGCCTGCACTGGGCTTTGTGTTTATAACAATATGCTTGACTAGCAGCTTCCTCAATCCCCGGGTTCTTCAGCCACAGACGGGGATTTTTTTTGTTTGGTATTATTTTGTTGCAATAAAAGGTCAGGTGCATTGTCTTTTCCCCAAATCAGTGTCCCTTCAATGTACAGCAGAAGCTGTTGGACTGTCCCTGGGCCTCCTGTGCCTGTGGCTCAGTGCTCCTTGCAGGTGGAGGGAACTGTGACGTTTCACATCGCCTTCAGATCTGCTCCGTGGTTTTGTTGGGTTTATTTTTTCTCCTTCCTTTTTTAGCCCTGTGTCCTTTGGGTTTGGTGCTGCTCCCAGCACCATCTCGGTGACAAATTCATGTCACTGCTTCTTTCCCAAAGTGTTTTGCAAATATAGGCACAATCCACTTGTTTCTTTTTTTGTGAATGATGCTTCTAGTGGGGGAAGTAAAAACTGTTGGGGGCCTGGGAATGTTCGTGTTTTTCTCTGGGAAAAATTCAGAAAAGATGGCAAAAATGGTATCATTTGTCTGATATGTTTCCTTGCTTGGGTGAGGGTTTTTTTTTTTTTTGCTGTGCTCTGTTTCAAGTCTGGAAGCCTTGGTCATTTCATGGTCTCGTTTTGGATTTGTAGTGCTCATGAGTCTGGTTTCACTGTGCCCAACAGATCCGGATTGTCCCAAACCCAACAGATTTCCCAGCCTGCACTGTGAAGCAGACAGAGTTTTCTACTGGGTATGGCAGAAGAGGTTCAGCCCTTGTTGTTCCTCTAGGGCACAGGAACAAAGGATGGTCTGGGAGGCAGGAATTTCCCTGCTGGAGTGGAGAGGGGAACTGACCTTCCTCTTGTGTCTCTGTGGCTCTTTCCCACCCCACTGCTGTCCTTCCTTACCAGACCTTTATTGTATTCCCTTCTCCTTTGATATTTGATGAGCTGCCTTCCTGAAATGTGATTTCCAGGAGGTCCCTGGCCTCTGTGTGTGCTTTTCCATCACAGTAAGTTGACAGTGAGTGATGCTGACTTCTCCACTCTCCTTGTGTTGGGTGTTGCTTTCCAGGGAACACGTGCAGGGATGGACTACTGCATTTTTGGTCGCTTGTGACATTCTGGAATTCCATCTTGCATCACTTCTGTTTTCTTTGATGAGTTTTTGTGGGCTGAGGTACAAAGGAGAGATAGACAAGGAGTTCAGCTCTTCTTTTTCTCTTCCTTCCCTTTGGGTCCTACCTCGCTGCTGAGACATGAACTGCTCCTTTCAACTCAGGAAAGCTGTTCTGGCTTCAGACAAGCTGAACATCTAAAGCTTTGAACAAAGTTTTCCTGGAAGATGAAATGACCCATATCCAATAAAGCTGTTTGTCCTTGGGGCCAGGATAAAGGCAGGTGACTGCAGAGCAGCAGAGCAGTGAAATACCCTGTTGTGCAGTGTGCAAGCCCTGCCTTGGAATGTCTCAGGTGTGTTATCCATGAGCTGTGTCCGTGTTCAGGGTGTGGTACTGACCAGTGCAGGGATGTATTTGGCCCCTAATTAATCACTTTATTACATCTTAGTTAATAATTTTATTAATCCTTTAAGAGGAGCCTTTCATAGCTGTCTTGGTGGCCCTCCTGGAAGCCAAGGTGCTGTTTTGACACAAAATTGCTCCTGAATTATCTGTGCCCTGAGCATCCTGATAAAGCCAGGCCTGTTTCACATTGCAAACAGAGCCCAGATTGCATCAGAGACCCTTAGAGAAGCTGTGGAAAACTGAAACCTCAGCAAACCAAGCACCCTGCTGAAGTTTGGGAAAGGTTAGCTAACAAACTGCTTGTCCTGTGCTGATAGCTGGGAAGGATGTAGAGCTGGAAAGGGAAGTGAGCTGCTCAGAAATCTGTGGGTGCTGTTTGGCTCAGACATGGCCATGCCAAAGACCTGTGCCCGCCCTGAGGCAGAAAATTTTGTTTGAGGAGGTCTGTTCAGCTTGTTTTTAAATCATGGTAAGCAGGCAGCTCTGAAACCTTTGGTTTATAAATCAGAGGTGCTGTGCAAGTGCTGCAGGAGCAGGATACAGAAATGTGGCTCACAACAGCAGTGCTGGAAAAGTCAGCTGTCACCTCTGCCCCAAGCTCAGTGGAGATCTACAGGGCTGCACATCACCTCTTGGCCAGAAAGTTTCTGCTCTGGCAAGATGTATAAATTTGGGGTGAGATTTGTGGGCCTGGGTGTCTCTGGTCAGGTGCTTCCATTGACAGGTGACACCAGTGAGGTGGCAGAGCAGTGCAGAAAGCAGGGATTTGTCCTTCCAAGAAAGAGTGCCTGAAATCTGGGCACAAGCTGGAGCAGGTTTTTATGGAGTAGATAAGGTTATTGTTCCACTTTGGAGGTGTGAATAAGAAACTGAAGCACTGAAGTACATGTGGAGCCATACAATGTATTTTTTTTTATTTCTCTCCTAATTTAAGAAGCAAGTAAAAATAAATAAGGTCAGACTTCTAAAAATTTTCAATCTTTATTTTTTTTTCCAGAGTACACTCTTCAGCCTGGAGAAAACTCTGTGTTGAAGCAGTTTATGTGCAGATCATTTTGGTTTAGCACTGAGGTCACTTAAAGCCTTTGCTTTTATGGGAGCAGTTTGGCACAATCAGGACCAACTTGCAGGAGACCTCAAGGTGCCCTGAACTGCTTTGCTGTTCAGAGATCACAGAGTGCCCTGAAAGGCTGCCCTGACAGGACCCTCAGCATCTCTCCTGCCTCTGATTTCCCCTCAGGCAGGTCCTGCCAGCTGGGATGTGCCTGATCCTTGGAGCAAGGGGAGCAGTGAGTTCCCTTCTGCAGCCCCACAGCGGTGCTGGGAGGTGTTTGATGCTCTGGATGTCAGAAGCAGAGGGTGACAGTCCCATCCTGACCCTAATCACTGGCCTCTGCTGCCCCTTGTGAGAGAAGTTTTAGCTTCTTGTTAGCTGCCCAGTCAAAATCATCTCAGCTCTTTGATGCTCTGGGGATGTGCTCCAGGAGGAATCACAGAACCCCTAGATTGGAAGAGACTTTTAAGATCATTGAGTCCAACCCATGCCCTAAGAACACCTCAACTAAATCATGGCACTGAGTGCCACATCCAATCTTTTTTTAAAAGAAGGGAGATTCAGCCCTTCCTTCCTGAAGTCTCCTCTCAATGTGTGTTAATTCTCTCTGTCTTACCTGCGAGTTTTCATTTCCAGCCTTTAAAGATGACTGCAGCCATTCCTGTCCTCTGCTCCTTCCCTCCCTTCCTGCCCTGTGTACAAGGGACTAAAGCCCAAATTTATATGCTGGAGGATGCCACTGTTAATTAGCCAGACTGGAAACTTTGCATGAGAGGAGCTTCTTTGACATCCCCTATACTAATAATAGGCAGGCCTGCTGTGCAGAGGTGTTGAATATTCACAAAACCCACCCCCCAGCCTGTCCTTTCTCCTCTGGAAGTCAGGAGCTCTTTCCAGAGCCTGGTGGGGGGTTGCCAGAGCGATGATGGTGGATGTGCCAGTCTGCAGCTCCCCAGAGCTAAATCCCCACTGGCTGTGTTTATGAGGAATAGGAAATTCAGGCAACGTGCAGCCTGCAGGAGAGCACAGTGAAGGGGAAGTTGATTTGGGTGAGAATGCTGCTTGATATTCAGGGCCAGCTCTCCTGCCTGCTATTTTTATCCTCTCACATAGTGCTGAGTGGGCAGTTTGGGCAGAGGGGGATTTTTTTCCCTTTGCCAGGTGTCCTGCCCTGTGTTCCTGTGTACTTGGGCAGGAAGGGGGTTGTGTAGGGGCTCCTGGGCTGCAGCATCCTGGCATGTGAGTGGGATGTGATCACAGCCAGGTTTTGGAGTCCCTGAGTCCCTGGGAACAGGCTGGGAGAAAACCACAGTCCTGAGGCTTTCGTGGTGCTAATTAGTTTAAATATCAGAGTGGTGCTACAAGAGGTTTATGTGCACGTATGGAGGGCTGCCAGGAAAACAAATCCTTATTGAATCTCTCTTCCCTCATCTTAAACATGGAGTATTTCTGCTGGCAGGGTATGTCTGAGCCATATATTTTGGGGAGGGCTGCTTTATATCTTGATAAACCTATTCTATTGTTCTACTTAGCAGTGCTCTGAAGTCTTTATGGAGTTGGGGTTTTTTTTAAAATTTTAATATATTTAGCAATTTATAAATGTTTTTTGGAAGTTCTGACTGTGTGCTGTTGTTCAAATAATTTAAAACTGGCTTGCTCATTTGAGGGGGAAACAGGGACTGAGCTTCAGAATATGGCAGTGCTGTGATGCAGCCCCATCTGTCTGTGTGAGGAGTGCCCAGGCAGGGTCCCTGCACCCCTGGCTGCAGCACTGCAGCCTTTTCAGCACCTGCTGTGGCTCTGGGAGCTGGCAGAGCAGGCAGAGCTGAGTGTGACCTGCAGGTCAGCCCTGAGCCCATTTGCATCCCTCTCGCATGAGCGGCCCTGCTCTGGGCTCCCTCCCCAGGGACTGGCATGAGGAGCAGTGCAAAGCACACATTAGGAAGGCTGGAACTAGAAATGAGTGGTATTTCCAACCTCACCATGCTCTGGGTATTCAGGAAAACATTCAGCAGTGCCATGGTTTTGTGTAGAGCAGACTGGGGGGGTATTGGTGGCTTGTGTGTTGCTCCATCAGTGCCATGAGCCAGGTGTTTGCCAGCACTCCTGGGGACAAACAGGGCTTCAGGGACTCTGAATCTTGCAGGAAGGAGAGGTTTGAAATGACAAATGGTCACCTTTGAGTTGTGGGTTTATGTGCTGGGGAGCACAGGAGAGCTTTGGAGTTCCAGACTCCTCAGCCCTTCAGCAGTTATGTAAAAGTCCATATTAAGAAGAATCTCAGCTTCCAGTTCGTGATGGTTTTTATAGTGCCATTGAACCTCGGGGTGTCTCTGTGCAGCTGCAGGTGGTAGGTACTGCATCCTACATGGCATTCAATGTGTGCAGTGGTGACTGTACATAATCACTTCTATACTTCAAATGGAGCTCTCAGCCTAACTTTAAATAGCTCTTTGGAATGGCTCCTTTTTCCTATTGCTCAGTAGTTCCACCTTGATTGCTCTGCTTCAACTCATTACTCAGCTCTGTCACTGTGTTTCACTCTGGGATATGGTTTATACAAAAGAAGCTTTAATGTAAACTCAATTTGTGTTGCATTGCTAAAACCTTAATGACATTTTGCTTGGCAGCAGCATAGACTCTGTGGTTTGCCCTTCCCCAGTGCACTGTGTTCCCAATAAACTAAAGGCCGTGCTAGGTGTAGCATGAAAAATCCCTGAGTAAATATTGGAACAAATGCTTTTGTAGTGCTTCCTAAGCCCTGGCTGTGCTCGTGATTCAAGGCCACCGTGGTGTCACCAGTGTTTAGCTGAAAAGGAGCTAAATTTGGGAAGTTCAGGCAAAAGCACAGGTCAGAGCTCCAAAATGTCTTCTGCAGCTGCTGAGATTCGATTCTGAGATGCATCAGGTTTGAGATGCATCCCAGAAGTGCTGCTGGAGCCACAAGGTGGGTGGATGCACCCAGAAGGTCACCAGAGGGTGGTGAGGAGTGTTTGTGTGTGGCTCCCCGGACTCTGAGGTGAGCTCTGGGTGCTTCACTGCATCACCAGCCTGACATGGCCCAGGGCAATTCCCGTGGGATCCTGGAGAGGCAGGAGCACTGTCCTGCTCCTGTGAGGAGCCCTGTGGTCCCACAGTGTCCAGACCAGTGGTTTGGTTCTGTTGATGACCGGGGAGGAACATCTGGGACCGTTCCCCTTTGCTGCTCAAATGAATGATCCTCCTGCAGTTTGCAGGGGGTGTGTTCATAAACCCCAAATTCAGAGCACCTGCCCACACTGCTGAGGGTGGTGGCACCTGAAAATCTGGGCTCACAGGGAGACTGCAGCTGCTCTGACTTTTGCTCTGCCCTTGGCATTCGAGAAGCTGAAGAGGATTTGCTAACAAGCTGTCCCTAGTACCAAAGGTAGGAATAAAGGGTCTAATTTTGTCCCTGTTTTTTTTCCTGCAGAATTGTGGAGGTTTTCACATGTGAATTGAACTGGGATATTGACCCAACACTGTGCTTGTACTTGGAGTTTGAGATGAGCAGGATAGGAGGCTGCAGAGGGGACGTGGGCATTCTGTCAGTGCAGTCACATGGCCAGCAGTGAGCTCCTCGATGGAGCAGGGGAAGCTTCATCTCATAATGGACTGCACAGAATAAAGAGAATAATTCCCCTAATAAATCTCTTTCAGTTTCTAATATCTAGAGAAATATATTATCCTGTTGTCCAAAAACCTTGAGAGATCAGTCTTTTCTGGACAAGAATAGATATTTCATGGTAGCTCTGCAGTGATAGGTTCAGGGATTGAAGGCAAGGAGATGGAATAACAACTGGCTGCAGTGCTGCTGTTCCCAGTGTGAAATCCCATTTGCCACCCAGGACCAAGGCAGGCTGTGCAGCAGCACATGCAGGGAGCATCCTTTGGGGAGTGGAAGGCTGCAGGGATTGCACCACTGTGAAGCAGCAGCAGAGACACAGCACAGAGGTTGTGGCCAGTGGGGACCATTTTTGGAGGGCCTTTGGCCACTGGCCTTGGAGCACTCTTGCCCTGAGCAGTGGGGTGAACCTCTGAGTGTGGAGAGCTGCTTGGGCACAGCTTGCTTCCCAGGTGAAGCTGTTTTTCCTGCAAATCTGAGCTCAGCCAGTGCTGTCTTTGGCACTCCTTGTGCTGGTGTCCCCTGCAGGGCTGTCCCCAGGGATGCTGTGTGTCATCTGGGAAGCAGAACAATTGCTGCAAGCCAGAAAGGGGCTGCTGCAAGCTGCAGCTGGAGTGGGATGCCCAGGAAGCAGCTCCAAGAGGGTTGAGTCCCTGTGGGATGACTCCCTTTCCACTCCTCCTCCTCGTGCAAGGACTTCACCTAAAAGCAGGAGTGACTCCAGTGCTTTGTAGGGTGGGTGCTCCTTAGCTCTGCCTCTTGACATGTTTCCAGATGTTGAAGTGGGTTTAACCTTGCCTGGAGAAACAAACATGTCTCACTGCAGTCAGGAGGGGATTTGGCTGTCTTTTAGAGGGGACTCGCTGTGCTGTGGGGTACTTGCTGTGTCTGAGGTGCTCAGATGTGGCAGTGGCTGTGTCAAATCAGTGCCAGCCTGGTGCTGGGAGGGGACTGAGCTGAACAGGGAGCAGCACAGTGCAAGCAGGGCCAGGCCTGCCTTGCTGCAGGTGTCTTCCAGGCACCTGAGCAGGCTGCAGTCAGGAGAAATCCTCCAGCAACAGGAAAACAAAGAGACAAAGGGAAATGAAGTGTTTGGAACCTTCTGGTGGCAGTGATACCGTGGGATGCACTGGCCATGCTGTGTGCTCTGAACTGGTGATGCCTTGTGAGGGCTGACTTAGAACAGAGCCTAGAGGGAGTTTAATAAAGTAGGGATCTATTCAGAGGCTTCAACAGATCTACTTTGGGCAGCACAAGAGCCCAGCCAGGGCTACACCCCAGGTGTAGTAAATTTACAAAATGATCCCAAAATGCACGACCGCTCATGGGGTCTCTCTCTTTTATAAGTTTTGGTCTATTAGTATATGGGAGTTCATTGTCTGATTACAGCTCTAGCTCATGAAGATTTCTCTTTCTTGTTTTTCTCTCTTTGGTCTACTGTTGTTTGGTCCTTGGTCCCCGGCTAGAGAAGGAATTGTTTTGTCTCCCTACTCTGTGCAGAGAGTTCACCATCCCCCATCACCAGACCCACACACTAAAGCAGCACAGAATGTGAAAAATGTAAAAGCTAAACCTGAGGCATCAGTGGCACAGGCAGTGCTGGCAGCAGCTGTGCTGGGGGATTGCCTTTGCCTTGGGAGCAGGGAGCTGTGTGTGCCACTGCTGGCTCCAGCACCTCTGGAGATTCCCTAGGACAGGCACTGGGAGGCCTCCACCCCACAGTGACCCCATGGAACGACTGAGACACCAAAGCAGAGCTCTGTGAACATTTGTTTGGCATTTTGTTGCCATCAGAGCTGCTGCACCGTGTGCTGTCAGGTGTTTGCCTGGTGCTTGCTCTGTGATTCCCTGCTGGAACACAGCATGGCACAAACCTGTCCTTCCAGTGCAGGCTAAGAAAGATGTTTCTGGACTCTCCTCCCATCCCTGGCAGCCCAGGGATTTGTGCAGTGGGAAATTCCTGCCTAGAAATGAGGAGCGAGAGCTCACAGCCTTTGTCCCTGCCCTTCACTGTGGCTGGGTGTAGAAACCCAGGGCACTGGGAATATTTATCTGTCTTTTCTGGGGTGTCCTGACTCCCAGGAAAGCGCTGACATTGACCCTCATTCATGGAGAAAACTTCCAAAGCCTCAAGGTAAACTAGAAACCACAAAAGTGTGAAATAGATTGCAGAGTTTGTAGAGAGTAGTGTAGTACATCACATGGGTGAGACATTTAGATTTTAGGATTTTTAGTATGTTATAGATGGAGGATAGAGGGTGTTGTCTTGAGTTCATTTTATTTCCTTCTTCTTCCTTCTTCTTGGGTTTAGGTGGTATCTTGTAATTGGGTAGAAAAATCCGCATTGTGGGTCTTTAGGGGGTCAGTATTGGGTTAGAAAGGAAAATAATTGAGGTGTCACTTCTTAATTGGGTAGCTTAGTTTTTGATTAGGCTTAAAAGGCCTTGTAAGAAGAGATTGTTGGCCATTTTTGTGCTGTTTTCCTGCACGCAGAGTCTGGTGCAGACAATGTGCTGAAGGTTTGATAAGATAATAACAAACAGAAGTTGAAGACCAAAAAAGTCCAATGCATCTCTCATTCCTGACACAGAACTGCTCCAGGAGGGTCTCCCCTGCCAGGGAGTTGCCCAACTTGGGGCCCATGAACTCACACCTGGGTTTTGTGAGGGTTGAGCTGCTTGTGTGATCTCCCCTCGTTAACCACGACCTTGGACTCCCCACAGTCATTGCTCTGTGACTGCCCTGGAGCCTGGGGGTGTGGGAAGTGATGAGGGATGAAGGGAGGACAGTGAAGGGAGATATCCCAAGTGGACCTGAGCAATAATCCTGCCCAAATGCAGAGTTCCTGCTTGGGCAGCACCATCCTGGGAGTGAAGGAGGGACCTGGTACTTGCAAAACATCCTGTGCTAAAACAAAAATGGCCAATTCCCCTGGCTCAGCTGGCTGTGCAGACTAGGACAGTGTTCATCCCACCTTTACAGTGCTTTGCAGTGACAAAGTTCTTGCAGAAATGGATTTTGTCCCTCTTTGCCAGGAATTGAGTCTTGGACAAGAAGAACCAGCAATTGGATCCTTCTGTATGCAGGATTTATTTCCATCCATTCTTTATTTGAGCCATCTCTTTATTTTCTAAGATATCTCACATTTTATTTTTAATACTGGACAAATACCAAATATTCCTCAAGAGAGATCTGTGATTGCAGCTCAGCTCTGACAGTTGAGAATAGTCCAACGACGTACTTGCCTCATCTGAAATGCTGCTATTTCGAGCTGTGCTTTTGTTTTTAGCCATCAGTGATAAGTTTGCATTTCCTGCAGATGATATTTTGGGTTGACGTGAATAGTTAAGGCCCCACTGTGTAAAATGGTTTTCTTCCTGTGTGACTTTAGGCTTGTCTTTTCTGGTTTGATACCCTCATCCAAAGTAGAAGCAGAATTAAATCCCCATATCCCAGCTGGTCATCACTAAATAATTTGTATTACATCTTGCTGAAGCATTTTATAAGTGATGCTGCAGGAAGGCTTGTTTCCTGTTTGTTTGGGGTTTTTTTTTTGTTGTTGTTTTTTTTTTTTTTCCTTTATTTTGGACTTAAGATAAAGGCAAAGTGAACTTTGCAGGCACTTATTTGGAACCCGACATTTTCCAGCTATTATTTTGCAAACTATTAGAGCGGCAGATCATGAGGTGGGAACCCAGTTATGCAAACAAAGCCACGTCACTCTTGGCCAAAAATAGCTTCAGTACATGTGCAGTAAGGTGGAAATGAAGGCCTTTGGTGTGCACAGAGCAAACAGGGAGGGAGGCAAGAGGGGAAGCTGCAGTTTTTTGTTTAGAGCCTCTCATGTTTAGAGCAGAGTGTATTTTCCAGAGACAAGCAGAGTGTTGCTGCTTGTAATTTCAGTGGGATAGGAGTTACTCCCTTCCTTACAGATAAAGGGGACTGAGGGTTTGAGGCATGGCACTCTGGTCCCAGGGGTGTTGGTCATTTTTACACCCAGGTCCCATGGAGAAATGCTGAAGCAAAGTTAAAAATGTTCCCTTTCCTTCCTCTGCTCAGGCCATCTCCAGCGTGGGGAAAACCTGGTCCTTGCTGTGTTCCCCTGGGGTTCTGAGCGAGCTCTGGGGGCTGGCTTCACATCTCATGCAGAGATGCTGCCTGGGCTTAAGTCTTCATCTCCTTTCGTTTCAGCCTCATCCAGCACTGCAGTGCCCTAAATAATTTTGAGATCGCCCCAGTGGCTGTTTGCTGTGTACTCAGGGATTTGCTGCCTGGGAGTTTTCTGGGGGTTTGCAGCAGGGCTGGGGTCTGGCTTCCTTTACAGTGCTGCAAATTCCTCTCCACCAGGCTTGAAATAATCTTGTGTCTTCCTTCTGTACCATCAGGATGCTGATGGTACAGAAGGAAGCTCCCTTTGCAGTGATGTGGTTAATTGCAGTTTGTTATCGAGCTGTTAGGAGATGGTTTTGGGCCAGGAGAGGAGATAAAGCAGGAGCTTGGCTATGGAAAATGCAGCTGTAGGTGTGCAGATGTATTTTCCATTGGATTAGAGCGTCCTTTTTATGGAGACTTGCAATTTCTTATCTCCCAATACTTTTCTGGGATGAGGCAGAAGGGGGCTATAAAGTTGAGCAGAGGCTTGATGCCTCCTGTAATGGGCAGAGTGATTCCCAGGCTCATTCCCTATTCTTCACAGACAGTTTTTGTCTCAGAAATGGTGTTCAAATTATCTCTGTATTCATCCAGAACTGCAAGTGCCTATCAGAGCATCTCAATGGCTTCAGCTGGGATTCTCTATTCCTGCTCCTTCTCTTTCCAAAGGTGTATACAAAGTTTTAGTCCTGCCAGAATTCCCAAACATGGGTTTTTATTGCTCAGGTCCCCCTTTCCAAGTTTTGTTACAGGTTTCAAGGTTTGCCTGGAGTGTTTTCCATGCAGGACTCCTGTGCATGTTGCTGCTTAGGTTGTGCCAGTGGAATGTTGCTGAATTCCAAAATAGCTGCACATCAGCATGCACAGCTACACAGGGAGGGGAGATTAGTGCTGATTTATTGGCCTGTCAATTAAAGAGGAGCACGAGGATTCTCACTGCATGGCTGAGATGAAGTATTGTGGTGGCAGCAAAAGATCAGCGTTCTTAAAACCTAACTGCTGGTTCCTATACATTTCTGTTTAATTAAAGTGTTCCTACATCCTGCACTCCTCAACATTAATTCAGGGATGTGTTTTGAACCAGAGCCAGGGGAATACATTGTTATGGCATCCTCTTTCCACATCTATTAGCAGGAAGGGGATAATTGAGGAAATCTCACACAGATTTAATTGGGGACTGAGGGCAGGAGCAGGGAGGGGGAAAAGCACAAGGCAGAAGTAGGTCAGAAGTTGGGTAACTCTGCCTTGGCACAGAGCAGTGAGCAGAGCTGCTGCTGATGGGGGTGACCAGGGAATGCTGGGGTGCCACAGGAGCTGCCCCCCATATGGCTTCGTAGTGTCCTGCTGCTCTGGCCACCTCTGCCGGGGTCCCAGGGACGCTGATCCCTCGGGGGGTGGTGTGGGATGGGGGCGGAATTTTGCATTTTTAAACTCTGGTCTGGAAGGGGAATGTTTTGCTCCAGTTTGCAGCTGCCTATGCCGAGGTGGGGAGCAGGGTCCTGTCAGGGATGAGCTCAGGGAAGCAGGGTCCTGTCAGGGATGAGCTCAGGGAAGTGGGGTCCTGTCAGGGCTGAGCCCAGGGAAGCAGGGTCCTGTCAGGGATAAGCCCAGGGAAGCAGGGTCCTGTCAGGTATGAGCCCAGCGAAGCAGGGTCCTGTCAGGGATGAACTCAGGGTCCTGTCAGGGATGAGCCCAGGGAAGCAGGGTCCTGTCAGGGATAAGCCCAGGGAAGCAGGGTCCTGTCAGGGATGAGCCCAGGAAAGCAGGGTCCTGTCAGGGGTGAGCCCAGGGAAGCAGGGTCCTGGCAGGACCTTGAGGGGATGTGGAAGTTTGGCGTGGGAAGTGGCAGGAAAGCAGCAGAGGGGGAAGCAGCACAGCACTGGTGACTGGCAGACTCTTTAGCAGCCAATTTTTGGTGTTTGCCAGCCCACCCTGCAGCATGCTGGGTGTGGGCAGGGGTGGGTTAGAGCCCCACAAACAGCAGATAGTCACAGCAAATAGGGCTATTTTTAAATTTAATTTTGCTGACTCAATATGTGACACAGGAAAACTCCCAACTTGTGCTGCACTTGGGCAATTCCATCCCTGGCAGGGGCAGCACAGCACAGCCTCCACTCATCCCGGTTTCTCACACTGAGAGTGGCTGGGTACAAGATGTTTCATCTGGTTTGTGTCTTTGGGGTTGTGCTGCTCAAGGCTCTCCCATGTCCCTTGGGAATTTTGGGTGCCTTGAGGGGAGCCCAGCACTGCTGGGGGGTGAACTGTGGCCCTGCTGGCTGGGATCACCGTGCCCAGGGATGCTCCAGGAGCAGGAAGAGGCTGCTGCAGGATGCTCTGGGAGCAGAGGATGGCCAGGAGCAGAGTTGGCCTCGGGAAGAAGCAAGAGAAGGGGATTTTATCAGTCTGTCCTGTGTGCAGGGAGGGCTCAGAGCAGGGCCCAGCAATGGCACCAGAGGAACGAGCAGGGAGTGATCCATCGAGTTCCACCTGGGCATGAGGAGGAAATTCTTCGCTGTGCAGGAGATAGAACCCTGATTGCCCAGAGCATTTCCCTCCCTGGGGATATTCCAGAGCAATCCTGTGCTCTGGGATGGTCCTGCTGGAATTGCCTTCCCTGGGGATATTCCAGAGCAATCCTGTGCTCTGGGGTGGCCCTGCTGGAGCAGGGAGTGGGACCAGAGCCCTCTGGGGTCCCTTCCAGCCTGAGCCAGGCTGAGATCCCATGGACCAAGTGCACGTTGCCATTGCCCCCATAACTGGAGCTGGGCTAATTCCATGCCTGCTGCCTTTTGCAGGCCTGGCCCTGTGGTTTTGCTCCAGGCTGGAAGTGGAGCAGCCCATGGAGAGGTGTCCATGCTGTGTGTTGGGCTGGGCAAAGCTTGTGGCACCACTTGGGGCTGAGTCTGTTGTTCTGAGCTTGAGCAAACAGCAAGAAGCAGCATTTGCCCTCAAGAGTCCACACTGCAAATACAAATACTTTCTAACAGACAAAACATGAGGAAAAAAAAAAAGAGTTTTAATTACAAATCTTGCTGTTGAATATTTTTACTGGATTTCCTGAAAGCCTCTTCCATCAGCATTGCCAAGCTGAAGCATCAATAAATACAGTTCTGGCTTAGAAATTGGTATAATTAGGAAATGCAAACACACAGAAAATGGTGGGGGCTATTTACCTGTTTTTGAGCCTGGAGGGAGGCTTTTCTCAAACTTTCACATCCAGTCACACAGAGCAGAAATATTTTCAGTTTATATTAAGGTTAATAAAATAAAGAAAAATTATTCTCATAATGGCAGCAGGTCAGAGGCTGTTTCTCAAAGGGGCAAAACCCTTGTGCCACTTAGGGCTGTGGCTGCCATGCTTCCCTGCCAAGGTTTTGGGTTTATTCCCTCATTCCTGCTTTCTAGGATTCTCCCCCAGTGCAGGGTGCTGCTGGGTTGGGTAACCTGTGCATTTTCTCTGGCATGAGTTTTTCTCTCCAGCTACCAGTTGTAAAACCCACTGGGGCTGCAGATGTGCCAGCTTGTGCAGGAACAGAATGTACAAAATATCCACTCCTCAAGGACTTGGCTTTGTGTACTCCAGTGGCTGATGGCAGAGCATGGAAAAGGTCTTGTTTTCTCCGGAAATCTTTATTCTTAATGTGCAGTCGAGACAGAGAAGCAGAAAAGTGTGTTCCTCTAAACCTAAGTTAAGAAGCTTGTTCAATTTTTAAACAGTTACATAAAGCCATCAAAGTCTGACAGGGGAGAGATGCAAGTTGTTGCAAAAGAAAATGGGAAAAAGAAGCTGAAATGGAGTGTTAAACTAATTCCCCCAGGCTTATACCTAAAACAGCCTTAACTCATCGATGAACCTGCTCCTGTGCTTTCATTTTTTTTTTCTTTCTTTCTCATTTTTTCCTTTGTCTTGCCAGCTGTGGTCTTCATGTTGCTGAACCCTGGCTAAGTGTGAATGCTTCTTGGGCCAACACTCTGCTGCTTTTACCAGCCAGCTCTGGGTCCAGATGAGCATTTCTGTGCTGCTCTTGGGGAGACAAACCTGTGGACAGGAGTGGTGGGAATGGGACCTGGCTGAAGCACAGGAAAGGATCCTGGGCTCCTGAGTGGTTTTGCTGCTCAGCAGCCAGGTGTGGGTGAGATTCCCTGGTTCTGCTGCTGCTCAGTGAACATTTGGGATGCTCAGTGAACATTTGGGATACTCAGCAGCACAGAGACTCAAACCATGGTGGGGAAACTTGTTCCCCATGCTGCTTTGGCCCATGGCTCAAAGCCAGCTGAGCCTTCCCAGAAAGATCTGTCAGTTCCTGATGGAGGCTTTGTCCCAGTGAAAGGGGAATTTGCAGGGATCACTCTGAGCACTGGTGAGGAGGAGTTTGGGGCCCATTCATAGGGGTCACATTCCCCCTTCCCAAGGGGAGAAGGGATGGTCTGCAGGGACAACACTGCAATCACACTGTGTGAGTCTCAATCAAATCTACCTGGGAGAGAGCACAAGAAACAGCAATCACACAAAGTTGGGTGCTGTTCTGCCCTCACGAGGTTGGAGGCAGCTGGAGCTGAATGCCTTTGGCTCTGTGCTGTCCATGGACCTGCACTGGGCATTCCCAGGGGCTCTGGGCACAGCAGCCTCCACTGGCACTGGGGGAGATGCTGGAGGAGCTCAGCTCATGCCTTGGCTGGGCTGTCACAGCATGGGAAGGAGAATTTCTTTGGAGTTCAAAGTCAGGAATTCACCTGCTGCCTGTGAGGGTCCTGAAGCACAACCACGGGCATCAGATCCCAGGTCTGACCTCACAGTGGGTTTTCCATTGATTTGACTTGAGCAGTGAGGTTCCTCTCTGACTCAGAGGATGGAAGGGCTCTTTGCCTGTGTTCTTTGGATGCCATTTCCTCATCTTTAGAGTTTACTGAGCTTCAGTTCTGTTGTTGGTTCTGATGGTGTTTGTCACTCCCTTTACCAGAGCAGGAGAGGACTCTGAGCACCTCCCCAGCACCCCTTGCCCATTTTCTCCCAGATACTTCCAGAGAATCCCAGAATGGTTTGGGCTGGAAGGGACCTTAAAGATTCCAGGGGCACCTTCCGCTGTCCCAGGCTGCTCCAAACCTTGTCCAACCTGGCCTTGGACACTTCAGGTATCCAGGGGCAGCCACAGCTGCTCTGGGAGCTCTGTCCCAGCCCTCACCACCTTCACAGGGAACAATTTTTTCACTTGTCATTAGACAGCAGATATTCATGAAGGGCTCTAGGATCACACCTCTCTGGCTAATGCATAGAGACGTTGCAGGTCTTTGAGTAATATTAATCTATTTATATCTACTACCCTGATCCTAGAAATCCATTATAGCTGGTCCTGTCTAGACATGATCAAGGACATACTTTCAACTGCCATTATTTTTCGATATCATTAATATTCAAGCAGGTCTTTGTCTTAAGCAATGTATTCTGAAAGCTGCAGTCATTGAGGAAATTCATGGAGAATAAAAAGCAGTCCTGTGACAGAAAGAATGTCACCTCCCAGAAGTATCCACAGAGGGTGGCTGGCACGGCTGCTCTCACAGAGCTTTTCACCCCAGTGACTCTGAGCCATCATTCCTGTGAGGCTCAAGAGGCAAATGAAACTCAGAAAAGCCTGATGATTTCCTGCAGGTCATGGAGGAAATGAATTGGAGGAAATGAATTACCTGCTCTCCACTCCTGGCCTCTCTGGAGGTTATGAGCTTTTTATTCAGGCCTTGGCATTTCTGAGGTCACATTCAATCTGGAGAACCTGGCTTTGGTTAACCCCAGCCACTCACCTCCCTCCCAGCTGCTGAGAAGGAGCTGCTCAGCTGAAAATAGCTCCCACAGTGTAATTGTGCCACTGAATCTTCAGGGAGTCCCAGTTCAGGGGTGCTTGGCTGGAGCTGGAGCCCTGCCCTGCTGCTCTTGGGAGAGGGGAGCCCTGGTGGGAGCCCACAGTCTCTGAGGGAACCTTCTTTACATGGAGAAGCTTCTGTCAGGAGTGGATACATCTCCTTTCTGTGCTCTCTGAGAAGGATTCCTAGAGAAAGCAGCTGGGAGAAAAAATGCTCAAAATTCAAGGTTTGCATAAGTCTGCCCTTTAAAGAATGAGCAGCATTGGAGACTTCCAAGTGCTCTCTGTAAATTGCAGTGTTTCCTTCCTGTGTTTGAGCAGTGCCTGCACCTCCTCTGAGCTCTCCTCAAGCTGCAGGACATCAGTGTTTACTGTAGGGTCCCTGACTCTGTGGCTCCAGCCTCAAGGTCTGACTGGGAAAAAAAAAAATCAGTTTTCAGCACATTCAGAGGACACAAACTTCTGTGTTTTCTGTGCTTGTGAAGAGCCACCCCTGTGTCTGCATGGCAGCATCCCAAAGGCACTGCCTGGGGTGGCAGGACTGTGCTGAAGGTCTCAGTGATGAAAACAAGCTGTAAACATTTTTTTTTTCTTTTGCTTTCTCGTCACAGGTTGGGGAACCTTCCTCTCATGCCCAGGTTGCTGCATTGTGTTAGAGCTGCCTTCTTGCATTGCTGAGGTGGCTGCAGTTCAGGGATAAATAAAGTGCTTTTCACAGTTCTGGGGGCTTCTTTGGCATGCCAGTATGGAAACACAAGGAATTGTCATTAGGAAAACTCAAAATATTTCTGCTCACACAGCCTCAGGTAAAGGACTAATAACGAAGATGGGTCACAAGGGAGGCAGTTTTGGTATAATTAAATCCACTGGTGTTTGCTAACATATAAACCAGAAATATTTTATTTTAGGTGGGTGAAGTCACTGCTCAGTCAAAAATCATGGAATCCTGCTGGGTCTGCCCCACGGCCTCTCCTGCTTTCAAACACCACAGATGTCCCTCATGCTGCTCCTGGAATCTCCATTTGTCTCCTTCTTTCTGTTTTCTTGCCGTTTGGAGGAAAAGGAGAAATGTGGGGGAAGAAATTTTGTGGCCCCAGTAATGTTGAAGCATCAGCAATCATAAAGAAGAAGAGTCTAAGTGAAATATATTTCCTTCCTTTCCTGCTGGGGCTCAACTTATCCACTTTGTCACCTGAACTTCCAAGTATCCATCAGTTAAGAGGATGGAGATTTGCATAATTAGTGGTTTTGAGGTACCTTCTGAGATGCAGGAGAACTCTTAGGTGTCTCACTCTTATCTAATGAGGTGCTGACAAAGAGGTATCCATGGAGACATCCATTATGAGACACTCTTCTGAAATTGGTTCTTTCCAATGCCTGTTAAAATGCCAAAGGGTTTTCTTCAGCATAATTTATACCATTTCTTTGCTCCGTTTGTAAACAAAACTAGTTGTGCCTGAATATGATGAGAACCATTAATTTTTAAAATGAGGTTGGCAAGCTGTAATTAAGAAACAGGGATAGGAGTGGATTTGGGAGGAAGGTGCTGAGTTTTTCAAGATATCCTCCAATGTATTGATCATGGAGATCTGCAAAGGGCCAGGCCAGAGGTCTGCAGCCCTTTTGGTGAGGAGAGGTGCTGAGCATCCCCTGCAGCCTCCTGGAGGTGTGGGTGAGCAAATTCCACCCCTCCAAATGGGTCCATCCACGCTGGTCATGGAGATGTTTTCCTGTGAGGAGGACACCAGCCACGCTCCAGGGCTCCATGGCTTCTTGCTGAGGGGCTGGAGTGCTGTGGCTTCAGCCCCTGGGGCCTCCAGCCTGGTGGGAGTGAGGGAATTGTTCAGTGGGAAGATAATCCCCGATTTCTGCAGGCTTGGCAAAGTGGGGAGCCAGGTTGTGGGAATCCAGGGCTTCCCTCTGGCTGCCCTGGCTGCCCTGGGACCCTGGCAGGGGTCAGGAACCCCCCTGGACAGAGCCCCCAGAGACACTGTCTGTGATCTCTGTCCATGGAAAAGAGTTTTCAATCTTACAGGATCAATTACCAGCTCGGAGTGTTTGATATAAGTAATAATTAAGTGTGGCACGGGTGCAAAAGTAAAATTTTAGGATTCTAGATAAGGGGACCAAAGGGGACAAGATGGAGGAAATTGGGTGTGTTTTGTCCTTTTTCTCCTTCTTCATGCCCTCCATGTTTCACTGTGGTGTTGGCATTTTTCTGTTGGTTTAGGCTGGGGACACACTGTCCAACGTAGGTGACAGATATTGGCACGTTATTGTAAATCCAGCACAGGTAGTTTGTGGTATTTAATGTTTGTACCATCCCACTGAGGGCAGAGCCCCACACGCTGCCTTGCAGGACAGAGCTGCGGCAGGGCAGCAGAACATGTTAGAGATAAACAGAATAAACAACCTTGAAACCAGCACAGACCAATTATGGCTTCTGCTTTGGCAGCGGGGCAGAAAGACAGAGACTTTCTACAATCTCAGAATTATCAATTCCTCAGATTCTGACACCAGGTGACCACAGCAGTGTTGCAGTGCTGGATTTTCTTGAATTTCTTCTCTTTACTCCCCTCTCTGTCATTGCTCCCCTCACAGCACTCTGCACTTCCACAGCTCCTTCCAGGCCTGGAAAAGATGCCTGAGGAAATCTGTGTGCTTGGCTTTCCTGCTGCAAGCTTGGAGTTCCAGGCTTCCTCTGTCAGACATCACTCCAGGCTTTCCCAGTGTGGGGTTTGGGATCCTGACACTCCACAGGATTTCTGTAGATCTCTTATCTGTTGTTACAGCAATATGCTGTTTAAAAAAAACCCCAAAAAACAAAAAAACAAAAAAAACCCACCACAAACCAACAACAACAACATAAAAATCAGTCTAACTCTACCTTTTCTCCTTGTCTTTCCTGTTTTCTTGAAGGGTGAAAATAGGAGTTTACAGAATCCTGCATGTCTGACTTGGTTATTTATAGCTTGAAGCTGTTCGGATTTATTTTTGAGTTCAGCTAATGGATTATTCTTTAGTGGAGCTGTGAAAAGGATTGGGAAAATCTACAAAATATTAGAAAACAGACTGAAGTGCTAATTAAGGCATGTGCACACTCCTTCTCTGATCCCTGATTCTGTGTCCACATGAATACCTGGAGTTTTGTGTTCATTAAAGGATAAATCTCGGTCCCTAAAGGGAAATCTGGTCCGTGGTTTAGGCAGCATTAACTGCTGTGTGCAGCTCACACTGTGCTGCTTGCTTATGTAAGGAAACTAATTGTCAGCACAGCCTGGGAAGGCTTGCAGTGGAATTTGGGGGCTGGAATTGTGCTCCTGGGCAGGGCAGGGCAGGGCAGGGCAGCCCCATCACCTCTGCACAGCTGCTGCAGATCCACCAAATGCAGCAGGATCAGTGGGTGAGATGGTCCTGCAGGAGTCTGAAGAAGGTGGGATGGGTTGTTCAGCGTGGAGTTGCAGCATCTCAGTATTTGCACAGCTGGAAAATGGGCTCCTCATGGACACCTGCATAGGGGGTTCTTCACCCAGGGGTTCAGGGCACTTCTAGATAGATAACCGAGCTGAGAATGAGGAGATAACAGATTGACAGATTGTTTCAAAGAGAGGTCACAGCCTAAAACTTTATCCTTCTCTGTCACCTCAGCCTTCCCTCCCTCTCTCTCCTGAAGCAGAGGTTTGCTGGGCAGCTCTCAAGCCCTGGAAATTTGCCAAGCTCCAAGAGCTGATGCCTCAGGTGAATCATTTCAGGCTGTGGTTGATGAACTGTGCTCCCTGTGCTGCCTTGGAGGGATCTCTAAACAATAACCAGAGAAGCGAGTCTAAATAATGGGCAGCTTAAATTCATCTTGGAGTGATCTGTTGCCATGTGCTTCTCTCTGTGGAAGTGTTTTAGGGGCTCTACAAGCTAATTTGGCTGGATAACATGAGGTGAGGCACCTGGAATTGAGCTGCCTGCTCAGGCATGGCCGTTGTGGACAGACCAGGAGCTGGAAAGATCTGGAGAAAATTAAACAAACAGCTGCACGCCTCTGGCAACAGGAGCTTTGGGGAGAGTGGCACCAGCATCAGGGAAGAGACAACTCCAGCACCTTTTCTGCCTAAAGGGACTGCAAGGGCTGTTCAGAGAGTGTCTGCTGGTGAGATTAGTACCCAAAGACCAAAATATTTATTTATTTTGGTGATCATGTCAAAGGAGTGGGAAGCAGGGCCAGGGGGAAAAGGCACTTGGCTGATGAGGAAAACCAAAAAAGATCTGAGCATCTCAGGGCATTTGAAGGAGCTGGGCTTCTCTTTTCTGACAGTCCCCTTTCAGCACAGACTGGAGGCATCCCTTCCTGTTATCTGAGCTATCGGAATATTTAAGTTGCTGTGCATAACACAGGCTTAAGTGGAAAAACAAAACTGCAAAACCAGCCACTTCTGCCAGTAGATTTCAGCCTGACATCGGTCTCAGGCTGATACTTTGGATACTGAGCAGGGCTGCACGGAGAGGGAGGAGGGCTGCTGGAGCCAGTTTTGTGCTGAGCAGGAATTCTGGAAGCTTGGAGGAACTGCAGCATCCCAGATCTTTAAATACAGTCTGACAAAATTCTCAGTGGGGAGCTCCCCCTACGCCAAAGCAGAGCCTGTGTCACCTCTGCTGTGCTCCTTCCCTCTCCATCCCTGCGGATGCTGTGGCTGAGAGGGCTTTGATGTGCAGATCCAGTGACGCACGTTTCAGTCCCTAATCACAGCCGGGATGGGTTTGGAATAGGGTGAATATTCAGGGGGAATATTCAGGACTCCGGGTTGTACTGCTGCGGCAAAGGCAGGAGGAGGGAGGGAGAGGGGGACACTGGAGTGGGTGGGAGAGTTTGGGTGAGGGGGAGCAGCAAAATGTCACTGGAGACCCCTCTGGGGTGGTCCCTTGCTGCTCCTGCAGCTCTGCAGTGCTCTGGTTGCAGGAATACTCTGCAGAGTTGAGGAAAAGGACATTTCATAGTGGTTTCCCTATCCCTGCATCACTGCCAGCCTGAAGCATTCACGAGTCCTGAGTCAGCCCTCACCACCTACCCCCAAATTATAACACTGAGGGGGCAAATTGCATCTTTGTTTTGAGTGGAAATAAAAGGAATATGTTAGTTTGGGGTTGTTTCTCCACAGTGACCTTTGGGCTGGAGTTCTTGTGTTGGGTTTGGCTCGTGTGTCTCAGTCCTGTGCTTCCCTGCCTCGGGTTTTGTTCACATCAAGTTCATGCAGACTGGTGGTACTTCAGAGAAAGGAATTAAAATTCAGCACTTGGGAAATACAGGAGTTTTAGGGGATCCATGACCTGAGCCAGGCTTCAAAACCTGTCATACCCTGGGACCCCCAGGCAGAGTTGGGTGCTGGCAGAACTCTGCTGGGAACACCCTGTGCTGGTAAAAGACTCAAATAACCAGACTGAGATTTTGATTGCGAGGCAGAGAATTACTGAAGATCTGTGGGTTTGCTAGAGGCCCTTGATATCTTTCATGGCTTAGTCAGACAAAAGTGTCAGGACTAGATGTACCACAAGGCAAGGTGCTGTGTTCATCACAGGAGTGATCCCTCTGCCTGCCTTCAGCTCCAGTCTGCAGCCACTATAATTTTTTGACCCCAAGGAGTGTGGCAGAAGTGCTGGTTTGGCACTGTGCTGTGGAGCACCTTGGAGGGGTAAGAGAGCTCCCTGTTTTCTTGCAAATCAGTCCATAAAGACAGCAGAGATCAGAATTTTTGACCCTTAGTGCTGCTTGTTATCTGAGCTGACAGTTTCCATGGGACTGGCAGGGCAGGGGCTGAGCAGACTCTTGTTGCCCACATCCCAGAGTTTGTGGCTTTGCTCCCCCAGCTCCAGTGGCACGGGAAAAGGGATTTTCCTTCACTGCTCAGTGCCCTTCTGCACCACCAGCTGATGGCTCATCTGTCTCTCACCAGCTCGGCAGCACTGAGTGGGGTTTATGTCCCACTTGTGGCTAATGTTAATTTAGAACCTCTTTTCTCTCTCTGGCAGCTTCTGATTTGGAAATGAAGCTTAATAGCATTTCAGGTAATTTAAAGACTCTGTATGTGAGTGTATGCCTGGTGGGAATGTGCAGCAGGTAGTTTCCCACATAAAGAAGGTGAAAGGCCTTTGTGAAGGCTGGAAATTTCCTCTGCTTTCAAAACAAGCTTCTCATCCAAAAATAGCAGTGAGCTGATAGCTTGGCTTCTCTTTATTTATTAGCAGCAGATGCTGCTGATAGATGCAGAGAGTTGTCTGGAGGAGTGATGGGCACCAGGGCACTGAGGTACCTCGCTGATTGCTGATCCAAATCAGACACTCATCACAGGATCAGAGCCACGCATCTCTTGTGGGATTCCCAGGCTTGCTCCCATTGCAGGGAGAATGCAGCAGTGACAAGCTGTCATTGCTCTCAGCTGTCCAAATCAGCAAGGGAAAAATCCACCCAGAAAGCTCCTTCCTTGTGTAATAGTGATTAGCTCCTAGACCCGTGCAGGCAGATGTTCCCTGTCTGCATGGGAGGGTTATGCAGAAATTGGGCCAGGGGGTGGATTTTGAGTTTTGGGGCCCATCTGGAAAAATCCACATCCTTCCACTGCAGGATTGTGCAGTTTGCAGGAATACAAAAATGGGTGAAACCAGGCTCGTGTTCCTGAACAAAGGTGCCTTTCCCCAAATGCCAGCACTGCCTGTGGCCTCTGCTCTTCCTGAGGTCAGGGCAGCATCCCAGGGCTGGTGTGCTGTTACTCTCCATACATAAACACTGGAAGCTGCTGCTGTGCTTCCTGGGGTTTTTTTGGGGTGGTGATGTCCACATTCTGCTGCGGGGTGTTGCCTTCCATGGCTGCTTTTGGGGGCATGAGGGACACAACATGGAGAAATTCAGAATGTGCTATGGAGTGAGCCCATCTTGCTCACAGTGTAGAACTTCCTCTGCTGGTTCCCTGTGCATGGATATGGGACAGAGCAGGGCCATGGATATGGGATATGGCCATGGGTATAGGATGGATCAGGGCCATGGATATGGGATATGGCCATGGGTATAGGATGGAGCAGGGCCATGGATATAGGATAGGGCCATGGATATAGGATGGAGCAGGGCCATGGATATGGGATGTGGCCATGGATATAGGATGGAGCAGGGCCATGGATATAGGATATGGCTATGGGTATAGGATGGAGCAGGGCCATGGATATGGGATGTGGCCATGGATATAGGATGGAGCAGGGCCATGGATATGGGATGTGGCCATGGATATAGGATGGAGCAGGGCCATGGATATAGGATAGGGCCATGGGTATAGGATGGAGCAGGGCCATGGATATAAGATAGAGCTGGGCTCTGCAGACAAGGGGATGGATCCTGCCTGGAAGCCAAGCCAGGAACACACCTCCCATCTAATGGGGTCCCCAAATCTTCCTTGTACCCCTGTTGGATGCCCTTTGGTTATTGACTGTTTTTGTCATTGTTAACGTCATCCCTTTCCACAAACAGCAATTCCTCACACTCTTTCATGTGGTTCTTGGAAAACTTCGTTGTGTCTAGTGGTGCTTCATTTTCCATTTCCTCTAGCTCCCTGTTTTTTAGCTGATAAAACAAAGCACCCTCCTAAATTCCTGTAATTACAGTCATCCAAGCAGGCACATTCAGGGTGGGCTTAAGAAGGCCACAATGTGTCAAGCCTTTCATGGAATCATTCAGGTTAGAAAAACCCTCCAGGTTCATCAAGTCCAACTTTTGTTTCTGAGAAAGAGGGAAATAAAGTCCTTTAGTTGTTCAGTACACTGTATGACTATTTCTGTGTAATTTGCAAAGCATTAAAGCCAGGCCTGGTGGTGGCCCAAAAAGGCAGAATGCAGTCATGAAAATTGAACCAAATTATGCAATTATGCAGTTGCCTACTGTTAGCCAGCTCCTTGAAAATGAAACATTCAGGAGGAAATTTACCTGGTGGTTTTTGGTGCTCTAACCTAGTTGTAGCAGGGCTTTTTGCAAGGCAGGAGTTAACTCACTTCATTTCCATTTGTTGTGGAGTTGGGTCTTTCCCTGTCCTGGCCAAGGTGAACCAAGAGTGAACACTGAACCATCAGGTGATTTGTAGAATAAAAATTAAAGAAATGGGTGTACAGAAAGGGTAGCAGTCATTTCATCCCAGGGATCCCGTGTTCAGGACAGTGTGGTGGGACCAGAAATGAGGAAAATGGGATGGCAGGAACCAAACACACCTGGTAGCCCAGAGATGACACTGGAGCTCAGGGTCCCACTGCAGCTGTGTGGGCTGCTGGGCTTTGGGTCAAACCCACCTTTGTCCCTTTGGGTAGCAGAAAATCTGCAAATGCACCTCAGTTCTCTGACCCCTCTGGGGATTTGCAGTGAGGGGAACACAGAGAGTTTCACCCCATTGCTCCCCACCTGGGCCTGCAGTGTGGTCAGGAGCATGATGAGGTGAGTTAGGGAGAGCCACTTGAGCTGGCCAGAGGTTCTTCCTTCCTTATCTGATTTGGAGAAGGCCCAAACCCAGCAGTGGATCAGCTTTGGCTGGTGTGCATCACTGCTGTCCCCTCTGCCAGTGCGTGTCACAGGGTGAAGCCAACAACAGACAGGCTGGAGGAATAAAACCTGCAGCTGCACAGACAGGCTGTTTCATCACCTTTGTTCTCTTTTTAGCCACCTAACTATTCCTGGAAGAGCTAATATTAGCTCCCCCATCTATTTCTTAGAAGCTGGGAAAACAAGAATCCGATTGCATGTCCTGGTTTCCAGGTGAACTGCTGGCTGCTCTGTGCAGTGGGCTCTGAAAACCCTCACAAGCTCTTGCATCACCAGCTTTTGGTGTGGGGAGCCATTGAAATCTGTGCTTGTGGAAGTGGCAGCGCGAGAAGGATTAAAATTGTTGAGCACTGTGTTTAATCCTAGCAACATACTGTTGGGGAGGCACTTCCCATGCCAGCCCCAGCTGGGTACAGAGTCATGGAACACGCTTGCTTTGTTCTGCTGCACTCAAGCAGGTCCTGAGATGCTTTTAGTCAAGGCTTGGTGCTGAAAGTCAGAGTTTTGGCAGGGTATTTATGCAGGATTTGCCAACTTGTCTTGTTGTGTCACTCCTCTGCCGTTGTGTTGGGATGCTAAAGGGCAGAACAGAGACAGGGAAGCGAGAGTGGCAGTAGGTTGCAGGGGTTGGGGTTTGTTCCCTGGACATCCATGCTCTGATTCCAGGGAAGGGATGATCCTGCTCCCTGCTCACTGCCCCTCCAGGCTCTGAATGGACCTGGCAGGTGTGTGAGCTCCTGCTGCATGTGCACGTCACAGTTAAAAAAAGCATTTTGTCAGCCAGACCCAGGTCAGAACGAGCTCTGCTGCTCTCCCAGAGCTGTCATGTCACTGGGCAGAGAGGGGAGTGAGCAGTACTTTGCCTCTGCATCCCTCTGGCTCTTGGGGAGGTGGGAGGAATGCCATGTGGAAGGGGGATGTGTTGTCCCTGGGTTGAGGGAAGGAAAGCTGATGTGAGATTTCCCTTCCCCACAGCGATGGGCTGCCACTGGGGCTGCCCTGGCTGCAGAGGGGCTGCTGGCACTGGAGCAGCAGCACAGCACCTGGGCTGGCCATGGGCTCCATCAGGATGTGCCTGTGCTGGCAGCAGTGCTGGATGCTCAGGGAATATCAGGGAACCCCCACCTGCGTGCAGAGAGCACCAAACCCAAGGCAGGTGTGGGCCAGAGCTGTCCTTGCTGCCTGAAGAAGGGCTGGGCTTCTCCCAGGGGTGTGTGTGCTCAGGGGAAGATGCTTCTCCTCATGAGTGAATCACGAGTGGCAGTCAGGAGCAGAGGTTTTAATTAAACAGCTCCCTGATAGCTGGCACCTTGAAAAGCACCGTGTGTGGCATCCCTTGGTGAGCAGTTGGCATCAGAGCCACCTGAGGCACTGGGATCCATTCTCAAGGACTCTGTACAACCAGCTAAATAATTAAAACTAATAATAATAATGAAAAAAAACCTCTGACAATTCCAATGTTTAAAAATTCAACATTTTGATGAAATATTAAATGCTAATTATTTCCTTGCACTTGTGCTGGCACTGCTTCTCTTGATGTTGGCAATTTAGCATCACATAGCAGTAATTGAAGTGTATTGTCAGCTTTTGTGTTACATTTACCACCCAGGCCCCAAACCCAACACTCCTAAAGCCTCTGTTTGATTTTAAGTGTTGAATACTTTGAAGTCTGCTTTAGTGGATTGGTCATACTGCTGTGAATACCAAAGCCACCTGGCTAAATGGCTGGTGAAAAATGCCCCATGAGGAGCTGCCAGTCTGATTTCAGCAGTGAGCACAGAGAGATGGGCTCAATCAATACACCAGACACTAAATGAAATGCAAAATGAGAGGGCAAAAGGATATTCGGAAGGCATTTTATGGCTTTCATGTTTTATGTGTCATTTTAATTTCTACTCAGTGTGGTTGGATTAATTATTTGATATTAAAAAAAAAGGTGTTGAACTTGGCTCAGGGTGGGCAGATGAAAGACGTGACTGGCAGGAGAAAATGCTGCATGAATTCCTCTGTTTACCTGCTTTCCTTTCTGTGCGAGCATGTATCAGTGCTTTGGTTTTTTGGAATGTGGAGAGGGCACAGGGTGTGGATAGAATCAGTAGAATCATAAAATTACACAACTGCTGAGCTTGAAAAGACCTTTAAGGTCATCCAGTCCAACCTGTTGTTTGAAGACTCCAGTTATTTGGAACTGGAGAAATGCTTGCATGTGGAGATATTTGTCCTGCTGTTTCACTGTCTCAAAGACATTCAGGCAGCCTTCATGGACAAAGAGCTTTTTTTCCCCTCCCACTATATCAGTTTATGAATCTTCAAACTGTTCTGGCATGCAGTTCCAGCTGGGATTTCCAAAGCAGGCAGGAGATGCACATGAATGCACATCTGGGAATAAGAGCAAGGGCCTTGATGAAGGAGAAGGATTTGTTGCTTTGGTAGGATGTGCCTTGTTCAAGGCACCTCTCAGCTCTGAAGGAGCAGCTCCAGGAGACACATCAGAGTGGGAGAGGCAGTGAGAGCCCAGGGATGCTTTGGGATTCCCAAAGCTCAGCTCACAGTTTGGATTGTGGGATGTGTTTTCAGCCTGGAAGTTGAACATTGAAGGCTGACACTAAATGCTGAACTCTTGGGGAGAGAGCAGGGGGTCTGGGTGAGGATTCCCAGGCAGCTCTTCCCACTGTGCCCAACACAACAGGAGCAGCAGCTCCCAGCTGGTGTCACTGGGCTGGGCAGGGGGAATGGCGCGTGCTGGTCACCACATTGCTAAGGAAAAACGCTTCTAAAAGGGTAAAGAAGCAGTGTTTTATTCTGGGAAACATCAGTGGGGTGGCACAGGAGGGACAGATGGCAGCCTGGCCGTGATGGGGAGTGGTGGTGCCTCCTGTGCAGATGCCCCAGTGCCAATGTCTGTGCCCAGATGGGACTGGGAGTGCTCTGAGGGCACATCTGCGTGTCCAGGAGCACTGGGCTCGGCTCCCTGAGGAGGGGTCTGCCCTCAGGAGGGGTGGGTGGGCTCCTGCCAGGGCTGGGGTTATGGTGGCAGTGGCAGGGTGAGGAGTGGCCTGGCTGGACTTTGCTGTTCATGGGGGTTGGGCTCTCAGCCCTGAGCAGCTTCTGCTGGGGCCGCTTATCCAGTACCTGCTTTGGAGTCTGGGGGGGTGATTAAATTAGCATCTCCAGCCAACTCTAAATTCACTGGTAACTTTTAAAAGCACAGACAATTAGCAGACTCAGTGGGAAAAGCAATTTAATGTGCTGCCAGCCTGTGTTTCAGTGGACTGTATGAATATAGCAGAAGTGCTTTCCCAGCAAGCTTCACATACCCTGAGTTTGCAGTGTTCAGTAATCTTCCTGAACTCCAGAAAGCACTAACCTCCTTCAGGGAACAAATAATTTAAGAAAAAGGTAATTTTATCAAGGATAAATGGCCCTGTTGTTCGTGCCAGTGTGCTCAGAGCAGCTCCAGTGACAGAGCTGATCCTCAGGGAGCTTTGCAGGTTCCGTGGTGGTCAGACCCACGAGCCTCTGGGACTGGCACTGCCAGGCATTTGGGAGTCCTGCTGGAGGTATTCCCTAGGGAATGTCCCTGCTGGCACCATTGCCCATCCTGGACTGCTAAACCAAGAGCCACTGGGTGAGCAGTGCAACATCTTGGGGGGTTTGCAGTAAATCCAAATGTAAAACCCCTGCTGGAGGCAGTGGCACCACAGTGTCCAACAAGACATCTGCCCATTTTCTCCTCTTTATTCATCATTAACACTGCAGGGACAGGCCTTTTGCTGGATGGTTTCCTTAAAGGGTGTTTGGACATTTTCCATTGTGGGTTTTGGTCAGAAAGCCAAATTTACAACAAATTTTTGGGTTTGTTCTGCTATCTGGAAGTTTCTCCCTACTTTTTGAGGGTGAAAGCTCAAATAGAAAAATCAGAAAGTTTTAAGGCACTGAACTGTAATCAAGTCTCCACACTTCGCTTTCAGATAAAAAATTTCTTCAGAAAGCTCATTAAAAAAAAAATAAACAAAATAAACCCTCCACAACCAAAGGCAGCTTTAATATATGTGAGTGTTTTGTGCAAAAGCCACAATTTAGTGATCAGCTCTGTGCTGGCTGGGGCACAATGGATGTTTGAGTGCTCTTTACTTTGGGGCTTAACCTATTGTAGGGTTTTCTGTGGGCTGCCATGAATGGCAGCCCTCAACAGCCAGCTCTGCTTCAGTGAAAGAGAAAGGGGATATTGTAATTCCTGCAAATTAGTGGAAAATTACTGGAGTGCAAGATCTCTTACAGGACTGAACAGTAAAATTATTACAAAGAAGTGAATGCTTGAAGAGCACTAAAGCTCAGCCCCTCGGCCTGGGCTGGTTTGTGTGGGCTCAGAGTTAATGGGGGCAGAGAACTCCTGGGGTGTCCCAGGGCTTGGCCCCATCAGGGGTGGGGGAGCAGAGCTGTTCATGGTGTTAAAAATAACACTGAAATACAGGAAAAGTGAAGGGAGGGGGAGAACAGAAAAGGAAAAAACTCATTCCAGGGGTAGAGCCCATAATGAGCCATTTTTCCTCGCCATGCTTTTTTTTTTTTTTTTTTTTTTTGTGGCCATCAAGTCCAAAATATTCTGGGAAGTTTGTGTATCACCAGGAAACACAGGCTGAGCATCAAGGAAGGAATGAAAGAATGTGGCTGTGATTGGAACAACTGTCAGGCCATCAGGGTTGAGCCTAAATATCAAATCCAAGCTTGCTGTGCTGAATGTGAGGTGCACAGGGCCAGCTGGAAGTTCTGTATGAGTTTTCTGTGCCTTTATGACAAAAATGCCTGTGTATTAGTGAGGGATTAGAGTCATTTAGAGGTGCAGAGGAAGCCCCTCCCTCCTTCCTCTCCATGAATTGCATGGGATTGATGCCTTGTGAAGGCTGCCCTGGAACAGAGGCTGGATGGAGCTAAAGAATCAAGCAGGGATTTATTAGGAGGCCTCCATGGATCCACCTTGGGCAGCACCAGAGCCCAGCCAGGGCTGCACCCAAGATGAACCAAAATGGTCCCAAAATGCACGAGTGCTCCCAGGGGCTCTCACTTTGATCAGTTCTGCTCCATTGGCACCTTGGAGTTCATTGTCCAGTTACAGCTTTAGGTTATGAAGTCACATCCTTGTTTTTCTCTGTTCATTCCATGTTCTTTGTGCTCTTGGGCCTGAGGAGCATTTGTCCTTGGTGCTCAGCTGGAGAAGGAATTGTTTTGTCTCCCTACTCTGTGCAGAGATCTCACCATCCCGTAATACAAAGCCCACACACTACAGCAGCTCAGAATCTGAAAAATATCTCAGCTAAAACATGAGGCATCAGGGTCAGTGTGTTCTTAATGCAGGAGACTCCATCAAATTCCCTTTCTGGCAGAGCTGATACCTGAGCATTCCTATCAATTGGAGGTACCAGCATCAAAGATTCCTGAACCCAAAGTTGTGCTCAGTCAGACACCGAGTGGGATATTAATATAAATAACTGAGGTTATTAATAGAACCCAGCAGCCAACATATGGCTGTGTAGTGGAAGCAGAGTAAAGCATAAGCCACGCATTCCTTTTTAAGAACATGCATTCACACCTTTCCCTTCACACAGGGTATTTTTGGGATGACTCCACAGTTAGTCTGCTCTCCCCAACAGGCTATTTTTATCTCCTCACAACACGGTTTAGTTAAGAAAAATTGTGTTTTAGCAACAATTCTGTACATTTCAAACCCACTCCCTTCCAAAATAACCCCACCCCAGCAGATGCAGGTGGGAAATGGCAGTGGAGTGCTTGGATCAGCACCAGGCAGGGGAATTTTCTGGCTGCATTTCCAGCCTCGGGCACAGCTCGAGCCGTGTTGTGCTTTTCATGGATTTCAAATGCCATTCGAGGGCCCGTCTGGCAGAGTGCAAGCAGGCAGGGGCCACGCTCCCATCATTTATCTCAGCACCTCTTTGATTCTGGCTTGGTTTTTTCCCAGCTGAGACTTGAAGGAATCTCAGGGATTGTCTTTAGCCACGTGAGCTGCTTGTGTTTCCAGCAGCTTTAGCTTTGGGGGAAAATCTCAACACCTGATCTTGCAGCCTTACCTGGCTTACGGAAAAAAATGTTGATTTTTTTGTTGAATGTCCATCTGTATTCTGTGCAAATGGAGGGTAAACCACAAAATCTATTCCTGTAGGTGGAAGGCAGGGAAATTTCCAATGGCTGCCTGTATCACTTATTTCTCATGCCATATTCTTGACGTGGTTAAAATTGGCAGTTTAGAGGAATTGCAGGCTCGGAGGCGTTAGGACACTCATCCTGCCTGCCAGCATCCCTTTCTAAGAACCTGGGAAGATTAGTGCAGCGTAGATTTTTCCCATGTTGAAGTTTCTAAGGATGAAAAGCTCCATGTGGAATATATCTGTGCAACTTCAGTGGCAAATATTGCTAAGCACATTATATATAGATAGAAAAGTGCCTTCTTTAGGGACTGCCACAGACTGCTCCTGAGATAGTTAAGCAGACAAGTAAATAGTAAAATATGGGTATATTTAGCACTCCAGAAAGCGATGGATGGTGTTCAGACTTCACATCACATGAGCTCTTAAAGTCTTTACCTCTGTGTAATCCCTTGTAGTCAGCACTGATGTGGTGGCACATTTGGGACCTAATTACAAGCTCCACTGCCAATCCAAGTACCAAATGGTGAAGGACAGTTTTGGAAGGCAAAAACCAGAGGCATCCTGACTCATGGATCATGAGTATCAGGGAAGGAGAGGCAGGAAAAGGCCGACACAGTTTAATGGGATTTGGATTAAATGTGGTTTAATGGGATTTGGGTGTAATTGTGGGTTTGAATGCCTGCCTGCCTCTCTGGTTTGTGCAGGCACTGCTTGGGTGGATGTATCCTGGTTTCCATCCACTTCAAAAATCACACTGGAGTGCCTGTGGTCAAACTGGGGATCTGATTTCACAGAGGCCCCTGCCAGGCTTGTTACAGCACATCCCACTGGGGTAGTGGGAGAGCAGTGCCTGAAACGGTGGCCAGGGAGCCAGAGGGGTTGTGGGAAGCTCTGGTAACCTTTCCCACGTGAGTTCAGAACAGATTTTCCTTCTGGATGTTTTTTTTTTCCTTCTTGATGTATTTTCCTTCTGGAATTTTTTTCCTGTTTGTGTCAAGCTTGAGGCCTTCCCACTTCAAACTCCCCCTCTTTTTCCCAGGCTGTTGAAAAGACTCAGGTGTAGTTCTGTCTGCCATGCCAGCCTGGAAAAAACTGCAGGGAATATTTGCAAGGGTTATCTTTGAATCAAACCCACCACCTCACTTGGATAGCATCCATCTCTTCTTTCTTCCCTTCTTCCTGGCCTTTCATGAGAACGTTTCTGCTCTTGTTGAGGATATTCATCCACATTCATACCCACACACAAATTCTGTGGTGATGTAATGGTGCATTATTGACAGAGAGCCTTGGGATTTTTAGCTAAAATACATGAAATGGTAGAGCTGTATTGCAGTTAGTGGAAAGGAGCTGAGTTGAGCTGGTTTTCATCTTGTTGTCTTCCTTCCAAGGATGCTGTCCCACTAAAAACAGCACTCATTATTGCAAATGAAGGTCATGGACCCTGCTAGCTGTCCTTAGAGGAAGGCTTATGTGGAAACAAGTCCCAGCTCTCCCATAACTGGAGTAGCCACATCATCAAATTTGGGAACCTCAGGTGTGGTGCAGAACTTGGTGTTTCTTTAAAATCTTTCAGGAGCAGTTTGTTGGGGAGCTTTTCCTCCTGTGTCAAACTGAGTTACTCCTTGCTTTGTCTCACTGATACTGTCTCTGTGCATCTCTAGATGGCTTTTTATGTCTCGTGCTTTCCTACAAGCTGGGAGGTGTTGTAAGGAATGAGCAGAGCTGGCAGCCTGGCTGCTGTGGGGTGACACGGTGACAGCAACTCCGAGCAGCTCTTGTGCCTTCCTGGCAGTGGGACATGAACAAGGAGCAGCCTGGTGAAGTGGGGACATTGCAGGGAATCCAAACAGGCAGGGGAGTGACCCTGGCCCAGGGTGTGATCCCTTTTCTGGGCTGGCTCCCTGGGCTCCGGGGGACAGCCCCATTTGTTCCCACAAATTGCAGGGTCATGTTCCATCCCTTTCCTTTCCAAGCCTCCAGCCACTAGAGGGAGAGAATGCCACATATTTATGGCTTCGTTTGCGAGTGGGGATGTGTTTAATGAAGGAATTCAGCAAGGCTTGCCAGGCAGTCCCAGAGCTTGTTTAACCCTTTCATTCATGCGGGGTAGTTTTATAACTGCTCCTGAGCTCTGACTGCTCCCAGACACCTCGGCTGGCACACGACCTCCGATGGAAACGCTCTGGAAGCTGCTGGGTGATCCCTGCCCGTGTTTTACACGCTGTACTTTCTGTCGAGCTGTGAAATGGGAAGCCTTGATGGGGACACCTTTGGCTGCTGCTGGATGTGCCTGTCTGTTCCTGTTACACAGCCCAGCGCACCGAGCAGCGCACACCAAACCCCCTTCCCCTCTTCCCAGCAATTCTCAGCCTCCTGGAGCCCATGGCCTGTTCCCTCTGCTGGAATCAAACAAGCCCAAAAGGCAACTGGTTTCATTAGGAATGAAAGCATCCAGTCAGTAATTACTGTAGGCAGATGAGTTGTACCAATTTCAAAGGACACCAGCAAGGAGTTGTGGGCTGAGGGGAGGGAGCAGGGCTGGGAGCTTGAAAAAGGCAATGTCAGAAATTGAGTTTTATACACTTCTGAAAGGGAGACAGGATTGAAACTTGCCTTTGCAGATTGAGCCCAGTAGGGAGGAGCCATGGAAGTCTGAGGAGGGGACTGTGGGATTTGGAGGGGTCTGGAAAAGAAAATAAGCTGGGAGTGAGAGCAGCACATCCAGTGGTTTGGAGAGCCACAGCCCTCAGCCTGCAGTGCTGTTTATCAGGGGAATTCACATCCCTCTGCACGTGGTGAGAGGGGAAGAGAAAATCTCTTTGCTTTGCTTTTGATTCCAGAGGTTGACTCAAGGCAAGGCTCTTTCAGAAGGGAAATCTCACAATGTTTTAGCAGCGTGAAGTATTGAAAGAGAGCATTTCACTGGGAAATGTTCCTGGCTCTAAAAGTGAATAGTTCCAGTTAATAGAGAGGCTCAGCAAAGAGGTTTCCTAAGGCTGATGGAGCATCCATGCAGATGATGCCCCAGCTCTGGAAGTTCTCCTGGTGAGGCTGGGGCTGGTCTCAGCTGCTCCTCTCCCCTCCTGTTTCTCTTGCCCAGATGTGCCCTGGCTGGCACAGCTGAGGGCAGGCACAGGGAAGCAGGAGGGAAATTGCAGGAGAGCACTAGAAACCTTGAGACTGACCTGACCAGGCACACTGGAAAAATGGGCATGTATGGACTAAATGTATATCATCCTGGTCAAAACACTCCTCATTGTCCTGGGTGTCCATCACTGCACAGCCCACACTTGGAGAGCTGAGGTTGGGCTGCTCCAGGAGCCTTCCCTGCTCTGCTGTGTGCTCCTCTTTGCACCTCTGGGGCTCCCAACACGTCCTGAAACTCAGACTGACTGAGGCCATGAGAACAGGACTGGGAGCTGAGCTGCTTCAGCACAGCATCCAGGGCCAGGGGTCACAGCTTGAATTAAATAACAGAGCAAGAGGAGCGCTGAGTGAATGTGAAAGGCACCTCCAATGGCTCCCTGCATTCCAATGAACTGTGGCCATAAATACCAGCTGCTTGTTAAGCCCTCACCTGCCTGGGGGAGATGAGAGGTCCTGGGGGACCAACCTCCTTGCCTTGTGCTTTGCTGCTGGAGAGCCAAGCTGTAAAGTTGGTTTTGAGGCAGGAATCCCGTGGGTTCGAGTGGGAGCTGTGCCGTGCCTGGATCAGGCTGTGCCAGTTCACTGCTGTGCTTTCCATGGCAGGAAAACCCGTTTTGTCCAGGGCTTTGTGTGTGTCTGTGGGTGTAGGACCAGGCTGGGCTGCTCCTCCAAAGGCACTCAGCTCCAGTGAGATCCCCACGGGCTTTGGGTGGGGGAGAGGGGACAGGCAGGAGCTCAGTGTGAGTCTGGCTGTTGGTTTGGGACAGGCAGGAGCTGAGGTGTGAGTCTGGCTGTTGGTTTGGGACAGACAGGAGTTTGTGTGTGAGTCTGGCTGTTGGTTTTGGGACAGGCAGGAGTTTGTGTGTGAGTCTGGCTGTTGGTTTTGGGACAGGCAGGAGCTGAGGTGTGAGTCTGGCTGTTGGTTTGGGACAGGCAGGAGCTCAGTGTGAGTCTGGCTGTTGGTTTGGGACAGACAGGAGTTTGTGTGTGAGTCTGGCTGTTGGTTTTGGGACAGGCAGGAGTTTGTGTGTGAGTCTGGCTGTTGGTTTGGGACAGGCAGGAGCTCAGTGTGAGTCTGGCTGTTGGTTTGGGACAGACAGGAGTTTGTGTGTGAGTCTGGCTGTTGGTTTGGGACAGGCAGGAGTTTGTGTGTGAGTCTGGCTGTTGGTTTTGGGACAGGCAGGAGCTCAGTGTGAGTCTGGCTGTTGGTTTGGGACAGGCAGGAGCTCAGGTGTGAGTCTGGCTGTTGGTTTGGGACAGGCAGGAGTTTGTGTGTGAGTCTGGCTGTTGGTTTGGGACAGGCAGGAGCTCAGTGTGAGTCTGGCTGTTGGTTTGGGACAGGCAGGAGCTGAGGTGTGAGTCTGGCTGTTGGTTTTGGGACAGGCAGGAGCTGAGGTGTGAGTCTGGCTGTTGGTTTGGGACAGGCAGGAGTTTGTGTGTGAGTCTGGCTGTTGGTTTGGGACAGGCAGGAGCTCAGTGTGAGTCTGGCTGTTGGTTTGGGACAGGCAGGAGTTTGTGTGTGAGTCTGGCTGTTGGTTTGGGACAGGCAGGAGCTGAGGTGTGAGTCTGGCTGTTGGTTTGGGACAGGCAGGAGCTCAGGTGTGAGTCTGCCTTTGGTTTTGGGACAGGCAGGAGCTCAGTGTGAGTCTGGCTGTTGGTTTGGGACAGGCAGGAGCTCAGGTGTGAGTCTGGCTGTTGGTTTGGGACAGGCAGGAGCTCAGTGTGAGTCTGGCTGTTGGTTTTGGAAGAGGGCAGGGCTCTGAGAGCCCCCAGGGCCATGCTGAGGGCCCTGGAGGCTCCATCCTGGGCTCCTGCATGGAATGTCCCTCCAGGCACCAGGGAGGAGCACAGCTCAGGGTTTGTGGACTTGCCAGTCCCTTGTGACCTCAGAATGCATGACCCAGGGCAGCATTTATTGTTTCCCTGTCAATCTTCTCATGAGCAGCAATGCTAAGCTCTAGTTTTCTTTTTTAAAAATGTCTTTTTTGGCTGCAGATCTCTTAGTAGACAAATGAAATGAATTTATATATGAGCATTGTGCTGCTTGTAAAGCCCTTTCAGTTTCCAATTTAGTTTTATTCCTTTTTTTAATCTCTATAGGATTTTCCCTAAATAAGCAAAACTAGGGCAGTGCTAGTGACAGATGGATGTAAAGAAGACTTGGATGCTGGAGAGACTTTACTGGGCTTGGGGATCTGAACTGGGGTGCTTTCCTCATCACCCAAAGAGTTTAATTTGTCTGCAGATTATTAATTTTCACCTCTAAAGCAGAGGGCATGGCAACAGAGAGCGTTCCTTGGCAACAGACTCCTTAGGTTCATTAAAGCAGAGGTGGGAGGTTTGCAGAAGGAAAAAGTTGAGAGATATTAGCAAATCAAATGGGTTGAGGCATGAGGAGTCTTGTCAGTCAGGCGGGGGTGACAGGAGAAGGAATAGTAAACAACATGCAAACCATCTTGAAGGAGATGTTTTGGAAGGAGGCAGATCCAGGATTTGCCTGTTTTCCTGCCTTCCCAAGGGCAGGATGGGCCGAGGAGGGCTGGGAGGAACCTCTGTGTGTCTGGCAGACTGTGGGCAGTGAACTGAAGAGGTTACTTAATAAAAAAAAATTGCTTTTTACGAACAGGATTCCAAACTGTGGTTTCCCACTAGGGCATTCGTAGAAGTTCCAGTTTATTTTGATCCTCTCCAAAACTGAAGCTGGCATTTTGTTGGTAAAATCCCACAAAAAGCCCCTTTGAGGGGAGTCTGTGGGACCGTGGCCATGCCAAATCCATGCCCAGTCCATGCCCTCCCTCCTTCCCCATGGAGCAGGCTGTGTGTGCCACACACCTCTGCCTGGAGCCAGATGGGGGCTGTTTGCACTCTGACTGCTAAATATAAATACTGCAATTAATTAATAATGCCCAATGCACATAATTAAATTAGCAATAACTCGAGTTTGTACCAGCACACAGAGTGTGCATACAACTGCTCCAGACTGGAGAAGGGATTTGGAGCAGGGGGAGACAGGTTTGGGCTGCCCTGTCTGTCCCTGCCAGTGGCCACTGTGTCCCCTTGGGAGGTCAGGGGAAACCTCTGGTTCTCAGGTAATGATCTCTCTCCCTTGCTGTGGTAAACAGCCAGATCCCAATCACATCCATCAGAGCAAAGCAGTGCAGGCACTTGTTCCAGTCCTATGGTTCTATGATTCTATAATTTATGACTGAAACTATCTTTGTGTCAGAGTTAGTTCAGGAGGACACTCGTATCTGGGCTTCTGAATATGTCATCTCCTATTAAAGAACAAACAAACTCCCTTGTAATGTACCATAAATAATAATAATACTTTGCAAGAGCCCGAAGCGCTGTGTTATTGCTGTGCTAATCAGGGAGGCACTGGGCCATTAGGAGAATATTCCATGGGGTTTGGGCTTTTTTTCCTGCAGGAAGGAACGTGTTTCATAGCTGTATAGCGTGGCTGATTGGTTTATAAAGCCAGGCTGGATAATTCCTAGTAGAGGTTAGACAAATTCCCCTCCTTTCTCATTAATTAACCTGTAGTATTTGGTGCCTGTTCTTTGCAGTTCAATAGAGACAATGACTGCAGGAACATATTTGTGCTCTCTGATATGGAATAAAGAACATCTGCCTTCTGCAGCAGTGAAATACCAGCGTGTGGCAGGGCTCTCCAAAGGGCACTGCCAGCCTCTCCTGCCTCAGTGAGGAAATTCCAGGCTGAAATTTCAATGGGGAGGTGCTGTCTGGGGGATGTTGTCCAATGCAGCATCGTAGCTGGGGAGGGAAGGCAGCGTGTGAAAAGCAAAAGAAGGGAAATCCCCTCATGGAAACAGCAGCAGGGTGGAGGAAAATGCGTTTTGGCAAAAGTTCCCACATCCAGAGAGTGGTTTAAAGCAAAACTCTTCCAGTGGGATTAAGGAAGGGAGGCCTTGAAGAGCTAAAGGAGATTTCAGTGGTGATGTGATAACAGAATAGCAGGAAGAAAAGAGGAGAGGCAGGTGAAATCCTGCAGTGCTGCTCTCACAGGCTGCAGGAAAAGGAACCTTCATGTTTGGGATCCCAGGGCTGTGTTCTGGGTGTCTCAAACCAGCGTTCTGCTCCCAAAAGCTGCCCTGCAGTGCTGTAACTAATGGTGGCAGAGCAGGGTGGCTTCTGGGAGGACTGCAATGGAGAGTGGATTGCAGTGGCAATGTTGGCCTGTGTGTCATTTCCATGACTCCAGATGTGTTGGATGAGGCACAGGGATGGAGGTTATTTTTGCTGTTTCACTGTGGTGTGATACTGAGTGTGCTTATACCCAGTTGCTTGGCTTTTGAGTGGCTCTCCAGCTGCAGAGAATTAGGAGAAAATAAGTTCCACGTGGAAAAGTTACAATTATCTGATAATTCAGGCAGTGGCTGCTACTGCAGAGGTATTTCTGCCCCTTCCTTCTCTGCCTTCACCTCTCTGCTCCCCTGGGAGGTTCTTGCCCATTATTTGTGTCATTGGCAGTCACAAGGAGACTCCAGACTGGGCTGGCCTGTCTGAGGGTGCAGCACCCCAGCTGATTTTGGTCCTTATTCTGGAGAGAGACATTTCTGGAGGCTGTGACAGGTCAGATATGACCAAACCACTACTCTGCTGAGACTGACTGGGAAATTGTGTTATTGATGAGCAATCCTTCAGTCCTTCCTGGGGATTTCCTCTGGAGTGATCCCCCAGACAAAGCAAAAGCCTCATCCCTGTCTACCCGGTGGGAGGTGCCACACACGTGGTAGAAATCCCATTTTCTTGCAGGCTAAATCCCAGGGCAGGAGCCTGCAGTGCAAACCCTGTGCCCAAGCAGCACACACTGAAAGCTGCCTCTGTTTCCCTGTGGGCAGTGTGGGTTTTCCTACCAGAGCAGTGCCCTGTGGCACAATCCCACAGAGCTCTGTGACTCAGGCCCAGCTCAGGGGTGTGCCTGGCAATATTCCATGTCTAGGGTGTGCTGCCTGGGCACAGAGCCCTCTGTGCCCTCAGGTGTGCTGGGCTGCAGCATCCCCTGGCACACCTGGCACAGGAGCCAGCACATGGTGCCCCTCCCTGGAAGATGCTTTGTTCCAGTGGGGGGAAGTGGAGAATCAGAGAGTCACTGAATATCCTGAGCTGGAAGGAGCCCACAGGGATCACCCCAGCCCAGCTCCTGGCCCTGCACAGGACCCAGAAGAAGCTCACAGGTGGCTTTTCCCGGCTCCCCCTGCTCTGGCAGGGACTCTGGGCTTGGTCCCCTGCCCGCTGGCTGCCTGCAGAGCACTTTGCATTGACAATGAGGCAGCAGAGGTGCATTTTCTTGGCAGGGAAATGAGGCTGGGTTCTCTCTGAGGTTCCCTGTGCCAGAGAGAGTGGCTGCCCCAGTGCTCTGGGCAGGATGGGTTTGTGTGCAGCCTGCTGCCCATTCAGAGGTTTGGCTGATCTTGGGGCATTCTTACCTTTCAGCACCTTCGCAGGGAGCAAGAACTAACTTGGCAACTCTTGGTTTGCTTCTCAAATCAGCTTAGTGTAAACAAGGCATAGGAAGTGAAACAGTGGAATATGAGCCTTATTGACAGGCCTGGTCAACAGCTGGCAGGAGGAGAGAAACTGGGATCATTCTGCTTGTGCAGAATGTTCCTGTGCAACAGTCCTGCACAGGAATTGTCCTCCTCCTCCACATCCACATTCCCAGTTAGAGCAACAGGGTGGGATGTGCCAGACAAACCCCATTCCCTTTGCACTGCCAGGGTGTAACTTTGACCAAAGTGAGTGCAGTTACTGGGATGATGCAGTGCATGGTTTAAAGCTGATTTTGTGCTTCAGAGGATCATTGTTGTGTGTGGTGATGACAGGGCAGATCTCATTTAGTATTTCCTGGTAGAAAGAATATTTACCCTTCAGTCAGAGATCATTGCTCTGTCTTCAGTCCAAGTTTCTGAGGGAAGCAATGTCCATTCAGGGTGTCTGTCTGTCTGTCAGTTCTGCTATCCCAACTCTCCCAGCCCCTGCAGCTTTTGAATCACTTTGTGAGGCTGTGCTGGTTCTGTCTGACATCCTGAGCCTGTGAGATCTGAGTTCCAGGCTGCACAAAGCTGTGGCCATCACCTGCTGCAGGAGATGGGGCTTTCCCCAGAGAGCACCTGACTGACAACACATTCCAGAGTGGCTGTCAGAGGTGGGATTTTCCAACCAGAGCCCTCCTGTGGATGGAAATAACTTACCTGGTGTTTCTGTCACTGGAAACTTAGGCAGAATTCCAAAGTTTGGACAGCTATAAGCATTTGCCTCCTGACTCCTTCTTTTGTCAGCCATCTCTGGGAATAATGATGGCTGTCAGTGCCTGTGCAAAAGGTGATGGGATGTGGCTTGATGGAACTGGAGCAGGCTGTGAGGGGCCCCAGCAGTGCAGAGATGCTGGGCAGCATCCCTTCAGTCCTGCCTGCACTTCTGGTCTGTCCCATTTCGATAATAAGTGGAGACACCTAAGCTCTGATCCTGCTGAGTGGCACAGGACCAGCAGAAAGTGGCAGTCACGAGGAGCTGTGTGTTGTTCCCTGACTCAAAATCTCCAGCTGCAGGAAAATGTTGACTCTTCCAGAGACCAGGAGCAGGAGATCCAAATGCCCTTCTGCCCTTGAGGCGTGGAGAAAAAACCTATGCAAACACAACCCTAAATCCTCTGCAGCTGTAACTGAGGAGATTGGAGATCCTCCACAGATTTTACAGCATATGCTGTGCATGGATCCAGCATGTCCAGTGTCCCCAGTGTCCTGCCTGTGCCCAGAGCACGCTGCCAGCCGTTCCCCAGGTTGTCTCCACGATTCCTACCTGCCCTCTCATTGTCCCTGAAACCAACTGCAGATTCAGCTGCCAAAGAGGGGATTTTGGGAATATTGGTGGGGCATTTTCCTGTACTCAGGGGTGTGTCAGTCCTTCTCCGGGCTGCCCCTTCCTGTGGGCACCGAGCCCCGGGATGGCGGCAGGGGCTGCGCCGGCGGTGCCGTGAGCGGCCTTGGCCAGGTCCTGCCAGCCCCGTGTGCTGTGCCCACCATGGGGAGATCCATGTCGACGTGCGTGTCCCAGCTGGAGGATCGGCGAGGATGCAGCCCCGTTCCCAGTTGGCTCTACACATCCCATATGCTGCCGCCGCCTCTTCTAACCAGCGCCAGACACCGCGAGCTCCTCTCCCTCGACGTGGTGGGTGGCCGGATCGATGAGCAACGCTTAGCGAGTGTGTTTGCTTTCTGAACTGTGCAGCTGTGGCCAGAAAGTGGGGAAAATCCGGGGCAGCAGGCAGGGGATGAAGAGCTGGAGTGGGGAGCAGGGCACCGCTGTTGGGGATGGGATCACCCCGGGCAGGTGCAGCGCTGGGCTGGGCCGGGAGCTTTGCTTTCAGCGGGAAGGGGACTCATCCTTCATGTGGAGAGCAGAATGAGAACCTGCTGCCCTTTGAACGTCAGCAAAATCCCCAGCCCTTGCTGAGCGAGGAGCATGTGCTGGCTCTGCAGAGCCGGCGTCCTGCAGCGCTGGGGGCGAGGGTGACCGGCCACCGGCAGGAGGGCACGGGCGGGGACCCTCCCCAAGTTCGCATCGGTCCCCCCTCCCTCCCCGCGCTTCCACTCCCCTCCCCTCCTGCAGAGTTTCAAAGCACGGAAGGAAAAAAAAAAAAAAAAAAAGAAAAAGGACATCCCCCTCCCCTCAAATCCCTCGGTCCGTGACTGAAATAAATAAGCACAATCCCAGGTAGTGAGGAGGCTGCTAATAACGTGCTCCTGACAGGCACGGGATTGCCGGGCTGAGGGATGGCTGACTGAAAGCTCCAGGCTAGGGTGGGGGTGGGGGGCTTCTTTTTTTTCCTGCCAGCTCTCGCCAGGCAGTAGGGATTTTTTTTTCTTCCCCTCTCTGATAATAAGGACATCATCAGAAGCAAGATGCAGTGGCTAAGGGATGGAACAGGAATGGTGAGTTCAGGTAGCTATGTCTTTCTCTTTTCCTCTTATTGCAGTACTTTGACAGGGAAATGAACCTCCGTCCTATCTCCTGACTCCTCCTTTACTCCCTGTCCTTGAAACCATTGATCACTCTGTAGCCATTTTATAGACTCTGCATGCCCCAACTGCTGAGCGAAAGAAGAAATTAAAAGCGAGGCAGGAGGGTGGGCATGCCTCGGGGCGTGGGAGGGGGTTCCGTAGGGCGAGCCGGTGGGTTCGCGGGGGAGAAGCAGAGGATTTGAGGTTCCCCGGCGTGTGGGGCGTGCGGGGGGAGAGCAGCGGAGGAGAGGAGTGCCGGCACAGGGCTGGGTCTGCCCGGGGCAGCCGGGATTTCAGCCGGGATTTCAGCCGGGATGTCAGCCGTGCCCCTCCGGCGGATGCTGAGCGGCGGTGCGGGGCGAGCCCGATGTGCCGAGCGGCAGCGCTGACCGCTCCGGCTCGGCCGGGGCAGCTCCTGCCGCCCTGCTCCTGCCTCGGGGGAAGCGGGGAAGTTCCCCCAGCCCCGCAGGGCCCCTCCGCTTCATTCAGGAACTTCCCCGGGAAGCGATGCGCTTGTCGGGAGATCCTCCTCCCGCCCCAGCTCCGCGCTTTGCTCTGGCATTCCCCGCACGGCTCCGTGCGGAGCGGGGCTTTGCGGGTGTTTTTGGCTTTGCCCTTCGCTGCCTTCTCCGTGCTGCGGGAGGCTCGGGCATGGCTGCGGGCTGGTCCCGGCTCAGGCCGAGCTGGCGTCACCCGGCTCGGCCCCCGCGTTCCGGCTCCGGGGCACGGGCAGATGCCGCCGGCAGCGGGGAGCCTTCGGCGGGGATCGCTGCCTGTCCTCTCCTGCCGCCCTCCATCCCCCTCCGCAGACGGGCCTGGGGGCTCTGTGCTCCCCTTTGTGCTCCCCAAAGGCTCCGGCACCGCTGGCAGTGCCGTGTGGGGTGCCGGCAGCAGCCCGCAGCGAACACGCGTTTGTTCAGGGTCCTGGTTAAGGCTTCTCTGCCGCCCAGCAGCACCTCGGGGGCTTTGCTGCCGCGGAGGGATGGGATTCCTCCCTCCATCCTCCTTGTCCCGCGCTTTGCCCCTCTCCGCCCCTTGTCAGGGATAAAAAGCGGTGCCGGATGAGGCTCCTGCCTCCCTTTCCCTCTTCTCCCAGGTGGCTGCTGAGCCCCGCTGGGGAGGGGCTGGCGTGCTGCAGGACCAAGTGCTTTTCTAATTGACACAGCACAGGACTTGACACTTCCTTGTCCTCTCATCTTCACAGATTCCTTCCTTGCTGCCGGCTGTGTTATTCTGTTCTCATTAGTCCAATCTTTGCTTTCTTTTTCAGAGAAATTACAGTGGTTACTGTAGGCTGTAAGGGAAGATATTTTGGGGAAAGTAAAACTCCATTAGTTGATTTTGAAGTGAGAATTTCCCAATATTGCTCCTTCTAACAAGGGAAAAGTAAAAGACAAAGCTGTAGTTTCTGTATTTCATACAGCAGTTCAACAGCTTCAGCAGTGTTTGGAGATACTCCACATATCTCCAGGTATCTGAAAATAAAAAATTATTTCAAAGCAGCAAAGTGAAACTGAACCAAATAAAATAATCCATCAGAGATGTTTGGTGGTGAGGAGTCTGTTTCCCTGGGGATGGGTGGCCAGAGGGTTCAGGGGCTCCTGCCTTTGGAGCACAGGGATACTGGGAGCACCTAAAGCCAAGGTCCTGCCAACACTTCGTCCCTACAAGTTCTGCTCCTTTAGCAAGACAAGATGTGTTGGTCCAGATGTCCTGGCCCAGTGCCAGTGTGGATAGCAGTATTCCCTCCAATGCAGATTTTCCTTGCTGTCCTCACTGGTAAGTTATTTGAAATTTTAGTACTTCAGATGTTGATAATTTGGTGGACTGTGCTAAACAAGTGAGCTATTCCACACCAGGAGTAGCTGCATTTCAGTAATTCAGTGGGAATATTATCAGCTCAGTCTGCTGGCTAAAATGTGCTGTGGAGCTATCAACCATCTCTGCTCCTTAGTGAAGGCTGGCTGCTCTGTTCACACAGCCTCCCATGCCATGCACAACCTCAGCCTTTCGTCCTGAGCATCACTGGACCCATTTCCATGGGCACTGCGTCTCTGTTACGATTTTTCAGCTGTCTTTTTTTTTTCTCCAATATTATTTTCTCTCTGCTGCTAAAGACCAGCAATACACATTTATTCTGGCAGCATCCCTGGACTTTGTTCTGCTGAGGCACATTGGTCAAAACCTGGATTTTAGCCTGGTTTCTCCCAAATTCTGCACAGCACTGATTTATTCAAAATGCTGTTTTCTGTTGTTCTCAGCTTGGGTTCAAGACTCAGATCTGCTCCCTTTCAGAGTTACTCATCTTTAAGAAGCATGTCACTATTGCTTAACAAGTGATAGTTCCTTTTGTTCTTGTGGCAGATGGCTTTTTTTCTCCAAATCAGTCCCTAAACCCAAGCTATTATTCCATAATATTAAGTTGTCGGAGCTTCTTTTTTTCCCTCCTTTGCATGTGCTGCTTCCCATTTTTTAAACAATTAATCTTTTGCCAAGTATGCTGGCATCCCACGGGGGTGTTTGCCATGCTTCACTGGTACCACGTTGCTCAACTCTCTAGTATCTGTTCCTAACCTAGAAAAATTCAACTAATTGTCATTGGTAGTGATGAGAATCAATCTGCACATCTGAGCAGTGTGTGAGTGCAATGATTATTTGGTTTGGCGTTCTTCAGAGGGTATTGATCCAGCATGGTAATCAAATGAGTTGGATTAAATCAGGACAAAATACAGCCTCTTCTTGAATAGTTTTTTATCTGACAAGGACAGAGTTTTTTCCCAAGTCTTTGTCTGTATTGCAAGTAACACGAGTGTGAATCTTCCCTGGTATTTCCTCACAAAGGCTCTCCTTTTGGGTTTAATGTTGTGCCTATGACAGTCCAGGTGAGTGCAGCCATCACCTTTAATAAGTGCAGTCCTAGCTTTTTTCTTTTACAGCCATACATAGTGATATTTTTACACTGCCTGTTGTTGAAGTACTTAAAATCAAACTGCTGTCTATATTTTCCAGTTTCTTGTAAGCAAAAAGTAAACTCTTGTAAATCAGCACAACCTAAAATATGGTGAAAATGAATTCAGTGAATCAAAGGACCAAATGCTGCAAGTGGTGGAGATGCCCCTGAGTGGGGCAGGTCAGCAGCATTTTTCCTCACTTATTCTTTTCCACTTGTCAGTCTGAAAATCACAGGGTATTGGAAATACAAAGTGCTCTTGGCACTCCATAATCCTAAAAGTCTCAATGTGAAGATTGGAAAAGAGAAGTAGAAAAAAAAGCAGTTTGGGTTTGACTTTGGGTTTTGAAAGTTTGGATAGGCACAAGCAGCTGGTGGAGAGCAGCCAGGCCAGGGCAGGATGGAAAGAGAAGCTTGTGGTATTTAAGGAAAAATGGGACTGAAGAGGCCCAGAGCAGTTTTCCTGCAGAGATCAAAGTGAGCAGGGAGTGCTGGCTGCTGCTAGAGCAGTCCCAGGCAGGCTCCTGAGTGCTGTGGGTGTCCTGCAGAGGATGCTGCCCGCTCTCCATGCCCTGTGGCCTCAGCAGGGAGGGGGAAGTTTGGAGGTTTGTTCCTGTTCATCCAGGTCCCCTGTCACTGGAGGTTGGTGCTTGGCTTGCCTGAGCTCTGCATGCAGTGGAGAATTCCGTGGGTGCTGCAGGGCTATGGAGCCCCCAAAGCCCCAAGTCCATCCCACCAAATGCATTTCTTTGTGGGATCTTTCTTACATAGTTGCTGTTCAGTTTTCCATTTCTCTCCCATTTTGGGGCTGCTTTAACCTTTCAGTTACAGCCTCCTGCTAGTGCTGCTATGCCAAATGTCCAGGTTAAGAAGGAGCTGATGCTGTGGGAAATAAAAATGTTTGATAAATCCATGCTCCATGCTGATGATCGTCCTTGTGTCAGTGCCAGGAGGGGCTGGGAGGAAGGCTGGCTCCATTTCCATGGAATTCCCCCCTGCTGGATAAGGGACACGCCGATAACTCCTGGCTCCTGACATCCATCAGGGGTGTCTGGAAAACCCTGGGAGGGTGCCATAGGCATAGGAAGCAGGATTTCGTGGAGCTCTGAGCAGGCTGTGCTTGCTGGGAAGCTGCACACCCCATGTGGTCACCATGTCCATCTGTCCCTCCTGCTCAGGAGCTCTGCAGCCTTTGCAAACCACAAGGTTTTTTAACTGCTGAGAGCCTGATTTCCTTGTATCTCATCAAAGGGTTTTTCTTTTTTTAAACACTTCTTGAAAAATCTCTGAAATGCTTCAAGCTGACATCTTAATGTATTTATGACATTAGCTGCTTCTGCTCTGGAATGGTTGCTCTGAATCTCTTTGAGCCTGGCTGTTATTTTGAACATGACTAATTCCCTGAGTGACTAAGCTCTTAGATAATAGGAAAAATTCATCAAGTTATCTCGGGCTCCAATAGTTTCTATTGTTATGAAAAGACAACTTAAGAAAAAAAAAATAAAGATGTTTATTATGTAATATGGGCAGGGAGAGGAAAGGTGAGTGTTGGTAGGGACTGGCCAGAGTGCTGTGTCTGGGAAAGGCAGGAGTGCAGCTTCAGACTGTGACATTTCTAGCTTAGTCTGGATGAGAAGTAAAGAATTCCTTGACTGGAGCTCTGGTGACTCCCACTGAAGCCAAGGAGTTGTGCTCTTGTACAGAAGTGTGTTCAGAGGGGATCCCAGCCCCTTCCTCCCCATTCTGCCACAGCGCAGAATTCCTGGGATGTGACCCAGGATAACACCGGGCACACGGTGAACTGCACCACACCTTCTCTGCCTGGTTGTTTCGGGGAGCCCCTGAAGCACTCAGCACTCCTGCAGGGCTGTGTTCCAGGCAGCACAGCAAACCTCAGCTCCATCCCACTGGATTTTCCCCTTGGAGCTGCTGATCACCAACACGGAGCTGCCAATGTGCTGCTTGCAGCAGCCAGCACAGCACCAGGTGCCTTCCTGTGCCTGTGTGTGCAGCTGTGTCCCACACAGGGGGGGTTGTCCCTGTCATCCCTCACAGCCAGGGACCCTTTGGCGTGGCTGGGGTCCCTCTGGCATGGCCAGTGTCCCCTTGGCTGTCCCACATTGTCACGAGGTGCAGGAGGGCAGTGCTGGCTGTTCCTGGAAGGCAGCAGCCTGTGCTCACTCTCACTGCAAGGAATCCCACTGAGCTGGGAGAGGGAATGGAGCCTACTGGCATTCACCTGAAAGGAAAAAAAAAGTAGAGAAAGGCTCAAAACTTCTTTTTTAATGCTGATATTGCTGATAAAAATGAGTGCGCTATGTTCTATTCATACACCTACTGCTATCCATCTGGAGTTCCTACTTCATTAGGTTGGCTTGCACTGTTTTCTTCATTAAAAGAGTGCCAGATTCAATAGGCTGTTCCCTCTCCTTTTTTTGGGAGGCAGAGAGAGGGGGAGAAAATGATTTCTATGAAACACGTCCAATTCTCTGGGTTAATTTGTGTGAAGAACATGAGACCCATGGGTCAGCTTCTTAATGAGATGGTTTTTCCTTTTCTCAGTGTCTTGACAAGGAGAAGCCCGGGGAAGCCAGAGCCAAGTGTCGCAGGAGGGGCGTGAGGAGGCTGCAGGGAGCTCTGGCCGATTGCTTTTTGTCCTCATTTCCCTGCAGGTGCTGAAATGCACCCTTTGATTTTCATGCCAGAGTTTCCCTGTGCCTGTGCAGCTGAATTTCTCTGGGTGACACCGACCCTGAATTCAGAATTCAGAATTTAGTTTCTAGCATGTAATTTTTTTTTTTTTTTTTCACACACCACTTTGCCCAGACATGTGCTGATATGAAGATTTTGCAATTTACTGTCAGTTTGCCTGAAGGGAGCACTTGCCATCCCCCAAGGAACGGATGTGGCTTTTATTTTTTTGCAGTTTGGGTTTTGTTTTCTTTACTTTTTTCCAGGCTCAACAGTGAGCCTAAAAGCTGAGTAATGAAATTAAGGAGTAAAGGTCTCTGTGTTCCTTTAGGCCAGGAGCTGGGGTTTTTCAGACAAGGAGAACTTACATAAGGTTGAAACGAGCATCTGAATTGGATGGGTCCTTTTAAACAGAACTTGCTCGGCCCCTGAAGTCTTTCTCTGTGACCAGGGTAATTGGTGTTACCACATCTGATTTCTGCAGGATTTGAGGCGGGTTTATTTTCTTTTTCACCATTGGGAGTCTGAAGATGCTTGTGGAGTGCAGGCTGGAGTGTGTAGTAGATGCAGAGAGCAGAAAGCACTTTCAACACCATTGCCAGGGGCAGGAGATTTTAGTCTGTCTTAATGCTTTAAGTTCAAGTAAACTTAAAAATAGGAGATTTGTTGTTCTCACTGCAGTCCAGAGGAGCACAATGGACTCAGCCCCCCAGACAGGCTCTCTGTGCCATTTCAGCAGGGTCTGTGTAGTGTCCCAGGAGCTGTGGCACTGATTCCATGGGGACATTGCTGCTGTGGCTCAGCTGCTGCCCATCTTTTGCTGGAGTTCTTGTGGGTTTTTTCATGGAATCTTGGAGCAGGGACCCAGAGATGCTCAAGTCCTGCTCTGTGATCTCTGAGCTTTGTGCAGCTCTTGGCCAGGTGGTCATGCAGGTGCAGCTGAATTCAACCTCCAGCAGCGCCTCTGTGCTCTAAACATTGCAAAGTGGGCTTAGGAGCTTAATTTCTTCTCTTTTCAGCACTCCTGGCCTTGCCACAAGGGCATCTTGTGTCATGTGGTCCTTCCCTGCTCTCTCCCACATGCACCTTCTCTCCCACTCCACTGCTTTGCTGGCTCTCAACTTATGCAGTCCTTTAGAAAGAGGAAAAAAATCCCAAATTCATGTGGACAGTGAGGAAGCTTTCCATTTGAGGGATGGAGTGGACAGTTAAGGAACTCTGAGTGACTAGAAATCTGATTTTTCACAGCCAAAATTAGGCCCAAGTCCAAGTCTCTACAGGTATTCCTCCATTTTGCAGTTTGGGTAAGAAATTTTAGGTGTTTGGGGATTTTTAAAGCTTCCCACGAAGCCATTTCATAAACATGAAAGATTATGGAGATTCTTGAGGAAAAAAATCTGCCCTTTGCAGCAGCTCTGCAGCTCGCAGGCTGGTGCCTTCCATCTGGCCCAGGATGGAAAAGAGGGCTCTGGCAGGCATTCATGAAGAGAAAGGAAAAAGAGGCAACTCCCAGCTTAAGGAAATCCTCCTTTTTGGAAACATAATCATAATCTCACTGGCCTTTAATCTCTGAAACCCTGATATTAATTCCTGCCTAGATTTAGGAAAAAAAATAATTTAATGGTTTTCTTATAATCTCTGCTGGAGTCTGTGGGTCACCCCCCCACACGGTGTCCAACGTCACAGCAGCATTTGTGAGCAGAGGACACTGGGAATGGAGGAGCAGAATGGTGCTCACACACCCCTGGCTACCACAGCTGCCTGTTCCTTCTTGGGGGCAGGATTAATTCAGATGGGAAGTTTAAACTTCCCTCAGGGTGCCACAAAGCTCTGGGGTGGAACTTGTGCTCCAGGCAGAAGTACAAAGGAGCTGAAGCAGTTTGGGGCTGGCAATGTTTTCACCTTGGCCATGGATTTAATTTTATTTATTTATTTAGCAATTTTATTCCTGCTCAGATTCATGAGCCACACAGTTTTGTGTGAAATTTCCCCCAGTTCACTGAGATTTATCTCCTTTGGCCAAAGGGCAGCAGATTTGGGCTCCTCCTGTCCCATCTCAGAGCCCCGCCACACCACGTCATGGCTGGAATTCTCTGGTTAATTAAGGATAAGAGTTTAGTGGCTCATTTTCCCGGGTGACAGAAGGTGGAGCTGGTGTGTTGGGACTGGACTCTGCACCTCACAGTCAATTGGAATTGTTTGTGATGAAGTAGAGCCCTGACCAGTCTAAAGGAAACCCAGCAGGGTACAAGTCATTGCCACAGGAGCATCTAACTCTCCAAACTGCCTCAGGAGTCTATCTGATTTATTTTGTGTGTGTGGTTTGACATTTCTTCATGTCAGGCTTCAGTTAGTCTTAACAGTAGGAAATACAACATAATGAAAACATGATCTTCCTTTGTAATTATGACACAGTCTTTAGTCTGAGTTTCCTCTTCCAAGGTTAGGCACCTAAATTAAGTCATTTCACTCTGCCTGTCCCAGAGTGGAGGTTGTTACTCTGCACAGGGATGGACAGCAGGGCAGGGAACTGGACTGGCACCGTGCCCCATGCCCCTGGACTGTCCTGTGGGCTGGGACCTGTCCTTGCATGGGGACTCCAGGAGCTGTAACATTCCAGCCCCAAATCCCGGCTGCCGAGCTGCGTTTGAGTGGGATGTGCTAATTACTGGAGCCATCCATTGGAGGGAGACGTGATCCCAACAAGGCTGAGCTGGTGTGTTCTGCACGGGAGGATTTGGCATCATCCGTCCCCTTGGCGTGCTCCAGAATTCCTGTCTGGTAATGAATGGCAGTGTAGGGTCCCTCTGGTTGCTGTCCTGGTGTCCAGGATTCCCGTGTCCATGGGATTCGAAGCGGGATGGGTGCGATGGGAGCCCCGCTCCATCCCTGGCTGCTGTCCCTCCGCAGAGGTGCTGAAATTCCAACTCATTTCTGCTCCAGCACAAGCCCTGGCTGATCTTGCATCACAAATTCTGCTCCCCGAGGCTCCTGTACCCTGCGTGTTCTGTGCACTGAGGGACGTGCTGTTTTATGTAACTGGTACAAATCTGCCCGTTCCTCGTTTCGCTCTGTACAGAACCTTAGACCAAACTTCCCAGGAAGAATTCCATGAAGTTCAACTTCCCCGTGGTTTTATATAAACCCCTGCTGTGTAGGTGTGCTTTATCAAAAAGGCTTCTAAGAGAAGGTACCATCCATTTTCGTAGTAAAATTAACATTTAGCGCACGCAGAAAGCATGGGAAATTATATAAAGCAGCGAGTACTGTTGGGAATAGTGTGAATATAATTTAAATAGGCGCTTCTCTGCAGTAAATCTGTTTGTGATGCTGTTACATGCACAGAGCCTCCTCTGGAGCCCCAGACCTGTCCCTGGGTGAGGTGAGGCACCCGAGCCTTTCCTGCCTGATCTTTTAGGGGGTGTTTCACCTGGGGAGGGGGATGCTGCGGCTGAGCCTCCCGGGGTGCAGCATCCCCCGGGGTGCAGCATCTCCCGGGGTGCAGCATCCTCCGGGGTGCAGCATCCCCCGGGGTGCAGCATCTCCCGGGGTGCAGCATCCCCCGGGGTGCAGCATCCTCTGGGGTGCGGCATCCCCCGGGGTGCAGCATCTCCCGAGGTGCAGCATCCCCCGGGGTGCAGCATCCTCCGGGGTGCAGCATCCTCCGGGGTGCAGCATTCCCGGGGTGCAGCATTCCCGGGGTGCAGCATCCTCCGGGGTGCAGCATCCCCCGGGGTGCGGCATCCCCCGGGGTGCAGCATCCCCCGGGGTGCAGCATCCTCTGGGGTGCAGCATCCTCCGGGGTGCAGCATCTCCCGGGGTGCAGCATCCTCCGGGGTGCAGCATCCCCCGGGGTGCAGCATCTCCCGGGGTGCAGCATCCCCCGGGGTGCAGCATCCTCTGGGGTGCGGCATCCCCCGGGGTGCAGCATCCCCCGGGGTGCAGCATCCTCCGGGGTGCAGCATCCTCTGAGGTGCAGCATCCTCCGGGGTGCAGCATCCTCCGGGGTGCAGCATCCTCTGAGGTGCAGCATCCTCCGGGGTGCAGCATCCTCTGAGGTGCAGCATCCTCCGGGGTGCAGCATCCCCCGGGGTGCAGCATCCCCCGGGGTGCAGCATCCCCCGGGGTGCAGCATCCCCCGGGCTCCCCAGGGCAGGAGCACAGCAGTGGGGTCCCCAGAGCCCCTCGTGGCTCCCGTGGTGGGGGTTTTGGGGCCGGCAGCCCAGGAGGGGCTGGTTCTGTGCCTCTGTGGCTCTGTTTGTAATTCGTGCCCTCCCCTGCGCTCTGAGTGGCTCAGCTCTTGCAGAATGGCAGCCCCAGCCCTGCCAGGCTCGGTGCTGGCAGCAAAACCCTCCCGTTGGGTTCCGGAAGCTGTCAGTGAGCATGTGTGAGGTGTGCACCTTTGTTCTGGAGGTTTCTCAGCCTCTGCTGCTCCCCCTGCCCTGCTCTGCCTCCCCTGGCTCCGTGCAAAGCCTCAGGGCTTCTGCCTCGAAACCTCGCTGGCACTTCCAGGGGACAGAGCCAGGGATGGGCTGTGCCTGCTGAGGGTCCCCAGGCCCTGGGGGGATGTGGACCAGCAAAACATCTCCACCGGGTTCTCCTAACATTTCCTCTGGGCTCCACACCCAGGCTCCCTCTGTGCTCGCTGCAGTTCAGAGGAAAAGATAAAGTGGCCATAAAATCCCTCTGAATTCAGGCTGGTTGTATGTTTTGGGGAAGTCGTTGCTGCTTCTGAGACTAAACTGGAATTTCCTGGCTGTTGTTGTAAGTTCAGGTTTATGTTTTGGAAAATTGCCTGTGTTGTTTTGGGAAAGGATGGTAGCAATAATAATAAATATTCCACATCTATTACATGTTGGAACTAAACGATCTCCAAGGTCCCTTCCAACCTGAATCATTCTATGTTTGCTATTCTGATTAGTCTAAAATTACATCAGACAGAGTGGCTATCCTAAAAATGGATCTTTGATAGAAAATGCAGGTTTGGAAGTAGGGATGAGGCAGATCCATCACCTGGATCCAGCCTGGCTTGTGTGCTAACAGGGCAGCCTGGGCCAGCTTTGAGCAGCTTCCTATGATTGACAGGTGAAAAAAAGCTTTTCACTGTCTTCCTGAATGAGAAGCTCCTTGCCTGGATGGAGCAGGGGCCTCAGATGCCTCTGGCTGGCACTTACCACCCAAAATACCCCACCTAAGGAACCCAAACTGTTCTTGTTTCTAATGCTGCTCAACAGAACCCACGCTCTGCATCTGCAAACGCATCACAGCCTGCACATGCTCCAGAGCTGCTCAGAAATGAGCAGGATGGTGCTGGCTGAGTGTTGGTCTGGCACAAACCAGGAGGCCATCGAGGGAGACCCTGTGATGACCCAGTCCTGACATGGTCTCTCCCTTGATGGTGTATGAGGTGGACACAGGAACCTCCTGTTTTTGAGGGAGCCCTCTGGTGCAGGAAGAAGATGAAACCAAGCCTTGCATGAAGCAGCTGGGTTTGGTGTCGGTGTGAGCGGTGAGCTGGGGCAGGAGCATCACCCCCTGCCCCTTCCCCAAACGCTGGTGCCCTGGAAGGACCCTGCAGGACAGCTGCCCTTGGTGCTGAGGGTAAAACTTGAAGCTGGCCAGGTTTAGACGTGGAAGTGCTCCCCAGCTCCCAGCATTTGCTGCAGGAGCACAAACCAGGTGCTGTGTGGTGCCTGTTGGCCTCGTGTCTGTGTGGGAACGTTCGGAGGCGCAGCTTTCCTGGAAGGTGCCGTGCTCAGCCCCCGGATGCACATTTTAGTGCATTATGCATATGCATTGGCAGCATTTCTATATTTGTCTTTGTCTGGAAAATCATTTGCTTTTTCCAGCTGAGTGTAGCTGCTCTGTGTGCGTTGTGATGCCTCTCTGAGGTACCTGCTGGTTCTGGGAGCTCAGATTGGGGTTTGGGATAGCACCTGGCACCTGGACCATAAACCCTGAGAGTGTGTGTGTGATTTTAATGTAGGAATGAGCATTCCTGGCTGCTGCAGAAGGAATAAAGGTTCTCCATCTGTCCTCCCCCCCTTTTATAGATCTGTCTGTAGAGTCAGAATTCAGTTTAACTCTTAGATGTAGACAGCCAGAGCAGTGCTGGGGGGAGAGGTTATAGGATTCGTGATGGGAGAACGATTGCACAGAGCTAAAACGTGATTCCCCCTGCCCATCTCCCACATTTCAGCCTCACAGCGAACCCCCAAATTACCACGAGCTGCCTTTTTGTTATTTTGGCCGCTTTGCTCCTGCTCCCCTCCCATCTCCGAGCGGGCTCGCAGCAGCAGCGGCTCTCGGGGCTGTGTTTTCCAGGGATGCTGGGGCGCTTTTAGGGCGGCCGCATGCCGGGGCGGTGCGGAGCGGGATGTGCGCGGCTCGGAGCTCTGGGAACCGCCTCGGAGCCGGCTCGGAACCGCCTCGGAGCCGCCTCGGAGCCGCCTCGGAGCCGGCCGGCCGGAGCATCCCGCGGCTGCGTGGCGCTCGCTGTCACGGCGGGCGGAAGCCTCGCGTATTTATGGAGCCAGCGCTTCCTTCTGCGTTTGAGTGACAGCCAGGATGCCGTCGCTGCCTGGTCACCGGAGCTGATTAGTATGCGCCAAGGGTCCGCCTCGCTCCGAGGGATGCAGCCGCAGCAGCTTGCAGAGCTGTCACACTCACACGGGCTCCGTATCTGCACTGGCTTGACGAATTAAAAAGCGAGCCAGCCAGCGAGAGAGAGACCCGGAGAGAGAGGGGGGACGAGACAGAGAGAGAAGCTTGCAGACAGCGCTCGCTCTTTTCCTAAAGGAAGGATTTCGCATCCCGAGTGCTCGCTGGTTGTGATGATGCTTCACTTAGCGGGCTCAGAATGAGCTAGAGACAGCAGATAGGGGAGAAACTAAAGGCAGAGCACAAAGCATTACGAACCAACCCAAAACCAGGAACAGTTTTCTCCTCTATTCTAGCATGGTGGATGTATGGACAGTCTTACAGAGCAGAGGTTGACTTCTCCAAATCTGCCAGCCCCACACCTCGAACACTACAGTGTTCTGCATTGCACCATGACCTTGGATGTTCAAACGGTGGTCGTTTTTGCAGTGATTGTGGTGCTATTGCTTGTGAATGTCATACTCATGTTCTTCCTGGGCACTCGTTAAATGGATTTTTTCTCCTGAGCTGTTGGGGGCTACTACTACCACTAGCAATTCAACAAGAGAGCACGAGCGGGAGAGAGAGAGAGAGAAAGGCGAGAGAGAGAGAGAAAGAGAGAGAGAGATTTCTTACTGAGGGGGGAAACGCGTTGAGCTTCAACATGGCCTCGCTGTGATATGTATGACGTTGGTATTATTATCTCTCCCTAAATCTTTTGTCATGTCTTGTCTTTTAAGTATGCCTGTAAGTGTAGCTGCTTTTGCCGGGGTGTTAAATGTGATAAATAATAATAATAGCGATCCAGTCCTCCGTGGTTCTGTGCTAGCGAGACAGAGCTGTGCTTCTTTAGGCAGCAGCAGAGTGAAAATGATCTGTCTGTGGTGAGCACTGGCTGTGTTGTTTTGCTTTCCTTTGAAATAGAGGCTCAAGTTAATAATAAGTCATTTTGTGTGCGATTTCTAGCAAGCAGTTAATGTGCAATGTCTGTGAGAGTAACCATGTAGGTGCCAGGTGAGAGGTGCTGCTGTGTGCAATGGAATCGAGCTATGGGCATTTTTTAGGGGGGAGGGTGGTGTTTGAGAAATCCTATTAAAGGATTAAATCTTTGCTAAAATAACATTCAGCCACAAAAAAAAAAAAAAAAAAAAAGAGAAATAGAGAAATTGTACTTACTGTATTTATCTATGCTGCTTTGATGATCTGATTTGATTTCTGAAGATTCAGCCCCAAAACCTCCAAATTCTATGTCCACACTGATGTAACCCAGCTCCTTTTTTTAGAGATGTGAGAGGCACCAAAACATAACCTGCTTGGTTTTTATTCTGGTTGTACGTGGTTTCTGTGTCTGAAAATTGGGAAGGAAAGATCAAAGGGAGAAAGGGCAATGCAAGCTTTGTTTTTCTTTGCTAAAGCAACAGATACGGAGGGGTTGGGTTTTGCTTTGATTTTCGAGAGACGTGATTCTGGCTTGCTTTTTTTTTTTTTTTCATGTGTGTGTGTATATATCAAATTTTGGGGAATGTATCTAAGAAAAATCTTTGCCCACCTCAAGGATAACGAGCTTTTGAGATGGGTTGCTTCGCGTGACTTTATTTACATTGATTTTCTGGAAAATGAAGTGCTAAGTTGTGTATTATGGGCTTGCTGGAAAGGTGTCCAGCAGTTAGAGGTGCTTTTTGCCCAAAATTGCAGTGTTTACAGCTTGCAAGCAGGGCTGGCGGGGGATCCAGTGGCAGCACGAGAAGTTTGGAGAGAATACAAAGGGAATATCTGAAAAGAGTAATGCCTTTTCCTCTGGAAAATATGTCTCTGTTCAGTGCTTCTGTTAGAGATCGTCAGGATTTTTGAAATATATTATTTCACCATTCAGAAAAATCAGAATTGCATAAAACAAACAAAAATACCAGTTTGAAAATGTTTTTATCTTTGCTGATAGTCACTGGAATTTTATTGCCTTGATAATTTAATTTGTTCATGCTTATTCCAGCTGTCTATTGTTTATTTGATGCCCTCTGGAAAAAAAAAAAAATCATGTAACTGATAGATAAAGACAAAGCTGGAGGTTACAGATGGAGACATGGAGTTATTTCCCAGTGGGGGTTTGTGTGCTGGGAGTTAAATGCCGAGCAGGGCTCGGGAGCCGATGGCTTTTCCATGGTGGCATGATTAGAAACGGAGTTAAATCCCGTAAATTTGGCACTTGCGAAGTGCTTTTAGCTCTAAATAAAAGAAAAAAATTCTCTGAGTTCCAGGGTGGGAACAATCGTCCCCAAAAGTGTTATGGGGCAGTTTTAGTGGGGAGGAAGGGCAGGAGCCAGGGATCCAAGCCCAGGAAGATGCTCCGGTGCCTGCTGGCTCCGTTTGCCCTCTTCACTTGTAGCTATCTGCAAGAGGTGCCTGCTTCACTTCACAGGGGACTGAGTCAATCTTCTTCCCAAAAAGAACCCAGGGAAGAAAATTGATGCTGATGATGGTTTGGGTTGTTAAACAGCTGAAATTTGCTCTATTTGCCTGTTGGCCATCCTATGTCATTAGTTTTATAGGTTGCAGAATCTCCTGGAAAGGTAATAAATGAGCTGAGATCACCATGGAGAGGGAATTGATCAAACAGCGGCCAAAATCATCCTTTCAGGGGAACAGCCTTGAGCGACAAAGGGATTTGGAGGAGAAAGGGTGGAAAAATGGGCAAAAATCCAACCCCAAAAACTGACCAGTGAGTTACAATGGGCCGTGGCTGTGCCTGAATGTTTATTTTCTCAGGGCTGTCTGGCACTAAGGTTTACCTTTCAATATGATTTCTGCGAGGAATGCCCAGCACCTGCTGCGGTTTCCTGGGCGCATTCCTTGATCCAGAGCTCGTACTCCTGGGGAGATATTTGGGAATTTTGCGTGTTTGGTGGTGGATGTTCCTGCCATGCCCCACGGCTCCTTCTGCAGGGCCCCTCTGGTTCCATCCCTGGGGCTGTGCTGGGGCTGCATGGGGAGCACGAGGGGTTGTGCACGCTCAGCTGCTGGGAGGGAGCGCCGGGAGCCGAGCTCTTCCCGTCACGGAACGTGCTGGGGAGAATTCCTGTGATTTTAGTACAGCTTTTTGCCTTCTATCCTCCTGAAGGCTGGTGGAGTTAAAGGAGGAAAGTCAATGCAGAGCAATAGGAAAAGTTGGCAGCAGCAAACTTTGTTATTGTAGCAGCACCGTTCTCGTTATCTCGGGCTTCCTGTTGGAATTTTGGGGGAAAAGAGAGGAAGCGAGAGGTGAAAGAGTAAACGAGGGCTGCTTGTTCAGCTCGCTGTCTGTTTCCCAGCCCAGGCCTCAGTGACCATCTCTCCAGCCCTGCCCCAGCCCCAGTTTTGTATTTTGGCCGCTGCACGTTGGTGTTTCCAGGCGTGCGGGAGCCCCTCGGTCCTGCCGAGCTGGGCACAGCGGCTCAGCCCATGCTGAGCTCTGGCAGCTTTCTGGGGTGACAGCGCTGCCAGTCCCCACTAGAGCCCTGTGCCACTAAGGGACTGTGCCTGCAGCATTCCAGGTGGCATTTACAGGCTGTGAAATTCCCTGGGATTGGAGCTTTCTATGTCCTGGATCTCCATGGGGCCATCGGGGTCACGCTCGGGTCCTGGGGGTGCTTCTGACCCATGACTCCCCTGGGTTTCTTCACCTTTGTGGGGATGCTCAGAGCCAGGAATGAGGCAGAGGGATTATTCCTTTAAAGGAATCAAAGTGCTGACCCTCTGGAAAATAAGGCCCCAAAGAAAAAAAATACGAATTTGTCTGCAAAAAGCATATTTGTGATGCATATAATCTCTTTCAGTGCTGCTGCTGTGTGTTTGCTGAGGCTGGGTGATGGGAGACGTGCCTTGCTGTTGTCTGCTTAAGCAGGATTCAATGTTTTTTGCCACAGGATTCATGAAAATGCCTCTGCCTGTATCATAGCAACCCCGTTTCCCACAGTCCATAAAAAGTCCATTCCTCCCGAGCAGCAATCCGCTGTCTTAAAGATTCAGGCACCCTCCTCGGCTTGGGGAAAGGGTGATGTGCCTCTCTCCGGGTGCTTCCCTGAAAGCTGAAGTGTCGGGATGATCCCAGCTTGTCCTGCTTGCAGGACGCTTTTTATGCTCTGTCTTTAAGGCATATAAAGTGCTTTCCTTTCGGGTTTCTCAAGGCTTGCTCCCCCACCCTGGCTATTTCCCACCTCTGTTTAAAACCTCACATGACAAGTTGGAGGGGATGGGACAGCTCCGAGGTCTGTGACGCGGTGGCTCTGCCCTGTCCTGCCATTTGGCTTTTCCCCCGGGATGGCAGCAGCACAGCCCTGGCTTTTGCCGGGTAGGGAGTGAAGATCTGCCCCGATGCCACCAGCCCTTCTGTGGGGATGCAGAGGTGCTTTCTCAGCCCGTAGATGACTGTTATTAAGAGCTGCATGTTCACCTGACTCCTGCCCCCATCTGTTTGCATAATGTGGTTATATTTCTTTTTGGATCAGGTATTCAGTACACAGCCCAGCTGCTGTGTATAATGTCTAAAGGAAAATTGCCAAAAATCCATGTAAGTTTTTTTGTTTTGTTTTGTTTTTAAGTTGTTTGGCTTCTTTGTTTTTGTTTTTTTTTGGTTGCTTTGATTTCAGTTTGTGACCAGAACCCCTGTCTGTGCTGTCATTTCATTTTGTGTGGTGCTGGGTTTGTGTGTTCAGCTGGAGTGCTCCGTGTGCCGTGCCTGCCTGCATGTGTGTCCGTGTGCTGCCGTGTTGGAATGATGTTCTCTCCCGGGGAGGCTCCTGTGTTTTACATTTCCTATCTGGATTTTCTCAGCTGGCTGTGAGAATTGTGCTCGGCGTGTCTCTCCCAGTGACACACTGAGAGAGATGTTTTGCTAAACACAAGAATTTGTCTGGAAGCTGCAGAGTCTCCAACGAGGAGAAGTTGGGAAGCTTGAGGAAAACTCCCAAATGTTAATAATTGTGTAAGAATTGTCCTGTTTAAAGAGGGTGCTTGTGCAGGGGCTCCAGGGCTGGCAGAGGAGAGTTCTGCCAGCTCCTGGCTTTGCCACTGATGTACTGTATGGCCTTGGGTGCGTTCCTTTGTTCCTTTGTTGCATTGTGGCTTCTCTTCTCCATCTGGGATAGAGGAATATCACACAGTACTGAGGTGTACCATGCCTGATGTTCTCCTGTGTGTCCCCTTTCTGGCTGTGCAGGTGGGGAACGTGTGTGTGCCCACGTTGGCCCAGCTCTGCCTACCTGGGTTTTGCCTGTTGGAGCTGTTGTAGACAGCAGGAGCTGTGGTGATTGATGCTTCCCACTAAAAATAGATGCTCCTGGAGGAAGAGCTGCTGGAGGAACCGTGATTTATTGTCTTTATTTTATTAGTTGTGGTTGGATTTCTTTCCTGTGTGGAAATGAGTCTTAATCTGCAAGCACCGACAGACAGCTGGGTTGGCTCTAACCAGCAAAGGGCCGTGTGGCCTCTGCTCCTTATTCCTGGTTTTCCTGGGAATTATTTTGGCATTGTCAGAATCCACCTTGATGGGTGTTCACAAGGGCAGGAAGCCCCCAGAGCTGTGCTGGTGGGGACTGTGTTGGGCAGCCTGAAAGCTTCACCACCTGCATTAAAGAGAATTTCGGGGGATGAAGGGAGTGCGTGCGTGCAAGGATTTAAAGCATTAGCTCTGGGTCTCAACTGACTCTGGTTTATCCGCAGGGATATAATTTCACAGGAGTGTGCTGCTCTGGGGAGCTACCCCTCTGCTATCACAGAGCTGGGGAAACTGAGGCACGGGGTGGTTGCAGAGTGGCACATTTTGGGATGGGGGTTAGTGGGGCTGGGATCTGGAGCAAGATGCGGGGCCTGCCAGTGGAGGAGTGTGTTTGGCACCATGTTTGGGGTCTGGCATGTCCATTTATCTGCAAACCTTGCCGTGGGACAGTGTTGGGGGGCCAGGCTGGTGCCGGGCGTTGTGGCTCAGGCTGCATTTGGGGGATTTTGGAGCCGGGAGCAGCCGAGTGTGGCCGTGCCCATGTGAAGGGCCACGCAGCTCAGCCCCTTCCTTTGCATCAGCTGAGACATATATAATGCAACGTATGGGCTGCTGGCAGCCGGCGTGGGGCTATTTTCGGCTGCATCTGTGCCTGGGCTCAGTCTCCAGGGGTGAGCTGATGCCCAGCCCCTTCCCTTCCCCTCCTGCAGGACCTGTCCAGGATGGGCAGGGCGGGCACTGACCCTTGGGGTGCTGGGCACAGCCCGGTGCCAGCGAGGCAGAGCAGGCTCACCCCGGTTCAAGCAGCCCGGCTCTTTGTTTTCCCTTTTTGTCCCTGCATAAAGCCCCAAGAGGATTTTTTGGCTGCTCACTGTGGGGAGATGAGCTGTGTGTGTTCCAGCGTCCTCCTGTCCTTCTGGAGCGAGGCTGTCGCTGCCCGGCGTGCCCGGGGCTCTGTGCTTTGCCGGGGGGACTGAGGCTGGAATGTCCTTCCCGCTGCTCCTGCTTGGGAAGGCAGCGAGCCTGGCTGTCCTATTGCCTGCCAGGACCTCTGTCCCCTCCTGCTCCCCTCCTGTCCTGCCTGGAGTGGTGAGGACAGTGGCTGGTTTTCAGGGATGCCCTGCCCTGTGCCACAGAGAGCCCACAGCCTCACCAGGCATCTGGCAATCAAACATCCAAAATCCCTGATGTTGCTGGCTGGGTTTGTTCACTCCTGATCCTCAGGATGTTTGCCCCAAAGTATCCAAAGGGTGAAGCTGCTGCTGCTGCCGGTTTTGGGGGTTCTGAGCCACTGCACGGGAGCTCAGAGCTGTGAGAGTGGCTGCAGCTCACGTCAGGAGATGCCAGGAGAGGAATGAGCCCAACTTGGAGGGCTTGGAAAGCAGAAGGGATGGGATTGGAATTGTGCATGGGACTGCTCCCTTGTCCTCGGGCAAATGCGGTCTGGCCTCAGCCACAGCAAACCCCCAAGGATCCGTCTTCTACCCCAATAAGAGTGGGTTAATTTGCTGGGCATATCTGGGGAAAAGTTTTGTCAAATAAAATTGCTCCATTTGGCAAAAGAATCGGCTCTCTCTGGCCTTACCAGGAAAACAGGGTTTTTTCAAGGCATTTCTGTGGACCTCATTCCCCTGCTATTTCTGCTGCTCCACTCCCCTGTATTGTGTTCAGTAAATCTGACAAGGTTCTCTCAGTACGTCGTGCACTGAAGTTTCTGTTCTGATACCAAATTTAGGGAAGGCTTGTTATCTACAGTTCTTTCTTCCTGGCTTGATAAGGTGCTGATTAATTTAATGCAACTCTCTTTCCTTATCTAGTTGAGCTTCAGTCAGTTTTAGTATAATCTTGAGAAAGCGTGATCAATCTTTAATGTTTGTTTTTAAGGTTTATTCCAAAGCCTTTTAGGCACGCAGGATGTTCTCTCTTTTGTGAAGTTCTAGGAGAATTAAGTTAAAAAGTAACAATTATAAAACTGGTTTTGAATGCAGATGAAACATTTTAGAGTTGTTCTGAAACAAGAAAGAGCAGTTGGCTCTGATGAAGTTTTAGGTGTTAAAAATAGAATTGTCTTAACTCTGGTGCTGGCTGCGTAAGGCAGGGAATATCACCAGAGCCCTTGTATGGGCATGAGGATGATGCAGGGCTGAAGGAGAGGGTCTGTTCCTTCTCCAGAGGTGTATTTAAGGTGAGAAGGGACAGGGACACTGTCTCCTGACCCTGTGTGGGGATTTGTCCCCTGCTTTTGCCCGAGCACACAGGCACAAGATGCATGAAACCAGGCTGTCATCGGTGCGGAGCTTCTGCCGTGATTTGGTGATCAGAGGCTGACATCTGGATAGATTTTCAGTCTCCTCTGGTCCAGGGGAGATGGATTTCTGTTCCAATGCCCAGCAGCAGATCGATCCAATCTCCTGGATACTGAGAATTTTGCAGAATTGTCAAAAAGTCTTTCCTAAGGAATTAAAAGTGCACCCAGGCATGGAGCAGAGGAGCTAAACCTCCCAAACCTGCAGGCTGGGAACAAATTTGCTTAAAACTAACGGGCTGCCTTAGAATTAGAAACATTCAGGCAGGAGAAGTCTGGCTTCTTCAGTGCACACACAGAGCCTGGGAAGTGTGTTCCCAGGCATTAACAGGAGCCAGACTGTAGATTTATGGAATTCAGGGAGCACTGGCCCTGCTGCCCCCAGCACCCCTCTGCAGGGGTGGGTGCTGCTGAGCCACGTGCTGAGGCCACCCCTGATGTCCCTCTCAGCCCACTGCCATTTGCAGATTGTCACGGGGGCCCCAGCTGCCACAAACCCCATTTTCCCAGCTGGATTTGAAGCTCAGTACGAGTCTGTGTCTGGTCCCCAGAGCCCGGGTTTGGCTGGAGGTTTTCAGCAGCGTGTGCTCGGTGTTTCTCCCTTTGCTGTCTCCCTCCCTGGCTTCCCTGGTCCTTCCTGCACTGTGTTAGAGTTGTGTGCTTTGCCCCAGAAAGCAGTGCTGCTTTAATCTCTGTTTTCCAGCAGCTGTCAGGCTGTCCCTGTCCCTCCTCCCCACACGTGTCAGGGCACACACGTGTACACTCGTGTGCAGGCAGCGCTGCACCTCCCTGTGGGTTACTCTGGACATGGAAAGGGAAACCTATGGATTAAAACACATGTTCATATGTTTTCCTTGCCAGATATATTTTGGAAAATATGAGTCAGCAGCAGCAGCAGCAGCAGCAGGCAAGAACATATTACATAATCTCTGGGAACCAAGAAAACCTCACAGTTTATTAGGAGGGAGGCTTTCTGCAATCATTTTACCATAATTTTGGGGCCACGCATTGGCCTGAGCCCCTTGGTCAGTGGTCTCATTTCCATCACATCCTCTCGTGTGCAATGCAGGGAAGCAGTCCCAGCAGCCTTGGGTTTTGTTATATTTTTAAACCCCCCCAGTGCTGGTAGAATCTCAGGGCTGTGCTGTTGGTAACGACTTCTCTCTTGTTCCTTAACATGTTCTCCTGCACAGAGTCTGTGATTTTCCTTTTTGGTTCCCCCCACTCCCCACCTCCTGCTGTTTTCTCTCAAATCTCAGCACTGAGAGAAATGGCACATGAGTGCAGCTGGAAATAGCTGCTGCCCCCTCCGCCTCCCCTCTGCTCACGGCCACCCACCTCCTCCACCTACTCCCAAATGGGAGAGTGAAGTCAACAGCCACTTTTAGCCCCGGGCTGCTGCTCCTCGGCTCTCCCCCTCTCCCTCGCCCTGCGTGCCCTGCCCACACAGGATTCAGGAGGGCTTCATCGCTGTTTTAGGGCTCCTGCAGCTGGATGAGCTCTTGTCGGGTCCCGTTGGCACCATTGGACGGGATCTGGCTGGAGCATCAGGGATGAGAGGGATGTGCAGTTTGCTCCGCGCTGGCCGGGCGGGGAGAGGGGAGCAGCAGGAATTATGGACACAAACAAAAATCCAAGGGGGTCAGACAGCAGGAATGTCAGGGGTTGGAGTGCTGGGCACATCCGTGTGAGCGTTGGCACGGGCAGGGATGGCGCAGGAGGCACGGAGCCCTGCAGGGCGGGTGGGTGCTCTCAGCTCTCCGTGGTGCTGCATCTCTGCTCCTCCATCTCTAACACCAGCCTTAATTCCAGGCTGCTCCTCGAGTCCCTGCATCCCTGCAGGATGCCTGGGAAGCCTAGGAGGGGAATGGGCCTTAGCAGAGTGAAAGGAAAGGAAGGAAAGGCCTTGTTTGTTTTTAATTCGCCTGATAAAAGCGAAAGGTTTTGAGCCACTTTGATCTCTCAGGGCAGTGCAAACGCTTTCGCAGTGGCTGAGCCCGTGGGTGCCTTTCAAGCAAAGAGAAAGCTCAGTTGTGGTTTTCCAATATCAAAGCCTTCCCAAGGAGGCCGTAAATTGCCACGCTCCATGCCCTGGCTGGGACCGTGTCTGAGCCCCTGGCTGCAGAGCACATTGAGAGAGACACAACAACTGGTGGGGACAGAATAACCTGTTTATCCAGAGCACTCTGTCCTCACCCCCATTAGCTCTTGAGTTTCTGGTGTTCGGAGACAAGAGAATTTAAATCTTTTATATTTTTAAAACCACAAAAGTCTCTGTTACAACCAGAAATTCTAATGAGTTTAGCAGAGGGGATGGGCTTTTCTGTCCGCCATCCATCAGAGCTCTCCATATTTTATTGAAAAGCCTGATTTGAGCTGTGTCTGCCCAGTGTTTGGGGCAAGTGGGGAATGATGGGGCTGGGGTCTGGGAGAACTGCCACCCATTCCCCACCTCTTGCTGCCAGGGTGATGCTGCAGGGGCTGTTTCATCTTTCCACGGCTTTGTTTCACTTTCTGTAAAATGCACAGAAGGAAATTGCCCTTTCCCGTTCAAGGGTTTGGCAAGTGAGGATGAAAAGTGCTGTGTTGGAGGCAGGTGGGATTGGAGCAGATGGATGAAAAATGCCTCTCACCCTCTGGGGCTTTGCGGGGGCCCCTGGCAGAGCAGAGCTCCCACCCAGGAGCTCCCTGCTTTAATTTAAAGCAACATCTTGAATTCCACCCGAGATCCCAACAGTGATGTCAGCAGGCTCCACCAAAGATTCATTTGGCCTCAGATATTTTGCATATGCAGCGTCAGAGCTCAGCCTTCTGTTTTTGCAGCTAGAGAAGAGCTCTGCACCTCGTTAGAGCCTGCAATAATAATACACTCGCTCTCTGTTATTAATTCATCTAAATGAGGCTTTTTTGTTTCTCTAAGCCTTTTGTGGTATTTCTGTGCTGTCGAGAAATTAATCTGCATTAAGTAGAAATACCTCAGTAAAACGAGGAGCTTTGGAGTAGCTGTTCAGCCCCTTGTGGCCTAAGCTCTGGGGCAGAACCACTCAGGGTATCCACAATTCCCACCCCAAGCCAGCAAAAAGAGCCAGGAGAGGCTCATGGTGCACAAAGGAATGGCACAAAAGCCACCCAAGGCAGCCCAGCCGTGCTCTGGATGCTGGCATGGCCTGGAAGTGCTGTCTCTGACTGAGTGACATGAGTTCACATCTTAATTCTCACATCTTTCCTTTTTGAGCTTCTGTGTTTGGCCATCCTCTCCCCAAAAGGAAGATTTGTTCCCTGGGGCACGTTCCCTCCTGTTCTGTCAGGACAGGCAGGATGTGTCTGTAGTGGTTTTCTCAGCTGGTTATGGAAGATTTCTGCTCCTCCTTTGAAGAGGTTTCCCACAGCTGGAAACATCTCCCCATCACTGCAGTGGGTTTTGCTGCCCTTTTTGCCTCTCTGTTTCTCCTGCAGACAGTTTTACCTTTGCAGGGTTTTTCCAACTCAGGTTGAAATTCAAACAATAATAATACTTGACATTCTTCATCCCGGCATCTTAAAAATATTTTCTGAAGTTTTAAAGCCTTTAAAGCCTTTGTGCTGTATAAATACTTGAGTACTTCTTCTATTTTTAAATGAAAATGGTGCCTGAAAACCCTCAAAAGTCAAATGAAGATCAAAGGCTTGGGAATACCAGCAGTTCTCTGTATTATTCACAGCAGCTCAAGACTGAGGCTGTACTGGCTAACTGCAAAGGGTCTACTGTGCTCATAATGATGCAATTGTGGAATTATGGAATGGCTTGGGTTAGAAGAGACTTTAAAACTCATCCCATTCCACCCCTGCCATGGGCAGGGACACCTCCTGCTATTCCAGGTTGCTCCAAGCCCCATCCAGGGGGCATTTCCATGGATCCAGGGGCAGCCACAGCTTCTCTGGGCACCCTGTTCCAGGGCCTGCCCTTCCTCACAGGGGAGGATTTAGGATTTCTTCCCAAAATCTGCTCTCTCTCATTGGTCTCTAGCTAGCCTGTCCCAGCTGCTCTGTAGAACTCAAGTCTTAGAGCTCAGGAGAGCTGGGCTTGGTGTCTGACATTGCTGGATGGAAATCCCATGTTTTATCGTGTTTTCACGTCCATCCCAGTGCAGGAATGGCCATCAAAGGGCTGGAGCAGGGACAGTGGCAGCACTGCCCTTTTCAGGGGGAGCTGGCCTGGCTTTACGAGGTTTTCAGCAAAGTAAATCTCTTTTCCTGTAGCCCAGCCTTCCTCACCGTTTTCCTCCTTCTCTGTGGCTTCTGAGCAGGAGTCAGGACAATAGATGGAAATTGGTGTCCTGGAGGCATGTGACAAGGGGATCCTGAGGGCTCAGAGCAGCTCACAAAAGAATTGCCTCTGATAAATGCTCAGGGGTTTCTGTGGGTTTGCTCAGCAGCTGCAGTCAGGACTCACAGTGGGGATTTTTACCTCTGCCCAGGGAATTGTTCCAGGGCTGTGTGAGCCACCACCAGCAGCATCCTTGCTGGCATAAAAGGTAAAAATGGATGCAGAGCAATTTGGCCAGAAAAAGAGTGGAAAGAAAAAAAGTTAAGATCCAAGGAGTGGCTGTTGAAACGCAAAAGGATCTAGAAAGCAAAGCTGCAAAAATAAAATCTGAAGCGGAAATGAGTGATGTTTTTCCAGCATTGTGTAACTCATTTTAATTGCAATCCATCTAGAAATCTATTTGAGGCAAGAAATCAATGCAGAATTGTAGAGCAAAGCATTGGCCTTCCAGATGTTTGCAGCTTTCTGGATTGTTATTTTCAGCTTCCTCCCACAGTTTATTTGAGTCCCTCCTTCCTGGCAGTGGCCAGGGAGAGATGTCCCCCTGAAGTGTGGCAGGCAGGCAGTGAGGGCTGTCCTGGGGCTTTCTGCTCTGAATCTGTCTCTTGTTGTGTCTTGAGGAGCAGCCTGGAGTGGTTTTGGTGCTGGGAACGGGGTGTTGGGATGTGGAAGCCCTGGGGTTTCTGTAGGATCACCCCACATCTCCCAGGGGTGGCTGAGGGGTCAGGGTGGGCTGTTGCCCCTCACAGGGAGTTTTCCTGGGCAGGAATTCTGTGTGAGTAATGGAGCTGGGCCCCTGCTGTGCTCTTCTCTCTGATCAGCTCCTTTAAATCCATGGGATGGGGTCGTGTAGCACAGGCATGGGAGCTGCCTCATCATCTGGAAGTTCCTTTCACTCACCAAGTGGATTTTCCCTGCCTAAGAGACTGGTGAAAGTCCATCAGTGCTCAAGGCTTCTGGTAATTCGGCAGAATTAAGTCCTTACTTTCACAGATGTCATCCATGTCATTCCCAGCAGTCTCCTGAAAGGCCAGCATGACATTTCTCTTGGATTTGGTGGCATTTGTGAGGGAGGTTTTTCCTCATTTCTGGTCCATCCTCAGTGTTGGGCTCTGCTAAGGGTGCTTTGCTTTGAATCCAGTTTTGGTAAGGGCCTTGTGGAGAGTGTCCAGGGATGTGTCTGGGCAGAGCTGGGGCTGCAGGAGGATCCCTGTGCTCCTGGAGGGAGGGAGGCTGTGCTGCCATGGCAGGAGCAGAGTGTGTCCCTTTGCTCTGCTCCTGCCTCTTGTCCTGCCTGGAGATGGAGTCAGGTAGTGAGGCAAGGACAGAGTTCCCCAGGAGGCAGCGAGGCTCCTCAGAGATCCCAGAGCAGCTTCACAGGCAGGTGAGGCTCTGAGACAGCAATCAGGGGGCAGCTCAGCTTCCTGACAGCCAGACACTCGCATTCCCAACAGAATGGCCCAAAAGCAGTGGACTCCAGGTATGGAATATCTCCCCTGACCTCCCTGCTGGCTTCCAAGCATGTCCCCCTCTCCTTGTCACTCTCAGGCTGTCACTGCAGGGTGTTAAGTGTGTTTGTGTTTAGAATAGTGGCTTGGAGCAGCAGAGAGAAATGGGAACAGAGTTTGCAGCAGGTTAGGATGAGTTGGGATGAATCTGATGGGATTGCATGCAAAGGAACCATCCTCAGTCTGGGAAGGAGGCAGGGAAAGGGAAGATTCAGGCTTCTCCAGATAGGGAGAGTGCAGCTGGAAGAGGGGGAAGGATACAATGCAGGAGGTAAAACTAAGAATAGAGGAGTGTGTTATAAAGGGAAATCTGGGGCTGGAGGTCAGGACAAATTAGAACATGCAGAAAATGTACTCCACTAGGCCATGGATTTGTATTTCTGGAAAATAACTGAAGTATCTTCACGTGGGGCAGTTCTCATGAGATTATAGAAAATATCAGAACAGGTTCTCAAAGAGACAGTCTTCCTTTGGCCTGTGAGCAGAACAGAGGATTCAAATCTGGCTTTTGGAGCACAGAGCCCTGTGGATTCCAAGAGGCATGGCTTTTCCTGCAGGCACCTCTGGGCAGTACAGCTTCATGGAGGGGCAGCACCAGAAGGCTGTGCCCAAAATACAGTTTGTTCTGATAATGATTGCAGAGAGGGGCAGCAAATCTCCCCAGGACACTGGGAGTCAGGAGTAGAAGGACTCTGGAAATGGGCCATGGGCGAGGCTCGAGCAGGGGAAGGCAGAGTTTTATTGTTATTACCAGGAGTGAATTCAAGCTTTTAACAGATGGGAGGATTTGCCAGTTTGGCTGTGCTGGAAAGCTGGGCAGTGGAGCCATCCATGCATCCATCCATGCATCCCTCTATCCATCCATCCATCCACCCATCATCCATCCATCCATCCATCCATCATCCATCCATCATCCATCCATCCACCCATCATCCATCCATCCATCCATCCATCCATCCCTCATCCATCCATCCCTCCATCCATACCTCCATCCATCGATCCATCATCCATCCATCCATCATCCATCCCTCCATCGATCCATCATCCATCATCCATCCATCCATCCCTCCATCCATCCCTCCATCCATCCATCATCCATCCATCCATCCATCCATCATCCATCCATCCCTCCATCAATCCATCATCCATTGATGCATCCCTCCATCCATCCATCCATCCTTCCATCATCCATCCATCCATCCATCCATCCATCATCCGTCCATCCATCCATCATCCATCCATCCATCCATCCATCCATCCATCCATCCATCCATCCATCCATCCATCCATCCATCCCTCATCCATCCCTCCCTCCATCCATCCTGGCTGCAGTGTCCCGTGCCCAGCAGTGCTTTGGGAAGCTGCTGGACTGAAAGGTCAGGCTTTGCTTTGGTGGTGGTTTGGTGCAGGCTGTGGTTGGAGGTGCCAGGAGCTGCCCATGAACCTTGGGTTTGGCACAGGTCCTAGAGAAGGAGAACCAAGTGAGTGCGATCCTGCAAATGAGTGTTTTGATTATTGCTTTTGAGAAGATGGATAGAGGTGGATTGGCTGCAGGAGCAGGATTTATCTTGGCAGTTCAGCAGCCTGCCCCAAGCCTTCCTGGTGTGTGTGGTGTGGCCAGAAGTGCTCTGGATTTATGGATGACCTTCAGAAGCACAGGCAGTGCTGGAGGAGCTGGGGTGCTGCAGAGACAAGGCCACAGAGCCTTATCTGTGTCCAGCAGCTTCAAGGTCTCATTTTTAAAAAGGCTCCTGTATTCATTACCAAGAGCATTGGGTTCTTCTTTTAACATAAAATAGGCCTTAATTCTTAGATAATTCTGTTGCATCCTGTGCTACTTATTCAGAATCTCTCCTCACCTGATGTTGGTGCATAAATACAGAACTTTCCCCCCATTTTCTCTCCCTGCAGTAGCTCCAGCCATTTTAAATCTGTGAGCTGGAACTCCAGGGATCTTGCTCATCCTGATGGACCTAAAAGTGGAGCACACAGGGGACATTCTGGGAGTTTGGCCATGAGCCCAAGACCTTTAAAATCATGAACCAGATTCTTGGTTAGCTAAGACTTTGGAGCTTTCCAGTGTGTTATGAAGTCACAAGATTTTTTTCAGCTATCAGGTTTTAATTTTTTTGTCCTATACTGCCCTGCATTGACATAAGATACCAATAATTTTAACCACTTCACTTCCTGGAGAATCCTTTTGAAATTAAATAAATATATTACCAGTTTGTGGAGACAAACATAAAGGTTTATTTTCTTTGGAGTCTGTATTAATGAATATGGCCAGGCATTTGTAAGCTGCTTTCTACACATGCTCATTACCCATCCACCCCAAGAAAAGCCTGGTTTTTACTACCTGATGTATTTATAATCTAAGAATATAAATATAGGCTGTGACATGTTGCAACACTCACAGTGTGAGGAAGGCATTGATTTGCAGCCCCACACATGAGAAATGACTTGCCCAGGTGCTGGGGGGTCCCAGGGCAGTGTAAAGGTGACCCTGTGTGCATGCAGGGACTGTTGAGCTGTGTGCAGCTCCAGAGACCCAAATCAGTGGGTTTGGGCACCTGGATCTCAGGTGGCTCCTCTGGGCAGGGCTGTTGCACATCCAGACGGAGCTGGCTGCTCCCAGATTCCCACGGAGATGCTCACATCCACTCTGACTCACATCCATGGCATTTTATTGTTGGGTTGAAGACTGTCTAAAAATTCCCTGGCATTTCTCCAGAGAGAGTGCCAGCAGCCCTTAAACTCAACTCATTTCCTTTCCATCAAACCACGGAGCTCATCAATAGCAATCTCAGGCTCCAGCAGGGAACTCAGAGGTGGGTGGGATTTGCCACCCTCCATAGCCTGGTGGTAAATAGGTCATTACCAACACAACAGCAGGAATAAAGCAGAGAGGGGGAATTTAGAGATGGAGAAATGATGGTCCTTTCCCTTTGGTAGCAAGTATTTTTGCTGGTGCCAGCAGAATGATTTAGGGAAATTTTGCTGGTTACTTTATGGAATCAATGAACAGCATCTTATTGTAGGTTTGTATCTGGGGATTGACAAATGCTCAATTGCTTTTGCACCTCTGTGGTTGCTTTATTAACTAATGGGAGCTTAAAAGACAAGGTGGAGCCCAGGAGCTCCCTGCATGCTGGAGCTCTTACCAGTTCATTGGAGCCTTTTCCCAGCAAGTTGCTCTGAGAGCCCTTTTTTTCCAGCAGGAATGTCACATGTGATAGAGGGACTCAAAGGGGCCAGTTTTACCTTTAAAGTCTAGGTTTAATTTTTTTTCTGTTAAAAAAAATGTGTTTCGACAGTTTGTCACATCGGCTCAGCCTGCCACGTCGTGGGCAGTGAAGTGTTAGGAAGGAAGAGCAGAAAGTATTTTGATGAAGGATCAAGTCAACTCTCTAATGTTTTTTGAGCATCTCCTGTCCTGACCTTGGTCCACACAGACACCCGCCCGCTCCTGCAGCTCTCCTGGCTTCAGGAGAGCTTCTGGAGGTGCTGAGGGAATTGCCAGGCAGGGTCTGGGGAGATGGCAGGAGAAGTTCTTGCGGGAGGTCTGTGCTTTGCAGCAGAGGCATTTGCCAGCTTCTCCCAGAGCCTCCATCCTGTGTTTATTTTGGAGCTGAGGAGGAGGGAAGGAGGGAGGGAGGCATCATCATCCTTTTGGTAGCTATGGAGAGTGGGGAGGGCAAAGTCTGTGGAGCACAAGAGCCCCCAGATCTCCACGCTCAGCTTCCAGAAAAGCTCAGCCCAGTCCCTCCTGTTGGGCTTGTTTTTATCACCAGACAAACATTTAATTATTTTACCTTCACGCTGCTGCTGAATCAACTGAGAGAACTACAAAAGATAATGCACTTCTATTTTTATATCTTATACTAATGAAGCTCAGGCTGGAATTTTCCCCTGCACGATTGGCTGGAACAGGGGAGGAAAAATTCCAAGGGAGAGGAGGAGGGAGCGAGACGCTCAACATTTAGCAGCGAGCATGGCTGTGCTTGGAGCTAACCTGCAGTACTCCAAACACTGCTGGAAAGTGAGGAGAGCAGCATTTTCTCCCTCTGCAAGGATCATAGAGGATTTTTCTCCGTGGTGAGGGATGGATGGAGGCAGTGACACTCCAGGACTGCTGCTGGCTCTGCTTTCTTGGCAGGGCTGAGCACCAGGGCTGGGTTGCTCCCCTGCCCCCTGCCCCCAGCATGGGCTCACTTGCTCCCTGGAAAACATCCCCTGGGACTTGGCAGGAGCCGAGTGCTCCATCAAAAGTTCATTAATATGTTGAGTTGGAGCCACACGGCTGCGTGCAGCCTGCTGGGAACTCCAGCACTGGGACAGGGTACATCAGAGAGAGTGACAAATGTGTAGGGACTGTAACGTGAGTGGGGAGGCAGGTGCTCAGGGCTGGCCTGTGGTGACACGTTAATCTGAGGTGGCTCAGGCAGTGACCAATGGCCCCTGAGCTGGATGGGTGTCTCTGGAGAGCTCGGCTTACCCAGAGCTGGTGTTTGCAGCTCAGCACTGAGATGAAAATCCGGCCTAAAGTCTCCATATCTGATAAGAATTTCAGTGCCTGGCAGCAGAGATTTGGCCTCACTGCTGGGAGTCAGCCTGGCAGGATTAGGATTGCAGCTCTGCTGGGATCAGCAGTGGGGTCTGGGGCTGTGTGTGGAGCAGCCTCTGTGAGCCCCTTTCTGAGGTGAGAAACTGCTCCTAAACTGCTCAAAGGCTCCTGAAAGAGTCAAATGAAAGGATTTGACATTTTCTTCCATAAAAAAAAAAAGAGAGGGAGTAATCAAGACACAGTCGTGCATGGGTTTGTTAATTTGCTGAACTGCAGCGCTGTCAGTCAGTGGGAAATGAGACACTGGGTTTTATTTGGGAAACATGAAAGGGGAAAGTCAAGTAGAAATCCCAAAGAAACAGCATTTACATAGGTTTTCCAGCAGCTGATTTGAGCTGACCCAAAGGATCTGAAGGCCACGAGTCCTGAGCATTCTTGTGGGCATTTTGGGGATGGTAATGTTCAATATCTGCACCCTAGAGAAAGCAGCTGCAGTATTTCAATACCTGACTGCATGTTTCACAGGTCAGACATCCTTTGAAGGGGACAAAGAGGATGTGGTCCAGTGAGGAAAACTAGGAATGAGCTTGAAGAGTCACCCTCAGATCCCAGAATGTCCCTGTAGAAATTTGTCCTCTTGAGCAGTGCACAAATGTGGAATGGTGCTTTATAGTGCTCATAAAAATATCTGTTAATAAAATTAATCTGGGAGGGAAGGGCAGCACAGAAAAGAAAGATGAAATTTTACAGCCCCAGCACTGAGTAGATGAAAAGTGTAAATCCAGTGGTAGTGCCTGGAAAGGCACTGGTTGACCCCAAGGAATGTCACAGCTTCAGTCCAGCTGGACAAGTGCCACCACCACCATCACTGCCATAACTCCTGTCCCTGTGTGCAGACCTTGGTCAAGGCCAGGGATGGAGCTGCCTTGAGCCCAGGGACTGCCTGTGGTGTCCATCAGCAAATTGGTGTGGCACAGCCCTGGGCAGGGCTTCAGGCTGCCAGGGAAAAACAACATGGCCATGAGGGCAGGAGAAAGAAGAAAAAGAGAAACCACTTTAGTCCATTCATGGGAAATAGGGACCTACATGGAGGAGATTTAGAGAAAAGGAAAGATTTAGAGAAAGCTGGCACCATGATTCCCTGGGATCCTGAGGTTCATCTGTGATGCTGTTCAGCTTGAAGGGTCCCATGACAGGTGATTCCAGAGTCCATGACAGGTGATTCCAGAGATTTGGGAGAAGTTTTATCTCAGAAATGCAAAAAGAGCTTTGGACATTGGAACATCATTTCCTAGAGAAGCTGTAGCTGCCCCATCCCTGGAGGTGTCCAAGGCCAGGCTGGAGCACTCTGGGATGGTGGAAAGTGTTTCTGCCCACAGCCTGAGCAAGATGAGCATTAAGGTCCCTTCCAAGCCAAACCATTCTTTGCAATCCTCCTTCCTTTGATGACACAGCTGGGTGCTGCCACACCTTTCCATGATTCTGTGATAAGGAAAGCTGGGAAGAGTAAATGGCAGCAGGTTAGCATGGGAACCAACTCCCGTGCACTGGGAGGACAAACCCTGGGAGCTGGGAGGGACAGCTGGTCTGTGATGGATGCTGATGGCTGAGGCTTCCCTGGCTCACAGGAACAGTTTGTGCCTCTGGCCTTTTAAAAATTGAACCTTGAAAATCTGGAGGAAATAGACTTTTTATCTGGTTAGTGTTTTGGACCTATAAAAGTGGAAGTCATAATAGCCTGTAAAACATTTGAGGCAATTTGGGAATATGGCATTCCTTATTAAACTCTGTGGGTTTTAGAGACTTCTTAGGTTTTCACAGTGGTGCAGGCTGTGACCTCTATAATGTTCAACAGGATCCTTGAAAAATTGAGACCAATTTAACAAGAATAGCTGCTGCCTTGGTGCTCCAGCTTTTCCATTTCTTTCCTGCCTGGAGTTAAGTTCATAATGGTTTAGCAGAACCTTTTTAGTTGCGAAAAAGATTATTGTGGTCTGGGCATAAGGGACTACTTTGTGACAGATATTTTAGCAGAACCATTTGTCCATGGCTGGAATAACAAAGTGAAATGTCACAAGTACAATATTTTGAAGGTCAGAAATCATAACTCTTTGCATATTTTCAAGGTTATTTTTGCCCAGTGTAACAAAATATACTGTTATTTGGGAGTTTGAGGGAATATAAACCTCCGTGGATAAAGAGGAGACCTGGCAGTTGTTTACAGCTGATGTTTCCTGTTGTCTGGGGGGTGGCAGAGTGTTTGTACCAGAACTAGAGATCCCAAAATGCAGCAGCAGGGATGTTTTTCTGTAGCTGGAATTTTACTCTGTGTCTGAAAATCCAAAGCCTCTAATGGTTTAAACTGAGAGCGGGTGCACGTCAGAATTCTGTGGCACTGGGATGTTTCCTCCTCTGGGATGCCAGACTTATCTTTTATCTCATTTTCTCTTTATTCCTGAATGAACTTTGCCCAGTTTGCTGCACCAGGCAGAGGATGTTGGTGCTGTGCTCTCTGCAGGTGGATGCTCTGTGCTCTGCAGTCTTCCCTGGAATTCTGCTCCCAAATCTCTGTGTGTTTACAGGATGAGCAACATCCCTTCTATGTACGTGTCTGTGGCACTTGGAAAGAGCAGCAGAATAAATATTCCTGTATTTCCTTCACATAAGCATGGGGCTGCATTTCTCCTGCAGGAAGCTCACATGAGCTCTCCGAGGCTGCAGGACACTGTGCCACAGGAGCTTTTGCTCTTTAACCTTTCTCTAATTGATGAATAATTTCTATTGCTGTTCCATGCAGATGTGAGGTTTTTTAGGAATCCCATAGCACCTCCCTTTTGCCAGTATTGCCTAATGAGGAGTCTGAGCTGAGAATTCATTGCTCCAAGACTTTCTTCCTTCTGATCCCTTGTGAAGGTTGACTTAGAACAGAGACTAGATGGAGCTAAAGAATAAACCAGGAATTTATTAAGAGGCTTCAATAGATCCACCTTGGGCAGCACAACCCCAAAATGGTCACAAAATGCACGATGGCTCACAGGGTCTCTCACTTTGATCAGTTCTGCTCCATTTGCATATTGGAGTAAATTGTCCAATTTCAGCTCCAGCTCATGAAGTCCCATCCTGATTGTTTTTATCTCTTCAGTCCATGTTGTTTGTGCTCTTGGGCCTGAGATTTGGATCATTTGTCCTTGGTCCCCAGCTAGAGAAGGAATTGTTTTTTCTCCCTATTCTGTGAAGAGTGCTCACTATCCCATAATATGAAGACCAGACCCACACACTAAAGCAGCACAGAATCTGAAAAATATAAAAACTGAAACCTGAGGGATCACTCCAAACCCTCCATCTCTGAGGCTGATCCCTTGCAAAGTCAGGGAATGAGCAGCCTTCACCCTCTAGCAGTGACTGCTCAGGGCTGGTGTGTGTTTAGAACACAGAAATCAGTAGGAATATGTAAGAAGGGAGAGTGATTTCACTCAGGTCTGGCTGTGGTTATCCCAAAGCCATTCCCAGGAATGCCACAGGGCTGCCCACAGAAGGACATGGGTAGGAAATTATTTATTAAAAAAATATGGATATTGATCTAGTACCAATATCCAACTGTGACGGACAAAAACTCTCTAACAGTTTAAAGTCAGAAAGTGAATGTTTATTCGACGTCGGGCAGCGTGTGGGATCGCTCCCAAATCCACACCGCAGCTTCCAGGTGGTTACAGAGCCTTTTTATCCATACAAGTATTGAATACCCAAAATACAAATACATATTCATAATTTTGGTACATCCCATTCCCCGCTTCGTGTGCTGATCACTCCAAAAGCCATTCAGCATGTGTGGTTTGTCCCTTGAAATGGGTCAGTGTCCCTTTCATGGGGAGGGGTCCCAAAATGAGGAAGTCAATGAAGTCTTCCTCGTTCTGACCTTTCTACCTTTTCAATGCAAATATGACAAATGAACTCTTGGTAGAACTCCCATTCCTTGTCTTCAATTGGTTTCAGAACAGAGGAGGCCACGATTGTCTTATGTTCCCAAAAGCTGTTTGTCAGTTTATATTCTTCATTATAAACCCAGCTACTAAACATTGTGCTGACAAGCAATCAATTATTAGTTAACTACTAACTCCTAACTTCATCAAGGCCTACTCATTTATTATTATTATTATTATTATTAACTCTAGTAAGGCTTATTTCTAACTAAAGTCTTAGCTAAAATCTCTAAAATATCTAAATTCCTTAAAGTTTACGTTTCAGAAATGCGCTGGAAAATGAAATGTAAATGCAGAAATTGCTCACCTTATCTCTCAGTTAAGATCCCATCCTCTCCTGACATCCACGATCCTGGGTGTCAAGGTTTGGAAGACAGCATCAAAGGAATGCCTTGGGCTGAAGGCTGCTCGGGCAGAGAGGCTTTCCCGTGGGGAGTGGATCTGCCAGGCTGGGAGGGGATGGATGCTGGTGCTGCTGCAAACCCCAGTGTCTTCCTGTTCAACTGCTTGACTCATCTGCACAGACTGTGGGAATTATCCACGTGCTCTGGAGTCAGTGGGACAGTCCCAGCTTGGCCCAGGGAGCTGAGCTCTGGTTGGGAAGCAAAGATTAAATGGTGTCTATTAAACCTTGACCAGCCAAGGAAAACCTGCTGGCCAGGTTGTTTGGAGGAGAGGGGAGTGAGCATGGTGAGCTGCTCTGAGGTGAATTGCTCTTCCACAGTGTGGAATGCTGCAGACTGTGGTGATGGAAAATGGGGAAGATCAATCCAAGATTGCAGGGAGCCCTGGCCAGGCTGCTGTTCCTCCCTGGTGGAGGATGTGCCCTCTCAGCCTGGCCTGGTGCTCACCACAACCACCACAACTCCAACATTCTTGGCTGGTTTGCCATCCACCTCAACATCTCCTTGGCCTTCTGCCTCCCAGCTGGATCTGAGCACGGTTTCCTCTGAGTTTAATAATTTGTGAGGCTGCTCTGCTGCCCTCACCAGGCTTTGGCTGATGTCCGTGGCTGCTGCAGGGAGAGGCGATGGCCTTCTGTGTCTGCAGCACAGCTCTGAGAGGGTAGATCTGGGTGGCACAGAGGTTTTGGAGGTGTTTGCACCTTTCCTTTGGGCCTCAGTATATTCTGTGCCAAACTCTTCAGCAGTCAATGGAAGCTGAGTGAGGAATTGCTGTTGTGGGACCTTCATCCCACTGGTGGTCCTTCAGGCACACACAGACAAAAAAATCTTCTATTGGTGTTTGCAAATTACTGCAGACAGGAGCTTACAAGCTCAGAGCAAATCTCTGTTGCTGATTTTTCAGAGGCACCACTGAAAGAAGGAGAACTTCATGCAGGACACTAAAAACAGCACTCAAAAAAAAAAAAAAAAGCCAAAATAAAGGAAAGTCCTTCCAGCTTTGAGTTCCAGAATTACCCTGATGTATCAGCTGCCCACGGTTTTCTCTGCAGAATGTCCCTTGGGTCCCTCTGAGTCTGGAATTCTTTCCAGCACTGAGGATGGGGAGTGGAGGAAAGCAAGGAAAGCTCTTTTTGATCCAGAGCTGTGCCACAGGAGGCTGAGCATCCCCAGGGCTCCAAGCATGGCTCCGGTGCCTTCCCACGGGCACCGTCCCAGCTGCCAGCTGGTCTGCAAAGGTTGGCATCTGTAAGGTCTCCAGTTTAAAAATAACAGAGAGAAATCTCCCTTCTGCAAGGCTGAAATAAAAAGAGGATGGTTGAGGTAACAGTGATTTAAAAACTCCTGGTGCTGCCTGGGGCACTGCAGGGAGGGAATTGCAGGGCCATGACAGCTTTTCCCATGGACACCAGGTGCTTTCCTTGTCATCCAGCTGGGGGAACCCAGTTTTCAGTTTCATTTTCGTTTTTCTTTAGGTTTTCTTCAGTTTCTATGTTTTTCTTTAGAATTCTTAGGCTCACTCTGTGCTTGTCAGCCCTGCTGCACTGGGTTTGCAGTGGAGATGAAACAAGTTTAGGGGGGTATGGGAGAAGGTTGTGTTGTGTTGAGCTTAATTTCTGTTAAAAATCCAAGATGCTGGAGAAAAGGGCTTTCTCTCTTGGTTGAAGCAAGGAATTTGGGATGAGATGCTGTAAAGTGCTCAGAAGCTGAAAATGCAGGGTTGGTAGCAGCTCATATATCTGTGACCTGCTGAGCTGTGTACCTGCAGCACCTTCTAGGAGAAATTAGGTGGATTTTGGGGTTGGAGGTATAGATAAGTAATGCCAAGTGATGCTTTGCAGCCCTGAGGGAGGCCAGATACAGGCATGGTGCTGCTGGGATTTCTCTGTGAGCCTGGAAAATCTGAGGGAGGGATGGAGGGATGGACGGATGGATGGATGGATGGATGGATGGACGGATGGATGGATGGATGGATGGATGGATGATGGATGGATGATGGATGGATGGATGGATGGATGGATGATGGATGGATGGATGGATGGATGATGGATGGATGATGGATGGATGGATGGATGGATGGATGATGGATGGATGGATGGATGGAGGGATGGATGGAGGGAGGGAGGGATAGATGGATGGATGGATGGATGGATGGATGGATGGATGGATGGATGGATGATGGATGGATGGATAATGGATGGATAGATGGATGGATGATGGATGGATGGATGGATGATGGATGGATGGATGGATGGATAGATGGATGGATGGATGGATGGATGGATGGAAGGATGGATGGATGGATGGATGATGGATGGATGATGCAAGGATGGATGGATGATGGATGGATGGATGGATGATGGATGGATGGATGGATGATGGATGGATGGATGGATGGATGGATGGATGGACTGAGGGATGGATGGATGACTCTGTGAGTGTTTTCACCCAGGTGGAGGAAGCATTGCACACACCTTGATGGCCTTGGGAATGAGGAGGTGGTGGAGGCCCCTTCGGATCCTGCACAGTGACATTTCCAGAGCAGCCTCGCACTGCAAACTCCCGGCTCTGTCCGAAGCAAGTTCCTGCACGCTGGCATCATTTGCATGCATCAGGATAAATCTGCCTTGCCCAGGAAAGCTCTGGCAACAAGAGCACTGCAGCTCCCAGTGCAGGGCAATGCTCAGATGAAAGCTGCTGGAGAAGGAGAGATAAGGGGAGAGCCTGAGCTGGCAGAACAACTGGAGCTTCAGTCCCAGCTTGGAGGGGCTCACAGCTGTGCCTGCCCAACATGGGGGGCTTGGAGGGAGGCAGTGACTGGCAGAGCATCCAATCTGGCCAAACAAAAGGCATTAACTCCTGGAGGGAAGGATCGGGGTGGGGGGAGGTGATGTTCCATCTCTTCTCCAGGAGGTTTGCAGTGGAGGTTGACAGACATGTTTGGTAGCTCTGGGAGGCACTGAAGCAGCAGTAATGGTTGAGGCAGAGCTGAGGAGCTGCAGGGAAGGGTTGTGGGCATGTGGCTGGTTTTGCTGTGCTGCTTCTCGGTGCTCCCTCCCCAAGCATGTCTCTTGTCTCCTTGAGCTGCTTAGTTTTGGTTGGCATTCAGCGTTCCCAGGTTGGACACCGGAGCAAGAATCACTCCTGGAGACTGGCAGGCCTGGAGCTTCCAACATTTCCACGTGTTCCAGAGCTGCAGGAGCCTGGAGAAGCAGCACTCCTCAGCTGTTCAGTGGCTTACAGGAGGGGAGAGCTTGCTCTGGGGAGGCAGATCTGGGATCTGTGCTGAGGACCCAGAGCAGCTGTGCTGTGTCAGGTCACTTGATCTGAGCGCTGGTGAGTCGCCAGTGACGGCGCCTCCAGCTCCTCACATGGTGTTCCTCTGCTTTAACCTTTGCCTGCCTGTCCCCAGCCCTTCCTTGGGGCAGGTGCTGGCCTCAGTCACAGCAGTTCCATCGGGGGTGAGAGCTCCGTGGTGACACATGGCTCTGGCTCCAAGGGTGGCACGGGACTGTGTCCAGAGCAGGGCGTTAGTGGCCCCTGACAGGCAGAACTGCACACCCACACCCACTGAGCAGTCACAGGAGTTTTTGGGTTCTCTCTGTAATAAAGACATTGAAAGTCCATAAGCCCCACTTTGTATAAGGGATTATGGCCTGAAGCAGCTGGAATCAGATCATGGCATTGTTGTGTGTGGGCTGTACCTGCACCTCTGCATGTACAGGGCTGGTAGTGCATGGCTGTGGCCCCTGGGGCTGTGTGCATGTTGATTATTTTTTCCTGGATTTTTTTTTTTTTTTTTGCTTGGATACTCACAAAATGCCTGGGAATTATCCAAGTATAGTTATATCTTGTTGAAAATTTGGATAACCTGTCTACTTTCTTCATTCCCCTTAATTCTTGATCTCCCTTGTTATTCTTCCCTTTACCAGGAATCCTGCAGGAGTAGGTAACCCAATCCTACCTTGGCACAAGAAGACCCAGTCCTGATCTCGTTCACTCTCCTAAATCCCACAAATTAAATCTACTGGATTTAGCATATTGACATTAATTTCCCAGCTCTGCTGGTGCTTTCTGGATTCCCATCTGCTTGAAACTGGACGGAGAACTATTAATTCAGGAAACAGCAATTTGGGCTTGATGGGGATGTACTGACCTTAAGCCTTCATTAATATAATTAGTGCCCTTGGTGTGAGGAGGGCTCTCTCCACTTGGACTGTGTGACATGAAAGCTCTGAGTCCATCTGACCTGAGGTAGAGCAGCGGGCATGGGGGCATGGGAGATGCTCTGCGCTGTCAAAAAGTTGTTTTTCCAGAAGCTGAGTCTCTCTTCTTTTAGGTTTCCCATTCAGCTGGGCTTTGGAGGCCAGCCTTGGTTTAGAATTTCTGTTCCTCACTGTTTATGTCTTTTTTGGGCCCTTGATTTATGTAAGAGGAAAGCGAGTCACTGCACAAACATCAGCCTGTGAAGGAAAGTTTCTGGAGCTTTTAACACAAGGCACAAATGTTTTTCCCCAGAGTTTGGAGAGTATTTTGAGGAGGGATTTGAGCTTGATGGAGATGTCAGAGGAGGTTTGAAAGTATAGAAAATATTTTCTTCTTCCCTTAGGTGCAACAATGACCATTTATTCAAGATGAGAAAAACTCCTGCGGGTAGATTGCTAGAAAATGATGTCAAGGGCTGGAAAAACTTGGCAATGGGGATCTTTTTCAGCTTGATTTCTTTAATGGCTTGATGAAATTAAATTTTCTTAATGTGGATACTCCTGGAGAAGCTGAGCTTGCCCTCATAACTTGCTCTGGTGAACCTGAACATCCCTTTCTTTCCCTTAAAACCCAGAGGTGTGTGGGTTGGTTCTCATTACACAGCTGTGCTGAGCTGTGGCATGGCTGGTGCTGCGGTGTGAGAGAGGAGGATCTGCTGAGTGGGAAGCAGTCCCGGAGTAGGAGGAGGTGTTTGGAGGTGGCATTATGTGGGAAGCCACCACACCTTCTGCAGGGACATGTTCCTGTTCCTTCTTCAGAATTTAACACAAGCCATGTATATCCTTCTGCAGAGAAAGAAAGGGAAAAGGGTTAAAAATGTCAAATCTGGCTTCTCCTTCCTAGTGAAGCGTTTGTAGGTGCAGGGGGAAGGTGGTTGCCCTCAGCAGGGTGGGCTCTTCCTGGGGTCTCTGCTGTTTCACATGATGGAAAAGCCAAAATTCTTTTTCTTCCAGTAAGTGGAGGAGAGGGGGATCTGCCTTGACCTGCTGGTGAGAACCTGGCCTTGCCTTCCTCAGGAGCTGGCTCAGCAAAGTGCAGGCAGATCCCTGCTTGCTTTCAGGGTTTGTTGGCTGGGGGAAGCTGGGATCTAGTTCTGCTTCTGAAATACCTTCCTTATCACAGTGCTGAGACTTGGGTCTAATTTTACCCAGATGGTGAAAGTGGACTATATAGAAGCCTTAAATGTTCCTGCAGAGGAGGAAGTGGAATATTCCCAGGGTTCCAGCAGGGCTGAGTCCCTGGCAGCACAGGGCAGCAGTGTGAGGCTCCCAGGGACAGCAGTGCCTGCTGCAGCTTCAGGACAAAGCCTGGCTCCACCAGGGGATCAGAGGCTGACAGGGAGCTGGCAGTGTGACATGGCCAGGAGAAAGCAAGGTGTGATTCAAGGATGGATTAGAAAATGCATTTCCAGGAGAGATTAATGCCCTATTCCAGACAGTGGTGCAGCCTCACTTGGACAGGGGCAGACTGGTGGACAGCATTGCACAGGAGTGGGACTCCACAGGGACGGGCAGGGGGGAATGAAGGATGTGTCTGTGCAGGTGGGCACAGAGAGCCTTGGCTGGCCTGGCAGGTGCTTCTGGAGCAGGAGCTGCTCTGTGAGTGCCCTGAGGACAGAGCTGCTGAGCAGAGCTGCTTCAGAGCAAGGAACCAGCAGGTGTGGGATGATCCCAGCAAAATCCAGGATCTTAGGAGGAGTGTCTGATCACCAGGCAGGAATGTGATGATGGAGAAACCTCCCTTGGGTGTCACAGGGCTGTAAATCCAAAGGAACAGAGGCTTGGCAGTGGAGATCCCTCCAGGCAGGGGCTTTTTGGGACCCTTTCAGAGCAGCCTGGTCACTGCCATGGCTCACCCTGCTGCTGACAGCAGTTTGTGCCACAGGCTTTATGCTGGAGAAAGGTTTATTAATAATTATTGATAATTATTTGCAGTGAGTGCCTGGGGCTGGGCACATGCCTGAGCTTTTTTGATACACTCTCAGCTTAACCTGTTTTGCTTCACTTTGATTCCTGCCAGGGTCCTAAATTGTATTTGTTAAAACATCAGTAAAATGGAGCCTGTGCTCAGACTGACCCTCACAGTAGCTGGTCCTGATGTCACAGAATCCCAGAAGGATTTGGATTGGAAGGGACCTCAAAACCCATCCAGTGCCACCTGCCATGGCAGGGACACCTTCCACTGTCCCAGGCTGCTCCAAGCCCTGTCCAGCCTGGCCCTGGGCACTGCCAGGGACCCAGGGGCAGCCACAGCTGCTCTGGGCACCCTGTGCCTCCCCACCCTCACAGGGAAGAATTTCTTCTCAATATTCCCTTTCAATCCACTCTCCTTCGGCTTAAAGCCATTCCCCATCACCACAGATCCTTGCAATATCCAGGTTTTTAGAAGTTTTTCCAACTTCCACTGAGCAGAGACGTCAGAGCCTCCATCAGAGAGCCAATCTGGCTGCAGCACGTCCCCAGCTCTGGCACTGCTGTAGCTCGTGCGGGGCTCTTGCCCACGTTCGCTTCCAACATGGTGAATTCTGTGGTGCTAACGAGTGTTGCTGGGTTCCCATGGCAACCCTTGCGCTAATTAACGCACAGTAGCCAGGGAAAAAAAAAATCTGTCCTTACTGATGAATTAATTGGACAGGATTGATATGGGAGGAAGAGTTGGGAATGGCCACTCCAAAGGGATGGGACTCGCAGTGCTTTGGTAACACAAACCTGTGTTACCCTGACCTTGCAGCTTTCAAACGGAAACCTTGCTCACCATTTGGAAAGGGTTTGTGTTTCGGAAGGAATAAAATTATCCTGACAAATGTCTAAGAGCATAACTCAAGCAGTTACGCTTTTTTGTTCCTTTTTTTTTTTTTTATCATGACATTTTAACTCAGTTTTTTTTGTTGTTTAAAAGATTAAATAAAGCCCAAGTCAGTTTTAGAAGTTAGATGCTTGAAATGATCAGAAAATGCACATTTAAAGACTACATTATTTTATGTCAGGAAAAAACCTCCAGTTCCTTAGGACTCCTCCCAAATTCCAGCCCCCTCTGCTGGCTCTCACTCCAGTTGCCCTGGTAGCTGCAGCTGTTAGAGATGGGCCCAAATGGAAACCATAGATCCAGCCTGATGTTCTGAAATGCAGAGGACATTTTCCCTTCCCAGTGTGGTCCTGGTGGTGGAGTGATGGCTTTGGAAGTGAATCAGGAGTAGGGAAAGCAGCCCCTGTGAGCTGGGCATGAGTCACGGAGCGGGTTCCCATCAGCGGTGACAATTAAACTCCTTCAGCACTTTGTGCACAAAGCACTGGGCTAAGTCACAGTGTCCTGGCAAAATTCTTCCTTGGATAATTGTCCTCGGACTTGCTGAATGCTCTCCTCCTGCAGTTTTAATTAGCTGGAGCTATGGCTCACCAGCTCCTGCGTGGTGACAACCACGACTAACAAACCTTGGTGGAGCCTTGTGATCCCACGACTGCCTGCCTCGGTCCTGTTGTGCCTGCAGCAATTACCTGCAGCCAAAAGGAGCCTTAGGAAATAATGACTCTACTTTAGGGCTCTTTAATGAGATTTCCAAACTCTGTGCTGCCTTCAGCACTGAGAGGTCCCGGAGTCTCAGCTGTTGGTACTTGCAGGTTGGGAACCGAGGGGTTTTCCCAGGACAGAGTGGTTGGTACACTGGGGCTGCTGCAGGTGAATTTGGGGTGTCATCAGCAGGAAGAGCTTTGGTTTTGGCTGGTTGGTTATGGGTTTGGCTGCTCTGGTGCGTGTCCCTGGCTGGAGAGCAGGGACTGAGTGGGGACGGTGCTGCCATCCCGAGCAGCTCCGAGGAATCCACCTTTCCCCACGTGTGCAGCAGGACTAACAGGATAAGGACTGAAGGAGGTTCTCCCATGAGATTTCAACCTCACCCAGTCTCTGAGCACTGCAAGGTTGTGCCTTTCCTTGTGACAGATCTGTGCTCCCCTGGGAAGTCTGTCCTTAGGTACCTGTGCCAGGTGACAGCGTGCACAGGTCCCCTTTGCTAGCCACAGATGCTCCAGGCTGTGCCTACCTGAGACAGCAGCTTTGGATGGACACAGGAGTTCCTGAAAAATGCATTCCCAGCATCCAGAGCTCACAGAAATGTAGAAGCATTGATTATCTCTTTCCATGGTTGCCCCTGTGAAATAGGAGTGCTGCATCCAGGAAAACTTTCCTTTCCCCTGGATAGCTGCTGCCCCCTGAGTATACCTGTGCCAAAGCCTGATACCAGCACCTAATCTGGATTTTCATTCCTCCAGCTTTACATGCAAAAAATATTCCTAGTTCTTCTTCTGAGTGACGCCAGGGGCTTTGTTCAGTGTAACAGTGCTCTAAACTGGCACTAGTGATAGTGCACACACCTTTATTGCAACATTCTGTGGTATTTATCCATCTATTCTTACTTAATTAAGGCTATTTTGGCCACTAAAGTGCTTTGAAACATTGACAAATGTCCTCTGGATTTACCGGCTGGTGATTTGAGTTGTTAAAAGTTGTTTGAGGAGCTGCATTTCCAAGGAGTGTAATAAATAACAGAGATGGGATTGTTTTTGCCTTTTTAAGGTGAGAAAGAGGATGTGTCCAAGTACTTAGGTACCTTTTGGGACAAGTGAGTTCCCAGAAGGGTGGAAAAGGTGAGGCTGAACATCCAAACAGGATGTTTGGCTGCTGGCTGCTGGCACAAAAGTGTGGAAGGATTTGAAGGAATTGCCTCAAGTTTTTGGCAGCAGTGTGTTCCTTCCAGGAGGGAGGCTGGGGCTGCTGGGGGTAGGTGGATCCAAAGCTCTCATGGTTTGAAGAGTTCTGGTTCCTGGTGCAGAGAGGGGCTCTCCCCTGGCTCTGCTCCCTCCAGCCTTCCTGGACTGCCTTGGGAAAATTCCTTAATTGATTTTCTATTTCTCACCTTGTTGATCCTCTGTTTAAAATCCTTTGTTGGTGTTTTCCTTTCAGATGGTTAAAATGGAGCCTTTCTCCATTTCAGACTCCCAGCTCTCTCCATTATACATAACTAATACCTCTCTGGAACTATTGAAGCTGTGTTAGCAGGCTCTGAAATGGGAGTTTAGCCGAGCTTTTAACGGGTTTAATCTTTTCCTGGGTATTAATCCTTCCAGAACCTCTGATAAAATATGTTGCTTTTTCTCTGAATGCCTCCCACGCTGTGGATATCTGTCTGGAATGAGTTGCTTGGTGCAGAACAAGCCATGGAGGGGGGAATGTTACAGCCTCCCATGGATCTTGCTCCCATTTCAGTGCATTTCCAGCTCCTCTCTGACTCCTTGCCACTCTGCTCCTGTGGTTCCTTGCCCTGGGAACATCTCTCCCATTGAATATGGGGTTGGAATGAGTTTGCTTCCTGTTTATCAGACGTTTTTTGGTTCTCAGATGCATTCCCAAGGTTTGCCTGTTTGATATCAGCAGAGAATGTCAGGGCAGAGCATCACCTCTTCCACACTGCCGTGGAGATGGAAAGCTATCAAAGACCACAACAAATGTTGGCTTTGGTTTTTATTGCTTTGTGCTGCATCATAGGATCCTAAACCTGTGTGACAGCAGACTCGGGCTGTGATCCAGGTTATCAAAGACTGCAGCTAAACTGGAGGGGAAATGATCCTTTTTTCCATCATGTTGGTGTGGAAACGATGCCATCTCCTGTGGGGTAACAGCAGATGTGGGACAGCCTCTCCCACCTGTGTCAGCTCTGGGAAACACAGGATCTGAGCCAGGAAACCAACCCAACATAAACCCAGAATCTCTCCAGGCTTTTGAGATGTCCAGGTTCTCCCTGACTCCAGCTGTTACAGATGAAATAGGAAGGAGAAGGGGTTTGCCCATCATGCTGACCATGGAGGCACCGGCCCAGCTGCTGATCCCACGCCTTGGCCACGTCCATGGCCCCGTATCTCCAGGGGCAGCTCTTTCCAGAGCTCTTCCTCTTGGATGCACACCCTGGCTGCCCCAGCGCTGCAGTTCCAGGAAGGCAGCTCCTTTCTTGAGCAGTGCTGACCATAAAAAGGATTGTGCAAATTTGTGAGAGTAGGATAATTTATTGTTTCCATGGCAGTGCTGGGGGAGAGAAGAGCACTGGGGAGTGAGCTGTGGAATAGCAACAGAAAGCTGGGAGACACAGATCACATTCCATCTGCCCTGTTTCTTTTCTTCTGAATGGGTCATAAAACAAAAGCAAATGAGACAATTGGAACTCCCTGTCCACTTTCCTGGGGCTTGTTTAAATGAGGATTTACTTCAACTAAAAGCTCCTTCGAGTCACTTAATTCTTCCAGGTGAAGTAAATATCTAGGCCAGTAGTAAAAATTCCTTACAAATGTCTTCAGGAGGGCACTTAGCAAGCACTTTCCTAAAGAGAACATCTTGGCCACCTTCAAAGAGCAGAAACAGTTCTTAATGATGGTACATTTGATAGTGAGTCAGGACTTGGCATAGCCTTGGGAATATTTCGAAGTTGCTCCAGTGTTAGAGAGAGGAATGAAATAGGCTGCAGAGCAGTGAGGGTACATGCTCTGATTTTCAGCAATTAGTCAAAATAACTCTAGCTAAAGTTTTATTTCAGAAATCTGGGCATATTTCACTATCAATTAGGTAATCTCCTGTGGTACTGCATTGCAAAATCCCTGTGAATTCCCTGGGTGGATCCCTTTGCCATGCTTGTCCCTTCCACAGCGTGGTTGGCATGACCTGCCCACCACATGGAACATCTGAGGGAAGCTCACATGCTCAACTTCTGCTTTTAGATGAAAAAGGAAAACCACACTGAGAAGAGCTGGAGATTGTCCATTAGGTCAGAATCTCCCACCTTTGTTATTTGGTCTCTTTTCTGAATATTCCTGTCCTAGAAGTGCCAATCCTTTAAGGCATCCTATCCATGTTCTGCGTTGGGAAAACCTGGGTCTGAAAGGAATAATAATTATATACTGGATATAACTGAGTGTAAATTGCTTGACAGGCAAATAATATATGGAATAGCTGAGGCTGAGCCTGAGTGGATCTTTGGATGGGAATTCCTTGGACTCAGCCTTGACAGCTCCATTTGGGCATGTTTCAATCCAGACCCAAGCTCTGTGTGCTCTCAAATCTCTCTGTACCTGTGTGTGCCAACCTCCTGGACTGCCATTTATGCTTTACTCCAGTTTTGCTCTAAAAATGGAAAGCAGCACTGGAATTGTCCATCAGCCACAAGAGCTGTGTGCTCCTTGAAGGAAGACCCCGAGGTGTTTGATGAACATGGGCTGCCAGGTGTCCCCATGGACTTTGGTGTCACTCCTCAGTAAGGACAAAGCCTCACACGAGGCTGGCTGTGCTCAGTTGGGTGCAGGAGGATTGCAGGGAAATCCCAGCCTCTCCCAGTCCTGTCCAAGAAGGGAACAGCAAGAACCTCTTGCAATTTGGGCAGTCTGGAGGATGGAGTCTGGGGGATGGAGCCCATTGCTCCAGCCCAGGAATGCATCACCTCCATCCAAGAGCTGCCACTGCCCATCCAGTGCTGCTCCTGGAGGCACCTTTCCACCAGAGGCAAAGTGGAGATGCTTTGGAGGTCTGACTGAGAGGGAAGTTGGTTACTTTTCTTCAGAGTAGGAGCCCAGCAGTCCAGGAGGCTCCTGGGTCATTTCTGAACTGAAGCCAGAGCAGGACTTGCATTTACCCTGCTCATTCCTGGCACTCCATGGCGTGGTGGCATCTGTCAGAGGTTGGGTTTGATGACCTCAGATCTGTTTTCCAGCCTTCATGATTTGGTAGCTCTGTGACTGTGAGTGCTCCTGGCTCGAGGGCTGTCCAGCTGCTCTGAGTGACCAATTTACTGCCAGTGGTTACCCCAGACATGCAGGAGGAGAGCCCAGGCCAGGCAGGAGCTCTGCACAGGGAGCCAGGGAGGATGAGCTGTTCTCATGGAAACCACTGCAGGACTCTGTAGGTCAGGCAGTGGGACAGGCCAGGGAAAGGACAGATCTTCCATATCAGCACAGCCATGGGTTGGATTCACATGGGCTCTGCTGCTGCCAGTTCTTCTGGGGTGAATCACGTCCCAGAGGAGCTGCTTTCCACCCAGAGGCTGCTAGGGATTTTATATACACTCCATTTGCCTTTCCCCTCAGCTTGGACAGCTGAGTTTTTTTCAGGTTTAGGGTTTTTTTTAAGCTTAAGTGTTGTGAAGGTAACATTTTGGTTCACCTTTGGAGTTGCCATTTGACTTCTCCGTAGCACGTTGTGATTAGTGATTAATTGCACAGGACATGTTGTGACTCCAGCCCGTGTCCTGGGGTGCTTGTCGCAGCAATGATGCACTGGGTGATTACTCACTCCCCTTAACCTGACAGCTGTATTTCTTCCCCTGACTGCTTAATGACCTTGGCCAGGTACGTGCCTTGTGTTTTGTTGGAGGGCGTTGGGGATGTGCAAATTTTTCTTCCCCTTGCGTGACCTTCATCCTGCCTTGGGATGAAGAGAAGGGAACTGTTCCATGAACAGATGGAGCGTTATTTCTAGAGGAAGGTGGATAACACAGGAAATTATTCATTCAAAACCCCTTCAGACAACTCAGATGTTTGCCCTGAGAGAGTGTTGCAAATCCTAGTGCAAATACCTGCTCACACAAACTATCCAACTAGCTTGAAAATTTCGTGTGAATGTGGAAGAACAGTGCCAGGAGACTTAACTGACCCATTAAGGAAATTAGGAATAAGCAGGATTTTAAGCAGTAGGTACACAAGAGATATTTTGTAAGCCATGTGCAGGCAAGTTAGACTAAAAAAGGTTGTCAAGTCATAGCAGGTAAAAAAAAATAATGTGCAAACCAGTCTGGGGATGGATAACTCACTGCTAAAAGCATCAAGGTTTGCTGCAAGTGGTGCTTGGCTCTTGTTATTCCTTAATGAATCGAATCTATTAGCCAGGGAAAACATCACGTTGTCTTGAAAAACAAATCATATTTGGATGCCTCTTCCCCTGCATTTGTACCCATTTTAACACGAGCACACTAATTATGCTGTGGAGATGATTTTGTTATGGCAGAAATGGAGCTGAGTTTGCAGCTGTAACTGTGGAGCTCTGGAGTGCTGGAATAGGTACATGGGGAGAGATGCCTTTTAATTCCATTGCCTTTCTCTTTAGTATTTGTATCCCTGTGCTTCACAGAGTGCTTCTGCTCCCTTGGGTGCAGAGGCAAAGGCCCAATTTGGGGGGCTCAGCAGCCTCCAGGCTCCCATGGATGCCAGAGGAATGGTTTGAGGCATCATGTCCACGGCCCAGTTTCTACACAGATGGCAATGGGCTCACAAATTCCCAGGCTTCCTGACATGTTTCCCAGTGCACAGGGAGCTGCATGAGTCATATTGCTCCAGCTCTGGTCCTTTTGAATGGAAATTATACTTTTAAATACATTCTGTGATTACATGCAGGGCGATGGGCTCGTTTGGAGGAGCTGGAATTCCAGCCATTAAGTTGAGTGGCTGCCATTACGTCCCGTGTTTGCCAACAGATAATGCACAGACATACTTCATCTGTGACAGCTTTGCCCTCTAGACTTTGAACAGAATTATCTTGGTACAGAGCTGATCTCTCCAGCACCATCCAGGTGCTCGTTTCCTTGCACCAGGCAGCCAATGTGACCTCCTGACGAGGTGAAGTGGGGCAGGGAAGGGACAGCACTTGCTCGTGTCCTGTGCAGCATGACCTGGAGAGAGGGGAAAGGCAATTACACAATGGATGAGGTGACACTGATGTGTCCTTCTGGAGTCCCTGCCCATCCCACCCCTCTGTCAGGGCTTTCAGGGCTCGTGCCAGAGCTCTGAGCTCACAGGGTGTGGGGCAGCTGTGGGGCTGGGAGATGGGAGCAGGAAGATGTGGATGCTCATGGCTGTTCCCACTGTGCCTGGATTGCTGCTGGCTCCCTGAGCAGCCCAGGGGGCCAGGGGGGAACTGCTGGGTCAGAATGTGGTGATGGCTTGGAAAAACACCTGCTATTACCTTTCCATCCTGTGGCAGCTGAGGTAGCAGGCTGTAGCCAGTGGCTGCCTTGGGTTACTCCCGTTGAAGGTGACATTTTGGCTGTGGCAGTTGTCCGTGAAAAGTGAGAAGCCATCAGCCATGGCTTCCTGACGAGACAGCCTGCCCAGCCAGCACTGCCCCTTCAGCTTCTTGGAGGCAAAAGGGATGGGAATAAGAGCATGATGTCATATCCCAGCTGGATTGTCACTGCTGGAACTCAGGGACAAAGGTGGGGTGTGACACAGCCCTGCAGTGCCACCCCGGTGCTCTCCATTGCCCAGGTGCTGCTTCCCAACACAGGCAGGAAGGCAGGGTTTGCTCTGGGAAGGTTCAGGGTGGGGCAGGGCATGGGGAAGAGTGTTCCCGGGCCACTCCAGGACCTGGCAGAGCCACAGGATGCCACAGGCTTTGGCTCAACAAGAGTTTCAAGGGGAGAAACTGCTTTGCTCTCCTCTCCTGGCTTCATCTCTTCAAAGTCCTGCCTGTTTGCCCTCTCAGGAGCTGGGGATGGAAGGTGAAACGTGGGTGTGAGACGTGGCTGCTGTGGGGACCTGAGCTGTGCCTGGCTGGGTTTGCTGTGCCCTTGCTGCCAGCATGGGGGTGCTGGATGGCAGGGGCTGCTCATCCCTGTGTCCCTCAGGATGCCCATGGCTGCTTTTTGGTCCAGGTGCTGGAGTCCTGAAAATCACGAGGATGACTTGTGGTTTTGCTGGAATAATTCTCACAAATATCATCATTTTGGTGGCAAAAAGCTTTGTCTGGCCGTTTCTTATTCTGGGTGCTCATCTTGGTTTTGCCTTTTGCTACTGGAAGTGGAATCAATGGGGTTTTTCACTGGCTGGCTCTGGGTTTGCACAAGAGCAGCTGGATGGGCTCTGCTTCCCCCTGGCTTGGTAGAAAAGGTTTTCAGTGCCCCCCCAGTCACCCAGGCTGGTTCCTGGGGCCAGGCTTTGCTTCTCCAGCCATTGCTTCTTTTGTGCTTCCTTTAATTCAATTTTCTGTGAGCTCAGGGTCTGTGAAACAGTTTGTAGATGTCATTCCCCTCCTCTGCCAACAAGCCCCTCTTGGACTTTGTTAGATGGGAGCTGCAGGGACTTACCCTGAGAAACCAGGAGATGAGAAGAACAAATAAGGAGCCCAGGTGGTGAATTTAATCAGTGTAATACATTCATCTGGATTTTAATCCAGCCTGGGCATTGATTTGCACTAATAACAGCCACCACTTTTTAAGTTCCATATTCTCAGTACTAAAAATATCCTTTTTTTAATATTATCATGTTAGCCTCTTACAACAATACCAGTATATGCATTATTGAGGATTCCTGGGATGTGTTTAATACATTGTGGTCCAACATGACACAGTCCAGGCCTCTGCTTCATTGTTAAATGGGGTTTTAGAACACATGGCAGTGACTCAGTCACGAAGGGGCTCTTGCTGCTGCTTCCCTGTTCCTGGCCATCCAGGAGTGATGTTCAAAGCCAACTGTGGCAGCTTTTAGAGGACAAAGTATCCACACAGGATTTTGTGAGCTCTGCTCCTGTCACTTTCTGGGATCTGGGTGAGGGAAGTGGCTGCACTGGGTGCTCCTGGTGTGTGTCTCTGTGCCATCGCTCCTGCTGGGGTCAGCTGCATGGCTGAGCTGTGTGTCACCAGCTTTGGGCCGGCTCATGGCTCTTCTGCAGCTGCAGGGATACAGATCTCATGTCTGGGATGAGCACATCCTTGTGTTGTTCTCTTTTTAAGGAGTTGTGTTAAATAATTCAATCTAATGGGAGTTATTTGTGTGATTTTCTCCTTAATTCCTTTCTGCTTTGGAAACTTCTATGTCCAGAGTAACAGGTGATGTACATTTAAACATAAATATCCTTTAAAAGGAAGGTTACTCTTGCTTTCCTCAGAGCAATGACAATTTTATGTCCTCTCCTTGCAAAAACCATTTGGTCACTCAGATGAACTCAGTTTTCCCACAGTTATTTGCTTTCCAGTTCGAATAAGGACACGCTTTAGGGGTAAAAATGAGCATGGATTTTACCTTCCTGACATTTCCAGTCAAGTCTTGGTCCTCCATGGAGGGGTTTTGAGGCTGTGGATTGGCTGCACCATGGGCATAGGGATGCTCAGGATGGTGTCAATGCTGTTTGTCCTCGCTGTGTCCCTTACCCCTGGGCTCAGCATTCCCCAGCAGCACCTTGTCCTTCTCTGTACATTCCCAGAGCTGAATTTATAGCTATTTAGTAATATTTAAATTTATTTAGTAATATTCTGTTTGCTGATCTGCCTTACTCTGTCCCTTGGGTGACTGTGAGAGAGCCAGGTCCCTCCTGGTGCTGTCGTGGGCTCTTCACAATGCCTGGATGTTACTGGGCCCAGTGCTTGCTGGGCTGGGACTTTGTGGAACTGGGAGCACACCTTGGGAATCCTGGCTGCTCCCCACCCAGGCAGCAGCCTGCAGGCTCAGCCAGTGAGGCTGGACTGGGTGTAAATCAAAGCTCCAGCCCCCTGCTCAGGAGGGATTTCAGTACAACTCCAGGTCTTTGGGGCTGTTGTGGCCTTGGCTTGGGAATGTCAGGAGTCCCTTCTGGGGGAGGAGGCTGGGATTTGTGTGAGTATCTTAGGTTTGGATCTTGGAGGGTGTTTATTGTTTGTTGCTGAGTGCTGCAGTGAGGGATCAGTGCTGACAGTCCCTGCTGGCCCCGAGCCCACAGCCCTGGCAGCTGCCCTGGCTCTGCTTGCTGAAGGTGCTGCTTGCCCCACAGCAGGGCAAACTTGGACTTCAAGCCCCAATCTCATCATTTATCTGAGTTAAAAGATGATGGCAAGTGGTTATTTGTAATTTGTGATGAGGCAAGGGGAGATTTGCTGTGCCCCAGGCACAGGAGGGGCTGAGGAGCGATTAGGGTGACATGTGCTCCATCCAAAGAGCTCACACCTGCGTGGGCTGTGCTTCAGTGGGGTCCCTCTGCCTCATTACCACCTTCCATTCTCCTCCTCATTGCTGCCAGGGTTTTACTCAGCTCTCCATCCATGGCCCTGCCTCGTGGCTGCTATTATTAATAGGAATGACATGGGCAATACTCAAAATAAGGTGGAAAACGAGACTAATGCCATCCCCCGGGCTCTGCTGCTGCAGCCTGGCTGAGGCCAGGTGATTTCCTATCTGCCAGGTGAAATCTTCCCAAGAAACTGGAAATCAATGAAAAACAGAACAAGGTTCCTAAGGAACCTTTCTGTCTGTACTGACTCTCCCCATAACATATAGATAAATAAAAGATAGATAAGGCTTCCAACCAAGTGTGGCAGCCTTCCCAGAATATGGGATATGGGAGACTCTCACTCCAATCAGCCTCTTTCAGCTGAAATCCAGTCATTAGTTAAATTCATCAAGGAGCTTGAAAGCAGAAAGGGAAATTCTTTGACTTGTGCTTAACCTTTGGGTGATTGCACCTCTTGAGAGAATGAGCAAATCAAGTGGAGCTGCCCTCCCCTGTGTTTGGTGAATGAGCCGTGGGGCCATTCACTGAGATTGGGCATTATTCACTTTGTAGAATTCCTGAGGAGAGGTTTAAAAATAAACACACCATCAGAGGGACTCTGGGGAGATTATGCAAGAGCAGAATGCAGCGGGATGAGCTGGGTGACGCTCTCCTGTGCTCTGCTCCATCAGCCGAGTGGCCCTGTCCTGGCTGGGAGGAGCAGCAGGGTGTGGGGCTGAAACATGGGGTGCACCGCTGCCCTCCTCACCCCGTGGGCATGGCTGTGCTGGGAATTCATGGGAGTGGGTCCCAGCAGAGCTGTGGGGGGGTCTGGGGGGTCCCAGCAGAACTCCCAGCCCCAGCAGGCTGTGCTGTGCTCTGCCTCCCCTCCAGCATCACCAGGAGCAGAGCTGTGCTCTCCCTTGCTGGGGTTCCGTGGAGCTCTGCTGGGTCTGTCCTTCCCCTGAGCAGGGATGGCTTTGAACACCAGCTCTGTGTATCCTTCTTTGAGTCTGTTTTGGCTGCCTCCAGTGTGGAAGGGCCGGTGAGCGCAGTGTGGGAAATGCTATTGTGATTTTACAGGGCTTTTATGTTGTCTGAACAAAGGGCAGCTCTGTACAAGAAAAATTTGAGCAAATGGCATCCACTCACCACATTTCTCCCTCCTCCCCTCACAGCCTGCTCCTATTCCTGCATCCTGCTCTTGTGGAGGAGGACACAGTTTATGTAACACAGATTTCAAAGGGAACTACTCAGAGCTCTCATTTTTTACTGTTACAACTCTACTGATGCAGTAATAAATGATCTAATAGAGAAACACCTTCCTGCCTTAAAAATTTTTCATATTCCCAGAGACCATGGTGCTGGAAACTTTGAAGTCCTTGAAGTTTTCTAAGGACATGAAGAATGATGATAAATTTATTTGGGGTTTTTTGGGAATGTGGTTCTTCATAAAGTGCATTTTGGATTAGTGAGAAGCTCTGTGCTGAAAAGGGTCTTGGAATCTTGTGGGCTTGCAGTGATTATTTATCCCTGAAAGAGGAATGGACAGGTGAGAGTGGTTTGAATGGCCCTTTTGTGCATATTTCAGTCTCCATGGACCACTAAGCCCCTGATTTCTTCTTCAAGTTGGCCCATAAGAAGCCAGTAAGTGTTGATGACTTGGGAATATTTAACAAAACGTTGCAGTAGCGGCTGATTTCACTCAAAGATTTAATCCTCGACTGCCTCACTGCAGGCAGGGGCTGAGGTGGAGCAGATGTTCTTGTCCAATTGTGCATCTTGGCTTGGGAAGTGAGCAGAGCCAGGGAAAATGCACCAGACTGGAGGCAGAGGCTCACCCATTCCCCAGAGTGGTTTTCCAGTTGATTCTGTTGTGTGGGGCTGGAGCAAAGTCCCTCTGCAGGGGCACAGCTGGGTCATGGCTCAGGGATTTAAACCCTGCAGGGGCCTGGGAGGAGTTGGAACCCCTGGCTCAGAGGCCACTCTGTAAATGTGTTTTGGAAAGCCATCCTAGGTGGTGTTCCTGGGCTTTTTTCATCAGGATGTGCTGTGAATAGGCTGTGAGAGGCATTTCCCTTCCCTTCCTCTCTGGCTCCTGTGGATTTGCTCCAGACCTGCTCCAGTAACAGGGTCAGACAGATCCCACCAGCTCCTGTAACAGGGAGCTGTTCCTGTTAATCCTTTTATTCTTTCTTTTCCTGTTTACTTTGATGGGGACATTTATTTGACCTTGATAAAGGTGCCACAAAGGCATAGCCGGAAAATAAAGTTGTAAAATCTGGAGGCAAACTCCCACTTTTGAGCACCTCCTTTTTATTCCTTGGAAGCTCCCATGGGGCATTAGTGACACCTTAAAGCCCTTTGCCTTTGGGAAGTGCAAAGGGAGAGGGAGATAGTGGGGATCTTTGGCCAGATGGACCTTTCTGAGCTTTCCCAGCACACCTGAGGACAGAGTTCAGCATCCCTGGTATGTGCTGTCAGAGATGGGGCCTTGCAGGGTCCCCTGAAACCCTTTTTTTTACTGTTTGTTGTCATTTTTACTGTTGTCATTTTATTTTGGAAGCACCTCGAAAGTAATTCTGTATTTCCAGTGGCCACGTTCCATCCTGGAAATGCCACCAGACGGGAAGAGAAAGCAAAATCCTCCCAGCCCTTCAGCAGGAATGGTTTCATTCCTTTCCTCTGGCTTTGCTCGCTGGTGTAAAGCACTCACCTGCTGTGCTGGGGTGCTGGGAGTGTCTTGAAGGAGCATCTCTAGAGGGAGGGTTTGTGACTGAGTTCTTGGAGGTTTGCTTGGAAACCTGTGGGGAAAATCCCTGGGGAGGCTGAGGGTGTGGTCCTGGTGTTCAGGGATCATACACCCTGTTCTTAGTGTACTTAAGCTGTGCATGGAGTTAGAGAGAGCCTTGTCTTTCTGCCCTTTTCCTTTTCCTCATTCAATTCATTTCTTTGTGGTGCTGGGATGTGGAAGTGGCCTCTCCTCTCTGTGCTCTGCAATTTCCCTTTGATGGTGTTTGTTGGACCAGTGCCTGGTGCCCAGCCCTCACAACATCCCAAGAGTTACTTTTCTCTTCTGCCCACTGAGAAAGTTTTTCCTCCACCCCAGAAAGTTCTCTGCAGGCTCCTGTAAAGCAGGAATCATTATTCTCAGGTCTGTAGTTCCCAAATGCTCCTGGGCATTTCTGCACTGATGTTAAGAGGTGAAAGCATTGAGGAATTTTCTCTTTGAGCTCTTTACAACTGACAAGAATAATTGATTTTAGTAGGAAGTAGGACTTGCACCTGGCAGACAGGCAGTGTTCAGGGGATGTCACACTGAATGTCCGTGTCACCTGCTGCATTTCTTCTCGCTGCTTCTCTTTTCCTATGGGTAGGACACTTCCCCAAATATCTAAGTTCTAATTTTTGTGAATTTACAAGGCTTAAGATTTTGTGAATTCCTCTGGTGGGCACAGAGAACGTAACTTTATTTCCACCAACCTTCACCCTACAGAAAACTGCTGTGTCTGCGAGAGTGTGCTTTAATATTTCACTATTCTTATAGAGATTATTATCCTGTCCTTTGCTTTTGGTAATGGCCAAATTGTAGATGGGATGAATGTTAAGATGTGGGAAATGTAAACTTCTGCATCAGCCAGTTAAACACAGAGTCAATTTGAGGGCATGATTCACCTGGCTGGAAGGTAGATGGCTGAAATAGCTGGGATGAATCACGCTCCAGATGTGTCTCTTTCTCTTCACTGGCTATCAGGGAGTCCAGATGACTCCCTCAGCTGCACTGTGGGAGAATCTGACTTCATGGCAGAGAAGTTCTTTCCAAGGTCTTTGGCTGAATATCTCTGATCACAGAGCCCAGCTGTGAAGCTGAGAGACGTGAACTTTCTGGAGTGAAGAGCTCCTGTGTTGAATTCTCTGAGAAATAATATTTCATGCTGACCTTTCTCCAGTTTGTCATCTCCGGCTGCTGCAGATGTCAGGTTCTGTCTCCATAACCCTGCCCTGAGAGAGCTGGACGGCTCCACAGATGCAGCAAGATGTTCTGCAAGATAAATTAAAGTGGATCTTTTCATTTTGGGCCCTGACATTCTCTCAATGGGCTCAGCACGTGGGATGGCTGGAGCTCCAGTTCTCGCCATCCTTTTGCTGCAGGCTGAGCTGCATTTGTGTTCCAAAAGGGCAAGGCTTGCTTGCAGGATTCCTGGGATGTGGATCCCCTCCTTGAGCTGAGAGCAAGGGCCAGGGGCTGGGCAGGACCAGCTCCTGCTGGCACTGATCAGTGAGAACCAAGGACTCGGAGCTTTTCTCCTTGAGATCAAGGAGCACCTTGCAAAGCCACCCCAGCTCCTGACGTGCCCTGAAAGCACCTTGCAGATTTGTGTGCTAACAGCACAAAAAGACTGAGGTGTGACCCCCTGTCCCTCCGTGTCCCTCTGCTGTCCCTGTCAGCTCCTCAGAGCTGGGATTTGTGCCTCAGGCTCGGGAATGGATTTTTGCAAAGTAGGCTGGGAGGGTTTGAAGCACAGTCCCTCTGAATTTTGGGCTCAGTGACGTTTCTGTGGCAGTTTGTGCCCAGAACTGGCTGTGTGTGAAGTGACAGCAGAGTCTCTGTCAGCTGAAGCAGAAGCAGCAGGAACACGGCTCCTGCGTAATAGCTCTGTTCCTGGTTTCTCATCAGTGCAAAAGGGACTAAAATACCCAATGGCATTAACCAAAGGAACAAGTGTCAGGCCAACCCGATTCATTTTTTGACAAGTAAACTGAGTTTTGAGCCAAAGAGAACGTACTCTACTGCATTTACTGAGAGGAGCTGAGTGCATGATCCCTGTGAGCCACGGGTGGGGGGTGGCCATGGGGAATGGGGAACATGTGAGGTGTTACTGGGAGATCTCTGTGACACTGGAATAAATATTTCATGCTGTTCCACAAATCTTTGCTAAGGTCCCTTTGGGAATTGTATTTGCAATTCTGGTCATCTGTGTTCCAGAAAAATGCAGGCAGGGTATGTGGAAGCCTGAGAGGGCTGGTGAAATGCCTGGGGGATGGAAAAGCTGGGGGTGGAAGGGCAGAACTTCCTTACCTGGGAAACCACACCTGGACAGCATCTATAAATATGGCAGAGGGGAAGCGCTGGTGAGGGAGAAGAGCTCAGTCCTGGCAGAAGAACAGATAAATGGTACCTGGTCTCAAATGTATTGTGGGGTTTCTTCAGCTCTGAAGTCTCATCCCTTCCAGATCTGTCCTGGGGTCTCTGTGCTTTAAACTGATCCTTATTTATGAGAGCATCCAGGAACCCTAGCTGGGAACAGAGCAAGGGGTTGTGAGGAGGCACTGAAACACCTGTGAGCATCCAGCTGTTGCCCTGGGATCAGAAATCAGTCTGTAACTGCTGCTTCTCCAGATGTGGCTGCCCTGCTTGCTGAGCCCAGCTTTGGGGCGAGCTGGGGGTCTGTCACCATCTGACTGCAGCTGCTGCTGGTTCAGGTGGGACCCTCTGGTGCCCAGCTCTCTCCAGCTGTGTCTCAAAAGCCCAGCTGTGGGGTGACCCCTCACTGAAGCAGGAGGTGCCCACGAGTTCAGCCATCACCTGAGGGCTTGTTCCATGCCTTGGTTTTCTGCCTGGTGTCCCAGGACCTTGTGAGGCTCGTGTGGACAATCCCCTGTATGACACACAAAGGGGACAGGTTTCTTCTACAGCTGATTTTGAATTAGAAGGGACAGTTTGTTGAAGTGGGGGGAGCACAGCTTTACTTTGCTGCCCACTGACTGGATCTGCCTGGGTTTTGAGGATGAAAGGCACTGCCAGGTTAAGCCTTGTAGGTCTTGCTGCTTTGTGTGACTGACTCTACAACTGGCTGGAACTGCAGCCCCAAGGCTGGAACTTCCACCCCAAGGAGATCAGATTTGTAAAGGAGAGCCAGTCCAAGGAAAATGGTAAATCAGGCCCTTTAATCTGTTGTCTGGATTGTATGGATGACTTCAGTGTTCTCTGTTGATGCTGAGAACCTGAAGCTGTGCTGGAAGGTCTCCTTCAAGTTCTCACTGTGCAGGCAGTGATTAACAGGGGTTTGGGGATGCCAGACTAGCATTAAGGGCTTCTACACTTGCATACCCCCAGCGAGGGGTTATTGTCTGTGTGCTTTGTGTTCCTCCCCGAGCTGAGGGGACTCTGTGGCTCTCAGAGCCTCGCCACAACAAGGTCTGGAATGGTTACAGGGTTGAGCTCTGTCCCTCTGAGCTCAAACTGGGACTTGGAGGCAGCCCAAGTCCGTGGTCAGGGTGTCTCAGTGACAGAACTAATGAGCCCAGGATGGCTCTGACAGGCTGATTAGCACATGGGGAAAATCTGTATTTGCTGAGGCAGCCTCAGTGCTCAGCACAGAATGCCTGCAGTGGGCAACACATAAACACAATTTATTACTCTGTTAAAAACACACAGCTGGCAGTCAGAGGGGCAGGGGGTGTCCTGGCATGGATGGATGGCTGGTGGTGTGGAAGCCACCAGTGTTGGGATGCTCCCTCCTGCCAGCAGGGAGCAGGAGTTTCATGGCTGTCGCAGAGGAGACCGGGGCTGTGCTGGTGCACTTCTGAGCTCCACAGGCAGAGATGTTCCGAGGTCCTGTCAGACACCAGACTGGCCTCACTGGGTGTCCAGGGTCCACGATCTGCCCCATGCAGACCGTCACCACAGTGCTGGGCTGTGCTCCAGGCCAGGGCTGGGGCAGGTCAGCAGCGTGTCACAAGTGAGGGGTGTCAGTACATCACCAGCACTAAAACAGGCAGCCTCCAGTTTCAAAAAGAGCCTTCTAAATACGTGCACTAACTTTGCTTGGGTCTGCATGGAAAGCTTCCCCAAGCCTCTGATGTTTCAACTGAAGAGAAAATTCCTTTGAGGGACACCATCTCTTGTTGTTGGGAATTGCACGTTGTGTCAGGGGATTTATCCCTGACACATGTGCCCGTATGGAGGTGGCAGGGGAGGTTCCAGGCCTTGGGGGACACGGGACACAGCACCTGGAGCTTGCCTGGCATGGTTGGGAGCAGGATGAGGGCAGTGGGAACAGCAGGGGGGAATGGCAGTGTGGTTTGGCTGCGAGCTCTGCTGCGTGTGCTGCTGTGCATGTGTGGGGCTGGGCCCGCGGGCGTTCCTGACTGTGCTTTTCTCTCCCCAAGCTGATCAGTGGTGGTTCCATTGTCAGTGCTGAGGCAGTATGGGATCACGTCACCATGGCCAACCGGGAGTTGGCGTTTAAAGCAGGAGACGTCATCAAGGTCCTGGATGCTTCCAACAAGGACTGGTGGTGGGGTCAGATCGACGATGAGGAAGGATGGTTTCCCGCCAGCTTCGTGAGGGTGAGTGACTTTCTTCTTTTTACTGCTCTAAGGAATCACTGCCGATGCTCAGGACATCAAGAACTGAGCTCTTGCTCTGTTTTTACTGTGTGTGTTCTCACTGATGCTGATTCCCACTTCTTTGCCTGTTTTCTATCCAAAAAATGGGAAGCAAAGAATGTTTCTGCTCGCTGCTGCCTCTCCAGCAGACAATTTTTTCCCCTTTGGTGCAGCTCTTGTGTTTCCCCCAGATCTGGCCAGTGCCAGGAGTGAGAGATCCATGACTGGAACTGGAGCTGGGCTGCACAAAAAAGTTCATGCTCTTACTCTGGCCTGGGATAACAAATTGTGTTTGGTATTTTGGGTATACAAATTGTGTTTGGGATTTTGGGATTTTGGTATTTTGGGTATACAAATTGTGTTTGGTATTTTGGGATTTTGTTATTTTGGGTATACAAATTGTGTTTGGTATTTTGGGATAACAAATTGTGTTTGGTATTTTGAGTCTGACCCTGCAGCTGGTGGTGGCAACAAGTCTGGATAATGGATTTGTGTCAGGTGTGATTGAGGTGAAAACCTTCTTGCAGCAACACTCTCAGTCTTGTCACTAGCACATCTCCTTTGTGCTGCAGCTGGAAAGGCTGAACGAGAACAATCTCATTTTATTTGCTTAATTTAAACACTGAAATATTCTGGGCCAGTTTAACCTCTCAAGTGCACTGACCAGTGTTGATTTCTTTGTGGTTCTGGGGAAAAGATTTAACAGCCCTTTGGTGTGGTGTCACAAACAAACTGTCTATGGGAGGTTTAAGAATAGTGTGCAAAACACTGTCCTTTTTTTTAAAAAACACACCAAAAAACCAATTGAACCAATGTCTTTAGGGCCCCAACCCATGGATCACTTGTCTTGGCTGAACTCCCCATCTCTCCCTACACTTTTCAAAGATTGAGGGGATGGTTTTAGAAACTGTGGGGAACAAAGGAGAGGGCACTCAGTGAATCTCAGACAAATGTCTGGAACAAATCCTAGATCCTCAGCCTTGGTGCTGGGGGTCAGAAGAGCCTGACCAGGCAGGTTTCTTGCCTGTTCTGTCCACTATCCCAATGAGAGCAATCCTTCCATCAGCTCTGCAAGGGGCTGGCTTGGCTGTTCCATCTGGGAATCACTTGCTGGGGGCAGGCAGGGACCAGACACCCGCCCTTTCCCCTCCCAGAGGGGAGCAACGCCTGGCTGTGCTGCCTTAGTGAGAATTAATATTGAAAAACAAGAGTTCTGGCTCATTTTATCTGCAGGTCTTGAAGGGAGGCTGGAGGGAAAGGTTTGCCCCTCAGGTTTCCAAAGCAGCTGAATAAGGAATGAAAGAACTGCGAGAAGAGCAGATGATCACTCACATCATGAGCAGGCTGCATTTTTCTCTGTTGTACTTTGAGCCCTGCTTTTTTAAGATGATGCCAGAAAACTGCCTGATTTAGCCTGGGTGGTTCTAGTTTTACTTGCAAAATAATTGCTTTTCTTTATATCTGTATTTCTCTTGTGCAAGCACAGAAGGAAAAAGGAACAATATGTTGCATAGAATATGAATAGTATTCAAGTGAGGGATGTCAGACAGACCAGACAGGTATAAAGCCAAGTAGGATTAATTTCAGGATATTTCAGACTTCAGGCCTCTTGTAAGTACTAACAGGAGTGCAGGAGAAGATCACTGCACAGTTGGGCTTCTCTCAAAGTCCTTTGCATCACTTCTGAGGACAAAACTGGGCTGGGAACCCAGTTTGCAATGAGATGTCTGACACTTCTTGCTCTCCAGCCAGATCATCTGAAAACCTTTGGCAAAGCATTTGGCACTCACGAAATCTCATAGCAGGGAACTTCATATTTGCAAGTGGAGAGGAAAACAGGAGCCTGCTGATTCCCTTGGCCTCCTTTACATGACAGCCAGGGGTGGCAAACAGAAACGCTTCTGAATTCCCTGCACACACAGCAATTGTTGTCTCCCTGCTCACACCTGCACTAATCCTCTTAGTAGCTTGGGACGTGGATAGAAGGAAGGTGGGCAGAGGGAACCACGGAGGTTTGGGAGCTCAGGAACTTTCAAGGAGAAACTGGATGGATAAAGCAATGTTTTTCTGGGGGAAGAGAAAGCGCAGCATAGGAGAAGTAAAATTTGGAGCCAGCAGGGAAAGGTGAATGATTTCTGCAGGGAGCTGCTGCACTCAGGGAGAAGGTTATGAACACCCCTAAGTCAGAAAGGTGGATAAGAACTCCAAAACTAAATTTAAGACCCAGCAAGGAGCTAGGTTTAGACAGGTGAAGGTGTCTGTGATGTATTTTAGCCTGTTCTGAGCACACTGGACACCCACAGGGTGCAGCTGTGGTGGCTGCACAGTGTCTTTGAACATCCTGTCAACTTCCAGTGGTCTGACAGATTGGGAGGTACAGCCGAGAAAAACCAGCAGGACTTTCAAACAAGATTTCACATTCTTGTGGTGGTAATGCCACTTCTTTCTCCTCTGTGGATGGCAGAGCCTTGGGCTGTCTGTACATTGTGGGTTAGAGATGAGTTTTTGCATAACCAGCACATTGACACTGGCTCAGAAAAACAGGAGCAGTGTGGGGAGGGATTTACAGCAGAGAATAACAGTCCAGGGCTGCCCATGGATCCATTGTTGTACCTTGGGGTCTCCTTTAGAAAGCACAGCAAGCCTCAAAACAAAGTTTTGATTGCAGAGCCCCTCATCAAGGCTCCAAAATAGCCCAGGTGAGACGCTCCAAACACAGGAAATCAAATGGCTTAATGTTTGGGCTCTGACATATTTCCACTGCAAGAGAAATAAAAAGAGTAAAGCTTATGGATGCTGTGCTGTGGAATCTCTCCTCAGAGACATGGCAGAGTGCCCCTGTCCTGGGCAGAGAGGGGGATTTATTCCTGTGTAAAGCTCTTCTTAGTCTCTTTGGATACCAGACTGAGCTTGCAGAATATATTTCTTCTCACCTCAGCAATGCTGAGTCTTCCTTCCTTATGTTACTAAGGCAAGGTAAAGAGCAAAACTGGGGCTGAGGAGCTTTTTACTGCAGCTTCTTGTTGTGCCTGGTGACTGAAGAAGGGAAGAAATGGTCCTGCCAAGGAGCAAGGAGGGGCTATGAAATCTTCATGATCTCCTCTTCCAGGAGAAGGTGCAGGGGTGGAGAAGTGCAGGGGTGGCAGTGCTCCATGTTCTCTCTCACCACTGCCTTAGTTCCCCCAAGTGTTGTAATTTTAGATTGATTTTCCTGCTGAAAAGCTGCCTTTGACCCACTTTATTTTCTGCTGCTAAAGGAGAAGTGCTGGATAAATTGGAGTGAGCTTTTAAGGCACTGTGGAGAAGGAGACTCTGAACCCAGAGCGTGGTCCCAGTGCCTGGCAGCTCGTGCCTTTACTGGGCAGGTGGGTTTAGCTTTTATCTGTGCCTGCTCTGTGTTGCAGGTGTAATTCCCCATTTTGCTGCCCCATATGCTTCTTTTTGCCTGGAAAATCTGATTGTATCTCATTGAGCTCATCACTCACCTGGATTTTCCCCACTGCAGCCCCTGCATTAGCATTCCCTCAGAGCCAGGGGCACCAGATTTCCCAAAGAAAGAAAGGGGAGCTGCAGTCAGAGCCTTCTAAAGGAGATTTGATTTTCCTGTGGCAAATGCAGTTTACAAATAGCTGAGCTGGAGGTAGGGCCCAGCACTGGCAGCACTGCTGGGGACAGGCTGAGCTGCAGAGTTTGGGGTTTCCTAAAGGCAAGGAACATTTCAGCACCCCAGGGCTCCCTGTGTCACCGTCACCCCAGGCAGGTCCCCCAAAGGGTCACACACTGGCACCGTGCCCTTCCCTGGACAGGCTGGTTTGGAGGTGCAAAACCAGAGCTTTGAGGCCTGTCTTGGAGTCAGGCAAACCAGGCAGGAATCTCCAGAGCCCCTTCCAGGCACAAACCTGCAGAGCCCTTCCCTGGCCCTGCCCTTCCTCAGCCTGGCAGGGCTCTGCAGTGAGCCTGAGCCTCTGCTCTCCCCTGAGTGTCAGCAGGGGTTGGCTTGTGGGAAATGGGAGGCTGAGCCCTAATTCCCAGCCTTCTGATGTTTGCTGCAGTGTCCAAGCAGCTTTTGGTCCCTGCTGGAGCTGCAGTCCCTGGGAATCTGGTTTGGGCTGCAGGGGTCAGGGAGGGAGCACAGGGGCTGTTCTCTGGAGCTGTTCCTGTTCACCTTTCAGGGATACAGAGCCTGAAGCTGTCCCTGCAGAATCCCCTGTTTTCTCCTTCTCCAGAAATGAGTGAAAGGTGTTTCTGACCTTGGGTAAAGGGAATTTCTGAGGCTGGGAATAGAGAAAGGGAATTTCTGAGGCTGCGAATGGAGAGTTTTAGAGAGGAGAGGAAGAGCTGGAGAGGCTTTGCTAAAGCTATGGGGAGTTGGAGGGAGGAAAGAGAAGGTATCAAAGAGCCTGTGGGCTGGAAGGTGAGAAGGACATTGAGCTGGAACCAGATTTGTGAGGGAGAAATTCAGGCTGTGGGAGAAAAGAGTGGCAGGACTACAGAAGGTGAAAGCACCTTGCTTCAGCTGCCTTTCCTTCTGCTGCTAAATGTCTTATTCCTGGTCCTGGAAGAGGATCCAGGAGATGCTCTGTGCTTCCCAGCAAACTGCATCCCAGCCCCATTCCCAGCAAACTGCATCCCAGCCCCATTCCCAGCCCTCCCACGCTGGGCAGGGGCCGGGGCTGGCTGGGACGCCCCGGGGGACAGCCAGCATCTCCTGGCAGCTCCTGGCTCCTCGTGGGGCTGGGGAGGGGGAACACCTGGCAGAGCCCAGCAGGGGCTGAGCCTGGAGGCTGCTGCTGCTTTACTGGTGCAGAGCCCTGCACCACGGGCCCTCCTGGGCTGCAGATCCTGGGATTTGCAAATCCCGAGCTCCTTAATCCAGTGGGGAGTCCAGCAGGGCAGGGATGGACAGTGCTCGAGGGTGGGACAGTGCACCAGGGGTGTGACACTGCACAGGGTGGGGATGTGACACTGCACAGGGATGGGGTGTGACACTGCACAGGGGTGTGACACTGCACGGGGCTGCAAACAAGGCCCCAGCCCTGGAAGCAGCTCAGAGAGGCAGGAAAAGGAGCAGATCCTGTGGGAATGGAACTGCTCCCCAGAGCAGGGCAGGGTGGATGGGTGGGGGGGAGTCCTGAGGCTCTGTGATTCCATGGATTCCTGCAGGTTGGTGGAGCCTCTGGCACTGTAGCCCATGTCACTGCCCACTTGTTCTGTACAATCCAGATTTCCTGGGATGGCAGCAGCTCTCTGAAGGATGTGTGTGTCATTAATCTGCCATGTTAGTTAACTGGGAGTGAGAATCCAGAATGGCACATCATCTGCTGGTTTTGTCCTTGTGAATATCCAGTGGAAGCAGGTTAATCATCCAGCTGGCTGGTAAAATGTTTGCTTTATTGTGGTTTCTGATCATTATGAGGTGATCAGGCCTTGGTGCCTGTTGAAGGAAAAAGTTCTCTCCATCCAGTGAGTAGGGTAAATCTGCAATAATTGCAGGTCAGTGGTGCTGGCCCAGTGCCACTGGGTGATTTTGGGCACCATTTGGGTACAGCTGCATGCTGATGAATTGTATTGATAGAAATTTTATATCATAGAATCCCATACTGGTTTGGGTTGGGAGGGACCTTAAAGCCCATCCAGTGCCACCCCTGCCATAGCAGGGACACCTCCCACTGTCCCAGGCTGCTCCAGCCCCATGTCCAGCCTGGCCTTGGGCACTGCCAGGGATCCAGGGGCAGCCACAGCTGCTCTGGGCACCTGTGCCAAGGCCTGCCCACCTCACAGGGAACAATTCCCAATTTCCATCCCTGCCCCCTGGCAGTGGGAGCCATTCCCTGTGTCCTGTCCCTCCATCCCCTGTCCCCAGTCCCTCTCCAGCTCTCCTGGAGCCCCTCAGGTCCTGGCAGGGGCTCTGAGCTCTGTCAGTGCCTTGTCCCAGGTCCTGCCTGTGTCAGGCACGCTCTGCCCTCAGGGAAGCTGTGCTGGCTCTCCCCAGTCACCTCCTTGTCTTCCTCGTGCCTGAACATATTTTCCAGGAATCTGCTCCGTTCTCCTGCTGGGCACTGAGGTGAGCCTGCCTGGCCTGGGGTTCCCTGGGTCTTCCTTTTTTCCCTTTCTAAAGGGATATCAGTCATGGAGAACGTGAATTAGCACAATGCAACCATCAGCTCTCCGTGGCTCCCAGGAGTGCTCCTTAGGGAAAAGGGCCTTTTTATGTGATTATTTTACTTTTATCTGCCTCTGCAAGTTCTTGCATTACGCAAGAGCTGGTCATGACTTCCCAGTTAGGGTTGAATTTTGAAATAGGATTGGGAGCCTCACTATAAGCCTGTTCCTCTCCACATGGAGGGGCCTTTCAATGGGAAACATCATGTAGGACCAGCATTATGCAACTTGATTTATTTTTTTCTGTAGTTTTCACTGATTTATTTTAATTAATTCTTGACAGAGTGCTCAGAATGGCTCTCAGGGCTTGGTGGTTTGGCTGCTAGGTGTTTTTCATGGCCTGGGGGAAGCCCTCCCAGGGCTGTTTGATTTTACAGCCCCTGATGTTTCCCATTGCAGAGGTGTTTAAAGAGACCCTGGATTTTTTATTGTAGAGTTCCCTGGAAATCCCCACAGGGATGGCAGCCACCCATCCTGAGCTGGGAGTGTTGGAGAGATGGGATGAAACTGGGAGAAAAAAAGAGTTCTGAAGTTTCTTTTCTAAAAATAGAGATACTTGCACTGAGAGGGAGGGGCAGCTGTGCCTTTGTGTCCCTTTGGAGAGATGGGGAGCAGACAGACCTTTTTCCTGGGATGTGGTCTCAGCTGTTCCCCACAGGAAGGAGGGAAATCCAGGCATTTTGGGGAGCTCCATGTGTGTGAAACAGAGGACTCACCCTGTGAGAGGTGCTGGGCTGAAACAGGAGCGTTTGCAGCTCGTCCAGATCACTCAATCTGACATTTCAGAAGTTTTTGGGCAAGGCCAGCATCTCTCCAGTGTGGCTGTGCCACTTGCAGCTCCACCAGTGTCAGTGGGGCACAGAGGCTCCATCCTGGGCTGGTGGCACTGGGACAGAGGCACAGTTAACCCTTGAAGTGCCACCTTGCCTTGGCCCAGCACAGCCCCAGGGCTGAGAGCTGGAGGTGCAAACCCAACCCCAGGTGTGTCTCACCAGAGTGCTGCTCACGGCTGAGAACAAGAGTCTGGGATGCATTTCAGCCCATATTTCAACAGCTCCATCAGTTTTTCCATGATTATCCCTGGATTTGGGTGGGAAAACTTCCTCTGGCTGCAGGGACGGGCCCAAGGTCAGTGCCAGAGCTGCCACTGCACCTCAAGTTTTATTAGTCATGTCCTAACTTAAATGATGCCCTGGAAGAAGGATCCTTGCTGGAATTTCAGAGAACTTCAGAGGTTTGGATGGAAACAGGAGTGTTTGAACAACACAGTGGGATTCATCCTTCCAGCAGCAGAGGCTGCAGAGTGCAGGGTAGAAACACCTTCAGCTTCCTCTGGAGCTGATGAAATTGTTGAATTTGTTTTTAATCTAAGGCAGAAGTCATCTAGACTAGAACTGTATTTTTTTTTCCCTTTGGGAACATGGATCCTAGCAGGAAGGAGCAAAAATTTCATTAAGCAGGAAAGCAGGACTCCTGAGATTTGCAGATGAGGAAGGAGGGAGTGTTCCTGCTGTGCACAAAAGGCAGCCTGAATTTGGGAATCATGAAAGTTTGTAAGTTTGCTGTCTGCCTTGGAGTCTCAAAGCCTTTAGGATTCATGACTCAGGCTTATACACACATGCCTTGTAATGATTAGATCTTTTTGGCTTTTTTTAAAGTGAAAATCAAATTTTTTCTCATGATCACCTGACTCCAGGAGGTAGAGCTTTAAAAATATGCTCTGCTGCCAAACTGGCAGGAGTGTCATCAAACTTGGTAACAAGCTGTTCCAGTTGGGTTTGGGAAGGCTGCAAAATCGTTTTCTGCAGGAGAAGAAAAGCAGGGGGGGAAATTATTTTAAACTTCAGCCAACAGGGTTTAATCCCCACGCTGGTCCTGCTGGATTTTCCACAATTGTTTGTTGGAATGCCAATGAAGCTGTCACCAGGACATATCTCTTGGAGGACTCCTGTGCCATTCTATCCTTCCTAGGACACATTTTCCCTTCTCAGGGTGCCCCTAGGTTTTCCCTGCCCTGAAATTGGTGGCACTGATGTCAGTAGCTGGCCCCTGAGGTCACTTACCCCAACAAGGACATTGCTCAGCAGCAGCACTTCTTCTATTTATTTTTTTTAATATTAAATTTATTTTTCAGCATAAACCACTGCTCGTGTTCATGGGGTGTTGTTCTGCCTCAGTGGATCCCAAACATCTTCCAGAGGAGGGTGGGTTTGCTGAAAGAGACACTTTTCTAGCCAGCTTTTGGGTGGTTTTTCTGAACAAGAGACATTTGTTTCAGTGTGCCAGGAGAGGTTTTCCATGCTGGGTTCCACTGTATTTGGTGGGATTGGATCACCAGATCTCTCACAGTGACCCAGAGCTCGGCCAGGCCTCCCAGTGCTGATGGAAATCCTACAGAACCCCTTTTAGATCCCCCAGATTTGCAGCATCATTAACATCCTGCTAAAGAAGAGATGGGTTTGGGGTTTTTGATGGTGTTTTGGTTTTTGTTGGTTTTTTTTTTTTTTGGCCTCTACAACTCCCTGTGGGAGGGCAGAACGTGGGAGCTGCAAGAGGTGGTTTAGCAGAACAGCTGCTGGTTGGGAATGCAGGGAAGGAGCAGGGGCAGGTTTGGAGATTTTACTTTCCTAATTTACAGGAACATTGCCCTTTACAATCTGTGCAAAGCCCAGTTTAAACTGAATAATGGGAAAGCAGGAAACACTATTAACATTGAAAGGAAACCTGAAGATCAGGTTAATGATGCTGCCTGGTTTCCTTGTACTCTGTGTGTGGACAGTTCCACTGCTCACAGGATAATGTATTTTTAGGTTTGAAAGTCCCCAGGATTTGGGGGACTTCAAACACTGAGGAGAGAAGTTGCTTCATCTCCATCACTGAGGTGAGGTGGTCTGTGAAAGACAGAGGTATTTCTGTCAGCTCTAAGCTTTATTTAATGTTTGTTTACAAACTACCCTGAGCCCAATTTGAGTCAATCAGAGTTATTTTAAGCAGGTTTTGTGGGAAAAGGTAACAGAAGGAGCCCTTGATCTGTATGGTGTGTGCAGAGCACAGGCTGGTTCAGACACACAGGGGAGAGCTGGAATTTGCAATTTCTATGGATGGTTTTTATTTGATATTGGAGGGAAGCTTCAGTGTGCTGAGAACACACAGATCCTTTTTCACTGCTTTTTTTTAATTTTCAGTGCCCAGTGCACCTGTCCCAAGCTGCCCTGAGCCCCCAGGTTTGGGAGACTTGCTCAGGAGTGTCCATTCCATGTGCTTTGGGGATGCCATGGTTTGGGGATCCCAATGCTGGGGTGCCAAAATGTGGGATTTCCTGAGCCAGAAAGGTTGTCTTGATGAGGAAAGCTGCTGAGAAATGGGATCAGAGCTCCTTCACAGCCCCTGGCAAGGGAGGTTACAGAGCTCCAGAAACACAACCCAGAGCTGATGGGCACTTCAGATCTCTGAACCAGCCACTTCTCCACCTGGAATCAGTCCCTGGGAAGGGCTTACCCCTGCTCCCAGGGGATCTGGTGTTCAGAGAGACCCCAGCTGGAGGTGGCAGGAGCTGGGACAGCAGTGCTTGCCACCAGCACTGCAGTTCTTGGGCTGCTCTGTCTCCCTTGTGTCCATCTCAGTCGGGAGCTCTTGGCAGCATTCATTCATTCATTCATTCATCCTGTCACAGGGTGGTTTTATGTTTGGGGTCAGAGCAGCCAGCACTGCCAACCCCCAGGAGATGGGGAGTGTGTGGGGAGTGTTTGGGGCTGGTTGTGGGCTGGGAGCTCTGTGCACAGCCGGTGGGGTGAGGGGGGGTGGATCCCCGCTGGTGGACAGCCGGTTGGATATGAGCCAGCAATGGGCCTCGGTGGCCAAGAAGGCCAATGGCTCCTGGCCTGCATTAGGAATTGTGTGACCAGCAGGAGCAGGGAGGTCATTCTTCCCCTAAACTCGGCGCTGGTGAAACCACATCTTGAGTGCTGTGTCCAGTTCTGGGCCCCTCAGTTCAGGAGGGACATTGAGATCCTTGAGCACGTCCAGAGGAGGCAACGAGGCTGGTGAGGGGCTTGGAACACAAACCCTGTGAGGAAGGTTTGAGGGAGTTTGGGTTGTTTAGCCTGGAGAAGAGGAGGCTCAGAGGTGACCTTATTGCTCTCTACAGCTCCCTGAAGGGAGGTTGCAGACAGGTGGGGTCGTCTCTTCCACCGGGCAGCAACTGACAGAACAAGAGGACACAGCCTCAGCTACGTCAGGGAAGGTTTAGGTTGGATTTTAGGAAAAAAATTTTCACTGAAAGAATAATAAAATACTGGAATTGTCTTCCTTGGGAGGTGGTGGAATCACCATCTCTGGATATGTTTAAAAAAAGACTGGACTTGGCACTTGGTGCTATAGTCTAGTTGTGGTGTTTGGGCATAGGTTGGACTTGATGATCTTAGAGGTCTCTTCCAACCTCATTATTCTGTGATTCTGTGATTCTGTGATCCAACATCTCCCAGAGCCGTGTAGCCTGAGCCAGCTGCTGGGAATAATCCCTGTGCTGTCCCTCTGTCCTGCAGCTATGGGTGAACCAGGAGGATGGGGTGGAGGAGGGAACCAGCGAGGTGCAGAACGGCCACCTGGACCCCAGTGCCGACTGCCTGTGCCTGGGCAGGACCGTGCAGAACCGCGACCAGATGAGAGCCAACGTCATCAACGAGATCATGAGCACCGAGCGCCACTACATCAAACACCTCAAGGACATCTGTGAGGTACCTGGGGCTGGGGACAGCACATGGGGGCTGGGAACAGGGGAACAGGACATGGGGGCTGGGAACAGGACATGGGGGCTGGCCTGGCTCTGTCCCCACTACATCAAACACCTCAGGACATCTGTGAGGTACCTGGGGCTGGGGACAGCACATGGGGGCTGGCCTGGCTCTGTCCCCACTATACCAAACACCTCAAGGACATGTGTGAGGTACCTGGGGCTGGCACACCTGCCCATGGTGAGGGCCTGGCAGAGGTTGAGCCTGGGTTTGTGCCTGGGTGATTTGGGAACAAGCTGGAGTTTCTGAGGACTGTGTCTAATGGAGGAGCAGCATCTGTCAATATGTATTGACAGTTCTGAGAATTTCCTGCTGGATCTGATAATTCCTTTAGTTTGTATTAACCAAAAGTGCAATTTCCTGACCTTTATTCCATAGCTCTTTGACTAAAACATGATGAGGTTGAGATCCTTCAAGCAGTCCTCTTAATTAAAACCCAATGCCATCTACTTTTGAACTTGTGATTGAGGAAATTAGGTTGTAATTAAACCAATCAGTTAGCCATGTCATCTGTGCCTTTCATGTCAGGTTCACAATTTCCCCTGGCTCAGGATGGGCCCCATTTGCCTTTTTTATGGCGAGACTGAGGGCAAAATGTTTCCACCATGTGAAATGAAGAAGGGAACCAGCAAGCAATGGACTTTAGTGACTGACCCCACAATTCCCCAACTTGGTTCTTGTTCATTAGGTTACAGTTAACCTCTACAACCCTTTAAGTTCAGGATTAGTTCCCTGAGCTGACCCAAAGTGCAGAGCCTGTGGTGCTGGGTGTTTGAGGAGGGGAACACGTGGCTGTGCCAGAGAGGCTGGGCACTGTGTGTAGAGATGTCCTTATCACTGAGAGGCAGAAGTTCTGAGCGCTGAAATCAAAGTCTGGGGATGGCTTTCAGCTCATCCCTCGCAATGTTTAGGATTTAGTGAGCCTCTGCCCAGTCAATGTGGTGAATCCCCTTGGGAATTGTGCTTACAGGAATGTCTTCCTCCCTTCATCCTTGCTGCTTTTTTCCCAGCAAGGCAGAGCTGCCATCCAAAAAGCATCTATGACACTTTTCAAAAATGGAAGAGCCTTGGGATTTCAATTTGGAAACAAATGAGCTTAATTTCAATGTGCTATTTCAGTCCGAGAGCTTTGCATTGGAGAAGGGAAGACTGCAGACACTTCTCCACGTATTGTTTCTTTTCTTGCATTTGCACTTTTCTGTTGGAAACAAAAATAAAAGAAGCAAAAATAAACCTTAACTTGCATCTCCAGCCATGTCACCATGTTTCTGCCAACTGGGATTCTCAGGAGGTGCAGGCAGGTTCAGCTGCAGTGAGGAAACACTGATTTACTGCCCCTAATGATGCATCCCAGACAGCAGAAATCCAGAAAGCTCTCTCTTTTCTCTGTATGATGCAGACTGGGATTGAGGGGATAAATCTTACCTGCAGGTAGAACACCAGGAAATGATTCAGCTAAGCAGGGAGGAGGACTGAAATGGGCATTCTCATCTGTGGAACGATGGGCTGTGCCTTGCTGGAGAGAGGCTCATTATGCTCAGTTTAATCCAGCAATCCCTTTATTGAGGAAGGCTCCCAGAGCTGTCAGCCAGGGCAGGCACAGTGGGGTGTGAGTAGGGCTGGACTGGGAGAGCTGGGCTGGGCTGGACTGCCTGGGAGAGCCAGGCTGGACTGGGAGAGCTGGGCTGGACTGGGAGAGCTGGGCTGGACTGGGAGAGCTGGGCTGGACTGGGAGAGCCGAGCTGGACTGGGAGAGCTGGGCTGGACTGGGAGAGCTGGGCTGGACTGGGAGAGCCGAGCTGGACTGGGAGAGCTGGGCTGGACTGGGAGAGTTGGGCTGGGCTGGGAGAGCCGGGCTGGACTGACTGGGAGAGCTGGGCTGGGCTGGGAGAGCTGGGCTGGACTGGGAGAGCAGGGCTGGACTGGGAAGGCTGGGCTGGACTGCCTGGGAGAGCCAGGCTGGACTGGGCTCCCTGTGCCCCTGGTGGGGTGGGCAGGGCTGTTGTTTGTACCACAGCACGAACAGGCAGAAGCCAGCCCCGATGAGCTGCTCTGATTCCCCTCTTCCCAGGACTCTTTGTTTTAGGTGTAGGATGAAGGATGTGAGGTGTGAGAGGGGATGGCAGAGCAGCTCTGGCTGGACTGAGCCTGGTTTAGTGCTGAGTTTAGCAGTGTGTGGTTCTTCTCATGTATCTGGGCTGCAGTGAATAACAAGTCCTGATAGCAGAGAGGCACCTGAGGATGGGAGGTCATTCTGGAGGGTGGTGATGAAGAGCCCTCCCATTGCTCCCCTCTGCTTCAGGATGGGTTTCCACTCCCTGCTCCTGTGTCACTGCACACCCTGTTGTTATTCCCAACACCCATGGCACGAGTCTGGCCAGGCAGGGAGCTCAGGAGCTGGCCAGCACCGGGATGAAAACCCCCTGTGCCAGCCAAGGCTTGTGGGAAGCAGCTGGATTGGAGGGAATTCCTCACCACAGCAAACCCCACTGCTCCCATGGCTTGCTGTGCTCCAGTACCCAAGTCTGGCTGCCTGGGAGCAGCTTTGGCTCTGGTTTGCCTTTCCACTTCAGGCAGTCTGAGCTTTGCTCCTGTGCTGGTTCTGGCTGTGTGCTCTTCAGCACCACCCTCACCTGCGTGCTGGGAGCCCTGCACAGAGCACTGGGTTACAGCCCAAGGCGTGCTGGGCCTGCCTTGGGGTGGTTCCAGGGCAGTGTAAACAGCCCCAAACTGGCTCAGAGAGGAAAAAATGTGGAATATTCTCACAGCTGCCCTTGAAGTTACAGCCTGCAGCCTCTTTCTTCTGTCCTTTATCCTGCTCTCAGCCAGGCAAGAAGGATGGATGGATGATGGATGGATGGATGGATGGATGGATGGATGGATGGATGGATGGATGATGGATGGATGATGGATGATGGATGGATGGATGGATGGATGGATGGATGGATGGATGGATGGATGATGGATGGATGGATGGATGGATGGATGGATGGATGGATGGATGGATGATGGATGGATGATGGATGGATGATGGATGAATGGGTGGGTGGATGGATGATGGATGGATGGATGGGGGATGGATGGAGGGATGGATGGATGGACAGATGGACTGACCACCTCTCCTGGCTGTCTCTAAACCCACTGTGGGGTGAAGAAAACTTAGCACTTAACCTGCAAATCCTGCCCAACTTTGGCCTATACTTCAGGGACTACATGGAAAAGTACTTTAAAGTCAGACAGTTTGGCAGCTATTTTTAGGTAGTCATTGAGCAAAACACTCTCCAACATCTGCTCATCAGTCAGCTATCCCTTCTCAGAGCAAACCTGACGGGATGAGCAGAAGGAAGATGACATTGTTTTATGTAACAGAAATAAATTTACTGGAAAAACTCTGCAGCAGCCTCCTCTGCTGCATGTTATGGATGAATCTTCAGTCTCTTTTTCCTGTCCTGTGCTGGAAACCACCTTCAAACACACAGAGAGGATGAGGCTTGGGAACTCCTCACATTCCTTTATTCTGCCTGTGCTTTCAGAAGTGCCTGCACAGAAATGTGCTGCTTCAGCTCCTCCAGACACGTGATTCCAGAGAAATGATGAAGCAGCACAGGGAGGGTGAGACTACTGAGGATGGGAATTGCAGCCAATGGCAACCCTGGGGCTGGGAGATGTTCCTGTGTTTGGGAAGGGAGGGATGTCAGGGAGCACAGTGAAGGGACACTGCCCCGTGGGCACAGGAGGGATTTCTCCTGGCTTTCTCCTTGGGTTTTTTCCAGGCTGTTCTGAGATCAGCAGGTAAACAGGAAAATCTGCATGGACAGATGCTCTGTGCCATTTCTCCCTGGTTTGGATTTCAGTTTGGATTTTCATTGGGATGCCCTGTGACCATCCCACAGAGTGGGAAGCAGCCTGCTCCCATTCCTCGTGGCCTTGGAAAATCAGGGAGGGAAATCCAGGGAAATGAGTCATCAAGGAGCTCCTGGGGGAAGAGGGGCCTAGATTAGGAAGTATGGAAGCTGTTCCATAACCCAAACTTCCCAGCTGAAAAAGCCAGGAAATTCAGGGTGACGGCATCCTCCGAGCTGAGCTGCACATGGCAGAGGTTGGGTCCAGGCCAGGTCAGCCAGAGTTGAATTTCTCGTTCATGCTTGAAGTTCTCCCTGCCAGGAACCACATGGTGAGGCTGAAGGACAGTTCATTGCAGGGTTCCAATGTTCATTGTGGCCCAGCAGCTGCATGTTACCAGCTGGCAGTGTGACTAAGCATCCCGAGTTCCCAAATTTAGCCATTCCACTGGAGCTGCTGGCATTTTCTTCACTTCATTTTCCCCCTTCCTATAGAATAAAGGCAAGCAAAGTAAGCAAAGTCATCTCCTGATAACCCCTGTGTTATTTCTTTCCACTCAGGATGCTGCAAAATGGACCAGGCCAGGTGCAACATCTGAGATTTGGCCGTGCAAAGTTTCTAATCTAAATCATTCTGGTTAGACTTGATGATCCTAAAGGTCTTTTCCAGCATTAACAATCTTGTGATGATCATCCTGGCAGGTGAAGTGTGGGAAGATGAGGAGATTTGTTCAGAACCTTCCCACCCTGCAGCACATCAGCTGCAAACTTGTTGGGGGTGCACTCCATCCCCTTATCCATGTTGTGGATAAAGATACTAAACAGAATTTGATGATGCTATTAAACAGCTTCCTTGTCCTGATCACTGGGCTGAAAGGAGAAGTCAGAGCAGGCTCAAACAGCCCCTCACAGCTTTCTGTGGAAGCTGTGCCACTGGAAGGATGGGGAAGCAGCAGTGCTTGTAGGAGACCTGGGCAGGAGGTGTTGGAGGCAGTGAGGTTTGCAGGAGCAGGCACCCAGCACTGAACACCCCTCCTTGCTGCCCTCTGCAAATCCTTCTTCCTCATCTCACAGGGTTACTTAAAGCAGTGCCGGAAGAGGAGGGACATGTTCAGTGACGAGCAGCTGAAAATCATCTTTGGGAACATTGAGGACATCTACAGATTTCAGATGGGATTTGTGCGGGACCTGGAGAAGCAGTACAACAACGAGGACCCCCACCTCAGCGAGATCGGACCGTGCTTCCTGGAACACGTGAGTCCACTGGCATTTGTCCTCACATGGCATTCCCAAAGGGGCAGTAATTAGCATGGATTCCATGCTCCTCAGAAGGCTGATCAATCATTATTATTATATTTATTATACTGTATTATTATACTGTACTAATTAGGAAAACCATTGCCCTTACAGTCACGATACAGGTGGACCCAATTGGTCCTTGAATCCAGACACCATCACCATTGGCCAGTTAAGAACTCATCCTTTGGTAAACAAATCTCCCTAACACATTCCACATGTGCACAACACCAGGTGCAGCAAGTGAAGATAAGGATTGTTTCTCATTCTTTTCTCTGATCTTCTCCCAGCCTTCCCCAGGACAATGCCTGGGAAAGCTGTGCCTGTTCTCTGTGGCCAGAGGCCACAGGCATTGTTCTTCCAGAGCTTGGGCTGGGGAGGGAGAGAAAAACTCTCCAAAGGCAGGAACCTCTTCTAGTAACAGATCAGGGACTGCCCTGTGGTTCTCCATGTACTTTGGGAGATACAGAGGTGGGAGAACTTGGATATGCAGCTGGATAACCCGCAGTACATCTGAGTCACATGGATCACATGGATGAAAACATACTGGAGGATTTTGCCTAGTCCATCCTACTGTTCCATAAACTGCCTCCTGCAGGAGCTGATACATTGGCCAATGTTGTAAATATAGCAGGAAATGTCAAACAAATGCCAGCCCTGGAGCTGGAGGCTTTCCTGGAGGGAGAGGAGAGCAGGGTATCAGAGCTCACAGGTGCTGCAGCTCCTGTGCTGTGTCAGGGCAGCAGTTCACTGCTTATCAGGGAAACTCCTGATAAACATTCCTGAAACTTCAGCAGGACATCCCTAAAGAGTTTCAGAGCATCTTTTAAACATCCCTGGGCCTCTCATTGGGCTTTCCTCTGAGAAGGTGCATGAGGTGTTAACATGGCTGGTTCTTATCAGAACCTGCAAAAAGCAGCATCACATTCCACCTCTGTGCTGGGAAGATGTAGGAAATCTTGCTGAGAATCAGTAACTCAAATGTCATGACTCGAGGCTGTGCTGTCAATTCATTGATAGTGACAATAGCAAGAATTGCTGCTGTGATTTGGAGGAAGATCTGACACTTGCCTGTCACCAGACAGGGGCTGAGAGCTGGCTGATAAACTCCTGATAAATTATCCCTGCTTAGCCATTTGGGAAACCAAGGGGTAAGGATGTTTAGATCCTGTTTAGGGATCTCCAAGGCATTTTGCTCCTCATTTTCTTCAGGAAGAGAGAGCTGTCAGTGCGTGGCTGGGTCAGCTGTAGGGATGGGAAGGACACTGGATCCCTGTTCCCAGAGAGGCAGCTTGTTTGGACCCTCAGGGATTGAGAAGTAATTGCTGGGCAGGCTGTCTTGGCTAAACAGAACCTGTCCTGAAGGCACTGACCACAGGTCAGTGGAACTGGCTGGTTTGCAGCACCTGCCTTTGACCTGGGCTGTCTCAGAGTTAATTTGTGGTGCTGGGCTGTGCCCATCTCCTTCCCAGTGAAATCCTTCTCTGCCCTTTCATTGCCCTGTCTGCATGGCCCAGGTGAATCAAGCCCAAGTTAAAGGTGACAGTCTGTGGTCAGTGAAGGCAGAAAAAAGACATTCCAACAAAATAGTCACCAAGAAACTTGTTAGACCAGTCAAAAAGGTGGAGAGACATGTGTGAGTGGGTTTTTTGTTTGTTTTTAGTGTTTTCTGGGGCTCTGTTCCTGGGGAAATCCACGCAGTGCCATGGATTCCCCATTGGTAAAGGGAATTTCAAACATACCCAGCCCCCAGACACTTGCCAGGTGCTTCAGGATCTTTCAGGGAAAGAGCTGTAGAAATAACAAGGTTATCCTCTTGTCTTACCAAAAGCTGGGTTGTGCCTTTAAACCCTTCCTGCATGATTTGAAGCTGAGAAGAAGCACACCTCTGTGCAGGACTCACAGTAACACACCTGTACCTGCAGAGACCTCGGCCATGAGTCAGAGCGCAGGTCCCTCTCTGCAGTCCCTCCTTTCCCAGCACCTCTTCCAAACAGGAGGAGCACTGTAAGATCTGTCCTTCCTCCTGCTTGGGCTGTGCTTTCTTGGAAATGCAGACTGGTTTGGGTTGGAAGGGTTGAGTCAGGAAGATCATTTTGTTCCAGACCCTGCTGTGGGCAGGACACCTTTATAGACCGGGATGCTCCAAGCTCATCCTTGAACACTTTCATGGATGGGGCAGCCACAGTTTCTCTGGGAATTCCGTCCCAGGGCTTCCCCACTCTCCCAGGAGGAATCTCTCCCAGTATCCCTGTTGTGGCAGGAGTTGTTCAGAGTGCTGTGACGTTCCTGAAGAAGCGTGGTGCAAAAGACACCTTGGGGGCACAGGCACATCTGTGCTTGTGCCGGTGATTTCAGCTCTTTCGGGATCCGGGCGATGCAGAAAGAGAAATCGCGTGGGGATCCAAGGAGAGCTTTATTGTGCTCCTTCCTTGAAGGGTTCAGTGACTAAGGAGCCACTGGGGCAGGGAAAGCAGGGGTTTATACAGGAGGGGCAGGGCAGAATGCTGGGGCCAATGGAATAGATTTAATTTGCATGTCACAGCAAGGCATGCTGGGAGAAGCCTTTTTCTCACCCTAACAAAGGAGGCTGTCTCCTGAAAGGGTCTCCCTCCAGGGGACATCTCCCTGCTGGCCCACCAGCCTCCACACACCCCTTGGTGTGCCCTTCCCAGCCCTGCCTGACCCCTCCTTCTCATTCTGTCTTCACAGCAAGACGGCTTCTGGATCTATTCCGAGTACTGTAACAACCACCTGGACGCGTGCATGGAGCTCTCCAAGCTGATGAAGGACAGCAGGTACCAGCACTTCTTCGAGGCGTGCCGCCTGCTGCAGCAGATGATCGACATCGCCATCGACGGCTTCCTGCTGACACCCGTGCAGAAGATCTGCAAGTACCCCCTGCAGCTGGCAGAGCTGCTCAAGTACACGGCCCAGGAGCACAGGTACCTCAGCAGGCACCCCAGGGCTCCTGGGCTGTTCCCAGCAGGGCTTGGGGTTTTCTGTCCTGGGCTCCTTCCCACCCAGGGGTTGGGGTTTTCTGTCCAGGGCTCCTTCCCACCCAAGGGTTGGGAGTTTGTGTCCAGAGCTCCTTCCCACCCAAGGGTTGGGAGTTTGTGTCCAGAGCTCCATCCCACCCAAGGGTTGGGGTTTGCTGTCCAGGGCTCCTTCCCAACAGAACATGGCATTTTCTGTCCAGGGCTCCATCCCACCCAAGGGTTGGGAGTTTGTGTCCAGAGCTCCATCCCACCCAAGGGTTGGGGGTTTCTGCCCAGTAATCCTTCCCAACAGAGCTTGAGGTTTTCTGTCCAGTGCTTCTTCCTAGCAGAGCTTGGAGTTTTCTGTCCAGTGTTCCTTCCCTACACAGGGCTTGGGGCTTTCTGTCCAGTGCTGCTTCCCTACAGAACTTCGGGTTTTCTGTCCAGTGCTCCATCCCACCCAAGGGTTGGGGTTTTCTCCCCAGTGCTCCTTCCCAACAGGACTTGGGGTTTTCTGTCCACTGCTCTGCCCCGCTCCCAGGGCTTGGGATTTTCTGTCCAGCTCTTGTCCCTGTGACATCCTGGATCAACAAGAGCAGGACAAAGGGTTAGCAGACAGTTCAGTCTTCTCAAAGCAGCAATTCTCGATGGGGACACACTCAGCTCTGTTCTAATCAGACATGTGAACTCATTACCTCTGGATGTACTTTCTGATGCTGCCAGTTAACACTGGAAAAATTACCTAATTAGCATTCAGTGGTCTGAGAGGCTCCTTCCCTGCTCCTGGGGAGAACCTGGGCACAGTGAGTACAGGGCCAGGGTCTGCAGCTGGAGCCTGATGTGGGCAGAGCTCCAAACTTGCTCAGCTTTTCAGCCCAGTCCCATCTCTGGTTTTGCCATGGAGCTTAGGTCCAGAGAAGCACCCACAGTTTGATTGCTTCCCAAAATTTCCAGGATCTCTTTTGCTGCTGCTGAGGACAATCAGCCTGGCTGCCTGACATTGTGAATCAGGAGCAGAGCCTGTGATACCACTTGGGATTTACTGCTGTGAAAATAAGGTGAAAGAAAAATCAGGCCCTGTAAGAGCAAATTTGTTCCTACCCTGCCAATTTTCTTACTTTTTCCAAAACTCATTTAAAAACAAGTGAGAACAGAAAAGACCAGAGACGTTTCAGAAACTTCTCTAAATGTTTGATGGCTTGTTTTTCCCAAGCCCAGAGCAGAAGTGTGATGTGAGCAGAGATGCACTGATTTGCTTTGACCTGACCCACAAGTCTGAGTGACTCGTGGTAGCCAAATGCCCAAAATCACCAATTTGGTCAAGCTTTTGGCTTCAGATCCAATTCCTGCTTTTTCAAAGATCAAATCAAACTTGGAATGGACTCATGGGAACCTCGGGGTATCAGAAGGCAGCTCTGGGATCCCACAGGTTGTGGGTTTTCCCTTCAGCAGCCATGGGAGGACCCACAGCACTGGCTGGGAGCTCAGATGTGGCTTCCCAACAGGAGGGTGTTTAAAATGACCCTCTGTGATTTGTCTGGGAGCCACAGCAAAGGGGGGAATGTGGGCAGTGTGATAACACCAGGGTTGGGTTATTTTGGGAGCATGTTTCTGTTCCCTTTGGGATGTTTTAAGCTCACCATGTTGTTCAGGAACCACACAGAGTCGTGTTCTGAGGAGCCTTGGGAGCTCTCCCGTGGTCAGCAGCAGCTGGGTGACTCAGCCTGAGGGCTCTGTGGCACTGGATTGCCATGGACACCCTGTTTCTCCTGTTCTCCATGCTCTGGGAAGGGAAGGCAGGGTTTGCAAGGTGAGGTTTGCTCACCTTACATTAGGAGGTGTAACCCCTGAAGCTCTGACAGCGCAGGGAGGAAACCTGTGGCTGCACAGGGGTGCCATATCCAGCCCTGGAGTGAGGCAGAAAATGGGAAAACACAGGATTCCCAGGGAAAGCAGGGATGTGAGCTTCATCTAACAGAGGACATGATCCTCTTTTTGCTTTTTTCCTTCCTTTTCACTACCACCACACCTGCCGAGCTGTGGATTTTCCCTGCACCAGGTCAGGGCAATGCTGAAACCAGAATCCAGACCACGCTCCCCAGAGACAGCACCTGATGCTTGGCAAGGATCCAGACTTGGATTCTGATGGAGCACTTGGAAGTGACCACTGCAGCCCCAGCAGAATTGACAAACCATTTATTTACCTTCATCTCATGGTTAATGGGATCCTATTATTGCTTCATGGCCAAATGCTCTGCTCCAGTTGTTTTTTTCTTTTAAGTTTTTGCCAGCTCTGCCACAGACATGGGCTGGGAGCCCAAAAAGTTCAGTCCTGAGCCTTTTCTTCATTACAGCATGACAGGAAAACATTGCTGGGGTTTTCTCAGTGGAATTAGGGAATTAGCATTCCCAAGATAAACGGCTGGCACCGTCCCACTCTGCACGGAGGCAGGATGGGGGTGAGCTCAGAGCCTGCCTCCCTCCTTCCCTGCCTGTCTGCAGCCTGGTGCGTTTGAATTTTTCACAAAGCCACATCTGTTCACCTCTTAAAGATCTACTCCAGTTTAAAATTAATTAAATATAGGACAGTCCTAAGTGCAGCTTGCTGGAATCCTGAGCATTCCCAGAACAGAAGGGAGCTGGAGTTGGGAATGTAGGAGCATGTGAGGAGACTCTGCCCGGGAGTCCCTCCCTTCTGAGCATGAGGATCACTGCTAGGAGATCATTGGTGACTGTCTGCAAACCCTGCACCTCTCACTGCCTCCTCAGAGCCTTCCTGGCTGTAGGCACTTCCCTGTTTCCCCATAGAACTCATGGATGTCCTCCAGGCCACCCTGATGCCCCCTGGCACAGCTCCTGGCCTGCCTTACACAACCAACACTCCCTTCACACAAAGGGAAGCACAAGAAGTTCTTCATTGTGTAGCACGATCCCTTCCATCCCTGGAAGTGTCCAGGCTGGGTTGGATGGGACTTGGAGCACCCTGGGATAGTGGAAGATGTCGCTGCCCATGGCAGGGGGTGGAGCTGGATGGGCTTTAAGGTCCCTCCCCACCCTGACCTCTCTGTGATGGATATATCAGGCAGCCCATTCTCTATTTTCCTGTATTTTGCTGTAGGCCCAGACCTACTGTCCTGGAATTTATGGGATTATTTATAACCACACCTAGATTTTTGACATAAGAATTTAAGAACAAAATGAAAACTCAACTCAAGATTTCACCTGAGCAAGGATGCCAAAAGAGCAAATAATGTTTTTTGTATATCATGGTGTATTTGTTTCTTAGTATTTATCCCATTGGGAGCACATGGAGAGGGGATCTAATTCCCAGTATTCAACCCTCTTTTAGCTGTCACCAGCACAATCCTTAGCAATAATCAATAAAGCCATTCCCCCTGCAGCTGCCCAAGATGGCAGTTTTTCTCATTAGTCAGCAATCAATAGCAGCCCTTAAGTTAATAACACATCGTGGTGGTGCTGTGGCAGCTGGCCTTGCCTGTCTTCCCAATGAAAATGAACAGTACAGCTCCTTGGAATGGAAAAGCAGGCACAGGGCAGGAATCAATGGCATTGATTTCAGCATCACTGTTTGAAAAGACTGATCATCATCCTCAGTGGCCCTGGCAGGAGCCTGTTCTCACTCTGTTACTGCGCTCACAGGGCCATGCAGAGAATAAAAAAAGAGTTGTTTGATTTGCTCACCTGAAATCTGCAGTGAGAGTGAATTCCACAGGGTGACTGCTCTGGGAGTGGCTTGGAAAGTGCTCTGGTCTTTGTCTAAATGAACCCTTTACTAAATGTTCATTTTAAAACCAGAAAAATCCAGGCCCAAAGACAGAGGCTGTAGAAGTGTTCAGCCTGTCCTTAGAATGCTCTTCAGCTGGGCTCCTTGAGGGTGTAAAGGGCTCCCCAGTGCTGAGCTGGTAGAGGCCAGACTGGGCTCCCAACTCCAGTTTCCATTGAACTGCTCCGTTGTGACAATCCAGATGGAAAAATCCCATCGTAGCACTGAGGGGGTCACCCCTGCCCATGTCCCTTTGGGCTGGTGAGGTTGTGACAGGCTCCTGGGCATGTCCTGCTGCCTTTGATGGCCTTTCCCTCTGTGTCCAGTGACTACAGGTACGTGGCCGCTGCCCTCGCCGTCATGAGGAACGTCACGCTCCAGATCAACGAGCGCAAGCGGAGGCTGGAGAACATTGACAAGATAGCTCAGTGGCAGGCCTCTGTCCTGGACTGGGAGGTACAGTAAACCTGGCCTGGCAGCCTGGCTAATTCCTTGGATTATCTAATAACACCCTATAGTTCATTCCCCACAGTTTGGGATGAAGCATGGGGTGGAGATGGCACAGTCGTGGTTTTGGGGTGGTGCTCAAACGTTAATGGTACCCTAAAGAAAATCCAGTTCCAGTTTCATCATTAGCAACCTGGAGTGGCTTTTGTGGTTGCAGTGCTGGTAGTAGGTGAGACTTGGAGCAAACACCATGGGCATTCTACCTCTGTGCTCTGTCACTGGGGAGGAGGGAGGGAAAGATGTAGCAAAAAGCCCTTGGAAATTGCAAGAGGTTAAGAAAATGAAGAAAATCCTTCTGGTGGTTGCTTTATGACTGGAAGCCAAACTGTTAAACTGGAGTTAGGGATGCTATTTGCATTTTATAAATGACATCCCACTTAAAGATATTTCTGAACCAGCCCTATGTGTAGTGATGGTGTAATTAAGGAGCTGAGAGGCACAGGGAAGGCAGAGTCAGCAGAAGGATTCCTCACCAGCAGGCCTTCAGTCTCTACATTTGTGCCATGTGTTTGGAAGAAAAGCCATACTAAAATTATGTTCTTCCTTTCTTTTCGTCCCTGATTTTTAAAAATCATTGTATGGAAGTAATCCATAAATAGGGTTTTGCAGCAGATTGAGGACAAACGTTTTTGTAAATCCTCTCGCTGTTGTCATCAGCCCATGTGTTCAGCAAGGAGATAATCAGAGTGATGGAGCAGCCTTTCGGCTTCCTCACTTGTGAAGTCTGAAATAACTCCACATTCCCGTCATGGGGATCATACTGTGGAAATGAGTGTGTGGGAAAGAGGCGTTCATCCTTTAATTCTTTTATTTCTGTCAGAGATCTGGGAAGGCTGGGAGGAGAGGGAGCAAAATACAGGTGCACCACCTGTGTCCTCCTTAGCTGAACTAGTTTCATTACTGTGATGGAGGATGGAGGTTTATCACCCTGGATCTGGTGATAAAACAGACAATAAAACACATAAATGCAGCAATCAGAGCTGGGATTGTAGCTGGCTGGGAGAGCAGAGAGCACAGACAATGTGTCTGATTGTTTTACTGCTCAGGAACATCTCTCACTGCCACGCAGACTCATTTCCAGAATGAGGAAACTGCTCTGCAGGAGGCACAGGAACATCAGCTCCACGCTCAGCCCTGGAGTGTGCCATGGGATGAGCTAATGGGGGTCATTTGTGAGGAGCTCTGAGACCCTCATTGTAAATAAATCTCAATTAAGGCCAGATCCATTCCAAGCCAGTGAATATTCATGTGTGAGAGGGAAGCCAAGGTGACCTCCACACAGGATCTATGGAATAGGAGTTGCTTTTTCTCTTCCATTAGCTCAGTTGATAATTCATTTTTATTTAGCCCTGTCCTTGATAATTCAGTCCTGCTTAGCAGTATCCATTCTTTATCTCCATCCCATCCTCAGGCACTTGCCAAATTATTCTTCCAAGCTTTTTTCAGCTATTCCAGATTTTGAGCACATTATTGCAGCAACATCCTTCAGCTTCTCATGAAATAGCACAGCCTGCTGCTGGTGTGCTCAGAAATCCCATGGGAACACAGCTCCTGGTCAAAGCAAAACACCCTCCTTGCCCTTTTTATTCTGGATTTTGGATCAAGAAGAGGCACAGAGTTTTGATGAGAAAGCAGATGATGAGAGATGGACCCAGCAGAGGATTTCACTGCTGATTCTCTCCTCTAAAGCAGTTCTGAATCACCAGATCCAGCCCCCACTGCACAGCTGTCCATGAAACAGCCAGAAGGATGCACAGAGACCCAAAATACCCAGGAGTGAGCCACAGTGTAATGCAGGAAGAGAGTGGGAGAAATGAAAAGATTGGATCTTTGGGAGGTGCTTAGATTTGCTGAGATGTGTGCAGGTGTTCCTTAGGCACTGCAGACCCCAAATCCCACTCGGTGGCTGCAGGGATGTCCCCAGGACAGGGTTGGCTCCTCACCCACCCCCTGAGGGCTCAGAGCTTTGTTTCCTGTGCAGTTTTGGGGTACAGGAGGGACCTCCTGGTGTGTGTCCCCAGCCTCTCCAGGCTGTGGGAAAGGGACAGTTCTGGTTTGAGGAGAAGAGCACAGCTCCCAGTTGGTGCTTGCTGTCAGTGCTGTGCTGCCTCAGTGCTGTCCAGTCTGTGTGGAGCTCCCTGAGCAGAGAGAGGAACCCCCAGCTGTAATTCCCAGCTTTCCTGGCCCTGCTCCTGTTCTAATCTGACCTTTCTGTACCTGTTCTGTCCATCCCAGTGGCTCCAGAGCACAGGCACAGCACAGCCTTCCTGAGACCCCCCTGGAAACAGCAAGAAAACAGGAACCAGGTGTAAAAAATTACCACTTCAGTCTTTTTTCCACAAGAAATGCAGGCAGGGCACAAGATAGAGCTAATCCCAAATTCCCACCACGTTGTCACTTCACGAATTATTTCAGTGGCTGAATGCTGCAGCACGTGGAAATATTTCATTTGGAGGAATGTCTGTTTTTCCTCAGCATCTTGAAACTGATGATGCTGATTCTCTGCTCTGAAGTTGCATTTTCATTTCTAAATTTACCCATGTTTTGTCAGGAGATGGTGGAAAAAGATATTTTAAAGAAGAAGGGAAAATTCCCAACCAAACAAAAAATACTTAGTGAGGGAGTATCTGAAATGTTCTCATGTATAAAATGTGTGCACATTTTCTTGCAAGTGGAGGTGCTGTTGGGAATGCTGATCCTAAAACAAATAGGAAAGGTAAGGGTGTGTCCAAGCTGCTTTAAGCAGAGGGGTTTTATTGAATCCCATATTTTAGGAATCATTTTTATCCCCTCCATGGGATAAAAGTTTATCACATGCATGGCCCTATGGTGGTGAATTTCAGGGTGAGTATTTGAAAACTGCAAATATCCTTGAGTTGACCAAAAACAGAGGTTTTCCCCAGGAAATCCTGTAAGCAGGATCTGATTGTTTATATTGCCAGTGGGACCAGGAAAGGGTGGCCTGGCACAAGGGACAGCCAGGCCTGAAGTCCTATGGAATTATTGGCAGCTTTGGCATCTTAGCCAAGTAATGACTGAGCAGAATTGTAAGGGAAGATCCTGATCTCACTGGCTGCTGTAAATCAGGAATAATCCCAGTCACTCTGAGATGAGTTCCTGTGTGATTTGTGGCAATGTGAGCTTGACTGAGAAGCCTGGCTTGGTCTGCTGCCACGTGTGAGTCACTTATTTACTTTGTAACCTGAATTCCCAGCGTATAAACAGACCCAGAGAGGTGCTGCCCACAGCAGTCCTCCAGTGCCTTTTGTCCTTTGAGCTGGTAATGGCTCAGAATTTGGGGCTTCCACCACCTCCCACCGAGCCCTTGCAGTGCCTTTCAGTTCTGAAGTGTTCCCTGATGTTCCAGCTCCATTTCCCCCGGCTCGTAGTGACACACCCTCAGATCAGACCAGTGACATTTAGAGGCAGCAAGGCAAACCACCACACAGAGCTGGCTTCAAAGGGGCAGCCAGAGCATCCTGGGCAGCCTTTGCTGCTTTCTCCCTCCCCTGTTCCTGCCCTCTGAGGGAGCTCCAGCCCTCAAAGCTCGGTGGGAATAGCTCCACACACACACAGAGCAGGATTAAAAGAGATTTCCACAAAGCCCATCATCATTTCCAAGTCTTTGCCAGCCCCAGGGCTGTATTTACACCTCTCAGGTGCATCCCCTGCCTTCCCCTCTGCTTCTGGTCCCTCTCTCCTGCCCCCCGGATGGATCCTGTGAGCCTGAGGAGCCCTGTGCCACCTGTGCCACCTGTGTCACCTGTGCCACCTGTGCCACCCTGCCCAGCTCGCTGGGCTCTGCTCCTGGGCAGATCTGGGCTCTGTTGCCATGGGCAGGGCTCATCTCAGCCTCCCTGAGTGCCCTGTGTGGATGATGTGGAGATGGAGAACAGGTCTGTGCCTCAGCACACCTGGAATTGCTCAATTTTCTGCCTTTTCACACAGCTCTTGAACTACATCAAAACAAAATGAAGCAGCAATCACTGCAGCAGTTCAGGCTCCCTCTCCAGCTCTCCAGCAACACTTTCTGCCCTTTTAGCCCAGTTTCCTCACAGGAGGGAGGTGATGTGGCTCCCCTTCCCTGGGAGGAGATCTGTGGAGGTCCCTGATCCAACAGGGGACAGTTAACCAGGTTTGGCAGAGGACAGAGCCTTGCTCATCAGCCTGGATGGGTTTGAACTTGCTATTTAAACAGATTACTTTGGTTTGTGTAGATATTTAGATATTTCTGCCAAAGATTCCCATGGGTTGCCACTGTGGCAGCTTTCAAGAGTATTAAATTTCCATGAAGGGAGAAATATATAGATATTTGAGAAATTTAATGAGCATTGTCTTTTTAAATTTCTTCCCATTCCTGTTATTTACGGGTCTTTTAAATCAAGACTTGCTGCCCTTAATTATGTAATCTATAATCACTGGCCTCAGCCTGATACTGCATTAGTGAATCCAAGAGTGCCACGAAAGGAAGCTGCCTGTAACCACCAAAGTGAGGACAGCCTGATGAGAAATCCTCCTGGGAAAAAAACCACGGCAGGGACTGAAATGGAGCCTTCTTTTTTCTCCTTCTTTTATTTTTTTCCCCCCAGCAACAGAAGGTATCAGAACTGAGCTTGTTGAAAAGGACAACATTTTGCTGGCGTTCCTTTTTGTGATCTCAGTGTAGCCCCGGGTGCTAATCAGCCTGTCAGTCTCTAATTGCAGAACAGCAGTGTCAGGCACGAGAGAGCCCTGCTGGCTCCCTGGGAGCAGAAAGGGCACAAATCCCCTCCTGGTGCCCAGCAGGGACAGCACGGGGCCGTGCCAGGGTGGGCTGGGGGCAGCTCCGGTGGGCTCTGAGCATTCCCGAGCTCAGGGATGTGCCTGGAGGGGGGGCAGCTCTCAGTGCCAGCCCTTCCTTGGTGTCCTGCTGCTCCCGTTTATTTATGACACTCCTGAACCTCGGTGGTTCCTGCCAGCTGCCCATCACAGAGCAGCTCACTGGGGAGCCGGGGATGCACATCCTTCCAGGCAGCAGCAGCAGAGCTGGCCCCGAGCTGTCACAGCCAGGAGTGGCCTGGGGACTCAGTGTGTCACTGCAGGGCTGGAGGGAGCTCACATCCAGCCAGCCCAGAGCTGGCTCCTTCTGCTCCCAGAGCTGCACACCAGGGACTGGGGAAGAGAGCAGGCAGCTTGCCCTGGCTGCCCTCTGGATGCTGCAGGATGTGCATGAAAACCCTGGGTTCTGGGAAGGGCTGAGGGGTTTTTTGGAGGCTTCTGTGTCAAAATTCAGGTTGGAAAAGGTGTCAGGAGTCAGGGTTTTTCTCTTGGCCACTCTGCTGCACGTCTGCCAGTTCAGAGCAACTAAAAGTTCAGCCTCTTCCTTTTTCAGCAAGGTTTGTCTTAACTGACAGAAGGATACAGATGATCCGGCCTCTGTGGGAGTTGGAAAAAAATGGAGAAGAAAAAGGAGATTTTTTTCCTGGTTCTGTACAGATTTGGAGGCGTGGGAATGGGGCAGACATTTGGGGAAGTCTGCCTGGAGCAGGGATCCAGGCATGCTGGGGGAGCCACGGTGGCAGTGGAGCTGAAAAGCCAATGTCCCTCTTTGCTCCCCACCCTGCAACTGCCCCCTGAGACCTCAGTGGGGACCAGAAGAAGACAATTTGTGCTCTTCAGGGAGGTACAAGTGTGTCAGGACAAGAAAAGCCTTTGGAGGTTGGGAGGTTGTGCCCTGAGGCTCTGCTGTAGGAATTGGCACAGCAGCCCAGGCTGGAGGAGCGGGACAGGACCATGGACACGCTGCTCCTGACAGCCACGTGCCAGTCCCAAACTCTTTGCAATCTGTATTTCCCAATCTGCTCACCCCATGTGGGAAATCAGCTATTTCTGGCCTATAGACTGGATATAGAAATTGTTTTCCCACATAAGAAATGCAATACAAATCCCATCATTTCGGATCTGGATGTTTTTGGCTTATGTTGCTTGCAGGGACTACACAGTTTGGATTCAGCTAATCAAGTAGAAGTGTTTACAGAGCCCTCTGTGTGTCCTCAGGCTTCAGATGCTACCACAGGAGTAAAAGACAAAGCTGGCTTCCTATTTTTAGCAGCCAGCCTCTCCTAAGCTCGCCCCCTCTCCTAAAGCTCCCATCCATAGGCTTGTGGGAATCTTCTTCATGTAAGCTCATGTGTAGCCAGGAAATCTCACAGTTTCTGGTGCTGGTGTGTTTTCTTCAGAGGCTTCTTGTCCTGGGGCTCATGTGCCCCTGAGCTGTGGCAGCAGCACTTGGTCCCTGGGCTCTGGCCAGGCTGAAGTGGGACCCTGCTGAGGCACTGGGTGGTCACAGCCCATCCCTGTGGGCAGTGACCCTCTGTGTCCATGGGAAGCCATCCCTCCTTAGCCCCCGGGGCAGCACAGGCACAGGAGTGAGGCAGGGAGGTGGATAAAGCCCTGGCTGAAGCCATTTGGAAGTCTGTGCTGCAGCTTGGTGATGCAGTGACTTAATGAAGCTGCTGCTGTCACGGGGCCTGGGGACACAGGCGGTCGCTCCCAATCAATGCTGAGAGGTTAATTACACATTTACCTGAGCAGCAGTTTGAAATGCTCACCACGGAACGAGGACTGGGGGGGACTCCTGGCTGCCTTGGCACCTGCAAGTGCGAGCAGCACCAGAAGTGTGTGTCTAGCTAGATGCCCCCCATAGCTGGCTGAACCTCGACAAGCTGTTTGCTGGGATTTTTGGGATGCTCTCGTCCCAGAAATCGCTTCCAGCTTGGCATCAAAGCCAGAGCTGCAGTAGTTCACAGCCAAAGAGGAAAAAAAAAAAAATCTCTTGTCTGTCTTGCTCCTGAGTGCTGCTCTGAGTGCTGCTCCTGAGCGCTCTCCTGAGTGCTGCTCCTTACCTTTCAGCTGGAGCCATCCCGCCTCCTCCCTCCGCGCTGCTCTGCCGAGATGCCCACGGGGCAGGTGGTGGTGAATTCACCCATTTTTAATAAATAGATTTTAATTAACTTTTTAAAAAGTCCAGCTCATTCCAATTAGTGGAGGGTGAGTGCATTTGTTCTCTCAGAGAGTGGGAGAGAGAGCACTGTGTTTTCAAGACCATCTGCTCATGAATCCTTTAAAAAAACTCGGAGAGAAAAACAAGCGTTAGCCAGAGGCAGGGAAGGGTGAGGGCACTCTGGCAGCCAGCAGGGAGGCCTGGGCAGCCGGGGGTGCCTGGGGCTGCCACAGGAGCCAGGGTGGTCCTGACAGGATTTTGGAGGTGGGGAGCTCTAATGAACTCTGGGAGAAGGGACTGGCAGTGCCTGGATGAGTGAGAAGGGAGGCAGCAATCCAGAGGGTTGAGTTCTGGCAGCCTCACAGATGGGGAACTGCTGCCCCAGTGTGTCCCAGGCTTTTGTAGCTGGCTGGAGATTTCAGGAGGAGAAGTGCTTTGGGTTGCTCTTCTAAAGGGAGGCTGTGCAGGGAGTTTGGTGCCCTGAATTAGATGTGCCTCCAGGGTGGGCAGGAGGAAGGGGCTTTGTTTTCCTGATGCCACCAGCACCTGCAGCAAGATCCAAGGGTCTGGGGGTACCTGGAGAGGGCAGTAGGAACAGTGTCTGGGGCACTCTTTCCCCATTGCAGTGTGAGCTGCAGTGACCATGTTTCAAGCATCCACACCTCCTTCATTTATTCCCCTTCCTTCAGAATTATCCCCCAATCCCAGTCTCTGGTCCAAAATTATATGGGGTGGCTTTGACAGCTGCAGAAGGGCCAAAATCTTAATAAGTTGCTGCTCCTGCCCATCATGCAAAGACAAACTTGTCAGTGCAGTTGACTCAGCCTCGTTCCCTGTGCCCTCCAGGGAGACGATATCTTGGACCGCAGCTCGGAGCTGATCTACACGGGAGAGATGTCCTGGATTTACCAGCCTTATGGACGGAACCAGCAGCGAGTTTTCTTTCTCTTTGATCACCAGATGGTTCTCTGCAAGAAGGTAAGGACACAGCTAAGGGCATGCTGTGGGCAGGCTTGCCAGTCCAAAGTGGTTTTCAGGGCACGGTGGCTGTTGGCTGCACGTGCAGGAGAGGGTGTGGAGAGCCCTGAGGAAGGACAATCTGCATGCTCGGGGTGGGGAGCACTCTGTGATAGAGGGATTTTTGTGCTCATAGCAAACCCAGCCTCCACTTGTTCTTTTCATGCCTCTATCTCATGTGCCCCTGGTTTGGCTCGTTGCCTCCCTTCTCGTTTTAGGTTTTGGCTGCAGTGTATGATCTGGGATTAGATAGCCCTGCAATTCCTGTATGAACTACAAAACCTGGCACTGGGGCTGACAGCCCAATTGCTGCATTGAGATGGTGATGAGCAGCAGCCAGGCTGTGCTGGGTGTCTGTGCTGGTGCTTGGGGAGAGGCTTTTCAAGCCTCATCCTCCTGTCTCAGCTGTGATGGGTTTTACAGGGCAAAAACTGGAGGAAGCCATGGAGAAGGAGGGAGGGCAATGCAGGATGCTGGTGCTGGTGTGCTGTGGTGTTAGTAGCAGCAGGTGAGCTGTGATCCACAGAAACTGTGTCCAGCAGCAGCTCTGGTACCCATGTGTCCCACTGAGGTGGCCCCAGCTCACTGCCACCACGTCTGTGTGACACAAAGGGACAGAGCTCCTCAGTGCTGGCTGTGACAAATCAGGATTTGCTGTCACTCGCTGCAGCCGCACAGAACCGTGCAGGGGGTGTCCCTGGGACAGCACTGTGTTCCTGTCACAGCTCCTGGGCTCAGGACAGGCTGAGCCTAGGACCCTCTGAGGAGCCCTGGCACCGTGGGAAGGGCATGGGTGGGGATGTGGGTGGCTCCTGACTCAGCATGGCATCACTGCCCCTCCATGGCCTGGGCACTGCAGTGGGTGGCACTTTCTTCTCCTGAGTCATGGCTGACTGAAGTTCTGCCTTCTGGGATGCCTGTGCTTGTTTTTCCCCCCTTGTTGCTTTCCTCCCTTTCCCAGCCCTGTACAGGAACATCCACAGAGCAGCAGCGAGAGCTGCAGTGAGCCTGGAGGGGCACAGCTGCTTTCCCTCTTAGTGCTGACCTCCTGCTCTTTCACTGTGACCCCGAATTCCCAGTTCAGAAGGCAGCATCCAGTCTGGCTTGTACTGGGTCTGGTGCAGAGAGGTACTGAGCATTCCCTTAACTCTGGGAAAAGCAGGGCTGGTATTCCCATGGTTGTCAGCACGAGTGGACAGTGGTCAGCAGTTCACAGCGGGCTGCTGGGGGCCTGCAGGGTTCATCACAGTTCAGCCAGTGTTAGTGTTCCACTGTCCTTCCCCCTTCTGCAGGAAAAGGCATTTTGGGAAGTGTGGAGGTGTCTGGGCCTTCCTGGCAGCACCACTGACTCCGTGTCAGGACCTGCCAAGGCCTCGTGGCAGTGTGTGCCCACCCAGCCCTGGGGTGAAGGGCACAGGGTGGCAGTCCCTCTGGTGACCCCGTGGGCACAGGGTCAGACCCCACTGCCGTTCTCCCTCTGTGTGTCTGTTTCCAGCATCAAACTGCAGCTGCTGCTTTTCAGCCTTGGGCTAGGAGGGGAGATGAGGTTCCAGCTGGACTCTCCCATCCTGATCACACTTTCCTTTATTCAGAATGAGTGTCCAAGTCTGGAGTTCAGAGGAGTTTTAGCTCCATTTTGGGACCACACATCCCATATATAAAATAAATGTGGGTGGTTTGTAGTCTGTGCTGTCTTGACCCCCCAGACAGATCCCAAGAGGCAGGATCAGCTCTGCCTCAGAGCTGGGGCCACTCAGGGAGGCACCACTTACCTCAAGGCTTGGGAAGCTGGGGCCTGCCTTCCTTATCCCCTGCTCTAAAACTGAGGGGTGGAATATGATCCACACACCCCTGACAGCAGCTTTGGAACCACTTAGGATGGCACATCTCAGTGAATCTTCAGAAAATCTGAATTTGTGGGTTTTCTTCAGGTGTAATAAATTAACAGGTATGATACATCCCTCATCATGACACAGTCTATATGAAAATACTTTTTTAAAAATTATTACAGTGATTTTTATCTTTGTTGGCCCAAAGAGATTTTTATTAGAAATAAGGAGCTTGTTCCTTATTTAAATATGCCACAGATGCTTCAGTTTGATGTAGGCATGGGAGGTATGCTGAGTGGTTTAGAAGGCAAACACATATTTCAGACAGGATCCCTCACTCCTCCAGATCTTACTGCACATCCTCCTCTCCTTGCTGACCTGTGAAGGTGTTTGCATCCCCTGGTAATTCAGATGGATCCTGTGGGTGGGGAGATGATATAGGAGTTCCTGGTGGGACAGAGTTTGATATCAAACTGTCCCAGAGCCCTGTGACAATTCTGCTGCTGGCACTCCCTGTGAGCTCCATTGTCCAAACCTTGTTCCCCTGTGGGCTCACCCTGCAGGTTCCTGCTCCCACTTCATGCAGTGGGAAATGAAGGTTTTTCCTGCTGGCCCTGGGTGAGGAGCACTGTTGGCTGTGCAGGTATTTCCAGGTCCAGCTGCCTGCTTTCAGCAGCAGGTAACACATTTCCAGACAAAGCCCATCTGCTCTGCTCGGCTCCTGCTCTCCAGAGGCTTTGCCACCCCTTTCTCTTGGTGTCCGAAAATGTTTCAAGGTTTCAGGGCCTTTTTTTTCGGTTGGACACCTGGCCAGGGCATTTCTGTGAGGGGAAATAACTCTCAGGGTGATCGTTCCTGACATTATCACCTGGTTGTTGCCTGTTTTTTACATCTGCTGCAAGACTGGGAATTCCTGAATGCATTTCCATGAGCACCAGGCCTTCAGACAGAGACCTGAGTTGGGAAGTGAGTGATTACCCAGGGCTACACTCAGATGTGCTTGGCAGATGTGATTTCCATCACTGTGGGTGTACTGAAGTCTTTTTTCCAAGCAGGAAAGCTGCACTAAGGTTTCCAAGGGCTGCAGCAAGTGGAGAGCTGACACTGTGGCAGGCACCTCTCCCTGCTGGCAAACACTTTGCAGAGCAACTTGTGTGGGATAATTTTCACAAAAATAGTTTCCAAGCTTCACAGATAAGTCTCTTTGGCTTACGTTTTGCCACCAGAGACAGTACTGGTCACTTCCTAACATCACCACTGAATGCTTTGCTGGTGCCAGGCTGTTGGATCAGATGAAATGGCCTTGTCAGCTATTCCAGGGTTCAACAAACTGAATGCTGAAACACCAGTTTGGGTGCAGCAGTTTCTGATCCAGAGCCACTGGCAGAGCTCAGGATCCAGGTTTTCCTTGCAAAGCCAGGTAACTTCCAGCTGTAGGATCAATGTGAAACTCTCCCAGTGAATGTTTCCTGAACCACAGGCTGGGACACTGCCGTGGGCATGAGGACAAAGTGGTGCCTTTTCCAAAGAGCTGGTTGGGTACCCTAATTCAGAACTGCCTTTTGGGAAGGCAGAGGGAATAGGCTGGGCAGGAACAAGCAGTGCCTCAGTGTGCCTTGCCATATGTGTATAATCAGGACAAAAATGCCTGTTCTGGGATGCTGGCTGTAATTACCAACAAATGAAGGCAATCCTGGATGATGGTAACACTAAAAGATGTTGCCTTAAAGGCACAGGGTCCACTTTCCTTACCACCCTGAAGTTGAGAGAGTTTGACACGGAGATGCTTTAGATTTGCAAATCATGGTGCTTAACATCCAGGCCTGTGACACACAGCATTAATTGTGATCACTCTGCGGATGCTTGAGGTTCTTAGCAGATGAGGATCTTCTTTTTTCTGTTCTGGGTAATAATTTGAATTCTCCCAATGGGCTCCAGGGCACTGTGGCATGAGGCTGGGAATGACAGTGTGATGCAGGAAGGGTTAACAGAGTTATTTCTCTAAATTCCACTTTTCTTTCAGTAGCTGAGCAGACCTTGATGGGACCCTGTGTTTAGTGTTTTCTGACAGCGCAGAAAGATCAGTGACTGCATGAAACACATTTAGTTTTCATTTGTGCTTTTTATGTGTCTCTTGTAATCAGGAGGCAATGCAAGCTCCAGCTTGTGGTTTATTGCTGTTGCTGTCTCCCCTTGAGCTGCCTGAGCAAAGCAGGTTGGATGGGAAGCAAAATGAGACCAGTTTAATAGCAGTAGCCAGACAGCCAGCCAGAAATAGCGGTGCTACAGGAGATGGAGTAAATAAAATCATCCTGTCAGACTCCATTGCAGTCCAGGTTTCCAAATGGGAAGATAAAAGAGACATTTCTGAGTCCTTTCAGTGGAAGAAGGTTTAGCTCCCATGTAGCTTCTGTTGGAAACACCGAGGTGATCTTTGCACCAAAACAGCAGCCCTGCTTTTATTAGAGGCTAAAGAGGGCCTGTGGGAGCAGCCAAAAATCTTGTTTGCAAACACACAGCAGCCCTGGGACAGTTCTTATTCCTTTAAAGTGGGTTTTCAACTTCATCAACACCTCCCAGCTCTTCTGTTTTTCTCCCAGTAACACAGATCTCCACATTTTGCCACATTTTGGGTCACCTCAGCCTGCAGCAGGTGGGGAAATGAGTCAGGCTGGGTTTCAGCAGCTCAGGAGCTCAGCAGCTCAGAGCCTGCTGCTAGAGCTGGGGTGATTCCTGGGGTGTCCTGCGTCAAGATTTGAGCTCTGAGGATCCTGGTGGGTCCCTTCCAACTCAGGACATTCCATGATTCTATGAGGTGGGCATGGAGGCACCCAAAGAGAGCACAGTGGCTTGGTCACAAAGTGTGACATGAAGTTTTTAGAGAGCAGTGTCTCCCCAGGCCTTCTGACAAACCCCTGTGCTCTTGTCCAGCTGCTGCTGTCTGCAGTGGGACACAGGGCATGGAAGGGAATTTGGATGCATCACCAGTCCCTTGGCCAGCAGATAGCCAAGGAAGGCAAGTCCAGCAATTAAAACTGATTATGAAACAGCACTCCAGCTTTCAGGCAGGGGTACTCCAGGGAAGAAAACATTCCTGTGAATGGTCCCACAGCCTGGAATGTTGGGTGAGCCTTTGCAGGGCTGTGCAGGTGACGGGCCCTGAGCAGTGTCACAGGGGCCCAGGACACAATGTCCCAGGGCCTCGTGTCACAGGGGGCTCATGCTGACCTGGAACCTGGGGGGAGCAGAGAGGGAAGAGCGGGGTCCAGAGGGACTGGGGGAGCTAAAATCCAGAAAGGGCTGAATTTGGAGTCCTCCACCTCTGTGTGGTTGTGTGGGCAGGGATCAGGTTTAGCCTCCTGTGACCATACAGATTTGCAGGATGCTCTGCAAAACTCTCTGTGCCACACTTACCCCTCCTGGAATTGCAGTGAGTGTAAATTTGGTCCCCAGGCAAACCTCCAGAGCTGAAAACTTACCCCTGCTGCTGTGGCCTTTCATCAGCACCATGTGAAGCCCCTGGGAGCAGCTGGGCAGGCCAGCAGAGCACTGATGTGGCTGCACAAGGGTTTCCCATCTCCTCCTGCCACCAGTGCTTTGGAAAGGCACTCGGCCTGGCCTGGCTGCTCTGCAGCCCCAGGGATTGGGCTCGGGGTGGGAGGAGGCACCAGAATGGCAGTGCTCTTCCACAGAATCCATGCAGTGAAAACAGCACTGCCACACAAACACTCCCAGCCCCAGCCCTCCCCTCTCACATCCACACTGCAGCTCCACGGATGCTGAGGATGACTCCAGCGCCTCCTCCCCGCTCAGGAGACAGACAGTGCTGAATAATTTGGCAGGGATGTGCCGACCTCCCGGCACAGCTGTCCTTGTGCAGGAGGAGTTACGTAAACCCAGAGCAGCTCGGCTCCCGGGGCCACTCCTGCCAGGTTTGGGGTGGGAAGTGAGTGGCTGAGAGGGTTTTGGGAGGTGGTGGTGACATCCCTCTGTCCCTGATAGGATCCATCCTTCAGCTCATTCCTGGCTGGGCTGAACAGACCCCATTTCCCTCAGCCCAGCTGCTGTGTCCGAGGGCTCAGAGCAAAGCTCGCAGGTTCTGGCATCCAAACTCTTAGCAGGGCTTGGATTTATTTTCTGATAGCAAGAATATTTAGGACAAAAACACTCCAAAGGGTTCATTGAGCTTTAGGGTCTCATTTGGACCGAGGAGAGGCCCGGAGTGGTGCTGCACTGAGCTCCACCATGTGTCACTGTTACTGTCCCATCTGAACACTCAGCCATTGTAGGGTTAAATTAAATGGACAAATGCTACAGAAAACTGTCCCCTTGGCGTTCATGAAAAGCAGGCTGGGCTGCTTTAATCAAAGGTAAATTAGACTTTAAAAATGTAGGCTTGGAATCTTTTTTTAAAAAGTCAAAGAACGTTGAAAGCCTTCATGACTAAAGATACCCAAAGACATGGCAAAGTGGCAGCGTGCCATGCTCTCATTGCTCACAGCAGGCTGGGCAGCGGGAAGAGACAGAGCAGGCAAGCAGGAAAATCAGGACAAATTCCAGGAGTATTTTGGAAAACTCAGCTCCTCTGCTTTGCAGTCAGTGCCCAGGCCAGTGGGATATCACAGAGAGGGGGCTGAGACCCACCCACAACTCAGTGCAAAAGGCAACTCAGGCTCTTCCCAACCTCTGCCTTTCCCAAACCATGAGCTGGTGTTGGGGTGCAGTTGCTGTGAGCCCTTTTTTTGCCTAATTCCAGCACCAGCTGTTCCCTGGGCATCACCCATCCCCAGGGGCACGGATGGCCAGGCTGGGTCTGTGTCCAGCCTCATCCTTGGCTGGCTGCTCTCCCCTGGACACTGGGGCACTCATCTCTGCTGAGGTGTCTGCAGGGATTGCTGCTTTTCAACCCTGCCCAGACCTCCAACAGTCCCACCCTGGCATCCCTGGCAGTGCTGTCCAAAGGCTCCTGCAGCTCTGGCAGCCTCAGGGCCTCCCCATTCATTCCCTGGGGAACCTGGGCAGTGCCAGCACCCTCTGGGGCAGAACCTTTCCTGATACCCAGCCTGAGCCTGCCCTGGCACAGCTCCAGCCCTTCCCTGGGTGCTGTCACTGGTCACAAGTGAAGAGATCAGAGCTGCCCCTCTGCTGCCCCTTGGGAGGATGTCAAAGACCTCACTGAGGTCTCCCCTCAGTCTCCTCCAGCTGAACAAACCAGGTGCCCTCAGCTGCTCCTCCAGGCCCCTCCAGAGCCTTCCCCATCCTTGTGGCTTCCTTTGGATGCTCTCCAATGGCTAAATGTCCTTTTTATATTGTTGTGCCCAAAACTGCCCCAGCACTGGAGGTGAGGCCACCCCAGCCCAGAGCAGAGCAGGACAATGCCCTCACTGCCCAAGGACAGGGATGTCCCTCATGGCTCCAGGGCACTGCTGATGTTCTGTAAAGCTGGTGGGGATGGAGTGCTGATCCCTGTTGGAAGAGCCTGTTCCTCTCCTCCCTGTGCCTCTCAGGCCTCCTCTGCTTCCCTGGGCGCTGTCAGCTCTGATCCCAAGGCATGGGAAATGCTAAGCTGTTCCCACACAGCTTTGAGCTGTTAGAGATCCACCATCAGAGCCCTCACTGATTACTTAGAGCTCCCCATTGATCTGTACAATAAATAAATGTCATTATCCCATGGTAGAGATAGGGAAGGGCTGAGGGAGAAATGTCATTTCACCTGGAGCACCAGGAGCTGTCCTCACAGGGCCTGGCTGCATCCATGCCCTCAGAGCACATAATTCCTCCCCGAGTCATTCTGAAACTCCTTTGCCACTGGAATCTGCAGGGTTTGATAAACGGGAGCACCAATAACCTACATATGCAGTGAGGAACTTGTAATGGATTATTCTGTGGCTGGCATCTCCTGTCCTGTCAGCTCCTGAGAGGGATCTAATGACTCACGGCTGGAAATGGCTCTTTCCCCATTTGTGTTTCACGGATGATTTGCATGAGAAGTCGAGTGTGACCTAGCACAGAGTAAACCCTCAGCTTTTCTCTGCTGAGAAGAGGCATCATCCTAAATCCAAACCTTGCTTGAGGCCTCCTCACCCAGCCCTGTACATCACACACTCAGGAGTTAACAGGAGGAATATGAAACTCCTGGAATGCTGCACACATGGGGTGAAGCTCTGGGACCAGGCCAGGTCTCGTTTCCTCTTTGGGTGCCCTGTGCTGCTGAAACCTCTAAATAGCTTTTGGTGATGCCATTTTGCACTGGTGACTGCAGATTGCCCTCCTTGTCATTATTGTTCTTTTTCTCCTTGAGTATCCTGGGGAGTTTGACCTTTCCTCTCCCACAGGCAGTGCCAGGCACAAGGAGCTGTGCTCTGGACTAGTGGGACAGAAAGAAAGTTAGAGATGAAAACTGGAGAGCAGGAGAAGCAGTACAGAAGACAAGCAGGACTCAAGGAACCACTGAACAGTGATTTACAGGTGCAACCCTTCCTGCAGGTGTCTAAATCCACTCCAGCAGGAGCATAATTCATTGTGGGAGCCCATCCCAGTGTCCAGGCTTTGCAATAGAGCTCAGCCTTGCTTTCCTCATGCTGGCCACAAAGGAGATTTCTTTCCTTCCAAGCACAGTTAGATGAAGTCACCTTCCCCCTTCCAGGAGGGGACAGTGAAGGGGGTGGGAGCAGAGGGGATGGCCCAGGCAGGTCCCAAGGCAGGGGAGCCCTGAGCATGGCCAGAAAGCCCAGCCCAGCACCTGGAGAGCAGAGCTGGGGGGGCTTATGTAACCTGTCAGAACTTTGCTTTGTGCTCCTGTCAAACCACTTTTTTTGGCTTCATCTTTTCCTTGTGAATCCTTAGTACAGATTACGTGAACAGGCTGCAGAGCATTATTCAGAAGAGCTTAATTAACCTCAGCGAGGGGAAGAAAAGGAAATCGTAGAAGCTGTAGGGTAAAAAAAAGATCATATTTAGACAAATAAGTGCAAATTACCCAGATGCATCCATTTCCTTTAGAGGCAGGCAGGCAGGCTGGATGCTCTGCAGAGGCTGCTGGTCTGTGCCATTCTGCTCCTGCTGCTGGCCCCACACTGCCCCAGGTCCTGCTCATCCTACCTGCTCCCAGCCCTGCTCCATCTGGCACCTCCTCTCACACACCATGCAGCTGCAGAGCTGGGCAGGACCCCGGAGAGCAGCTATTCCCTTTGCAGGATTAAGCACACTCAGATCATGTCTGATGGATGTTTGTCTAACCTTCTTTTGAAAATCCCCTAGGAATGCCATCCCAAGACTTCCCTATTTTGTCTGTTCTAGGGTTTCACCACTCTTCTAGATAGAAACTTTTTTTTTTCCAAGTTTCCTGTTCTCCCCTGTGGTAAATTAAGCCAAGCCACAATCAAAATGGAGAATGATCACCAGCCTCCTTAAAAGAGGATCAGCTTTCGCATAGTGGAATACCAACAGCACATTCCTTTTTAGTTAATGGCCTTTCTAGATTAAACAGCTCCATTTCTTTAGCCTTTGCCCACTGATAAGGTTTTGAGAGTCTTTTGGGGGGTTTCTGAATTTTCTTGGTCTTGCCTGATTTAACTACAAGAAATAATCTTGTGTGACGTTCAGAACTGGCCAGTGCAGAGCAGCCCATGGCCACTCTGGCTGAGCCACAGGCAGGGTAATAAACAGGACCAAACAGACAGAGCCAGCCTGTGAACAAAGCTATATCCTAGAGATTAATAATTTCTTCATTTCTCTCATTCTAATTCTCTCATTTATCCCTGGATAACTGCTGGAACCCTGGATGCTGAGAATTTTAGACTTTCTGTGCTGAAAGGCACAGACTCACGAGAGAACACTACATTTGACCTGAGGCAGTGGAGAAGGCTTCCAAAATGGAATGATAGAACTGGGATTATGGGTGTGGAGTTTAAATAGAAGTGTGTAATGTCACAGGGTGGAAAACTCAGAGTTCAAGGGTTTAGAATATAGAAATATATATAAGGCAAGATGGAGGTCTTAGGGCAGTGGCTAATTGTTCTTTTTCACCTTCTTCTCCATGGGTTTGGGTGGTTTTATGTAATTGGACAGAAAAGTCTACATGAGTGATTAGTTATTGGGTTAAAAGTGAAAATAATTTAGGTGTCATTTCTTAATTGGATAGTTTAGCCTTAAAAGACTTGTAGAGAAAGATGGTTTGCCATTTTGTAGCTTGTTAGTAGAATGCTGTAGAACTCATGACTTGTAGGACAGTAATACACAAAAACATTTGAGCCTGAGCACGAAATTCCATCTCTAGTGCTTCAGTGCCGACCTTGACAGAGGCAGAAAAGATGTTAAGGAATCAACATTTGGTGGTGCCCCATGTGAGGATGGAACTCACAACCTTCAGAGATAACCAGGAGCAGGGACAGCATTCCTGTCCTCACAAGGCCAGAGCTCCTCTCAGCTTCTGCAGCAGATAAATCTCCATTTTTGTGCACGGATCTGCTTTGTCCTCCTGCCACACAGTACTTACACCAGGCTGGTGTAATCCATTTCCCTCCTCAGCCTCACAGTGCTTTCCTCAATCTCATGTTTTGTTTGGCTCCATGGATATGCTGGGAAAAGGACAGAACTGTGCTGGACAAGGTGGTGTGAGGAGCAACAGGTTCCTGTTGGAGCACTGCTGCTGCACCTGGCAGAGACCACACTAGCAGCATCCCTTCCTGGCCTCTGTGATCTCTCAATTTCTGTCCTCTTTTCCACTTGTATAAAAAGCTCCTTAAAACAAGGTTTGGCCTTGTTTGCTGTCTGCTGTAGGCCTGATGAGTACCTACATTTTTTTGAGCTCAATTACACTGCAAGGTGTTTGAAGAGGGCCATGCTTCACTAAGGAACTGAGTAGTGTCTTTTATTGTTTAAAAGCTGTGGTAAAATAGCCATGGATCAAATAATTATTGTGCTTCCCATATTATGGGTATTAAAATTTAGTCAGTTGGGAAATAATATCCATTCACTGAGTGTTGGCAAGAAGAAGAGAGCATGATAATAGGAAATTGAGCCCATTTAGAATGGAATTATCCAGTTACAGTTGTTAATCTATGGACAGAACTTTCTGGAGCCAGCTGTGGATGAAGTCCTCCATGTCCAGGCACGTGCTGCTCATGAGATGTTTGTGTGGGGAATAAAGTGTCTCATAAATTCAGGGTACCAGTGTGGAGTTCATGGCCAGCAAGTGAGGAATGCACCTTCTTTTGAAGGAAAGCATTGGGAGAAAAATTGATTCTTCTGGAGTCATTATTGAATTCCTTCTCCCATTGACAGTGGAAGTGGCAGACAGGAACTTTGTGCTGTTGCCTTTCCCTTGCTCAGCTCGAGACCAAAGTGGCATTTCCCCCTCTGCAGCTGAGCTGCTGCTCCCCACTCCTGCGTTTCCCCAGCAATAAAAAACCTGTGGGATCATTTGATCTCCTGAGGCACTTGTAGGATTCCATTATCTCCTCGCTGCTCCTTCAGGAACTCCTGAGCAGCACCTTTACCTTCACATCCAGTACTCAGGAGCCTCACTGGAGACAGGGACAGCTCCTGCTGCATCCCAGGAGGAGAAATGTGTGGACCAGCTCAGTCAGACATGTCCAAACCCATGGATTGTCCTCTGGAAGCACAAAGCTGGTAAAGCATTCACTTGGCAGTAGCAGTTAAAAACAACTCTTAATGTTTTCTGAGTCAAAATTGGGAAGATAAGAGGGGGGAAATGTGTTTAGTGTGTGTAAGGAAAGAGGCAGTGCACAGAGCCTGTGAGTTTCAGAGCTTGTGATTGTTGATTCTTGAATACCTAATGAACAAATCTCTCCACAATCATGAAAATTTCCTGGGAAGGTCCACTGGATCCATCCTCACAGGAGCATGGTTTGTTGGGGCTGGTTCTGGAAGTTCTCAGCAGCAGTGGGAAGGGGAATGGGTGCAGTGCAGCCGATGTAAGGAGCACATCCCTGCTGCTGATTTGGTATCTGGTGGGTTTGGGAACGTGGTGCAGATAAATGTTCTCTATGAGAACAAGCCCCAGCCTCCCATTAGGCACCCTGTGTGGGATTGACTGATTGATCAGGCTCTGTGTGGCTCTTGCAGCCTTTCCACAGGGAAACAAACGATTTCCTAAGTTAGGACAAGACTGAAAGATTTTCTTTTGCCTATTCAGCCTGAAATACTTTTTTCTTATGTTTTGGACTATCACTATTTCAGGCCTACACCAGAGGAAGGTTTTTGTACAAGTTACTAGTTAATGGAAATGCCCCCCCTGCCCAGAGCATTCCAGAGGAAGGAGTCAGGATTTAAAGCCTGTGAGCTTCTGGCCAGTCCTGTGATAGTTAATACTGTCTGGCAGATTCATGAGCAATTTTGCTAAATCATTATGATGTAAAGTTTATTTTCTAAGATTAATTTATTTAAAATAATACCTACTGCTTATCATGAAAAAGCCTCACTGCTAAATATTATTTGAATAAATAAATGTTGTATATTGTCTTCATTTTTCCTCTCAAATGAATCCTTTGACATAGCATTTATCTTTAGGGCACTCTGAAAAATCCAAAGGTATTTTGGTTAAATTTATTTAATATACCAAAATATTAAGAGACTTTTGAGAGTGGTTAGAGGAAGGAAATCTTAATTGTGTTGCTGAATTTGGTTTTAAATAAATTTAATCACCTTGTATGGCCATGACTAGAGAAATAACATTCTGTTTTCTGATGATCATCTTTTGTTGTCTGAGATAACAGGCGCAGAGATGTGGGGCCAGTGGGGAATTTACTTTTTCCTTCCCAGACCAGAGAAATGAGCTGTTGCTGAAAACTGAGACAGGAGATGAACGTGAACAGGTTTGGTTGAAAAGGTTATAATTATCAAGGAGAGAAAAAGACAAAAAACTAAGCTGGATCAAGAGGTTAAATCCGGGGTGGAATGAGACCAGAGGTAGGTTAGGAGGGCTTTAGCTGAACCTCAGGGTGGTTTCTCACCAGTGGGCTGTGTGGGAGTGGGAGTGGGCCCCAGGGAGAAGGGGCAGAGACCAGCCCCACCCTGGAGTGGGAATGTGTGTGGAAAATAGATCTGGGCTGTGCTGCCAGAGCACTGATGGCACAGCCTGGTGGGCCCCTGCTGGGCCTGGGCCTCACATTTCTCACCCCGTGGAGCAGAACCTCCCATATGGAAATGCTGGAACATGGCACCTACTCAGAGGCATTTCTTTGTGCCTACAAACTGAATTTTGCAGCTCAGGCACGTATTTTGTTCCTCTCTGCCTATGGTCTGCCTTGTTTGGCCAACAAGAGATGTGTTCACAGAGGTGAGGCTGGAAGGATCTGACCAGGTTTCACCATCACTTCTTTCTCTCCCTCAGCTCTCCCAGGAACTGAAGGATCTGACCAGGTTTCACCATCACTTCTTTCTCTCCCTCAGCTCTCCCAGGAACTGAAGGATCTGACCAGGTTTTCACCATCACTTCTTTCTCTCCCTCAGCTCTCCCAGGAATTCCCTGCTGAGCTCAGGCTCTCCATGAGATCTCACCATGATCCCTGTCTCCTTTTCCCTCTGCAGGATCTGATCCGAAGGGATATCCTGTATTACAAAGGGCGCATAGACATGGATAAATATGAAGTGGTGGATATAGAAGATGGGAGAGATGATGACTTCAATGTCAGCATGAAGAATGCCTTCAAACTACATAACAAGGAGACTGAGGAAATGCACTTATTCTTTGCCAAGAAACTGGAGGAGAAGTTACGATGGCTTAGAGCTTTCAGAGAAGAAAGGAAGATGGTAAAAGAAGATGAAAAAATAGGTGAGGAGTGTGGAAATGAATCTGAAAGGAGGCTGTTGGTAGTGTTTAATTTAGCCCCAATGTGTGGAGGAGCCCTTATTTTCTTTGTGGTAGAATTACAGTTTAACCTTGTTGAAATGTCCTTGGTTGCTCTCCTAGTCATAAATAGGTCTCTTTCCAGCTCAGTTACTGTTCTTTTTGGCCCTCAATAAACAAATTCTGCCCATAGCTCAAGCCTGGAGCTCTGTGGGTGTGTGGGAGAGGGAAGGCTTTGGCCATCCACCTTCAGGGTCTCCTGGCTGCATCCTCCTGCTCTGGTTAGGGATGTTTCATGCAGAGGGGAGGCAGCAAAGTCAGTGACAGCCCTTCCCTTGCACCAGCCCCTAAACTGACTGTGACCAGTGTCACTCCAGGCTCAGTTTGTTGCTCAGCTCTAAAGCACTGGGCATATTTATGACGCTGTATAAATAAAAATGGCTCTAATCTTAGTTTTCATTCAGCCCCTGCATAAGTGAGATTAGAAGGAGGCCAAGGAAGAGTTGATTTTCAGTAGAACACCCAGAGCATTCCGAGTTTGCAAACAGTGCAGAGCATCCCCCTCCCCAAAAGGAAATGAGGCTTTGTGAGCAACCTTCTGAATTGTGTTTGCCGTGTTCCCTTTTCCAGGCTTTGAAATTTCTGAGAATCAAAAGCGGCAAGCGGCAATGACAGTAAAGAAAGTCAGTAAGCAAAAAGGTAACCGGCAACACGCTCTGTGCCTGGTGATGTGAGGGTGGAGCGGGCTGGGCTGAATCCTGCTGGGTTAGGATCCAGCATCCCCTCAACTTCCCCCTCCCTTCTCTTTTTATATCAAATACCGTTTGTGCTTTGTATCCTTCCTTAATGTATCTGTGGGCCAAATTAATCTCTGGTCGAAGGTGGTTGAAAGCCAGTGGAACTGCACCAGAGATGAATTTGATCTCGTGTCTCCAGTCTGATGTCCAGAAGCTGTCCCTGGGGGCAGAAATCTATCTCAGTTGTTTATCTCAGGCTGAAATGGGAGTGAGTGCGGAGGTGTGTAGAGGTTCTGCTAATTCCCAAAGTCTCCCATTAGCAAAAAAAAAAAAAAAAAAAGAAAAAAAAATTGCTAAAATGCTGGAACTGGGGAGGGAGTACCCCTTTCCTGCTGCTGGAAAGGAAAGGGACACTCTTGTTTCCCTGGGGCTGCCTGTAACTTTTTAAAGACAGCACAGTAGCATCAACTCTAGGAAATAAAGTATTTTAGTAAAGACACTGTACCTCTGGAATGTCAGATTCATTTCCCCAGCCAGGCAGGCTGCAGCCAGCTGAGCAATGCCCTGCCTGGTGTTAGGCAGAGCCTCAACTGGCCAAAGCCAGCATTAATTCTCTCTCGCAATAACTCTTGCAGCTACAGGTTTTGAAATACTCAACACAGAGGGAAGGTCAGAGAGTTCATTCCTCAAGTTCTCCAAAGCTTCACACAGTTGTGGATGTATTGATTTGTTACCAAAGTACCATAGCACAAGTAGGCCTACAAGTGGGTTTTGAGAGAGCTCCTCAAGGCTTGGCTCAGGTCAGGTGCAGGCAGGTTGGTCCCCGCTCTGTGCAGATGTTTTGGGGGGTTTTGCAGAAGCTGAAGGAGCTCTTTGCTTTCTGCCTCACCTGTGTGTTGTCTACTGGCTTTGCTGGTCCAGGAGTGGTTTGCCAGGCCAGCTGTGAACTCCTTGGTTTGCTGTGTCTCTCCATTGTCATCAGTCTTCTCCTCTCTACTAACTTCTGTTGTCTCCTGAGATGTTCTCTAAAAACTCTCCTGGCCAGATGTTCTGAGCTCAGAGTGTGCACACCCAGAGCAGGCCCAGGTGCCTCACACTGTCCCTGTGCCCTGTCACAGCCCCTCAGCACCTGCATGTCTGTCCCTCAGCACGGGAGCATCCACAGGGCTCGTGGAGCTGCACTGGGAGAGAGCCTGACTTGCATGACTGCCGTGACAAAGCGAGGTTCAATTATTGCTAGCTGTTCAGTTCATTATATTATTAATTAATAGAGGTATTAATTAATAATTGTACTGTTCAGCCAGTAAGTGACACAGTTGGGAGGTGCCTGAGCATGCCTGCCAGTATTCCCACGTAAATTACTGGACTTGCATCCTGACAAATACAATCTGCCTGACAAGACTTGTGTCTTACACAGCAATTGCTCTCTGTCTGCTCTCTTTGTCTTTCTCTCTCTTTCTCTCTGAGATGAAAAAGGAGGGGTTGTTATCTTGGGCTTCTTGGACTATGAAATTCATTAGCTCCTAAAACAGCAGTCAGCATTTCTGGAGTGAAGAACAGCTTAGGCTGTGGCACTGGCAGTTCTTTTTATGGGATTAAGTCTTTGAGCCAGACAGAAGTTCAGTCACACCCCAGCACCGAGTTAAGCACAGCCTGGCTGGTTTTAGGGTGTGAAATCTGAAAAACAACAAATAGAGTCATTAAAACAGTAGCTCTGTATGCTTTGCCCTACACTGAGGTGATCATAGGCCAGTCTCAGGTTGATTAAATTAAATATTGACACTGAGAACTCTTAGTTTTGTTACTCTGTGGTTTGTCCTGTGCCCAAGACCCAAGGAGAGGCATGAGGCTGCCAGAGCAGGGAGCTGCTGGCACTGCTCAGAAGAGGGAGGTAGGAGGAAACACCTGAGAGCTGGCTTTTGGTGACTGATTTTTAAAATCTTGCCCTATGCATTTTACAGATGTTGACAACGTTTAATTTTGCCAAGAGCTTGGCAGCACTTGGGGCTGCAGGTATGCCTGTGCTAGGGGCTGTGCTGCTGCCTCTGCCCCCCCACAGCACCACTGGAGCCTTGGGAAAGGGCTTGGAGCTGCTTTTGGAGCATCAGTTGTACCTGAAAAGCAGGGAAGCCCTTCAGAAGGAGGAATAGGTCACTGTATTCAATAGATTAATTGAATTAAATGCAGGATGGTCTGAGTGGCTGCAGCAGGGCTTGACAGCTCAGCAGCTCGAGGTGCTGCCAGCCCAGCTCCTGTGTCACAGGATGCCTATTACAGACTTGTTCCTAGATAATCTCACTTGTTCCCTGCACCTCTTAAATGGGAAACTATGGTAATTCCCCTGTCACAGAACACTTAAGGAAGAGAGAAAAGCCATGAAGGAGGTGAAATGGAAAATGCAATCAACTTTGTTAGAGGTGAAGCAGAAAAACATTTTTCAAATAGTATAAACTGCTGCTTATTTCATGCACTGTTGTACCACACCTCCCAGAAGTATTGCTCTGGAGATGGCTGGCATGTGTTTGAGAAAGAGGCATTTAAACCTCTGCTGGCTACAGCAGGAGAGGGGGAGAACAGCTGAGAGCAGCAGAAGAAACCTTAAAACTCTGCTTTTAAAACGAACAGGACCTTTATGCAGGTGATTAAGTGGGAACACTCTCGGAGTGTTTTGAGAAGTGTTGGATGCCTGGCTGAGGGTGCTGTGTGGGGCAGCAGCCCCCTCGTGGCTCTCAGGTGTGCCCAGCAATGTGTGCAGGGCCAGGCTCCCTGCCAGACCCACTTAATGATGGGCAGCAGCCCAGGATCTGCACTCCTGCTTGGATTGGGCAGAACATAATATTAGACCAGGTGCCTTAAGACAGCATTCAACCAGTTTTTGGCCTTCTTTAAGTCCATTAGACATGCAGTGGATGGGTGGTGCTGGCTCTGCACCTCAGTGACAGAGAAAAGGGCTGGTTGCTGCTGTTTGCCTTTTGTATTGATTGTTCAAGGTTTTGCCTCTTGGTTCTGCCCTTCAGTGGCACTGTGGGAACTGGGAAGAGAATTCAGTCTGGTGTCTCCTAGAAATAGTGAAGTAATGGGAGAAATTTATTTGTTTTATCTTGGAAAAACAAATAAATTTTATCTTAGCAGGCTGCAGCCGGGCAGGAGGGCAGGTTCTGTGCAGAGCCTGGGTCCCACTGAGGGACAGGGCACCACGAGGGTGGCGCTGGCCTCTTCTGCCAGCACCGTGCTTGTCTCTGACTGAAGGAGTGGAAACTGCCTGGAAAACGGATCCCTTGTGGATCTCCAGTCAATTCTTAATGTAGATAAAGGTTAATGGAGGGTAATTTTCCCATTTCTGAGCATTTGAAAATGGAAGCTCATGGAGTGCCTCCCTCCATGAGGAGCCTCTGTTCCCTGGCCACTTGTGATCCCCCCCTCCAGGGGTTTTTGTTTGCAGCCTGCAGGAACACTCTGATCCCCAGCTCTGTCCACATCTGGCCCCTTTCAGGACAGCCTGTCCACAGAAGGGGTATTTGTTCATATTTCTAGCAGCTGCCAGCCAGTGGTGTCAAGGTGTCCTCCCAGGAAGGAGACTCTATTCTTAAAGCACCATTGCCCACTTCTGGGAAAGGAAATGTCTGTGGAGATTTAAATAAGTGACCTTAATGTGAGCTGGGGGTGTGTCCCACCTCAGGAGAGCTCTTGAGCCCCACACTACACCCAGCTCCTCTCCCTGCCCTGTGCACCCTTCCCCCAGGAGATGCCTTCAGCCCTGAGAGGTCTTTGGGATGAGGTAAGCAGAGATTCAGTCAGCATCACCTGAGATGCTGCCACTAAACCTGCCCTTGAGCACTCAGCCATGCAAACCCAGGAGGGGTTAAATCATCAGCCAGCATGAACTGCCTTGGCCTGTCACCAAACACCCTCTGAATCACTGGATTTTCCTGTTAATTTATTCTTTTCTGATCACTTGAGCTCACAGCCAACTATATCATAAAAGCCCTGACCCAGACATGCTCTCCCACTTCTGCTCCCCCAGCAGCCCTGCACAGCACAGCTGGGCAGGACAGGCTGACCAGGGTCCCTCCCGTGGTTCTCCTGGCTCTTTAATCCCATTTTATTGCATCTTCCTCGCTGAGGAGATTGATGTGGCCCTGCCGTGCTTCCCCATCGGTTCACACGTGTAGGCAAAGCCTCGGGGGATTGCGAGAGCCTGAGCAACCCAGCCCAACTGCTTGGAAACAAAGAGGGGCATTTGCATTTTCGGATAATCAGGGTCACTTCCCTATTTTCGCAGCACGGGAGGTGAAGGAATGGAGCTGATCGTGTTGTCAGTAGTATTTCCCCACAGATTCAGGACGATCTCAGAGTTTAGCCCATTTCTTGTAAAATCCAGACCCTACCAGTGCTCCGTGCTGTGGGTCCAGAGGCACCATCCCATTGATGGCATCTGGAATGCAGCTGGGGTGCTCAGCCTCCTCCAGAAACCAGTCAGATCTACCAGCTAGGGCAAATGAGGAATAAATCCTTGGCTGGGGGGCCTCTGAGGATGGTACTGGTGGCACTGGCTGATCAAGTCCCACCCAGGCAGTTTTTTGGTGAGATGTTAATGGCCCTCGTGGGAAGAGCCAAGGTGTTGACATCAATGACATGTTGAACTTCCCACTGAAATAAGTCTGTGAGCCCCCTGCACCTTGAGTTTGGTGAGGGGTTTTAAGAAGGAGTTGCTCCCCAGAGGGTGCAGCAGCATTCCAGGTGTGAGCTGATCCTTTCCCATCAGTGAAAGCCACGGAGTGAGCTGTGTGATCAGGGTGCTGGGGGAGAGGGAGGCTCTACAAACACAGGATGGCAGGAATTCGTTTTCACCCAGCTCTGATGGATAAAGCCCCAGTATCATTTATTCCATCTTGCCTCGATTAGCTTTTCTTATCACACGAGGAATCATTATCTTAATGTCTGCTATAATGACATCAGGCTGCAGTAGCAGACTTGATAAATAGACTCCAGAAGGTCGGGTTAGCTCAGTGTGTGTAGGTAGATGTTGTGGTTGTCTGGGGAACATCAGGACATGAGATGACTGTTTCCTCCTGCATTTCTCAAACTGCAGCCAGCCCTCTCCCTCCTGAACAGAGAAGGGAGGTTTGTGGCTAGAAAAGGTTGCTAAGGCACGTTCACCATCCCTGGGAATAGCAGGGCCTGGAGTGAAATCCTGGCTGTGTGAAGAGCCCTGGCTGAGGCACCACTGAAATTCCTCTGGAGCTGGGCAAGTGTAGCAAAGTGAGAGTTGGGTGATTTGGCAGGGAGGTGAAAAGGGAGGAAATCCAGCTGGTCAGGACTGCCTGGGCAGGCAGAGGGTTCCTATTCCCAGCTCCATCCTCACCTCGGGGACAGCCAGCTCCAGACACATCCTTTGCCAGCCCTGCAGGTGGCCCAGGGAGTGGTGGGGCAGTGCTTTGAGATCCTCTGTTGAAAAGTGCTGAAGAGGGCAAAGGGCTGGACCCACCCAGCCAGTTGTGCTCTTTTCTTTAACTTAAACTCGTTGCTGTGACAGGAGTAATTAACCATAGAACAATTAGTGCTCTGGAGGCGCGTCCATGGCTTCCCTGCGTGTGGGGTCACGGTATTCAGGAGGAAAATGAATTGGGGGGGTTTTGAGCACCCCCTGAAAGATCCAAGTTGGCTGAGCTGCTGTTGAGCTCTGAGGGAGCTGGAAGGTTCCTGGCCAGGGCAGAAGATGCCAGCAGGGGTGGCGATGTCACTGTCCCCTCCCCAGCTCTGGCTAGTGAGCAGGATGAGACCTGGACAGCAGGGTGGGGGCGAAGCCTGGGAAATAGCTGCTGATCAAAGGATAAGCTAAAATCTCCTAGGTGGAGGACGGAGTAAATAGCTTGTAAGGCAAGTTTCCATGGTTGTGTGGAGGAGATGTGCGTGTTCTCCGTGTCTGTGTCGTGTGAGCCCGGGCAGGGGCATTGTCCTGCTGGATGATCTGTCTGCACGAGTCCCTGTGGGTTGCCTGTGGGTTACCAGCATGCTTCACGTGCTGCTGAAATCGTGTTGTAGCTTCAAAGAGAAGAGACACTTTGGGAAAAAAAAATACACCAAAAAAAAAAACCAACCTAGAAGGGCAAAATGAGACAGTTTTAAATCTTTTTAATTGTTTCATTCTGAGCTGAGAAATCCAAAAGGCTCCAAGTGACGTTGCCTGGTGCTATAAAAAGACATGATTTCAAGTGACAGCGCAGCATCTCTCACCAGTTTTGTCTAGCCAAATGATGAATCTGGGAATTTTCTTGTTCTCCTCGTGAGCAGCTCTCCCCAGCCCCGCCCTGTGAGCAATCCCTCTGTACAGCTGCAGCCCCGCTGCAGAATGAGGCACAAACCAGCAGAAGGAGCTCCAGCTCTGCCCGTGGGGTGGACTTGGCTGCTGTGCCTGGAAATCGTTCCTTATCCATTGATTCTTCCCTTTGTGCTTTGAATTCCACTCTCCACGCTGCCCAAAATTGCCTTGGAAAAGAGCTTTGCTCATTTCTTTCTGGTGGATTGCAGCAGAGTTATGGCTTTGCATATTAAAAAAATATCCATCAAGAGACAATTTTGCACGATGGCCCCGAGTTCTGATGAGGGAACAAACCACTTCAGAACAGAACAGAAAAATACCTGCCTGCCAGACCTTTCCCAGAATTGCTCCTTCTTAGGATTGGAAGATGTGCAGATTAAGGTGAATCTTGCCCTCCCAGTTTCTGTTTTCCAGAACGTGGGTGTGTCAAAAAAAAATGGAGAAGTCATTCTTGGGGCACCTCAGGCTATGGCAGAGTGCTGTCTCACACTTCCACAAGGAAATGTGTTCTGGAATGAGCAGAGCACAGTGGTTTTATTTGCATGTCCCACACATGGCAATGGTGCATGTCCTTGAGATCCACAGGTTTGATCCTTCAGGCCATTGGATAAACAAGAGAAATATGAAACCTTCAGCTCCTTATACCAGTAGAACCAGCGAGGAGCTTCTGGCATTCATCCAGCCCAGATGTTGATGCCAGTAGCCCAGATCCACAGGGCACACATACACCTGTGGGAAGAGCTGCTTTATGGAGGGAGGGGGAAGGCTGTGCATGGGTGTGTTTTGAGCAAGGACAGACATCTTTCAGGAGTTTTGGAAAGAACTGAGTGGGGTTTGGTGGTGATCTGGCCAGGGGAGTCTGCCCTTTTCCCTTTTGGAGAAGACAGACGGTGGATTCCATTCCTTGCAGTAACTCCATCACTGTCAGTGGACATCAGCCAGACTGTCCTTTCTCTACTTCTTCAGCTTTCCAAGTGCACAGCATTTTGCTGATCCAGGAGGTTTCCTAGCATTTTGTATCATAATTAAAATACATTAGTTCACTCTCCTCAAATTGGTTTAGAGGCAGTAAAGAGCCCAGCCACAGGATGCCAAAGCCATGGGGCCATGTCACTAAAGCAAGGTGGCTTTAAGGACTTCCAAAGCTAAAAACAATTTCTGTGTTCCCCCCAGTAGCAGTTTTAGATTCACAGCTCTACTGTTGTAGAACATGAGTAATTTTAGTGGCACGAGAACTGTGTGAGGTAATTTGTGATCAGCCTGAGAGCCAAAGCAGATTTATTTCCCAACTCTGGACATGTAAGGGACCTGTAACAGATCCTAACATTCCCAGAGATCCTAAAATCCCTCACCAGTCTCTGCTGGGAAAATTGGCCAAGGACTGGTGGCCTCCAGGAGAAGGTTGGCACTCCTGGATGGGCTCAGGGCTGGAGTTTGTCCTCTGCAGTTGGTCTCATATTGGCCAGCCTGGAGATGGGCAGCTCGGAGCAGGACAGTGCCAGGAGAAGGGATGGGAGAGGTGGGCAGAGAGGAGCTCAGTGCCGTGCCCTTGTGGGTTTCAGTCACACAGTGATTGAAATTCAAACTGTTCCTTGGAGTTCTGTACCAAGGAGGGTGGAAATTCAAACTGTTCCTTGGAGTTCTGTACCAAGGAGGGTGGGGCAGAATTTGTGTCAGGTTTCCTGCAGCTGCCCCTGCCCAGGTGTGACCCCAGCACAGCTCTGGGGCTGCTCTCAGCTCTGCAGGTGGGAGACAGGACTTGGGAAGGCAGGGTAGAGAAGTCCTTGATGAGTGACTATTCCAGCATGCAGGTACAGCTGCAGAACATCTCCAGGTCGATCTCTCCAAGTAAGTTTGAACTGCTAATTGTGATGAATTCGTTAAAGGTTAATGAGTGTGAATCGCAGAGCAGTTTTTGCCCACTGTGAGGAATGATCTTGCTTATTCTCTACAGTGGGCAAAGAGCTGCAGAAAATACAGTAAAGAAGGAGAAATCAGTTAGATGTACTCAAGACATTTGGTCTGAACCTTTTGAGCATTGGTAAATTCCTTAGCAGGGAGAAGCGAATCAATTCTCTTCCCTAAGGACTCTTAGCTCCTACCCCAAAGAGTAGGAGTGCCAAGCAGCACCTGGCCCAGCTGTGTGGTGAGCTCTGTGGGTGCCCTCGTGAGGCTTTCCCTGTGTGTCAGTGCCCGTCGTGTGCCGCCGTCCGTGCCCGGCCAGCGCTGGCGTGTCTGTGTGTGGTAGGAGCCGCATTGCTGTGCACACCTTGCTCTGGTACCTGGGTGCTAATCACCGTATTTTGCCTTCTCCAGCACCTTCCCAGCCGAGGATCTCAAAGTGTTTTACAAACATTAATTAATTTAGCTTCACAACCCTCCTGTGAGGTAGGTGGGGGATGCCATCCCGCTGTCCAGATGAGGACACTGAGCTGCTTGGGGACAGTGGCCTCGCTGCTGTGGTTAAAGCCTGGGAGGCGACGGCCCCCTCCTGCAGAAGGAAGAGCAGTTCTGCATGATCCAGAGATGGCCAGAGCTTACAGCAAGCTGCTCCACAGCCCTGCTCCTCTCTCCTTCCTGGAGTCATGGTTTCCAGCTGGCCCCACTGCCCCGAGGCTGAAGGAGGGGTTGTCTTTGTGGGGAAGGACATCCAGACTGTGTCACTGTGCCCCGTAGGCTGCGCTTTGGTGGTGACACACATCCCTTCTGTTCCACTTCAGTCACCCAGAGCCACCCTTTACACACCATCCTTTATGACAGGATGCTGAAGCCCCTCGTTCTGTGGGAAAGCTGTAAGGGCAGCATCCCCTCTCCCCGTTCCTGCACAGGAGCCATGGCTCACCTGTGTGGGAATTGAGCACCTCAACCCTAAAAGCGTAGCCTTGCCAGTCCATCCATTGCTCCCAGTTTGGATTGAGCAGAATCAGCCTTTTCTGCGTTTTGTGCAGCCGTTTTTGGGCTGAAACCAGACTGGTCAATTGAGAACAAACCCTATGGAAAAGTCCTAAACTGTTCTAAAGAACGAGTCGCCCTCCGTGTGGGCGCACCCCCGCAGGGTAGGGCTTCTTCCACAGCAGCTCTGCTCCGTTCTGTGCGGGAACCGGAGCGGGGTGCTGCTCGGGGTCGTGCTCGGGGCTGGCCAGAGGGGCATGTTGGGGCAAGGCCGTTCTCCAGGGAGAGCTGGGAGGGAGGGTGAGCAGGAGCTTGGAACAGGAGTTAAATCGGAGCGGGATGAGTTGGCCGCTGCGGGGCAGGGCCTGTCCCGGCTCTCCTGCGTCACACAGGACTTTTCCATGAGGGCGGGCAGAGCTCTGCCCAACAAAAGTAAAAGATCCTGTCCCAGCCTTGGAGCTTTGGCTTAGGGAGGCAGCTCGGAGCTGAGAGGTCAGGCAGGCACTGAGATTGGAGATTGGCCAGCCCTGGCACGTCCTGGCGTGTGGGACCGGTTAAGGAGCGATAAGGAGCGATAAGAAGCGGTAGCATGACGAAGAACGACTATTGACCCGATTGCTCTTTGACTGATCTGTTTCTTTTTCCCCCCAATCATCGATGCAGGTGTGAGCTACTCCAAGTCGGTTCCTCCAGCCTACCCACCACCCCAGGATCCATTAAATCAGGGACAATACATGGTGACAGATGGCATATCCCAGTCCCAGGTCTTCGAGTTCACCGAACCCAGACGCAGCCAGGCACCATTCTGGCAAAACTTCAGCAGGTTAACACCATTCAAAAAATAATACCTAGAGAGATGGAGAATTTTAACTTAAAAGAACTAAAATTTAAAAAATAAAAATAAATAAAATTATATTTATAGATGGACCTTTTTTCGGAGAAGCACTGTTGCAACTAAATATATATACATATATATATGTATACACACATTTTAAAAATAATAATATATATACATATATGTATATATATAGAAGGACCAAAAACTTTTTTTTGTTGTTTTTGGGAAGTAATCTGCTACTAGATACTAGGAAGCACCAATGATTTCTAACCATGTGACCTGTTTTATTTTATTTTATTCCATTGATTGGACATCTCTTTTTGTTGGGTTTTTTTTTTACCCTGTTTTCCTTCATTTCCATCCGAGTCGTCATTGGCATCCCAGAATGCTTTCTCGCTTGTGTGACTCCGTCATGGAACTTCCTCATGGACTACATTGGTGTATATTTTCTTTGATTTTATTTATGGGGGGGGTGTTGTTTGTTTTTTGGAGTGCTGGGAGGTCTCTGCTCCCTGTCCCTCCCCCGGCTGTCCCCAGTCCCCAGCCGGGGCGGGCCCGGCGCTGTCCCCGTCCTGCATCCCCCGGTCTGACTCGTGCCTGTCTGGATGTGCTCCCTGTGCTCCCGCTCCGCTGCGCAGTATTTCTCTGGCTTTAACTGTTCTCTCGTGGGCAGGTGAAACCCAGCAGAAGGGCAAGCAGCTATTTAGGAAGTGAGGGATGGGTTTTCCTCAGTTCATCTTTTGCGTTTTTTTAAGCACTTGTCTTTTTCTCGGTTCGGTGTGATTTGTTCACACTCGGAGTAAGACGGAGAAAAGAGAATCAGGGGCTTTTCTTCTTTTTTTGCTTTGTTTCTGTGGGCTTATCTTTGATTTATTTTCTTTTCAAGCTGAGACATTTGAAAAGCCCACTCCTATCTTTGTTTTTCATGCAAAGATAAAAGCTTAAAAACCGATGGCTTCATGCCTCCATTGCAGAGAGGAAAATTGGCTCCGAGGCTCCGAGAAGCGGCCAGTTTTCCGTCTTCAGGAACTAAGGTCCCATCCTTTGGCCACACTCAGCCTGCACAGCAGCACCTAACGAAGCACTAATTGCCATTTGCAGGAGCAGTGACCCCAAAAGTGAGGCCCGTGGCTGGTCTCAGTGCCCACCCCACACCGAGTCGCCCCAGCTCTGCCCCGTTAGCAGAAGGATCCTTGCCCCAGCCCTGGGAGTGCCCACCTGGGGTTAAACCCGAGCTGCAGAGGAGCTGAGAGCTCCTTGCAGCAGCTGTGGCCGTGGCTCTGTGCCCAGTCCCAGCTGGTGCTGGTCCAGTCCAGGCCCCTCCATGTCTCCTGGAGGGGTCAACACAGTGGGCCTGGGGTGATGGACCAGCCCAACCCTCCAGGTCTCTTTCTCTCTCTTTTTCTCCCTCTGGAGATTCACAGCTCTATTTTTAAAGACCCTTCCTACAATTTCAGCTTTAAGTACATTTGTTTGCAAGTGCAGGAGCTTATGGTTAAGCTTGTAAAACAGACCATTGTCAGGAGGAGGATTTTTCTTTTTCCTAGGGCAAATGAGACTGTTTAACTAGATTTAGAAGATGAACTTGAAATCTTTTCAGAGCTGTTCTGCAAGCTCCTTTGAAAATGTGGGATGAAGTGATTGATCAGGGTATTTGTCATTTTCTTTGGAATCTGATCCACCACATAAGCACCCCAGGACAAAGCGTGTGGAGATATATTTTTTGGCTTTTTTTTTTTTTTCCCCCGAGAAATCCAAGTGAATGGGAAGAACAGGGAGTGTGATTTCATTGTTTCCATGGAGCCTGGTTTTATTTCAGGGCATGTCACAAAGGTGGCATTATTTTTATCTAAATCCAAAAAGAATCTCTCTTATACTTTTGAATAATCTAAAAACTATCAAAAACCAGCAAAGCCAGATTAGTGTTTTGGAGAGGAGAAGTGGCCCCTCTGTGACAGGCAGCAGGCAAACACCAGGAATCCCAAACAGGAAGCAACCCAATTTTATATCAGATATTATTTTTATGCTATTTTGTATCTTTGCATTTTTATGGCTAGATTTTAATGTGGGATATATAGCAAATATTGTTTTGTTTCTTTAACAGAGTGGGTATTTAAAGCAGTGCATGAGGTGGGTTCTCGTCAGTTAACTGAAATGTTTTACTCTTTCTGTATGGCTGGAGAGAGGCAGAGAGAGAGAGAGAGAGAAAGAGAGAGAGATTCCAAAATGTTGTCAACATGATGAAAATTTCACTTAGTCCTTTTGCCTTTTTAATTGCTTAGGAAAAAAAAAAAAACAACCAAGTAACAAGCACATTAGTTAAGCCTGTTCATTTACTGTTTTGTGCCTCAGAGAGTGAGAATGAGACATCCATAATTTTTATGAGAAGATGCTTCCTAAATATTCAGCACTAGGAAAAAAGAAACACCACCGCCACACCATTATTTGCATCATAAATCAAGATCTGACAAGGCCACTTGTTGGACTCGCAGCTTCTTTGTTAAGTGGGAAGCCCGCCCGGGCAGCGCCGCTCGCGCTGGCGCTGGCACAGCGGCCGCAGGGACGAGGGGCTTGGCTCTCGGGCCTTCAAGAAAGCTCCTCCCCTCCATAAATTGCCAAGGTGCTGCAGGAGATGGAGCATTGGCACAAAGAAGAACCAGCACTGGGTCCCACTTGACCTGCTGTGGCTGTCCCGGCAGGGAGCAGGGCTGGAGCGCGTGGGACAGCGCTGGGAGCAGCGCCCATGCAGACGGGGGTGACTTGACTGAGCATCTGGTACAGACTTTGCATTCCAGTGCCAGACAGGAGGAACCCACTTCCCATTCCATATGCAGAAACAAGAGAGTTGTAACAAACTTACATGTTTACGGTATTTCTCTGGCTGAATCTATATATATATATATACATATATATATATATATATATAAAAATAAAAAGAAACCCTCTTCCCTAGGTAAATGACATGCATTACCCTTAACCTAGACACTAGAACAGAGGATCTAAATTCAAGACTTTCGCCTCCCCACCCTCTCCAAAAAGTCAAACAAGAACCAACCTAGGTGCATCTAACAGTTGTAAATAGAAAATACTACATAGAGAAATATATTTGAAATTTGTTTCAGTTTCTGGATGGGCACCAGCCGTCCATTGCAATGTTATTGATAGTACACTGTGGTGCTTTGGGTTTCTGGTTTTGTTCTCTTTATGCTCTGTCATCTTTTCATTGCAGCTACATTTCAGGGAACATGTATATTTAGTAGCTATTGTAAGTTCTGCATGGCATCACCAAGCTTATTTTTCCTTAAGAAGAAAAGAAGAGTCTGTAGGAGCTAAAAGGCACTATGACGACAGGGACTTGTAGCAGAGAATTTAAAAAAAAAAAAAAAAAAGGTTTTTAAAATTCTAGTTTGAAGCCAAATACTGATATTTTAGTGCTTTTGGGGTTTTAACAGTAAGAGCAAAAAAAGAAAAAAAAAAGAAAAAAAGGATTTTGGTAACCCAGCTGATCCGCACTTGCCAGTTTTATTATTTTGTTTATATTGGACTGTTTGACCCTGTCAAACAAGTGTCAAAGTTGTGTGTATAAAACAAAAAGAAGTGTTTTAAAAGTGTTGTAAAGACACTGAGCCTTATGAAAATATTTATGGAATTAAATAAAAAGAAGTGAAAAGGCATCTGAAGGCATTTTAAATCATTTTCCTCAGAGCGGGGTCACCCTTCTCCCAAGGCTGAGCATGGGGTGGGGCTCCAGTGACCACCGAGACAGCCGTGTGCCACCAAAAAGTAGGATTGTCCTGGAAAAATGTCCCTGCCCTTGCTTTGTGCCCTCCCTCTGAACCGAGCGAATTGATGAGGACAGAATCCCTGGCAGGGGCTGCTCCGAGTGCAGCTCGGATCAAACGCGGCTTTCAATCCTTTCTGTCCCCGCCTTGCCCGGCTCCCAGCCCGCGGGGACAGCCGGGCTCTGCAGACAGACACCCCAGATGTGAGCAGCTGTCAGCGCCCCAGATGTGCTGTGAGCACCCCAGATGTGCTGTGAGCAGCCCAGATGTGCTCTGAGCACCCCAGATCTGCTATGAGCAGCCCAGATGTGCTGTGAGCACCCCAGATGTGCTGTTAGCACTCCAGATGTGCTGTCAGCAGCCCAGATGTGCTGTGAGCACCCCAGATGTGCTGTGAGCACCCCAGATGTGCTGTTAGCACTCCAGATCTGCTGTCAGCACCCCAGATGTGCTGTTAGCACCCCAGATGTGCTGTGAGCAGCCCAGATGTGCTGTGAGCAGCCCAGATGTGCAGTGAGCAGCCGCAGGCACAGCTCGGAGCCTGTGGAATAGAGCAGGGTGGGATTCCAGGGGAGGGAGCCCGGCCACACCCGGTTCTGCCGCAGAGTCCTGTCCCGGGACAAGGAACGGGGGATTATCCCAGAAAAGCCAGGTGCTCTCTCCAACCCCAGTGCCATTTCCCAGGTAAGGCAGGTGAGCTGTGTATTTCTAGATAGCCTAAAAATGCCATTAGAACCAGGAAAAGGGGGTTGGGAGCAGTGCCTGTTGTCCCACAGGCACTGGAAATGGTCCCAGCCAGATTGCTCCGTTTTCAGGGAGGGCTTTCCTCTCGTCCTCTCTGCCCTGGGCTCCCTGTGGGGGTGAGCAGTGACCAGGGTTCCATCACACATCCCACACGGGTGAGGGAACCAGTCAGACAGGGCAGTAAAACCCCACAAACCCCAAGGAACTCTGCTCTGAGAGGATGAGGGAGAGGAGAGAGGCAAAGCCGCACGAAGGCTCCTGCTGGGCCGCACTTTGAGCAGCTTCAGGAGCAGACTCGCCCAGACCTCAAACATCACAGCTTCACATTTGCCTCCCGCTTCAGCAACGCTCCCAGCCGAGCTTTTTTCTCTTGCTTGCCTTGCTTGGGTGGAGAGCACGCTGGGGCTGTGCTGGGTCCCCTCTCCGAGTGATGCTGTTTCCCTCAGGGTGTCCCTGGAGTCCTGGGCAGGAGGGACCAGCGGGGCAGCGCAGCCAAACTGGGGCTCCGTGTGGAACCTGCCCTTGGAGAGCTCCTCTGGCAGCCCAGCAGAGCTCTTGGCAGCGTTTTGCACTGCCCAGGTTTGCGGCAGAGCTGTGGGGAAGGCCGGGGGAGCGCAGGATCCGCTGGGGATGGGCAGTGCGGCCAAGGCAGGAGCCCTGGCAGCCAGCTCAGGGTGTGCTCTGGGGGCAGGAGCACCTCCGAGGCTTCAGAGGTGCCCCATCCCTGCCCTGCCGCCTGCCCCCAGCCCGGCTTGCCAAATCCTGTCTTTGGTGCGATCTGTTTGGTTTCAGCTTTTCCAGCCAGCCAGCATCCAGCTGCTCCCAACTTTGCTTGCATAAAACAAAAGCCAAAACCAAAGAAACCCATTCCAAAGCCCCTTCTCTTGTGGGGAGGGTGGGGTGTGTTCCAGGGTGACAGCCCGGGGTGTGCCTGTGCCTCACCTGGAGCACAGGAACGCTGGAAACATCCACGGGCAGGGTCGGGCTGGCTCCTCTGGGAGTGAGTGATATGTTTGTGACATGGCAGGAGGGTTTGGGAAGGGATCTGTGGCAAAGCCAGCTCTGGCTGGTGTTACAGACCAGCTTTTGCTTTTTAAAGAATGAAACTTTCAGTCTGAGTGATGGTGCAGGGATTACACATCCCAATCACCCCAAACAATCCATTTTCTTTTATTCTGACGCTGAGAAGTAGCACCAGGTTCTGCACTAAGTGCAGCAGCAGGGCAGCATCCCAAAGCATGTAATGCACCATCTGTGCTGGTTTATAAGGAACAACTGAAATTGCATGTGCTGGGGAGATTAAATGGGAATAAGTGGCATTTTCAGAGTGTTTCCAAGCCCTGTCCACCAAGGGTTCCACAGTCAGCTGCTAAGGAAAGACAGGAGCTGTTAAACTACAAATATAGCCCCCAAAGCTGCAGGTACAAATTGTAAAACTGTCTTTATTTGTCTGCACCTCCCACTTTTGCTACAGAAAAGAGACAGAAGGTATTTCTGAAATGCTTTTAATGTTCACATCCTTTTTTCTTCCAGCTCTCTCCAGGCAAAATTCATCCTGGTGAAGATTTGCACCTTCTCCTGTCAGAGCCACAGGAGTTTGTCACCTCTTGGAGGTTTGACAGATCTCTGTGCTCAGCCCTTTCCCCAAGCTGGAAATGGCTCAGAAGTTTTCCCTGTTTCAAGAGCCCCTCAGGGCACATCCCCAAATTTCCTTCCAGCCCCTCCCTGTCCAAAACCAGGGTGACCCGTGTGTTGTCTGAGGGACATGGAGCACTTTTCTCTTCTGATACCAGCAAAATGAGACAGTGAACACTGGGGAGGATTTGTTTTCCATTATGAGAGCGTGTTAAAGGTGCAAGCCTTGCAGGAACACGTCTCATAAAGAAATCATCAGTGCTGCAAGCAGTGCCTGGTCTGGGGCATCCTGTCAGGTGTGACACTGCTGGCTGCCACAGCTCCCAGCTGGGGGGGAGCTGGGAATGACACTTTTGGGGGAGAGGAGGGGTCAACACAGAGCTGGGGACACATGGGACTGGACACAGAGCTGGGGACACAGAGCTGGGGACACTCAGGGCTGGGGACACTCAGGGCTGGGCACAGGTCCTGCACAAACAGAGCTCTGGACACACAAAACTCTGCACACACAGAGCTCTGGAAATGAGCAGATCCTGTTCACCCACACAGAGCTCTGCACACACACAGGCCCATAACATAAACCTAGAGCCTCTCTGGACTTATTCCTGTCTCACTGCTGCATGGGAACAGAGACACATTTTTTGCCAGGATCTGGTTTTTCCACAACAAATCCTGGCACTAAATTCACTTCAAAATAACCTCTGAGAATCAGCTCCAAGACACTCTGGGCTGCCTTCATGGCCAGCCCTGGAGCCAGTGGAGTTAACTTCAGAAGAGAAGTTCCATTCCCTGTTTTTCATCTGGAGAAGCAATTACAGGATCTATTGGTGTATTTGCTTCTCTTCTTAGCTCACCTTTACAAAAGCTGTACAGCTTTTATTCAGTAAATCCTCAGAGGGTGTGGATGTGCATTCAAACCTCTGCAAGGTCATAGGAAATCAAAAAGCAGCTGGCCCTTGCCCACAGTGTGGTCTGCCCTGGGTGGAAATGGTTTAGGACTTAAGAGATGCCTCATCCTAAAGACAGCAGTCTTTAAGTCTGGTTTTACAGAGGCTGAGTTGATACCCTGAGCACTGCAAAAATGCAAGGGGAGCAGCAGGTTTGAACAAAGAAGTCATTTACAGGAGTCAGTCACTGCTGCTGTGTCACAAAGTCCTTTGTCACTGCTGTTCCTCCAGCCTGGCCTCCCCAGATGAATGGTCTGGGCAGAGCTGTGCTGAGCTGCACTGCCCAGGCTGCTTTAATACCAATCTGATGCTGCTGACCTGGACATTTGATAGCTTTTCCTTCATCAGTCACTCCTGTGCAGGGAGATTTGAGTCTGAGGAAGGGTCTGAGCACGTCTTGAAGTGGAATTGCTTTCCACACATTTGAGCCATCACACAAGTCCTCTGCCCTCCGTGTGGAAGCTGGATAAAGCAAAGTGCCATTTGTCTTGGTTTAAATCCTCAGCAGCTAAACTGTGCTTTTCTGTGCCAAAAAAAGAGCAGCCTGACAGCACCAAAGCTCAGGTGACAGGAAAGTGGGTGCTTTTTACAGAGCTTGGTTTTTACACAGCCCTAAATCAGCAAAGGACAAGACAAGCAAATTGCACTGATAGTGCAATTGTCAAAATCTCTGTCACTCGCTGCCTTATCTGTCCTAAACCAGACTGTTTGTGGTTTGTGATTTATTTTAGTTGATCTGTGATTTATTTTTTGGCCTGGCTGGAGCCCAGCTCTGCTGTGAGGGTGTCCATGGCCAGTCTTGGTTTAGGTTTTAAGAGGTTAGGGTGTCCATGCTGTGAGGGTGTCCATGGCCAGTCAAAGGGGGCTCTGGCGTTCCCAGGGGACACCCAGGTGACACAAACACCTGGGACAGTCCCCAGGAGCCCTCCCACTCCCACAGGTGGTTCATTCCTGGGGTGGGGCTGTGTGCACAGGGAACAGGGAGGGATTTTCCCTGATCCCACCAAGGGGAGCTATCCCCACCTGCCTTAACAAAGCCTTATCCTGCAGGGTTTCTCAGGGAATTTGTGACCAACACTCTGCTTTCCTCAAAGTCTCACTCCCCCACAGATCCAGGGCAGCACGAGAGGAGTCCCTGGCCAGCCCTGCTGCTGCGGTGGTTTCACGCAATTCAGAGGAAATCCCGAATCTTTGGACCAGGAAAGGAGAATAGGAGCACATACAATAAATACCTGTAACTGCTGGGAGCCCAGAGGGGGCCGTGGCCTCTGCCCCTGCCCCAGCAGGGATTGTTCCCCTTCCCCAAGGACTGAGCAGGCTCCCCCAGCCCCTCTGCTCCTGCTGCATCTCCTGCTGGAGGCACCTGCTGCTGCTGGGACAGGGACTGGGACACTCCAGGTTTGTACCCCAGCCCCTCCCTGGCTGCCACGCCATGGCTGGGGAATTCCCAGCCTGCTGGGCAGGTGGGGGCAGAAGGAAAAGGACGGAGAGAAGGAAGAAATGTTGGCTGGCCCAGGCCTGGCACGTCCTGCTGGTGCTCCCGTGCTGCCAGGGGGCCTGGCCCTGTTTCTCCTGTCTGGATGCACCATTAAAAGTTTGATTTTGCTGCCTGCTTACAGCTGAGTGGTTTCAGCCTCCACAGGGCTCCATAAAGACATCCCTGGCTGCGTGGGGGTCCCAGGTGGGTTTGTGGAGCAGGGGGGTAACAACACTTCCCTGGCAAAGGGAGATGGGTGCTTGGATTCTGCCATCCGTGCACCTGGGACGTGCTGACTGCTGGTTTCCAGCACAGGGAAACCAGGTTGGGGTGGCAGGGGCTGAGTTCTGTCCTCTCCTGCAGGCTGCAGAAGGAATCAGAGCCCTCTGCTCCCAGCAAAGCCCAGAGCTCATCCCACTCCCCACACAGAGCTCCTGGGAGTGAGGGGTGGAAGCAGGGTTAGTGGGGGTGGCTGGCACTTAGGGAATGACCAGTGCCCAAAAATCCAGAGATAACAGCTGTGAGAGGGACAGAAACCTGCTCAGCACTGGGCTTTGTCCTGACTCTTTGATTCTTCTGGCTTTTCATAAAAAGGCACATTGGTGATGGGTAAAGGGGGGTAAAGGCCACACTCCTCCTGCAGCAAACACAAAGGCTGATCCAAATTGCTGTAGAAATGAATGTTTGGATTCCCTCCCACCCCAGCTATAATCCCTCTGCCATTCCCAGGAGAGGTTTCAGTGCCCAGCAGAAAAAGGGCACTGCCTTCAGTGCCAGGGTTATCCATCCCTGCACCAAACCACATCACCCTGCTGTTAACACCAGGGGCTGTTCCCTGGGATCTGCCAGGGTGCAAAGAGTCTGGAAAACAACAGAAATGTTGTGCTGGGCTCCCCGTGTGCCAGTGCAAACAGATGGTTCCAGTGAACAACCGTGGCTGGGAGGGTTTTTATCCAAACCTTGTGGAGGGGATCCTTCAGGTGGAACTGAGCATGGAGAACCTGCCAGCAAAGCCAACAGCAGCTCTGTCCAGCTGTGCTTGGAGCAAGGAGGCTCCGGGCTGAGGGGGCTGGAAGCAGCCTTAGCAGCCAAGGCAGAATTGATGACATGGGAACGCTTGTCTGGGTAAAATATATGGAATTTTTAAAAAATTTGTTCTGATTGACTTGTGGCTAGTAATGAATTAAAGCTGCTCTGGAAAAAAACTCATTTTTGTTTGGCTCCAGTGCTGGAGCTGGGGAGGACTGGGCTGGGCTGGGCTGGGCTGGGCTGGGCTGGGCTGGGCTGGGCAAGGCTGAGGTGGCCTCAGGGGCATCATTCCAGGCTGCTGGGGCCAGCCACAGAGGGCTGGGGGCTCCCAAAACCCACACTGTGATCACAGGCAGTGTGTGCAGAGATCCCAATGCTACTACAGGGACATCTGGGGACACAGCACAGGTGAAAGCCCCTTGGTGCCTTGTTCCCACCGGGCTGGGTGTCCCCAAGGGCCACCCCAAGCTGGGCTTTGTGACAGCACAGCCCTCTGGGGCATTTCTAGCCACATGGTCCTGCAGGGATGGACGCAGAGCTGGCTCCACAGGCTCTCTGCAGCCTTTCCCAGAGCCTGGGAAGGCACCCTGGGCATGCAGGGGCTGGGTCAGCCCTCACCTCTGGGTTCAGGCTTCACCCACAGCTGAACAGTGGGGCAGGAGCTGGGGATGCTTTGGTTGGGCTTCTGAGTGCTGAGGAGCTGGGTCAGGGTTTGCTCTTGTTGGACACTCACAGATTCCCAATTTTATGTTGGCTACTCCTCCTTTATCCTCACTCCTCCAGAGTCAGTCAGGGTTTTACTCTGGGCTTCCAGGATTTCAGCCTTTCCCAGGAAATAAAGCTCCAGTCCAAGCACCACAAGGGTTTCAGTGCAGCTTTGCCCCTTCAAATCCCACCCTCCCCTAAATGCTCCAGGAAGAACAAGGCTGCTCAGGCAGCAGCAAGGGAAGGAGGGGATCTCAAGTGTACTTTATTGAGCTAAAAATAAGTTTATTCAAGGAAAACAAAGTCCACATGCAACAAAGCTGCAAGGGGATGATGGCAAAGAGATGATGGCAAAACAAACCAGGAGAAAGTTCCTTTTCCCACACTTTGTGCTGGAACCACAGGAGGGGTGAGGTTCTGCTGCTGAGAAGGGAAAAGTTGTTGGGAAGCAAGTGTGTTATAAATTATATCCTCAGGAAAGCTGGAGTGCAGCAGAGCTCACATTAACAAGGCAGAATTAAAGAGAAGCTCCATCATATGAGCCTTACCCATGGTTCTGCTGGCTTCTTACACAATTAAACTCTGAGCTTGGGGCTGCTCCTGTGGCCTGTTCCTAACCAAATCTGTCCCACTCTGGCCCTGTGAGGCACAGCTAAAATTAGCTGGGCAAGAATTGCACAACCCAGCCACAAATTAGCAGATCCAGAGCGTGATGCTTGACATTGTCCCAGAGTCCTCAGTTCCCACTGAAAAATAAAGCTGGTCTGGAGACTTGGACTTGGCAGGAGAAGGGGAAGCTCAGAATAGATGTGGCTGCCTGCTCTGGGTACGGAGAGTGCTGCCTGAATGGTTTAATTAGCTCGTGTTAATGAAAAGTAAATTTTGAATACTCTCTCCTCCAGATTCTCATCCTGCCAAATGTTCAGATGATGCACTTTCAGATGGTTGAACTTCTCCAAAACCCCAAACAGTTGGAAGCTCCACGGTAGCAACAATCCCAAGGTTCAGTGCTTGACATTGCTTCCATCCCCATCAGGGCAGGTTGTTCTCAGGCTGGAGACCCATGGGAACAAACACTCCTTGGTCCAAGGACCAGGATTGCCTTTTCCTCTGAGCTCAGCTACAGAGACCCTTCATGCAGCCCCGTGTCAGCCTCACACTACTTCCCAAAATCAAAGCTGACATGGAGATGACCCAGACTGGTTGGAGAGTTGAGAAATGTCCAGCAAAAAATACCTGAGAAGAGCCATGACAGGCAAATTTAGGTTTATTTCAGTGAGGGCAACACACCCATTGCCTGGCAGTGCCTGCCCAGCCACCTTTGCTTCCATCAGAAATAAGGGAGGACAAATCCCTTCCCACCTCTTTTTTACTAAAGCCCATCTTCACTTAAAATGGCAGAAAAAAGAAAATGTTTTCTTTCCAAATGAGCAATTTGCACTTTTATTTTCCTCTTTCTAAGGGCATCATTTTTACCCTCTGGCTGTGGGTCAGAAGGAGAGCAGGGGAAGAGGGGCTTTTCTCCCCAGGAGCAGCAGAGCCTTTGGCTTAAGAAATCCAGGCAAAGCTGCTGAGAAAGTGATGCCAAACCTCACCCATTCCAGGGGAACCTCTGAAACCATCCCCTTTGCCTGCTGCATTGCTGGTTTGATTTCTCCTCTGTCCATCTGTGCTCAAAAAAACACCTGGAAAAAGTTCCCCAGGGAAGCATCCAGAGGAGGACCGGTGCTTGAAATCAATACAAAAATTCAACACCAATGCAAGTGCTTTTGAGAGGAGACAACAACTCCATTTCATTTCTTTGTCCCCATTCTCTCTCTAGCTGTGATCTCTGACAAAACAGTGATGAGGGGGTTTCTGACAATAAAATAAATCCAGGGAGTTGGGCTGCTCCCTGTTCCTGGGTTCTGACTGCCCCCTAAGTGCTTGTTCTTAATGGGGGGAAGAAAAATTGGCCCTTTTCTTCTCCAGAGGGCTGGAAATGCAGAAAATTTGTATTTTTGATGCATGCCAAATTCAGCAGAACAGGGAAGAATTTGATTTTTGCTTTCAGGCGACATTTGCTGTATCACTATTTCCATTTATTTGTGCAAGTGTCTTCCCTACTTCTGCTTCTGCTTTCTACTGGCAGTTCATAAAAAGCAGATAAGAGAAACTGCTTTTATTGCCTGCAAACTAATTTTGTGAAATCAATTAACACATTAATGAATTAAGGAGTGTTACCATTTTCACATTTCTTCTCCTTGATAATGCCAAACAGTGGAATTGGAGGATAAAGATTTGCACAGTTTGTTATTGCTGGGAGCTTTGCTAATTATTTTTTCCTGCATTTCTGTCCCAGGAATGCCATCAAACCATGGTGAAGATGGAAAGTACCAAGCAGGGTTTAGTCCCCATGTGAAAAACACTTGAGAAAATTCAAGGAAAAGGCATCCCAGAGAGAAATCAATAAACCACAGCCCTTCAGAGCCTTGTTATTCCCAAAATGTGAGAGCAGAGATGGTGCTGGAGAAAGCAGCTGAGGAGCAGGAGGGGAGGAAAGGAAAATATCCCCCAATACATCATTGCCATGCTGGGAGCTCAGCACAGCGAGGGCTGAGGAATTCCTGACCCAAACCCAGCTCTGTCCCCTGCTCAGTTTCCTCATGACAAAGCTGCAAGTGAATTGTATTTCCCTTCACTTCTCACCTGGCTCCACAGCCTCTCTGTAGGTATTTCCCTGTCTGGAGGGAGCAGGAAGCCAGATTCACACATAAAATTATTTCTTTGTGCTTCTTACAGACCTGGGGGCTTGAGGTTGCTGAGGGAGAAGGGGGATTTGCCTTCCCATGTTTTTTAATTTTAAATAATTGAATAAAAACTCTTCCAGCACTTAGAAGAGAGTTGTTTCCATCCTGATACCCCAGTGAAACACACCCAGCAGAGCATCCACAAATGTCACTCAGCTGGAAGGAAGATGCAAAGAATCCAGAGGGAATTCACAGTGCAGCATTATTTTCCTTTCAGTGGACACACACATCACATCCATCACACAGGGAGAGGGATCATCCTCTGCTGGCTTTGAGGGAGACAATTCCCAGCGTCAGGGGTTGAGGACAAACACCTTTACAGCAACACCAGCACACCTGTGTCCATTCCAGGGGGGAGGATCAGAGCAGGCACAAGCAGAGAAGTGTCTGAATCCCCTTCTCCATCCAGAATTCCCCTTTTGCCAAGTGCCAGGCTCAGAGGGAGCCAGGAGCTGATGTGGGAGAGGTGGAGCAGAAAAATGTGTGGGGTGAGTGGAGCTCAGTGGTGTCTCATCCCTTCAGCTCTGATTAGGACTCTCCCAGTTTCGGTTGCACTTCTTTAAAATGCTCTGGGAGCTGGGAATGGGGAAGCTGAGACTTCCAGGAGCTGCTTCCTAAAAGATTGTGGCTCGGGAGAACTGCCATGGGGGAATTTGGATTGAAAAATCTGCATGACATCATAGCTTTCACCCAAAATAACAAGAAGAAAAGCAAATTTCCAGCAGGCTCAAAGCAGACCATTGATGCTGCAGCCTCTAAGTCAAGGTCAGATCCTGCCCCTCACTCCCAGGAGGAAAATGGGGCAGGAATTCCTTCCCCCACACAGTGGGAGCAGCAATGCAAACCCCAGCAGGGTTTGGGGTCCCCAGCCCTGGCAGGCAGCAGGAGCAGCTGGGAATGTTCCCTTTGCCTGAGCAGGAGCACACAGGCAGCCCCAGCTTTGCCAGGACACCCCCAAAAAGGAAATCTTATGTTGGAGCTCAGAATAATTCAGTTAAATATTTAACAAATATCCATGAGAGGATGGCTCCGCTGGGAAGAGCCACAAATGACCCCAAAGGCTCCAGGTGCACCAGGCACCACCCTCTGAAGAGATAAAAAGGTGCAGGGGATTCTCTAGGAGGAGGTTGCAGGGTCAGCTCTGCAGGTTTTTCACTTTTTCTCTTTTTTTTTGCCTTGCATTTTTTGTCTTTGTCTCTCCTGTGTTGGGTGTCAGCCAAAATTACTGCCCTGAGAAGAAATGTAAGCTCCAATCCAGAGACCTCCAAACAAGATGAGCACTTTGATCTCACCTTTGGAGAGGTTTAATTTCTCCTTCCAACCCCAAACCAACACCTTTCACTACAGACACCTCAAATCTTGCTTTTTAGCAGGTGAAATCTGCCTTTGGGGGAGGAGGGCTCTGCCTCCACAGCCCAGATTCCACAGGCTCCTGTTCCAGAATTTCCTCCCAGTTGCCTGTAGGATGCCACAGGTCTTGTCCAGGCTCTCAGTCCTAAACCAGCACTGCTCCAGGGCTGCTCCTTCCCAGCTTTTGTTATCTCCCAGTCCCTCAGGGCTCATTAAGGGCTTGATTAGACTGTCCCTGGCCCTAATTAATCCTTCAGCTCTCTGGGAAGCAGCCAGGGCTTTTTTAACCAGTGCTCCTTCCCCGTGGCATCCACTCCCTGTTGTGATGTGCAATCTGCAAGGGCTTGGAAAGAAAGCAGGACAGGCACCTCTCCCCTGCTGCTCTTAATTGTTGTTAATTGCAATGGCCAGCACTGGGAGTGCCCAGGGGTGAGGGGACGCTGCAGGACATGGAGATGCAGCCTGGGCTTGGCTTGGGGGGCTGTTTTCCCGAAGAACACAGAGAGGGTTGAGGTACAACCACCACCTGTGGGGATTTCTGAAGGGCAGGAAAGCTCCACACAAAGGAAGAGCCATGGGTAAGACCTGGAAGAGTGAGATCAGGAACATCCCATGCTGAGATCCCTCAGGGATGCACAGGGTGGGATTTTTGGGGTTTGCAGTGTTGCATTAAGCTCTTTTCTGACCCAGAGATGGGGCAACTGAGAGGAGGTTTAAAAGCTTTTATTCCATTTTCAGTCTCATGTGAAGGGTGAGACAATACAGATGTTATAAATCTCATAATCACAATCAGAAGTTACTGTTTCCTAATTACAATACACTATAAGCATTTCTTGGCCTCTCAGCTTTTGCCACACCATGCTGTAAATGCCTTAAAACCAAAAATCTAAAATTAACCCTCGTGGGTCCTAGTATAATGCATCTTTCATAGTTCTTTTTCTCCAAAGTATCTAGTTTTATTTGTAGAGCCATCCTTCCTGCCCTGGATTGCAAAATAATGTGTGTGTTCAGTTCCCATCTGTCAGAGCTGGGGCAGTTCTCTGCTGTTCTTTGGGCACTTTTCTTTATCTCTCCCACAGCCAATCCTCCCTCCAGGAGATCTCTTCTGTTCATGGGCCATTAATTATTAATTATCTTCTGTTCATGGCCAGTGAGTGTCCCTGCATGGCTGAGGAAATTCCATCATCCCATGGGGAGCTGCTCTGCCCAGGGGAGGAGCCAAACATTCCTACCTGGATCCAATCTGACCTGGGAACAGCACAGCAGCCTTTGCCCCCTGCATTCCCAGAGGAGCAGCTTTCTTCCCACTGCATTCCCAGAGGAGCAGCTTTCTTCCCCACTGCATTCCCAGAGGAGCAGCTTTGTGCCCCACTGCATTCCCAGAGGAGCAGCTTTCTTCCCCCTGCATTCCCAGAGGAGCCCAGGCCCATCTCCCCCAGCCCTGGAGCTCCAGAGGAAAACTCCCCCCTTGTGCAGGATCCTGCTCCAGCAGAAGCACAGCTGGCACTGCAGGAGGGCTGAGCCACCCTGGGATGGGGCTGCTGCCACCTCCCTGACACACAGGGTGACAGGGCTGCTCTGACTCTGGCAGTGTTGTTTTGTATTGCTGCATTTTTATTTTATTTCTTTCCTAATAAAGAACTGTTATTCCTACTCCCATATCTTAACCTAAGAGCTCCTTAATTTAAAAATTGCAATAATTCATAGGGAGGGGCTCTACATTTTCCATTTCAGGAGTGGCTCCTGCCTTCCTTAGCAGACACCTGTCTGTTCAAACCAAGATGCTGAAACTTGGTTTCTATTTCCATTTCTCTCTCCACAATGTCTCTCCTATTCCATGGCATTTCTAAGTCAGCATTTTTTATCTCAAGGTTTCCATACAGATGCCCACTAAGTGAGCATAGGTTGTCAGGCTTTCAGAATTCCCTACAAATTCATTTCCCACATTGCAGGGCCAGGAGTTGGACTGGGTGATCCTTATGGGTCCTTTCCAACAAAGCACACTCTGTGATTCCATGACTCCACCAAACCACAGAACATCCCTGCCCCTGTGGGAAAATGAGGGCAACACCTCCATTGGGATGCAGTTTGGGATCCCAAACTGCTGATCCTGGCAGCTGCTCTTTGCCTTCAGAGCTTGTGGGATGGCTGGGGCCAGAGAAATCCAACAAATAAGATGTGTCCCTGCTGTCAGTGCGTGGCAGGATGCAGGGGCTGGTCAGCAGCTGAGGGTGGGAGCTGTAGGATCCCTTGGGGTCACTTTGGGTGGCTGCCACCCCTCGCTGTGACACCGCCTGTCCCAGCAGGGCTGTGGGGACGATTAATTGATTAATTTGGCCACAATTAATTAGCTCCAGCACTGCTGCAGGCTGCGACCTCCCAGCATACTGTCAACCCCAGAGCTCAGCTCGTGACACAGGGCAATTCCAGGGAAAGGGTGAATCCCAGGGGAAGGTGGGCTCGGGAGCTCCAGGAGCCACCCTGTGTCCCCAGCCCTCAGCAGCCCCAAGGGAACAAACAGCTCTGCTGCTTCAGAGCTTTAAGCTTATTCTTAGGAAAAATCTTCCCATTCCTCTGGAGTGACAAAATCAGGGAGTTATCCCATTCCACAGCTGTGGGCTCTTATTGCTGCAGGGGGAAACCTGGGCCTTGCTGAGCACTGGGCCTGCACTGCTAGACAGCTCAGAAACCAAACAAATATTCCATGTTTGCACCATCAAATTAAGAAAAGCCCTGCTACAAGTACTGTTTCAGGGAGAATAAGGCTGGTCCAGAATTGCCTTTTTTTTTTCTTCTTGAGACAACACCAGGAAAGTTGAACTGTCAGAAGGGTGGTGCAACTTTGGCACTACCCAAGAGGCTGTTCAGACCTTCAGACCCTGACGGTTCAGCAGGAAACCTCAGAAGATTTTGTTAATACCAGAAACAAGTAATGAACAGAGACCTGCAAGTGCAGCCCCAGTTTCTAAAGCAGCATTGAGAAAAGTTAGGAAGTGATCCCAGACCAGAACTTGGCTTCCCTTGGCTCTATCACCACGGTGAAGAAAGCCAAAAAAACAGAGGTGCAGACCTTGTCCTGCCAGTGCTGACACTCCTGCTGGCAGGTGCATGACAGGGTCCCTCCAGATCTGTCTTCAAAAGAAAATACTTTTATTTTTGAAAATAGCCTTGGAGTCAAAGCTTTGTGCCCTGCAGAGGACACATCTAAGGAGACCTGGGTTCTCCAAGCAGAGCAGGAGATCCCTTTTCTATGGACCTTATGGCACCTATCCCATTTGCCCAGCAATCCTTCTTGGTTTTTGACACACTCACAGCGCACAGCTACAGGTGGGGGCACTGCTAAATAATGCAAATTATCTGAGTCTCTGTGAACCCCACCTTTGGCTCACAAACTCGGTGTCTCTTGCAGTAACTCTCCAAGACAAGAAGAGATTTTTGGTGCAGTGCTTGCAGGACTTGAGGAGGTCGGGCCCCACCTGTGTCCCCAGGTGTGAGGCATTCTTAGGGCCAGGGCAGATTTGGGATGCAGCTCACGGGGTCGGCAGCCAAGGCTCTCATTATGCAAACAGCTCTGATTAGCACCACAGCCAAGGCCTTCTGCAATCAGGCCAGCTTATGGCTTTAGGCTTCCCACTTGAAGTTAAAAATAGTTGGCCTTTGTTTTACTGCCAGCTTGGGCAGTGGTGACCTTTTGTGTCTGCAGAGTCTCCCCTGTAACATTTAGAGCCCCTTAACATTTAGAGGATGTGCCCAGCCCCAGTGAGCTGCTCCTCTGCTCTCTCCACTCTGCCTCTTCCAGCTCCTGCTGCTTTCCTCAGGACCAGCCCTGCTGGGGAGCACCAGGGAGTTCAGACAGATTTGGAGCTGTCAAACCACGCAGCCACTGGGAAATGCTCCTCTGGCACTTCCAGCAGGTCTGGGCACGGCGCCCGTGCTGTCCCTGTGCTGCTCAGCACACCTCAAGCTGAGCCTGGCTCCCACTTTCTTCTTAGAAACTTGACTTTGCATCCTCTGAAATGCAGAATTTCCACACATCCTTATAGCTCCCTGAGGGATAAGCTGAGGAAGGATCTCTGTGTCAGAAGAACCCACACCCAGTACTCATCCAACACCCATCCCTAAACCTCCCCACTGGGAATTTTCAGGCCTTCAAGGGGTGAGCTGCCATGCAGAGGATGTTTCTTTATGCAGGCTGGGAATATTTAAGGTTTGGCCAAAAAGGAGCATTGCAGAACATCAGTTTTCATAGGCAAACCCCAAACTTTTGCTGGCAGCACCAAAACCAGGTGAGTAGTCCCTCAGGCAGGAAAAACCTCACACTTTGCAGGGAGCCACTGAGGAGTTTGATAAGGAACATGGACAAGAAGAAGTTGAACCAAAATCTAATAATCTGGTATTTTTACTGACCACAGGAAATGAAATTCAAAATACAAAGGCATAACAGACAGTGCAGACAGTGGCAGATGCCTTTATTTTGTCACTTTAAAATGTGTCTATAGGAAGAATTTTCTCAAAGAACCCAAGTGAGAGAAGCATTTATGAGAGAAAAATTGCAAGTCACTTTCAACTCATCCACCTACAATTTCCCACCAGGCTGGATCTTCTCCAAGCAGCTGGGAGCAGTGGGGACCATGACATGTGGTGGCTTCATGCCCCAGTCCATGGCTGAAGTTGGTCCTGCTTTGAGCAGGTGAAGCTTCAGAGGCTCCTTCCAACCTGAGAGCCCTCAGTTACCTGGAGAGGCTCTTAGAAACTCTAATTTCAGAATGTGGGAAATGGATTTGTAGGAATTCTCAAAGCCTGAGAGAAGGCTCTCATAGTGTGACTGTGTATGCAAAGTTTGAGATGAGAATAGGACAGACATTGTCAAAAGAGAAATGGAACTAGAAACAAGTTTCAAAGGATGACTCTACAAATCAGACAACATACTTTGGATAAATAGAACTATGAAAGATGCATTGTAGTAGGACCCACGAGGGGTAATTTTAGATTTTTGGGTTTAAGGAATTTACAGCATGGTGTGGCAAAATCTGATAGGCCAAGGAACACTTATAGTGTATTGTAATTAGGAAACAGTAACTTCTGATTGTGATGGCGTGATTTATAACATCTGTATTGTCTTACCCTTCACGGGTCAGAAAAGGGCTTAATGCAACATCAGAATGCTGTGCCTGCCCCACATTCTTCTGATTTTTCTGCTCTGCCCTAATGGTCACACCAAGAATTCTGGAATGCTCTTTCCAAGCAGTTTGTCTGCTCCTCCTGCCCTCTGTGGGATGAGCTGTTCCCATCATCAGAGGGAGATGGAAGGGCTGCATCCCTGTCCTTTGGAGATGTCACAACTGCATGTTTGGGAAATGAGGGGTGCAGTGCTCCAAGCCTGGCTCTGGGGCTGCATCCCTGTCCTTTGGAGAAGCTGTAACAAAATACCTGGAAAATGAGGGATGCAGCCCCAGAGCCAGGGCTCCTGACAGAGCAGCTGAACCCCCCTGTCCCACCCAGCCCCAGCAGCACCTCCAGTGTCCCAGCTGCTCCAGGCAGCTCTCAGCTCTGGGGTACAAATAAAGACTTAAGGGAGGGATCCCCCCGAGCAGGGCAGTGGGGATCTGGGCTGGAGACTGAGCCCACACAACATCCTGAGCCACAGGACCTGTGAGTCAAAGGAAGTGGGAATGACTGGGAGAAGGATTAGGAGTGGTTGCAAATGAACTGAATTTGCTGAAGACCGCTGAGTTTCCCTGAGCCATCTTACTTGAGACCAAGCATGCAGCAGAGCAGTTCACACAATTCTTATTGCAGGTCAAAGCCAAACAATTCTGTGTAATTAAATTATTTTTTAAAATCCCCATATCCTTCAAAGCCAAACAATTCTGTGTTATTAAATTATGTTTTTAAATCCCCATATCCTGTCCTTGAATGTGATTCTGACAACAGCAGTGGTGGAAATATATCAGCCATTTAATGTAATTCCTTTCAAAGAAACAAGAGTCACTTCAGTTTCTGAAACAAGACCAGGAATAATTTTCTGTGGGAGAAAACAGCCACTGATTATTTGCTGTCATTGACGCAGAAAAACTTCCTCAATAACTCCTGGTGCATGTCAGGCATCAGCCAGAACAGGATGGATCTCAAGAGCATCTCTAGCAGAACTTCTCTGAAGAAAGATCCTCAGTTTTTCCCACTCCTAACTACTGAGAAAATACAAAACCAAGCAAAGCTTCCACTAGAGAAAAGAAGCAGAACATGATACAAGGAAAAGACACTCGATGATGAAAACAGAAGATGCTGAATTAATTCTGTAATGTACAGTGCTGCTTTCCAGGAATCAGGGACAGCTCAAGAGATTCCCATTATTAGGACAAAGGTTAATGCACTGCAGAGTTTGCTCATTTTTCCCTCAGCACAATGAACAGTTACAGATGTGGCTGAAAGGATTTGTGGCCACTGATGCCCTGAACCAATGAAGTGGCCAAGTGGTTCCCAAAAGTGTCTGGCACTGCTGGGAGAGGAGCAGTGTGTGATCCCATGGGAGCATGGGAACTGCAGGGATCTGCCCCTCCCAGGGCTGGGATTACCCAGGACATCCTCAGCCTTGGTTTGGGGGCAGCCAGGTGGCACCTGACAGCCCCTCTGTGCCCCTCTTTGGGAAAAACCCTCCCAGGAGGTTCCCCACCCGCCTGGGTGACTTTCCAGATGCAGTCAGGATGCTCAAATCCTCCCTAATCATCCCAAAAAGCTTCCAAACCTTGAAAGGAGAGCTGTGCCACACAGTTTACACCAAAGTGGAGAACAACACGGGGATTGCAAGAGGAGCCACACACAAGGAAGCAACAGGTGACAAGATTTTAATCACTTGTGTAAAGCACTGAAAAGTCCACGTGGCAAAGGAGGAAAATGATCAGGGGCTCAGTTTGGTTGGTTCTCCACCACCTGCCATAACCAGATTCAATCACTTCCACAGGAAGGAAAAGGGAAAAGATAATAAAAGGGGGAAAAATGAAATCAAGACAGAGGAAAAAGGGGAAAAAGGGTTCTGAATTAGACTGAAATGCTGAGTCTTGCCTGAAGACTGGCCCAGAGAGTTTCTGAGGGAAGCTGACCTAATTTCTAGAAAACAGAATGCCTGAGCAGCCACAATCCACCTGGCAGGATTTACCTGGGCAAGCTGCACCTGGGCACAACCTAATCTGAGGGCCAAAGCATGAATTTTTATAAAACCAGCTGGCAGTGCCTGCAAAGAGCCAGCCCTGGTGGGTCCCTTCACATGCAACACACTCAGCCTGGCAGCAGAGTGGTGGGCTCAGGTGCCCCCCTCTCCTGTCCCTGCAGGGATGTGTTCTTTTAGGAACAAGGCTGTAGAGCCAGGTTTTGGGCAGCCCTTCACTCACTGCCCTGTCAGAGAGGAGCTCTGTGGTTTTTTAATCCATTTTTATATCCATTTTTAGCATTGTTTTGGAGAGGAGCAAACAGTGAACAGCTGGGCTGGGAATGCTCTGGGTGGACAATACTGCATTAAAATCCAAAATCCTCAGACTCTGCTGCACACCACCAGACTCCACTCTCCATTAAAATGAGCACTTTTAACTATTTCCTTCATCCTTGGCTGCCTTCCTGAACAGCTGATTCTACAAATCAGCCCTGGAAACAATGAACCTCCTGCAGCAAACACAAATGTAGGGCTCAAAAACAGTGAGGGGGAAAAAAAAGAAAAATCAAAGCTCTTTACATACATCCTCTGCAAAGTTCTACATTCAGTTTGCCCTACAATTCCTAAAGGGAACAGCCCAAAAGAGAAATAGATAATTGTGCTCCTAACAAACCCCTTCTTTCCACCTAAACATTTTTGTTCTATCCACATCCCCTCTCAGTTTGCAAAGGTTTACTCAGCTTATTCCAATTCCTTCCTTTCCATAGGCATGTATTGCCCATTGCCTTGGGAATTCTTGAGTTCTCAGCACCCCTTATTTCCCAGAACAGGGAACAAGGACTTGGTGAAACTCACTCATAGGCTGGTAAACAGAATAACTTTTCTTCTATTTCCAAAGTGACTGATAAACACACAGATTGCTGTAAGAATTTCTGAACTCTGATCTGAAAATCTTAAAACACTGCTGGCTGAAAGCAACTCTTGGAATTTTGTCTGCCATTGGTGATTTTGCAGGATAAAAACTTGTGCTCCCTCCTGTCTCTCCATGAAATTCTGTGCTGAGCTGAGTAAGCAAAGAGCACCCACTGTGCTGCAAGATGATTTCTGATATACAACATTTTAATTATGAGCAGAAATGGGTGGATTTAAAATGGTAATGCTGCACTCTTCCAGGAACACCTGGGTGAGGAAATCTCTTTAATTAATAATATTCTTGGGTCACATGCTGCTTATGTACATTTATCCAAAGCCCACTCTGCACTTTATTTAGAGCAACAGATTGAAATTTTTTTTCACCATTGTCCACATTTTTAAAAAATAAAATATTTCCCTCTTATGTGGATTAGCTTAAAATAGAATGCAGAATCATTGTAGGTCTTTCCATTTTCATCACGGCCTCACCTTCCCTCTCAATTTTCCCTGTGAAACAGGAACTCAGCTGTCCTGAGAGCTGTGATGTGAGAATCCAGGGCTTCCCTCTGGCTGCCCTGGCAGGTCTGGGACCCTGGCAGGGGTCAGGAACCCCCCTGGACAGAGCCCCCAGAGACACTGTCTGTGATCTCTGCCCATGGAAAAGAGTTTTCAATCTTACAGGATGAATTACAAGCTCTGAGTGTTTGATATAAGTAATTATTAAGTGTGGCACGGGTGCGAAAGTAAAATTTTAGGATTCTAGATAAGGGGTCCAAAGGGGACAAGATGGAGGAAATTGGGTGTGTCTTGTCCTTTTTCTCCTTCTTCATGCCCTCCATGTTTCACTGTGGTGTTGGCATTTTTCTGTTGGTTTAGGCTGGGGACACACTGTCCAACGTAGGTGACAGATATTGGCACGTTATTGTAAATCCAGCACAGGTAGTTTGTGGTATTTAATGTTTGTACCATCCCACTGAGGGCAGAGCCCCACACGCTGCCCTGCAGGACAGAGCTGCGGCAGGGCAGCAGAACATGTTAGAGATAAACAGAATAAACAACCTTGAAACAGCACAGACCAATTATGGCTTCTGCTTTGGCAGCGGGGCAGAAAGACAGAGACTTTCTACAATCTCAGAATCATCAATAGCTCAGATTCTGACACTGTGGGAGAGGCTGGATTTGCTCAGGGCGGGGTGGCAGTCACTGCATTGGCACCAGCAGAGGTGGCAGCCGTGGTGAGAGCTGCATGGCAGTGGGCATTGCAGGGCAGGGCTGCAATCCCTCCCTCCAAACCACCACAGCTCTCCCACCTGCCTTGACTCTGTTGTTCAAGGATAGACAGGGCAGAGGAAAGAAAGGATTTGGGGTTTTGTCTCCTTGCCCTCTGCTCTGACCCAGCCCTGCGAAGCAGCACCACACCCCGTGCTGCTGAATTTCTCACCATCAGCTGTTCTTTCTCCAAAAAGCTTGGGAAGCAAGGATGGGCCAGGCTGTGGGTTTGCCCCTGGGCTGTGCAGAAGGGTGGGAGCAGCAGCAGGCAGGTTCAGCTGTGCTGCTGAGCTCCCTGTGGGATCCCGACCTGTCTGCACTGGGCAGAGGGCACGGCTGGGCACCAACCCCCTTCTGCTTACACATTTTGACTTTGGAAGTTCTCTGTAAACAGACCTGGCCAGTGACTCACAGCCACTAATTCTCCTTCTCACCCTCTAAACAAATCCATTAATCCGAGAGCTGCTGGTTCTGTGCTGAACTCACCTCACCCCATCTTTACTAAATGAGATTTCTTGAAAAAATTTTCCAGCATTCACCGTGGTTTGGTCTGCAATTTCCACCATAAAAGCAGAATAAAAATAGATGGTTGAGAGCATTTCAACCTACAGAGCACTACACTCTGATATTTGTTAACAACTTCATGTCTTTTTCTAGCAGGGATTCCAGAAACTTCCTTGAACACAGTAAACAACTTAAAGCCCAAACTGAGCAGCCAGGCAGCTCCTGTTTTGCAGGGATACCTGCACAGGTTTTTTTACACAGACACAGCTGAGCCATTTCTAAACAGTTTTTGCATAAATCTGATTTTGTCTACTGGAGGAAACCACAGAAAAAAAAAGAGGAAAGACAGACAAACAGGAGGACAGTAAGTGCGAACTTGAGCAAACTTCTCCAGCACAGAGGTGACCATGAGTCTCAAATCTTCTAAGTTTTTAGTAAAATGTGGCAGAGCCCAGACAACCACACCTCCTGCAGGTTAGTAAAACCATGAGTAAAGGATGCCTGTAGGTGCCTGTGCTGCCAGTGAGGAGGGGGCTCAGCAGGCAGAGCTGTGTCCCTCCAGGAATTACAGGATGATGTGCAGGATTTGCAGGTGCCTCGGTGCTTTATCTGAACAGGTGGGAGGATGTGTAAAACAACCAGAACCACGTGTCTGCTCACAGCCAGTGGAGAAAAACAGCCAAAAGTTCTGGGAGTTGTTCCTGCAGGAATTGCAGCATTCCTGCACCAGTCTAGCCTGTGGCAGCGCACAGATAACCACCAGCACTATAGGTACTTGGATTTCCAGCCTGGATTTCTGTGCACTCCACTGTCACACACATCCCCCAGTCCATCAGCCCCCAAGGGGCTGCCTGGAGCTGTTCTGGAGGTGAGGCTTGGAAGGAGAACCCTGGGGTCCTCCAGGATGGCCATGTTTCCTCCCATGGGCCTCCCAACCCATGTCCTCTTGATGCCTTCAGTTTTAGTTTTCATGTTTTCCAGACTCTGTACTGCATTAGGATATAACTCTGAACTTCATATAAAGTGTTGGACAAGTTCTCCTCACAGTTTAGTTAGAGAAAACAATTTGTCTAACTAAACAAATTTCCAGCCCCACAACCAAGGACACCACTGCAGCTTCAGGCCCAAAAAGTGCAAACAACAGGGAATGGAGGAGAGCAATTTGGGAGGATGGGACTGCATCACCTGGAGCTGTAATTGGACAATTAACCCCAAAATGGAAATTAACCCCAAAATGGAAATGGACCAAAACTTATAAAAGTGTGAAAACTCCTGACTTGGGTCCATCTTAGTTGTAGCCTCAGCCAGGCTCTTGCACTGCCCAAAGTGAATCCTGTGAAAGCCTTTTAATAAATCCCTGCTTTAATCCTTTAACCCTGTCCAGCCTCTGTTCCAGGAGCCTCTCAAGACATCACTGTGACCCACAGATCCCCTCCATGGGTCTGCTCTGACCCTCAGGGCAGGTCCCAGCCCCTGGTGCTGCTCAGCAGCTCCGGCAGCCCCAGCCCAGCTCCTTCCCAAACCTCCTCTCAGGTGTGGAATTCAAACTAAAATTATCCAACACCTTGCTTTTCACAGCCCAAGGGAGAATTTCTCTCCTAAAGCAGTGTAGAGCAGCACCTTAAGTGCTGGTTATTTTGAGTCTGCAATGTTCAGCATCTAAACTGGGGAGCAGGGAGCGAGGATTCGGAGAGCCCCTGTGGAGACACACGGCCCCTGACATTTCCAGGCAGTGGGAATGGAGCTGGCATTCTGCAGGGAGCCCTGAATAAAAGCAGGAATCCTCCTGAGCTGCAATGTCTCCATTTCAAGTGGAGTTTATCCCCTAAAGTCTGGCTGATCCAGCATGGAGATTCAGCAGTGGGGCTCTTCAGGAGCCACAGAGGGTCTGGGATCTGGGATCATTGGGATATAAATGGATTTTTTTGCCTGGCAGTGTGATCCGTGCTGGAAGAGAAGGAATGGGAGCAAATCTAAGCAAAATTGTAGAGCTGAGCCCAGACAAAATATAGCGGGTTAGGATGTATTTGCAGCAATGCAAAAATAGATTCCAGAGGCTGAAATGTGTCTGCTAAAATTACATTTTTTTTCTTACAGGAAACTTCCTTCAACAAAATGCTGTCTGAGATTTTTGGGGTAATTTTTTACTTCAAACAGGACTAATTTCACAGAGATATGGATGTCTAAAAAAAGAAACAAACAAAAAAAGGATTGAAAGATTTTCAATCTAAGCTTGCTCTCTAAAGGCAAAGTTCTAAGTTGAGAGGCAGTTTCCAACCACCCCCTCTAAATGTCACTTCAGCTTTTTGTATCCTCTGTTTTTAAAATTAGCACTGGGAGTGTATTACATCAAATATCTGCCCCAGCATTCCAGAATGGTGCTGAGGTCAATTAATATTTGTACACTTCCCTTTTCAATGCATTTCTGCCCAGTGCTGAAGAGGACGAGGAGATGAGCAGGAATTAGAGGGCGTTTGAAGTGGAGTCTGAGCTCAGAATTGTGTATTTGCACTCAGGCAGAGAATGGAAATAGTAATGGGTGACCTAAGCCTCCCCTCAAGATTAGCCACTGCAGCAGAAATTCTAAATATAGAACTGAGCAAGGAAAGACTGAGAATTACTCATAAAACTTATCTGATGCATACCTGGTACCTCCCAGGAAAGAATGGGGGTGTTGCACACCATTGGAAGCTGTTTAGAAGCTGCTCAGGAAACTTTTGTGAGCTGAAATGAAGAGGTAAAGTTGCTGAAAAAATTATTCCTTTGACTGAGACTTCATTGTTTGAAACCCTGCAACATTGGACCCAGGTTTTAAGGAAATGTTAATTGTGGCCAATTTTGTAGCTTCGCTCTGCAGCTTGCTAAGAAATTAAATGTCACCGTGTGCCTGAATGTGCTTTCTGAGAAATGAAGCTCTCTTGAAGTCATTTAAATTCCTAATCTTACTGAGCTTAAATGTTGTTCCTTGAAGTGCAGGAATAATTTAATGAAGTACAGAGTATTTCTGCATGGCACATCCAAAATGTCCATCTCACCAATCTTTTATCACATCAGTTTTCTGTTCCCACTCCGGTTTTAAATGCAGTGACCCTGAAATGTTGGAGCTGAGGTCCTTAGGGCAGTGAGCTGTTTATCCTGGATTTTAGAGGGCAGATTTGGCCCCTCTGGGGATCTGCTGGGATAGTCCCATGGGACAAAGCCCTGGGGGAAGAGGGGCTGGGATGATATCCAAGGATCAGCATCTCCAGGCTCAGGAGTGGCACATCCCAGCAGAGGAACACAGCCCCAGCCACACCCCAAAGGCAATCAGGGATTGGGGAAGGGTAGGAGAATCTGAGACTCAGTGCCACCTCAGGAGGAGGGCAATGATGACCTTGCTGTTCCTATTTAAGAGCTCAGGAAACTCCTTTACAGCTGAGCTCTGTCCCCCCAGCCCTGCCCAGTTACCCCAGCAGTGCCTCACTTCCCACCCTGCTTCCCCATGGGTTCTCCTCAGCTCATCTGTAAAATATTCCATGGATTTTTTGGGCCAGTCCCCACCCCATCCCCGCTTCCTTCCAGCCCCGCTGGAGCCGTGCTGGCAGCCCTGGAAGGAAACTGGCAGCGTCACAATGGAGCTTTATCAGCCCAAACCTGGAAATATTTCCTTTCAACGTGACCCCAAGTCAGTTCCCACACCAGGCTGCTCAGGGCCGCCCTCTCCTCCTCCAAGTCAGTCCTGAGGTCTTTTGGGACTGTCAGCCACCAAAAAGGGGCATTTTCCCTACCAAGGCAAAGCTGAGTTTAAAACACAAGCCTAACAAAAAAATCTCTGCCCAGGAACTCATCCAGCCAGGAAGGAACAGGGGGAATGTTGGGTGCTGAAACAAAGGTGAGCTAGACCTTCAATTCATCCCTAGATCCTAAATTCATCCCTAGATCCCAAATTCATCCCTGCATCCCAAATTAATCCCTACATTCTAAATTAATTCCTAGATCCTAAATTCATCCCTAGATCCCAAATTCATACTTGGATCCTAAATTCATTCCTAGATCCTAAAGTCATCCCTAGATCTTCAATTCATCCCTAGATACTAAATTAATCCCTGGATCCCGAATTCATCCCTGGACCCTGAATTCATCCCCAGACCCTGCCCAGATCCTGTGCACAGTGGGGAGGGCTGTACCACTCCACATCCCCGCATGGAAGGGTGGCTCCATCCCCATCCTGCCAGGGACAGGAGCACCAAGGCTGCACAAAGCCACCCCAGCTCCTGCTCCTGCCCTCAGCCCTCCTCTCTCACAGCTGCAGCCAAATCCCAGCTCCAATGCAGTTTCCCCTCTGAAGGCAGCAATTTATCCCCAGCTCATTCTCAGATCATTTTCTCCCCTGTAAATGAAACCCAACCCGGGCTCCTTGAGCACCCAATTCCCTCAGACAAGGCAGGGATGCTCTGCTAATAGAGGCACAGGGATGGCAATTGCCACACAAGTGGGAACAGTTCTCATCCTTTTAGTAATCTACTAGCAGCACAGGTAGAGATATTCCTAAACTCTGATTTTATCACGATGACATCAGTATCAGAGACATGTTTTTCCTGAGGCTAGACAGGAGAGAAGGGAAGATATTGTGTTTCCTTGGCTACCTTTCATCTGCCCTTAAAAACATAATTTTCCTTTATTAGCTGGTTTCTTTGGTTATTGCAAGTAAAATAACACATCCTGAGCCCTGGTAATAACTTGTATGTTGGTGGCCTTCCCCTTTCTCTCCCTGCTCTGCACAGATTTCCTGGTTTCCTTCTCCTCCTCTCCATGTTCCTCTCCCCACCTCTCCCTCCACATTTTGAACGAGGAAATTTTGTTTTGTTTGTTCACAAATAGGAGGGAGAAAATATTTAATGAACAGGTGATGTGCAGGGACAGATTTTGACTAATTGCCAAATTCCTGTAACAGCAATGATTTTTCAGCTGGAGCTGGGCTGGTCCTCAGGGGATGTTGAACCCTCCAGAATTAAATTGCTGCTCATTGATCATCCCACCCCAAAAATCCTCCCTGTCTCCTCTTGTCCCTGGGAATAGGAAAATCGTGGCAGAAGCAAATGAGCTCTGTCTTGTTGACACATATTGAGCTAATCAAAATTCACTAATTTTGTCCAGATTGGAATTTAAAGATATCATCTTTTTTCTTTTTTGCTGCTGTTTGAAATGTAGTAGTTTTGAATAAACACTGCTACTGCCCTTAAATTATCATTATCTAGCACAAATCAAAGCTCCAGGGGGGATTTAGGGAGTACAGATTGGGAAATGAATCCACATGGAACTGCTGGGCAGGCCCTGATCCTGTCCTGGCCCAGCCCAGATGTGCTGGCACCACAGCAAGGACAGCAGGTAAACTGTCAAAGGGGAAAGAATCCTTATTTTTATTTTATTTTTGTTCTTCAGCCCACAGAAAGACCATCTGCAGGTTCACTGAAAATTACTTTTCAGGCAGTCAGGTCCTTCAGCATTGAAATTCTCGATGTTTTGTCCACTTGGAGAGAGGGAAGCAAATCTTGGGTTTTGTCTGTGCTCTGATTATCCCAGGCACTCTTCTTCTCTCCTGGCAATCCTGGGAAAATCAGTTTCTGTCTGGAAAGATCATTGCTGCAGCTGCTATCAGCTCCTGCCATATTTCAGGTGAATCAGAGGGACCTCTCCATGTTTTCCCCTGGCCATGCTGGCTCTTCCAGCTCTGTGCACATCATGGCCCTGCTCAAACAGGAGCTGCTCTAAAAAACTCCCTCATCCCTCATCCCTCATCCCTCATCCCTTGGGCTCCAGGGGCTCTCACACCCTCTGGATTTCTGGAGAGAACTGAAAAAAGGTGCTGGTTTTTGCACAATGCCTCCAGACTGGCCAGGATCACACCAGTGAGATATTTAAAAATACAATTATTTATAAGCAACATGCAAATGGAGACCTTTTTAAATATATGCTCCACAATAGCCCCAGATGAATTTGCCACCATTCCCCTTCCAGTGTCTAGATAAGAACATGCTGCTGTTCCTGCTGGACGGAACGTCCTTCCTTGGACATTCTCCACTTTAGGATGAGAAATATCACTTTTGGGATTGGACATTCTCAATTTTGGGATGAGAAATCTCACTTTTGGGGTTGAACATTTTCCATTTTAGGATGAGAAATCTCACTTTTGCCTCTGGGGGCCTGGCTGGGAAAGGTGGGTTTTTCCAAAGGAAGGAAAACCTGCCGTGTCTTTGGAGACCTCATCTTCTTCCTTGTTCTGCAAGGACCCACCCAGAAGGCAGGAAAATTGTTAGGATAACAAAACTGGGGTTTTCCTCTCGTGAGTGTTACTCTTTAAATTTCAGATAAGAGCCTCGAGGTGGTTTTGCTGAGGTTTTTGTGCCCTGCTAGAGAACACAGACAATCAGCTGGTGGATGTTCCCACCAGAAGGAGCAGTGGGCACACAGTCCAGCTGGGCTGTGTCAGATTATGCCCTTTTCTGACCCAGACATGGGGCATCTGAGAGATATTTGAAAAACTTTTATTTCATTTTCAGTCTCATGTGAAAGGTGAGACAAAACAGATGTTATAATTTACCTTATTACAATTAGAAGTTAACTATTTCTTAATTACAATACACTATGAGCGTTTCTTGGCCTATCAGCTTTTGTTATACTATACTGCAAATGCCTTAAAGCTAATCATCTATAAAAATTAAATATTAAAAAAAACCTTAATACCTTATAGTTAACTAATCCCTATACAAATACCAACAAATTTACTTAAAAACTATAATATAATAAAAGTTTTTAAAACTTAAAAAACTTTATAAACTTTTTCTACAAACACATTTCCCACAGGGCTGCACAGGGATGTGGGGATGCTGTCACAGCAGGGACAGCCCCTCACTGGAGGTCCCACCTGGGCAAGTTTTGGGGTCCCCAGGACCAGCAGTGGTGCCTAAATCCCTTGATCCTGCTCATCCCTCCTTTACACCACTCAGCTGCCCAGCCTGTATCATCCCACTGCTCATATATGCAAGACGAAAAACTGCAGGAACAAATCCAAACCAAACTGTGGGCTGTGGATTTGCCCATCCTCAGCCTGGGACTGCTTTTCTGCCAGAGGACTCTCCTCCAAGGCACGCTTTGTGTTGCTGTCAGGAGCACTCCCTGCTGATTGGAGTGGCTCTGAGATGATCCCACAGGAACCACTGCATTGGGGAATTTCCCTTCATAATTCCAGACCTGATCATTGAGAGCAGACGTGATGCAGACACAACTGGAAGTAAACAGAAGCAGAAGTCAAGCCCAAGGTGAAGGCCAAATACAGGCAGATTTCAAGATAAAGGAGCTGTCATGGGGTTCTTTTTAATAAGTTACTTTTCCACTCAGGAAATCCTCAGATATTCTGTGGCTGATCACTGGGGTTGTGAAGGGCATCCCAGTTTGCATCAGCCTTGAACAGGAAGTAAATAAATGCAGATTATTCTTTTTTTTTTTTTTTTTTTTAATTCTAAGATCTTGTAGCAAAATGACACATTTGTTTTTCTCTGTTTTAAGCTTTCTGAGCGAATTTGCTGAGGCTTTATTGAAATGCTGTTCAGTTACATCTGACCTGCTGTCACTGTACTGCCACAGAAACTGGGGGTGAATCTGACACACAGGGCTTAGAGCAGCTCCTGCTTCCTCAGCCTGTGATTCCTTTGTGAGGGAAAACCAACACGCGGAATTTGTGAGCTCTCACCTGGGCTTCCCCCTTCAGCTGTGATGGCTGCAAACTTCTCTGTCCCATGAAAACTGAGCCTCTGGCACACCCTCCTCTCTGCAGGACACACCACCAGACAAACACGAGTGCTCATGAGACCCTGCACTAAGAGATGCTCAAAGCAACGTTCTTCCCAGGGAGGAAGTGCCACACTCAGGGTGTGATGAGCCATGGTCTTGGTTTGAACAGACAGGTTCTGCTAAGGCAGGAGCCACTCCTGAAATGGAAAATGTAGAGCCCCTCCCTATGAATTATTGCAGTTTTGAAATTAAGGAGCTCTTAGGTAAAGATATGGGAGTAGGAATAACAGTTCTTTATTAGGAAAAAAATAAAATAAAAATGCAGCAATAAAAAACAACACTGCCAGAGTCAGATCAGCCCTGGCACCATGTGGGTCAGGGAGGTGGCAGCAGCCCCATCCCAGGGTGGCTCAGCCCTCCTGCAGTGCCAGCTGTGCTTCTGCTGGAGCAGGATCCTGCACAAGGGGGGAGTTTTCCTCTGGAGCTCCAGGGCTGGGGGAGATGGGCCTGGGCTCCCCTGGGAATGCAGTGGGGAAGAAAGCTGCTCCCCTGGGAATGCAGTGGGAAGAAAGCTGCTCCTCTGGGAATGCAGTGGGAAGAAAGCTGCTCCTCTGGGAATGCAGTGGGAAGAAAGCTGCTCCTCTGGGAATGCAGTGGAAGAAAGCTGCTCCTCTGGGAATGCAGTGGGAAGAAAGCTGCTCCTCTGGGAATGCAGTGGGGAGAAAGCTGCTCCTCTGGGAATGCAGTGGGGAAGAAAGCTGCTCCTCTGGGAATGCAGTGGGAAGAAAGCTGCTCCTCTGGGAATGCAGGGGGCAAAGGCTGCTGTGCTGTTCCCAGGTCAGATTGAATCCAGGTAGGAATGTTTGGCTCCTCCCCTGGGCAGAGCATCTCCCCATGGGATGATGGAATTTCCTCAGCCATGCAGGGACACTCACTGGCCATGAACAGGAGATAATTAATAATTAATGGCCCATGAACAGAAGAGATCTCCTGGAGGGAGGATTGGCTGTGGGAGAGATAAAGAAAACTGCCCAAAGAACAGCAGAGAACTGCCCCAGCTCTGACAGATGGGAAATAGAATAGACACCCCCAAACCATATCTTACAACCCAGGACAGACATGAAAAAAAGCAGAAATGGAGAGAAGAGACCATTGTAAAGTGTGGTGGCCAGCCAGGTTTATCACTGGCTCTGCAGTTTCCTACAAGCATTTGTAGGGGTGGGGTGAATCCCCTCCAGTTTGGTGTCTTGCTACAGCTCTGTCCTGGGCTGGGCTGCTGGCAGCAGGGCCAAGGCTGCTTTGGGAGGCCCTGACACCTTGTGCAGTTGCTTCAGTGAACCCATTCTCTTCTAAAAGAAGTCCCATTCAGCCCCATTCTCTTCCAAAAGCTTCCCTAAATCATCCTTCCAATGCGTTGTAGAGATAGACTCAGCTTTGCAATGTTGATCTTCTTTGGGATCCCTTTAATTGTAATTTTCTGGCTGGCAGCCTCCCTGCCAATAATCACAGGGGAAAGAATGGTCACAGAAGGAGGAAATTCATTCCTGTGGTAACAGAGCCAAAAGTTTTAAGCCCTCCTCCAAACTGTGCTACACATACATTTCCTTTTTGCAGGGCAAACCATTTAACCTCTTTACCTGTTTGTCCTCATCTCCAAAATGAGGAAGGCAGAACTGACCCAGTTCTTATTATAAAATCAAATGGTTTCAAAGCATTTTGAAGTCATTAAATAAAAGGCCGTGCAGAAGGACGATGCGTTGCTCCTGCTGGAACACATAACAAGAGGTAAAATAGGAAATCAAGGGAAAGCTGAAATCCCTCCTGAAGCTTTTAAAGGTTCAAGCTCTGCCTTCAGATTGCAGTGTGAGAAGTGTCCTGAACATGCTACATGTATTTGGGATGAAGAAGTAACTGAGTTGACAAAAAAGCAGCTGCCTGTCTCTGCTTGGAGAGGCTTTCACACCTCGATAGCAGCTCTTGCCTTGGTGACAAACAGACACAGGTCTGGGGGAGGTTTGGCTTCTCTCATGAAGGCTGCCTCAGGTGAGGATCTGACTCAAGGTTTTGTTTTGCATTTTGTTTTCCCTTCTCCTTGTACAGCTGAAGTTATTACACCATAAAGCTGTTCAGGATGGAAGGGTGGTGCTGAAAAAGCAGTCTTGAGGTACAGGGGGTTGAATTCCGCTCTTGGACACCAGAGCAGAGCTCACATGAACAACTTTTAGAGGGTGCTTGGCTGCTCCATCGTGTCCAGCCTTGCTGGAAAATGAACATTTAATGCTCCCCTTCAGCCTCAGCCACATCTGCCTGCATTTGCCTTAGAACAAGGCATTGCTGCTGCTGCTAGAAATTCATTTAGGGATGTGTGGGTGCTGTTAAGGTCAGGATCTGGGTATGAGACCTTGACTTGTGTGTAAAAAACACCCTTGGAAGAGCTGGTAGGAATTTCTAACTGGAAGAAGCTGGAAGAGTTGGTAGGAACTAGAGGAAGGTGAGAGAGCCAACCCCAAGATCCGGATTTTAACCTGAGTATGAAATGAAATGAAATCTTGTATGATCAAATCAAGACCCTGAAGTTCAAGAGCAGGAGCCACACAGATATTCCTTGCAAGCCCTAAGACAGCACAGAGACTTGGTGAAGCTGCTCTGGAGGCATTTAACAGGGGGAAAAGATGATCCTAAGATATGGAAAAAGAAGCCAACTTCTTCTGAATTCCCCAGAGATAACCTGAGCACAATTTCCACCTGGACACAAGCCCCAGATCTCCTTCTCCAGTCTCTGCAGAGCTGACCTGGTGATCCTCAGTGCATTTATTTCAGTGGGATTTACATTTTTAATACAGTTCATTGTTCTCCTGGTGGGACTTCCAGCATTAAAGTGTTTATTGATCCTGAGGAAAACTACCTGCCATGACAGAGGAAAGAAAATTAAATGCAACATCGATGCTGCTCATCTACAATCCTCCTGAAGGAACTGTGTCTATTTCTCTGTGAGCAGGAGGTGTGCTCTGTATTAATGTCCTCAACCCAAGTCCGGGATTTCATTCCTCCCTCCTCTCTCACTTCCCCTCTCCCATTATCAGACAGCATCTTGGGCAGGAAAATGTTTTATAGGATTCTCGTTTTTCCCCGAAGAGAGGAAGACAATTATGACTGTGTCTCCAAGATGAGAAGCTTTTCCTGTGTATCCCTGTATTTAGCTCGCTGGAGGCTGCTTTGTTTAGGCTTTGGGGTTTTTTTCCAGGATGTTGTCTGCCACCAGGGAATCTTGCAGCCCATGGATCACACAGCTTGGGTGCTCTGAAAGCTGACCTGGAGCCACTTGGTTCAGAGCAGGGGAGTTGCTTTATCCGTTGCTGGAAGGATGTGGAATATATTTATAATCACTGTGTGCAGCAGCATCTCCACCCTATTCCCACCAGTAAACACGGAACTCGGAGCAGTTCACCAAACAGGGCTTGCCAAAAAACAACCACAGCCAGGAGTCACCTCAAAACAGGCTTTTCATGGGAATTCTGCACAGGGCTGGGGTCAGGCTCTGGTGTCACCCCTCTGTTACAAGTTCTGGAGAGCCTCCAGAGGCAGGGCAGTGTGTGGAGCAGGATGGAGAAGGTGCTGGGGTGAGGGGATCCCAGCAGCAAGGAGCAGAGCCCAGGCTGGGCTGCAGCTTTGGAGGATTTTTCTGCACAATCTTAACCCATCTTCAGAATCACTTTGATGGACAACACTCCAGGGCTTTTTCAGCCCAAATGATTTTTAAATTGTTGAGATGAAGTGAGCCAAATACCTCAGATGACATTCCTGGGCGGCTGGAACTTTGGTTTCTTCCAGTTGGTGTCAAAGCCTAATATTTGTTTAAAGCCAGGCTTTATAGTGCTCGTTATTACATTTAAATATTTCCTTTCCATCTCAGGGAAGCTGCCAGCTCATCTTAGCCAGATGTGACTCCTGCAGCCTGAAGTGATTGCCTGGCCACATGGAGCCCATTTCTGGGACAGAATGAGGAGAACTCTGAGTGATTTCTGCACTGCAGAGCCAGCCAAGGCTGAGGAGCTGCTCAGGGCAGCAAGTGCTAACAGGATCATCTGTTCCAAAGCCAAAATCTGCATCCAGGGAGCAGCAGTGGCTTCATCACCCCCGTGGGAGCTGAGGGCTGGCCTGGCTGACACACAGGGGACACCCAAGCGGGGCTGGGAGCTTGTCCCAGGAACCCCCACCCAGGGAAGAGGGGAGGGAGAGACCCACAGCCCACAGTTCTGAAAAGGAGCTGGGTTATTCCAGCTCTGCTCACCTTTCTGAATGGGTGGTTTAGTGCACCTGAGGCATCCTTAATTCCAGGAATTGATCTACTAATCAATAAACAGCATCAGGGATGGTGAGCACGTGCTCTTGGGGCTGCTGGGGAACCACCAGAGGACATTGGGGGAGGGACAGTGCCAATGGACAGAAGGAAACAGCCCTCCATGAGGGATCAGACAGCTCTCTGTGAGGGATTAAAGAGATCTCCATGAGGGATCAGACAGCTCTCCATAAGGAATTAATGAAGTCTCCATGAGGAATTAATGAGATCTCCATGAGGGATTAAAGAGATCTCCATGAGGGATTAAAGGTATCTCCGTGAGGGATCAGACAGCTCTCTATGAGGGGTTAAGGAGATCTCCATGAGGGATCAAAGAGATCTCTGTGAGGGATCAGACAGCAGCAGAGGTCGGTGGGTGAGGTGTGATGTGGGGGATCCCCCAGAACAGGTCACTCCTGACATCTGCCAACCAACCTGCAGATCCTGCACCAGAACCAGTGATAATTGCTTTGTGATTAATGTGGAATGTCAGGAAAAGTCACCGTGGGGCAGGAAGGGAGGGTGGAACGTGTAAGTGGAAATAAATCCTGTGGTGTTTTTAGATCAAAACAGGCCTTGGAAGTCCTGTGAGCACTACAGACACATACCATTTATAGAAACAAACAAAAAGAACGTACTGCAGAAATATTATGGAAACCTGATACAGAATGTATAAAAATACTAAATATTAAATAGATAAAATACATCCCAGGCCTCGAGAGAAGTTCTGCAGTTCTGCAGGCCCAGCCCTAAGGCTGGTACAGCCCTAAGGGGTCTCAGCCACCTCCAGACCCTGCACAGAGGACAGGCTTTGGAGAAGCCCCTCTTGCAACCAGGAGACAGAGCTCTGTGCACAAGAGTCCAAAACCTCTTTGGGAGGAAGGCCACAAAGTCCATGGCTGCTGTCCCAGCTGGAAGAATTCGGTGTTTATTCAGTTTCCTTCTTCCACGTCAGTGATAAAGTTCTGGTACATCTTAGAAGGCAAAGTAATCCCATTTCCCAGCTGACCCAGACACACAGCTGGACTCTACCTTGAAACAAACCCAAAAGCCTGACACCAGCACCTGGCACCTCCACGCAATTCCAAGAGCCAAAGTCACCAACAGCTGGAGTCAGCTCGGCTCTCGGGCTCTGGTGTGAGCTCCCCACAGAAATCTGGGAGGCTCCAGCTCTGGGAACACAAACCCAGCCCTGTCCTTCCCCTTGTCCTGTGGGGCAGAACATGTTCCAGCTCCTGCTGGAGCCACAGCTGAGATCCCAGTGTGCAAAGCTGGAGTTGCACCACACTCCATGGGAAAGGAAGGAAAGGGAAAGGGAAAGGGAAAGGGAAAGGGAAAGGGAAAGGGAAAGGGAAAGGGAAAGGGAAAGGGAAAGGGAAAGGGAAAGGGAAAGGGAAAGGGAAAGGGAAAGGGAAAGGGAAAGGAGCATCTTTATGCCCAGCTGATCCATGGAACAAAGTTATCCCAAAATCTCATGCCAGTCAGGAGCTTGGCAGGGCTGCTCACACCAGGGGAGACTCCAGGCTTGCACAGAACTCCATAAAAACCTGGGAATGTTCTGTCCCATGGTGTCAATCACTGCACATTTGGCTCAGGGAGCAGATGCACCAACAAGGCAGAACACTGGGTTTGATCCTGATCTCAGCCCCTGCAAGAATTCCTTTGTTTCTGTATCTCCTCAAGAAGGGCTCTGTGTGTCATTTGAAGAATATCTGGTTTATTTATTTCCCATCTTTTCATCCCTGCTCTCCATTTTTATAGATCTATTGGCATAGGAGCTGGATACTTCAGCAAATGAGGTTAACCTCTGACCATAAATTACTGCTCCCTCAGGAGGAAGTGGCCATAAAAAAGGAAACAGCCACAACTCCAGCGGAGAGCAGCAAAGGCAGAGAGAGCCAGGGCTGTACAAATTACAAAACCACCAGCCCCTGAAACCCTTACCAGGGCTGGCCATGCAAATAATAAAGTGTGACATAAACACACACAAAACTGGACTCAGCCTGGCCAGAACAATCATTTGGATGCCAAGAAAAATAAGCAGCTTTCCCATTTTCCCTGGAGTTTCCTATATAATGGCTCTTGGGGACAGCACGTGGCCAAAGACCACAGGCAGCTGAGGAGAGAAATGATCTAATCATCTGTAGCATTGCTTTTAACTGTCATGGCATGCAGGAATAGAAGGCACAACAGCCCTTGGTAACAGTGGCCAGGATAAAACCTGAGGGGTTTTTTCCACTCTGGTGAGAGTGAAAACCCAGTCAGGCACAATATCAGGTGTCCATCGTTATTTCCATGGCAGAACTGTGGGCTCACCCCACAGTCTGTGGCTGGGATTTACCTCTGAGAATTTACATGCTCATCTTGGGAGTGTTTAAAAGAATGAGAAAGAGATAAACAACTTCTTTCTCTTTAACTCATCTCTGAGGCACCTCAGGCTGAGCTTCAGAACGTGGAGGGACCCTAAAATTGCTGCCACTGGGGTGAGAAGTTGCACAGGTGAGTTGATGGAAGGGAGAGGAGAGAGGATGGAATTCTGCAGGGCTGTGGCTGGGGAGATGAGGTTTCTGGGTGAGGGGTTCAGGTCTTTGCCTGGGGATGTCCTGCACAAGTGGCTTTCTCAAGCACCCTGCACAAAGTGTGAGCCTGGGTGAAAAGAAACCTGAGCTCAGCACGGGAATAAACAGACCCAGCCACTTGGAAATTTGTCTCTCCTAGATAGCTTCAAAAATGTTTTCTTCTCTGCTTCTCATTTTCTTGGCTGCTGAGAAGCTCCCTCTAGTTCTTTTAGAATATATTATGGGTTTATGGGGACTAAAACTTTCTCCACATCAACATCCTGGCCAGCTCCACCACTCCTTAGATTTTTTGTTCCATAGGTGCAGAGGAATTGCTTCTTTTATCAGCATCAAGTTAGAAACTCCATTGGAAAATTAAAAAAAATATAACAATAAGGTGAGATGGAACAGCTTCAATACTAGCAATGGCTAAGGAAACTGTGAGTTTCCAGTCTGAGCATGGGAATGATGTAGGTCTTTAAATTCAAGGAGGTGAAGAGGCAGTAAGAGCTGCACTGAGAGCCGTGAGGAGCAGCAGATGAAACCAGCAGGTGATATGCTGGAAAGAAGGCAAAGGAGAGGTTCCTGTGTGCACCTTGCTCTGGAAAACCTTGCTCTGGGTGTTAAAAGCATCACGTGCCCTCAAGAGGAGCATGGGGAAGGTCACAGCAAAAAAATCAGGATTATTCAGCCAAAAGACAGCACCTCTCTGGCAGCTTGTGCCAGGCTGGGAAAGCAACCCTGGAAAAGACAATTTCCTCACTGCCCTCTTCAAAGCCTCCAGTCTGAGCCCCTGGCAGCGGGGTGGTGGACTGGATGAACCTCTGACAGGATCCACTGTGGGTGATCTTATGTTCTGAAATGTTTTGGTGCTGAATGGAGACATGACTGGCAGCTGCCTCTCCCTCTCCCATTCCTGGGTTCGGTTCCCAGCTGAGCCTTTATTCCCTGCTATCCTCAGATATTCCCTGCTATCCTTAGATATTCCCTGCTATCCTCAGATATTCCCTGCTTCTCCACAAGCATCCACAGGCAAGGTCTTAAACCTGCCTGTCCTCCCTGGCTGTGCAGAAGGCAGGAGGAATGTGGGAGCCAAAGGGAAGGTTTGGTGCCTTTCTGCTGGGAGCAGCTCTGTCCCTGCAGCTAGGGGAGCTGGCTGCTCCCATGCTCCTGGCTCTCCTGATTTCCAGCTGCTAAATTGCATTAAAGAAAGGTAGGAGTGCAACTGAATAACAGGACTTTTCAGTGGGAGCAGCTGCTATGACTGCCAGAGGGACGTGGCCCTTGGAAAGGAGCCTCATCCAGGGTAGGGAAGTGCTCACACTCACTGTTAAAATGAAATCCATGCTTTCCCTCCTTTTCCAAACCATTTTCCCTACCTTGTTTTTGTGTTTGGTGGGGGTGGAGGAGTGACATCAGCACTGCTGTGAGATTGAAGCAGTAAATAGTTCTTTATCACCACAACATTGCAGACCATTGCAAAATCCCTGCAATTGCTGTGCAGGTCAACACTTGTAATAAGCTACTGCCAAACTGGATGGCAAAAAACAAAAATTAGAAGCTTTCCCTTGTCATCTAGAGGCACTGCTTTCTTGATTCAAGGAAGAGGACAAAGAACAGTGAAATCACACAGAACTGAGCTGTGAGGATGCCATGACATTACTTGTCAAAAGGACTTCTAAAATCCAGCCTGGTTTTCCAGGGCGAGGAGGAGGGGTCTGAAGGATGCTATTATTTTGTTAAGGAAGCCATTATTCTATTACATGTTTTTGTCTCAGCAACAGTGTGGCCAGCAGGGAAGTGCTCAATGCCACACATCCAGTGCTGGGGGCAGTTCAGGAATGGCATTTTGGAGCTGGAGCGTGTCCAGGGAAGGGAAGGGAGCTGGGAAGGGGCTCAGCAGAGGCTGAGGAGCTGGGAAGGGGCTCAGCCTGGAGAAAAGGAGGCTCAGGGGGCCCTTGTGGCTCTGCACAGCTCCTGACAGGAGGGGACAGCCGGGGGGATTTGGGATCTTATCCCAGGGAACACGGACAGGAGGAGAGGGAACGGCCTCAGATTGTTCCAGAAGAGGCTCAGGTTGGATATTTGGGGAAATTCCTTCCTGGAATGGGCTGTACAGCCCTGGCACAGCTGCCCAGAGCAGTGGTGGAGTGTCACAGGGATGTGGCACTTGGGGACACAGGGCAGTGGTGGCCTGGCAGTGCTGGGGAGTGTTGGACTCTGTGGTCCCTGAGGGCTTTTCCAACCACAATCATTCAATGAATCTCTGATTCTGTTGATTATTCAGCCATCAAGCTCTAGCACTTTGATGTTCCTGGAGCAAACAGAAAAACTCTTCTAGGAGAATTTCCAATGTTTTAGCACAGGCTGATAACTTCAGTCCACAATTTGGGACCAGCAGCCCACTCAGACAACTCCTCTGTCACTCAATTTTATGGCACAGACACGTACAGCAGAACAACTTCTCATTGTGCCAATCTGCACAAACAGAAAACACAGAAAATGCTTTATTATTAAAACAATTTCTGTAAAACAGTGTTAGATTTTCCTACAGCACCTGGGTGCTTTCATGCCTATTAAATTTTAATACAGCAGATAAAATTGGCAGAAATTACCTTGTGAAATGCTCCTTATTACATCTCTGTATCAGTCCCTGTCTGCCAGATTCTCCTACCTTGATGCATTTTGAAGAGTCCTTTACTCCTGAAATAGTCTCATGGAAGGGGTGGGAGCACTTCAATGTGCCTCTAACAGAGCTCCAAACCCTGCAGGACTGGAGCAATAAATCCAGCCCAGGTGGGGAACAGAGATGTGCTAAATTGCACCTCCAACAATCATCTGGCATGATGGCAATTTTCAGATCCTGCACCCTGCCTTTTCCACAGGAATTACCATCACCTTCACCAAGGAAAGGGGAGGGATGCTGCTATCAGAAATTACCAGTCCAATCTTCCTGCAGAGGCTCTGGCAGTGCTGGTGCTGCCAAATGTTGGCTCCAGCAAGGGGAAATGGGAAACTCTCCTGAAGGAAAGGCTCGAAGGGCAGCTGATTTCCTGAGTGCTCTGGGATAATGCTGGGAAGGAAGAGGCAGATCCTGGCCTCGGGACACCCCCACAACCCACGGGCACTGGCAGCAATCCTCGGTGGCTCTGTAGCCAGGGCTGCCTCAGAAGGAGCTGCCAGCTCCATCCTTCTGCAGGCTGAGGGTGTCCCCGGGGAAATCTCACCTGCTCAGTGCCAGTTCATGGACTGTGAGCAAACCAGGGGAGTTTGCTCCTCTAAAAGCCACTCGTGATCCTGTGGGGATGGTAAATGAGAGCACTGCGGCATAGAGTAAGGGTGACACACTGTGTGGACACAGAGAAGTGCAAGTCCTCCCCTCCTGCCCAGCTTTTTTTCAGAGATTTGGTCCTTTTTTTTTCAAAATTTGAGTGAGGACTGAGGCAAAGCCAGAGCAGTCCCAGTGGAGATCCCCTTTGGGCCCCTCCTGAAGAAAGGCTGAGGCTGCACTTTCACACCAAGCACTCCCACCTTGGATGAAGCCAGAGCAAGGAGCAATAAATCTGAGGATGTCCTGAGATTCTGGAGAAGAGGAGAAAGTTTTCTGTGACCTACTAATTGATGCCACAAACCTGAGTAGCACACAGCAACCGAGCAAATGTGCCTTTAGTTGCAGTAAATCCCTCCAGAAAATCACACTCCAGCAGCCAGTGTGGGCTCAGCATTGCCTGGAGAAATGCAGCAAGTCTGGCTCAAGGAGCTAAAGCTCAGAGAAAAAAAAAAAAAGATGAAGCAGCAGTTTCATGGTGTGGCTTAATTTTTAAAGCAGGCTGTGAATGTAACCCTTATCTGAAAAAAGTACGAGCTAAAAAGGTGGATCTCAACCCTCCCTGCCAAACACAGAGACTGAGCCAAATGCTTGGACAAGGAGATGATAAGTGAAGGAAGCAGAGATGAGAAATGCACAAGCCAGTCCTCAGAGCCCACCTTGCTGATTTTTAAATCCTTGTTTTCCTACTGAAAGCCCTTGTTATTCCGCCTCTGTCATTTAGAGTAGGAAATCCCTGCAGTATTTTCATTCCTCCTGATGACCAGAAGACAAAGAACCTCTGTACAGAAGAGCCTTGTGGCACTGTTAGGGATACCACGACTTCTATAAAATCATTGTTTGTTCCTTAAAGGCTGGGAGATGGCAGGTGCCTGGTCTGCAGAGACCACAGAGTTTGGGGGCTTTAAGAAAAGAAAAGCAGCATTTTTTTTTTTTTTTCCTGTGAGCTTCACCTGTTACTGAACATCATGGGCAGGAAGAGGCAGCATTCCCAGCCATGGGATACAGATTTTACTGGAGTGCAGACCCAGCTCAGCGTGCCAGGGCCTGTTGGACTCAGCCCCATGCCAGGGTGCCATGGGAGGCTGCAGTGCCATCCTTGTCCTGTTTAATCCCACAGCACATTCCCTCCTTGCTGGCAAATCTGGGGTCCTTGTTCAGGATAACCTGAGCAGCCAGTGGCTGTGTCACTGCAGATCTGGAGCACAGCTCTGATGGGAACATCTCTGATGGGGGAATCCTCAGCCCAGCTGTGCAGACCAGGAGCAGGACACGGAGACACAGTGGCTCTCCCAGGAGCACACAGGTGAGCTTTGGAGCAGGAGCAGTTTGGATCCCACCACTGAATCAGAATGCCCTGACAGGGAGATGGTTCCTCCCACCCCACCTCTGACATCCCACTGAGTCTGAGTCTGCTGAGGTAGACACTTGGGGAAGGGAGAGACCTGGGAAGAACATATCTGATTTATTTACAGGCCAAGCAGCAGGATGCACTCGCTGGGAACAGCAAGGTCTCACCAGCTTTTTTCTTGGGAAAGAGCATCCGAGAAATGTGTGCTTTATCTCTGGAATTCATGGGCAGAGAGTGCTGAAGGAAGGGCCTGAGAGGGCTGGGGATTCCTGGGGGACAAAGGAGGGCCTGTTGTCTCCAGCTCCACATCAGGCTGCTCCTGAGCGCTATTCCTGGCCCTGCACTGACTCATTCACTGACCTTGCTGAGAAAGGCTCTCACATCCAGCCCTGCCTGCCTGCAAAGGCCATCACGGTCTCCTCAGATTGGATTCCATTCAAAGCATGGATGATGAACAAATATGGAATACTGCTGCTTTCCTTCAACACCCAACACCTGGGGTGATCAGGAACCGGATAAACAAATGAACCCTGCTGTCCTCCTATAAGCTCTCCTTGCATTTCCTTCTTAATTTTCCAATTAACTGTGTCCAAGTCTTGTTTTTGCTGTGCCCCAGGGTTGCACCAGGTCCTCCCAGCAAGAGGAAACACCACAGCCTTGAGACAGGTGCCCATTTTCCTGAAGCATTCTCCATTTACATTCAGAGCTGTCCACAGCTGCTCTTCTCAATGTGACACCTGCACTCCAGGTAATAGGGCTGGCCTTGGCAGGAGGGGGACAAAGCAGGCTGGTGAAGCCAGGACACGTTTGGGATCATTGCTTTTAGGTTCCAGCCTGGTGGCTGCAGCTGCTGACCCATGCAAGGACAACAGTCACAGCTCAGCCTTTCTGTTGCATGTGGGACACAGGCACCTTTGGAAAAAACTGCATGGTAAACAGATTCCCTCTGGCACTTCACTAATTCCAGCCTGTCCTGTCAAAGGTGAAAGGATTTTTAGAATCCAGTTTATTCACTGCTGATGTTTCTTCATGTAGGTTCAGAGCCAAAACTCATTAAGGGCAGTGGGAATCTCCCCATTCCTTTCTTTTCACTCCCACTGGCTCCAGTTCAAGCTTTTATTCAGTCCCTCTTGGCGTGGACAATGCAGATCAGTGATGGCAGCTCCACTATCAGGGTCTTTGTGCCACCATGTCTCATTTCTCAAACCTCCAGCACAATGTCCACTTGTCCTCAGCAACTGCTTCCTTTCAGTTCTCGAAAATAAATAAGTCCATGGAAGAAACATTTCTTTTGGCCCTGTGCTGGCTGAGAGCTCATTTGCAGACATTTTAGTTTTGGGAGACAGTGTCCCTTTGATTCTCCCCATCATCTCAGCACACCAACCTGCTATTTTTGCCTCGTGGCTCCACTGAGTCATGGAGCTCGTGCTGGTTTGCTTTGGAGCCAGTGCATAAACCAGGGATGATCCCAATGCTCGCCCCATGGAGACAAGGAGCATTTACTTGTGGAATCTGACAGAGCCGTGGCAACCCACAGGAGTGCTGGGCATGTTCCTGTGGCAGCTGCAGCGGGGAGAAAGAGCAGTGCCATGATTAATGACACTCATAGCACTGCTGGATGGGGACTGGGACAGCTTGGGCTGGATGGGGACAGCTTGGGCTGGATGGGAACTGGGAGCTCTGGGGCTGAGCTGGGACATCTGGGGCTGGATGGGGATTGGGACAAGGCTGGATGGGGACTTGGAGCTCTGGGGATGAATTGGGACATTTGGGGCTGAGCTGGGACATTTGGGGCTGGATAGGGACTGGGACATCTGGGGCTGGATGGGGACTGGAAGCTTTGGGGCTGAGCTGGGACATCTGGGGCTGGATGGGGACTTGGAGCTCTGGGGCTGGATGGGGACTTGGAGCTCTGGGGCTGAGCTGGGACATCTGGGGCTGAGCTGGCCTCTCCCCTCTGGCCCTGCAGGGCAGTGCTGGGGGGCACATCTGCCCCTGCTCCAGATGCTCTCTGTGGCTCCTGCAGTCACCAAGGGCTGAGCAAACAGCCAGGAAGGCTGATCCAAACCTCTCCCCAGTTTGGATTAGGCAGCAGGAGGAGGGACAGCATTTATAACATTGGCATTTAAACCCTTCAGAGCAAGCACTGGTAACTGGTAAGAGCTGAGTGATAAACTGGTGCCATTCTGGTGCCAAATTAAAGAGTTCACAGCACAGGACTCCAGCCTTGAGCTGTTGGCTGAATAACCCCAGCGCTTCTGGGATTGACATGGATGGGGTTGGATTAATGCAAACCACTCGTGGTTTTCCTGCCTTGCCACTGTCCAGGCCTATCTATGCTTTCCTCTAAGGCTTCTCTCCCTGCACTCCTGTTATTTGAATCATTTGAATCATCTTGCTGGAGACGTGGGCAGGAACCTCCAGTGGGGAGGGAATGTCTGTAGAGCACCAGGACACAAACCATGCTTCTCATTCCCAGTCTGAGTGGTAAGAAAATCCTGCTTTATCCCCACAGAGAGAGAAAGAGTAAGAAGGGAATCAGAATCCAAACTAAAATAAATAAAACAAGCATTCTTGGTCGCTGGCTGAAGCCCATTTTTTCTCACACTTTGAAGTTCATACTCTGGCAAAGGAAAACCCTGCACACAAAATCTGGCCTCTGGTTGGGGTCAGTCCTGGGAGAAGGTCTGGGAGAAGGTGCCTCAGAGGGCTGGAATATTTTCCTTACCTGAAATGCTGTGTGTGGATGAAACCTGGCTCAGGAATCTCTTCCCCATTAGGTGGATATCTTTGTCTTCCTGCCATAGACTCTGGCAGAACAAAGCAGATCAAACTCTGTGCCTGTCTCCTTTTGTTGATGGCTATTTATTTTCCTTACCATTGCTCTTGTTTTGTTCCCTTGACTCAGAAGTCTGGCTGCTGCTCCAAACCAGTTAATTCTCTGTAAGAGCTGTATGGGCCCAAGGCCTACATTATATTTATAAGCTGTAAGGATCTCCCCAGGCAGACTCAGAAATAAAGGATTCGAGTCAAACAGCTACAAAGAGATTCTCCAAAACAACCTCAGGGAGGAAACACAAAGAGGTGGAACATCAGCCCCATGCTGAATTTTAAGGGAACACTCCAGCTCCTGCCATGGGAGGGGAGGTGAATGTTCTTTAGCCTTTCATCTCCCATGTTTGCAGCACAAGGAGGAAATGTCCTGCTTTCCTCTGCTGTCTGAACGTGTGTTTGAGGAGTTTTCACTCAGGCTGATGGAGGGAAGAGTAGCAGGACAGGCTGGGGCTGGGGCTGGATGGCCATGGATGCAGCAGGGACCTCAGCTGGACAGGGAGGGAGGGAGGGACCTGTCAGGATGGCAGGCAGGGATGGAGAAAGGGTGACCCCAGTGGAAAACTCCTCATTCTCAACAGTTTTTATACAAAAATAAAATTTCTTTCAGTATATTACTTCATCTATACTTGCTGGTGTTAGAAGTGACTGGCAGGCCTCTTCCAGCTTTGAATTATTCATAAATACCTTTTTTTGTTGTTTTCCCTTCTTACAAAAAGCAAAGTTGCAGGGAGGCTCTGTCAGTGACTGTGTGTGCTTCCTGTCCCTCCCTGTGGCACTGCCACCCCACAGAGGCCACCAGGACGTGCCCATGGCCCTGCTGGTCCCACAGCTCCCGTGTCCCAGGCCCTGAGCGCTGCTCTGGGCCTGAACAAAGCTGGCCAGGAAATGTTTTTCCCAGCTAGACAAACATTTTGTTCCCATTCTGTGCTTGGGCCAAATGGGGTTTTCTTGAGGCCTTTTTTTTTCTTTTTATAAACAAAGGAATAAGTAAGCAAACACGTCTGCAAGGAGCTGATTGAAATGGCCAAAGCTCAGCCAGTGGACTTGTTGAGGAGTCTGGCAAGAGGTGAAAATACAGTTTTCTGACCCAAATCAGGCTCATGACTCAAAACCAGACTTTGCACTCAAGGTATCACCAAGTTGCAGGCAAAGCTGGGATGGTTTCTGGGATGGCTTTCCTTCCCTGGAAAGTCCATCCCTAGCAGAAGTCACCCTAGCCAGAGCACTCCCACAGAAGGTTTCTGTTTTGATAACATGCCATTTTCCAGGGAAAAGTATTTTTATCTGAAAGCTCTCCACCCTGTTTGCCCACAGAGTGATGATGTTAACTTGGATTTCCATCCCCAGGGCCTGGAGGATGTGTGTGCAGGGCACTCAGCCTGCCTGGGCTGTGGGGAGAGGCACACCCAGCCCTGCAGCTTTCCTGGGAATTAGGGCAGCAGTGCTGGCAGTGCTGTGCCTGGCAGGGATGTGGGGCTGGGCTGGACTCTGTGCCCTGGGAGCTGATGGCTTTTCTTCTGTTTATGGCTCAGGGAGCACATCCCATGTGTAGCCAGCATCTTGTCTGTCCTGGAGGTCAGAAATGCTCCAAGGCAGCCTGGACACCAAATAAACAATAGCTGAGTTCAAGGGCAGGCAGGGTTTTATCACAGAGAGCTGCAAGGCACGTTGGCAATGTCCTCTCTTCTTCCACCACCTCTTCCAGGGGCAGGACGTGGGACACTGTCCATCCAGGAAGGGGACAAGGATGTGCATGCAGCAGGCCACAGTGGCAGCCTGGGGGTGTGCCAACTCCCTGGCCCTAAAGGATGTCACAGACACTGGAACTGGGATCACCAGAGTGGAGAAATGCCCTTCCATCCCTTGCTTTGTCCTCCTTGCTTCTCGTTCTGCAGGAAAAGCTCAGCTCTGGGAGGCCACCCCAGCTCAGCCGTGGCTGGGGGTCCCAGCTCTGTCCAACTGCTTTGGACCCCTTGGGAGAACAATTCCACCCTGCAGAACAGAATCTGCCAGGGTTCTCTGTGTACACCCCAGTGCACCCAGCCCAGCACACAGGGCAGAATTACCCAGCTAAAATTCAGCATTAGGGGCTAAACTCGTCCCTTCCCTCTGTGGCTGAGGGAGGCGAGCAGGCACCTGGCAGAGGGAGTTTGTGAAGCAGGGGCTGAGTCAGGAGAGCCTGGCTCTGACTCTGCTGCAGCTGGGCCTGGGAACCAGCCCAGAGCTGGACAACTCCACCAGGGTTAGAGACATTTTACTAAAAGCAGCACAGGAGGCAATTCCAGACCCAATGCACAGGCATTCCCTCCATCCCCTTCCATGGATGAGCACCAAGAGAGGAGCGAGATGAAGGGAAGGGTTTCCAGCTCTGGAATTGTTCTGTGCCAAGCTGGCAGAAGGCATCAACATGACACAGGTAATCCTCTGCCAGGAAGGATGGGAGATACTACAAAGGGTGACCAGGGATTTCCTGGGGTCAGTCAGGTCCCACAGACTGCCCTGCCTTGGTCCTGCAAAGAACACATTCCATATCCTGGAATTCCAGCCACACTCCTGCAGGTTACTGCAGGAATTCCCATCCCAGTTGTCTGGGACACAGACACAGCAACCTTCACGCCCCCATGTTGGGATTATTTTTATTTAGTTTTATTTAGTTACGGTTGCACTGCTACAACTGCTGGGTGCCTTGCAAAGCTCCAAGTGCCTCATGAAGAAGGGAAATGACCTTTTCTAGCCCTGCTCCTGCTCCCCTGAGCATAGTAGGGCTGGTGTTTGTTAATATTGGTAAAGAGCTCTGAGCTCCTCAGGTGGAATATCTGTCATGGAAAAATGAGCTGGGTTATTATGAGGAGTTCTAGCCCAGTTAGCAAACGGCTTTTCCCATCTGCGTGTGCAGAGAAGGCTGCTGTGCCAGGGAAGTTTGCTTTCCTTTGGAAAAGCTCTAACAGGTTGCTCCAGGCACAGGAAGGTGCTCAGGAACATATTGTGCCCTTCTTATAACTTTAATTTTGCATATTATGAGGGGAAAATAAAGTATTATAAACTCAGGACTGCGTGACCAGGTTCTAATACTGAATTCCTTGTGAAACAACACACTAGAGGCATTTAATTTCAATTAAAAGATCAATTACATTTATCAACAGATAAAAGATTATCTGGGGCATTTTACACAAATACAACAGAATTTATTACCAGTTGATAAGTAACCTTTAATGAATTTTTAAACACTTCTCCACAAATCAGAAATAAACTACAGTCCTATAATTATGTTAGAGTTTTGATTCTCCAGTTAAGCTCCTATGGAGCTTTCTTTTACTAGCTGGTCTTTACTATTGTCCATAATTATTTAGGATTCCTTTACTGTAATCCATATCTGGGGAAAGTTGTATGTTCTAAAAACTAATTTTAGGCATAGAAAAAGCAATTTTCCATCTTGACAATGATCTGGACATTTATATGAAGATTATGTTGAGAAAAGCATTCATGATTTAACACTGTGCATGAGAAATAAGGCTTCTTGTTCATAGACCTGAGATTATCTGAGGCCTGTGTTGAGTTTCTTGTTGAATTTGGGACACTTCTACACCAGGTATCAATCCTGACCTTCTGAAGTGCCCACTTGCCTTTGGATTTGTAACTCTCAGAACTGAACCTGTGTCTCCCTTTGCTCCAGTGCATGGCAGTGGAGAACTCAGAGCTGTTGAGGATTTAGATTTTGGACTAAACTGAGGTGTGAAAAGGCCCTGTCACTAAACCCCATGATCTCCATCCAGTAAAAGTGTGGGGCATTGCTGGCTCTGCCTTTTCTTTTGCAAACAAACTGAGCAAGAGGAACAAAAAAATGCAAACCAACCCCATCACTGAGCCAAGGGACTGGCAGTGCTCTGCTGCAAGGCTCTGCAGGTCCTGTAACACCAGTGTCCCCAGTGGCTCACCTCTTGGGATTGGGATTATCTGGGTTATTGGGATTATTGGGATTGTCAGGATTATTGGGAAGGACAATCTGTGGGGGCAGCTCTGGAGCTTCCAGCACTCTCTCATTACCAGTGCTTTTATACATTAAAAGCCCAATATCTGATATGTGCACTGGAATAGCACAGCAGAGCTCCCTCCTGGTCACCTCAGTGCTGGCTGCACTTCCAGAAGTGTTCCTAAAATGCCCTGGGACATCTCCTGTCACCAGTTTGTGACTTTCAGAGCTGAGGCTGTGCTGGCCCAGGGGGCTCCTGTGGCTGGAGGAGCAGCCCTGACCCTGGACTGTGATTTCCAGGGTGGAGGAAGAGGAGGGACATCCCCGTGGCTGGAGTGCCTGTCCCCTGAAGTGGCGCCTGGCATGGCAAGGGCAGAGGGGCAGGGGCAGGCTGGGAGCCTCGAGTGTGGGTGGAGCTGGAGATAATGCCCAGGTGAGAAACCCGTGAGGGATCAGCCGTGTTTTACAAATAATAACATTGGGATTCCCTGAAGTACCCAATGCAAACATGGGATTCTCTTCATGCCCCAAGAGCAAGGGAGGCACAGCAGTGGCTGCCACAGCAGGGCAGAGAGGGTGGAGGTGGCATCCCAGCAGGACACGGTGGGCAGCAGAAAGAGCCCGAACTGCTAAATACCGGCTGAGGGGGGCACAGAGAACGGCTCTGGCAGGACACAGCCTGTTCCTCAGATGCTGTCCCCTTGAAATACCGGGTGAGGGGGGCACGAGAGTGGCTCTGGCAGGACACAGCCTGTTCCTCAGATGCTGTCCCCTTGAAATACCGGGTGAGGGGGGCACACAGAGTGGCTCTGGCAGGACACAGCCTGTTCCTCAGCTTCTGTCCCCTTGAAATACCGGGTGAGGGGGGCACGAGAGTGGCTCTGGCAGGACACAGCCTGTTCCTCAGATGCTGTCCCCTTGAAATACCGGGTGAGGGGGGCACAGAGAGCAGCTCTGGCAGGACACAGCCTGTTCCTCAGATGCTGTCCCCTTGAAATACCGGGTGAAAGGGGCACGAGAGTGATTCTGGCAGGACACAGCCTGTTCCTCAGATGCTGTCCCCTTGAAATACCGTGTGAGGGGGGCAGGAGAGCGGCTCTGGCAGGACACAGCCTGTTCCTCAGATGCTGTCCCCTTGCCGCTGTCCCGGAGCCTGAGAGCGCCGGGGCCGGGGGAGATGCCACCTCTGTGCCCCTGGGGGAAGGTGGTGCCACCTGATCCCCCGACCTCGGTGAATGGAAAGAACAATTTTACAGGGACGGGCAATGCCGGCAAGCAGCTGGAATTCACTTCTTTGCCCCATCTCAGGCAACAGCAACAGGAAACCCAGGAGCTCTGTGAAATGACAGGGAGGGAGAGAGAGAGTGAAGTCCCCTCGCCTCGGCTGGTGACGTCTCTCCTTCCTCCTTTTTTTTTTTTTTTTCCTGTCCCTATAAAGAATCTCGGGCTCGCATCAAACTTCCCTGCGAAAGGCGAGGCAGGCGGAGGGGAGGGGGACAGCAGAGAGCAGAGCCAGGGGCTCCGGCCATGCCCCAGCCCCGCTGCCCGCCCGCTGCCCGCCCCGGGCAGGTGCCCCCGGGCAGGTAGAGCCAGGTGGGCTCCGGGCAGCTCCCCCTGCTCCTGTCCCGCTGGAGATCCGTCCTTCCTGCCGCTCTCCGCGGCACCTGCAGCTCCCTGGAGAAGCCCATCTCAGAGGAGGCTGTGCGGCTCTGCCACTTTATCCCAAACTCCGCGCTGTGCGAGCAGCCGCGAGCAGCGAGTGCGAGAAAGTTTTTGCCAAACTTTTTCCGGTGTTTTTGCTTTGCTTTTTCACGCCTTGAGTGACTCTGCGCCAGCCAGGAGGGCTGGGGAGGCTTCTGAGGCAGAGCAAGGTTCCCCCCGGACAGCCCAGGGATTAGAGAAACGGGGGAAAAAAGGAATACGGTCATTGCGGCAAGGGGCTGAAGGAAAAAAACCGAGAAGCTCGGGAAGAAGGGAAGGCAAACACAACCCCAGGATGAAGCAGTGAATGGAAAGAACAATTTAACTGGGATCAACAAGTGGGAACTCCTGCGCGCCTCGTCCTTCCCCTGCCTGCCCGCTGCGGCTTGCCCGAAGTTCTGGCCGCGAAGGAAAACTTCTCCTGCGGGCTCGGGACACGCTCCAGGACCGGCCCCGGGATGCTGCCCCGGGCCAGCGCCCTCCTGGCCGTCTGTGCCCTCCAGGGGCTGCTGCTGCTGCACGGTAAGAGCCGGGCTGGCCCCGGGGGGCTCAGGAGAGCGCTCGGCGATGCTTTCCTGCGCTTTTCCTCGCTTTTCCTTGCTCCTCCTGCGGCCCGCTGAGGTGTCACCCACCTGAGAGCCCCGGTGCCAGCCCAGGTGCCACCGCTCTGTCCCCAAAGCCTCAGGGTTCACACCTCCGTTAAAACTGATCTTTGGAAATAGAGGTGCAAAAACTAAACTTCTTTGAAGGTGTCGCACATAAAGGTCATATTTTAATGGGTGTCCCCCTCGAGGTTTGGCCGCTTGATTAGAAATAGCAACTTGTGAGTGTTCACCAATTTGTGGCTTTTTTTTCCCTCGATGTGGGAGGGTTTCTGGTTGTGTTTGATCACTCGAGGCACAGCTGAGGCTTTACAAGCAGGAGCTGTATGGGAACACCTGGGCTATCCTGATGTCCTGGGGCTCATGCCGGAGCTGCGGGCACAGACATCGCGGGCATTCTCTCTGATATTCCACTCCTGATTCCTTGATATTTCAATTTTTGTTCACGTGGTGCTTCTGCACTGCCTTCCCCTCCTCAGTCCAGGTGCCAGGTTAGATCCCCTCCTCTCCAAAACTCATTTTCCTTTGCAGCAAACTCCCTGTCCCCCCGGATTTATTCCAAATTTTTGCTGCTATACGAAAAGCCAAGAGGCAGGTTAATGAGATTTGGGAGAGCTTTTCCATCTGCCATATGACTTTTCATTATCTCATTAAGCACGAGGATTTTGCTGGATTACTGAGCTATTCGTTCATGACAGTGCAAATTGTGTAAGGGAGATGGGCTCTTGTTTATTGGGGAATTCCTTCTGACAAAAAAGGACTTTTTCATTTTTTTGGGTAGTGGATGTATTGCACAGCACGAGGCTGTTGTTCTTCAGCCATTATATTTTCCTTGTTAAGTGAATAGCTTCTGGAAACACTGTGGAGCATCACTGTCCTCGATTTTCTTGGATTCGTTCAGGGATTTAATGTATTCCTCCTGCAGAAAGGGGCGGATTGGCAGGCACAAGCCCTGGGGAATTTCACATCTTCCCCACAGTTACCTGCAGAATAAATAACTAAGCCTGAGGTTGTGCTCCAAAGGGCTTGTCCAGCTTTTCCAAGAAAAGCTGAAGCAGCAAACCTGGCAGGTGGCAAGGAGCCCCTGCAGCAGGAATCCTCAGGATTCGTGGCATCCCCAGGGAATCTGTCCTGTGCCAGGCCAGCCAGCAGTGCCCACACCTTGGGCTGCACCTGGAGCAGCCCTGGGAGGGTTGCTGAGACGTGCTCCAGCTGACTGACACGTGCAGCAGCAGCCAGCTGCGTGTTTGGGAGATCTAACCTCTGCACAGTCTGGAAAAGCTGCCTGAAATCCAGTGCGGATTTCAGAGGCATAAATCACCACAGAATTTGGTGGATCAGAGAGGGATAATAACAAGGGATTGGGAGATGGGAGAAAATGTGGTGTGCCCAAGTGTTCCTGAGGCTCCAGGGTGAAGTGGAGCACAGGGAGTTGAGGGGGAAAATCCTGGCTGGAGATGCTACCCACATTTCAGGGCTGCTCAGGTCCTTACTCACCAGGTTCCTTTCCTAATCATTTCGGCCCAAATAACCTTGGAATTTGGTCCAGATTCCTTCTGCCATCAGTGCCAGGCACAGAGGAGGCCAAGAGAAGGCAAAGTCTGCATCCCGTGACAGAGGGAGGGAGGCAGGAGCATCCTGTGCCCGGAGGCAGGCGCAGGCTGCTGAGGGACCTGGAGCAGCGCTGTGGATGTCAGGAGCTCGGCTCATCTTTAGGAAGGGATAAAACATCAGCACAGCCTCTGGGTGCCCTCCTTGGGCTGGAATCCAGGGGGAGACAGGGCCAGGAGGGCCGAGGTTTCGGGGTGGCACTGGTGTGACTGAGGAGTCAGCTCCTCACCACCTCACCCTCAAAGTTCCTCCGCAGCTCAGTGAAGCTCTGCCCAACCTCCCAAAGCCAGGATTTATCCCTCAGCTGTAATTAAACCTTCCCTGGGATCTCTGTGGCCAAAGTTAGGCAGGGCTGTGCTGAGGAGGCTGATCCCAATCCAAACAATTCCATCAGCAATGCAGAGAGAAGGAAAGTCCAGCAACTGTGAAAGCTGCTCAGTACCAAGGCATCAACTCCTCAGCCACTTTTCCTTCCAAGTTCATCTCCAGCAATGAAATTGATGAAATTTGGGCCATTAAATTTATCCAGGTCTTCTTTGGAGAATTCCTGACTGATTTGTTGCTTTCAGCATACAAGCATCATCCCAGTGATTTCCCACCTTCCTCTAAAATACAGCTCTACATACATCTTTAAATTTCCCCATTTAGTTCTGTGACTATCACTAAATTTCCATTTTCCTTTTGCTCATTGCTCAGCTTCTTCTCAACTCCTCAGAGCACTTCTTGCTGCTCAGAAATGACCACTGGTGTGGCAATGATGGTGCAGATGCCAACAGCTGGCACAGGTTTGAGGTATGGAGTGGGATGGTTCATAACCAGCCTTTGCAAAAACAATCTGCAAAGAAATTCTTACACCTGAAATTGCGCATGGAAAGTTCAGTACCTTTTACCCACTGACATGATCACCAGAGGTTTTTTAATATCTGAGCAGTCCAAGTCACTTTTTGGGTATTGGAATAAACTCAGCCATTTCAGTGATTTAACACTGGAAATTATTAAAGATTGAAGAATAAAAATCAGGTCCTGCCCGATGGCTTTGAAATGAAAGCACGTTTGAAATTGATTTTTTTGTTGTTGTTTAATTTTGCAATGTCTTCTACAAATTGATTATACTGGATGGGCAATGAAGCTTGCTAACACAGAGATTTCAATTAAAACATGGATCAGGAGATAAAGCTTCAGGCACTCAGATTCCTCCCGGTTTTCCGGCCGGGATGGCCACAGGGTGCAGCAGGGTGAGGGTGGCTGTGCCAGGGCAGAGGCACCGAGGGGTTGTTTTCCCCAAAAATGTGTGTCCTAACTGGTGTTATTCCCAAACATTTGCTTTACTGTGGGAAAATGTTATAAAAAGGAGAGGAACCTTTTTTAGGCTGGTGATATATGAGCCTCCTGCTGAAGCTGCCGCATTCAAAACCAACTGGAAATCTCTTTATACCAATTCAGCCATTTAAGGCAAGGAAAAAAATGTAAAGTATTTCTGAATACTCCCTGAACTTCTAAAAAACAGTATTGTACCCAAAAAACACTGAGAAAACCAGCCAGATAGTTTCTTGAAGGTTTTTCTGTAAGAACTTGCAGTATTTTCTTTAAAGCTTGCACAAAATATTTATCTATGGGCATTGGTCTGCTCTAAGAGCAACGGGGTTCATTTGGTCATTTCTGCCCTTTCACACATTCCCTGGATTGTTCATTTTATGCCAAATTATTTGTACAAAATGATAGCTCAACCTACTGCACTTTGAATTAATATCTCAGATGGGGCTGAATACTTATGTTGGTAATAACATAATAGAATTATAATAAGAATAATAGAATAGTAATAATAATAGATAATAAATAATATTATATAATAGATAATATAGATAGATAATAAATAATAATAGATAATATTATCATAGACAATATATCTTATTATATATTATAATAGCCAATATATTATATGTATTATAATAGATAATATTATATAATATAATATATAAATTATAATTTTAAATATATAATATATTATTTGTATGTTATAATATATAATATATCATATATCATACATTACATATGTTATATAATATAGATAAAGTATCATATACATAATATGTGATATATAATATATAATATGCTATAATATCAGCTAATGGTAATCAATAATCATAATAGAATATTTGTGTTGTTAAGAAGTTTATGCACACACGCAAAAGGTTTCCAAGCCCCACAGGAGATTCCTCAGGCAGGGGAAGGTGATCTGAGCTTTCCTGGAGGTTTGTCTCCCAGATCAGCAGTGCAGTTTGGAGGAGGGGGAAAACCTGGTCTGTCTCATATCTATGAGGGATGATTCACATCTGGTCCTTCTAGAGACATTTGCAAGGTGTGATGCAGGAAGGGTCACTTGGTCACCAGAAGAAGGACAGGGGGTACAAGGGAGATGCTCTGAGTTCTCATTGCAGGAGAGTTTTGGGGGCAGCAGCACCACCTGCACTTTTTAAAGCTACACAGGAGATTTCCAGGAGGCAGCGTTGGACTTTCAGAGAGCACGAGGAGCACCCTCAGCCCCACTGAGCTCCACATGCTCATTTTGGTACTTCCTCTCATCCACCTTTCCTTTTTCCAAACCAGCCTGATGTCACTGGAATGGCAATTAGGAGTGGGAGTAATTAAGGGATGCTGGAGTATCTAAACAACAGCTAGGATTGAAATAAATGTGTCCAGGTGCTTTCCTTCAGAAAGCAGCTCCGATGGCTGGCAGGACACGAGGGCTCTGAGTGCCCATCAGGACATTCCCATCCAGCTGTCCTTGGTCACAACCCCAGGACAGCTGGCTGCCCAAAAAAAGCTGGATAAAATGTGTGTCACAGAGACCTGAGCTCCCCGCTGGGCACTTCTTTAAGTTTTCTTATTAAGGCCACAGAGAAAAGAGTAGAAGCTGCCAAAATCCACCAGTCAAGGTATTTATCAGGAAATGGTATTTAATAGAAGGGCCTGCTTGAGGCTCCCCAGGGAGCAGGACCCCAGCAGCAGGGCTGGCATTCGTCAGGAGCAAGGCAGGATCAGCACAAATCACAGGAGCCACGGTTTCTGCACCAGCTGTGACCTCAGAGGCTCATCCAGGAGCTGCTTCCTTGAGGAGTGGGGAAGGAGGAAGGATCAGGATCAGCCTCATCTCCTGAGGCTGTGATGATGGGTGCCCATTTTGTGGGAATTCCTCCCTGCCGAGCCCGGCTGTGGGAATGGGAGCAGGGAATGGCACACGAGGGAGCTGAGCTGCTGCCCTGTGCTGCTGCTAACTTCTGTCCCTTAGCAAGAGCAGAACACAGCTTTGCTCTCTGATGGGAACTATTTTATCATGGAGAGCGAGCGAGTCCATGGATATCTTCATGAGTCACTCCAATACCCTGTCCTCAAGCCCTTGGATTAGTCTGACTTTGCAGCACATACTTTTTGTCCCCACTACATCCTACTTCCCTCTCCTGCTCTCCCCCCTTTCCTGGATGTCTCCTAAACACCCCTCAGGGCTCAGGATTCCTTGAATTTTTACATTAGGAGAAGCCAAGAGGAATTTCCCAGCCCTTCCACACCAGGGGTTTGCACAGTCTCTCTTCTCTGTCCCAAAATGAATTTTGCTTTTATAATTCTTTCTGGTGCAAAGATTTTTGAAAAAAGCCAAAGTGGGACTGCTTCAGACCTGCAGCTGAATCTCTCATTTTCCACCAGCTCTTTGTGTTCCTGCTGCACTGAATTTTTACAAGAAATAATTTTTCCAAGTCCCCCCCCGCCACTCCCCGGTATCTAGAAAAGCAGGAGGGGTCACATCTCAAATATGGGTTGTGTGTGACCAGGGTTTTTGTTCTGGCTCTAAGCAGGAAAGTTTTAGCACTGAGTCTTTGAGCAACAAGGAAAGAACCTCATCTAACCCTGCAAATGATGGAAGTCTGAAAAGTCACTTTTCCTTTGTGCCCTGCAGGGAATGGCAAAAGCACGTGGCCCTCAAAGTTTCAAAATTCAGCCAAAACCCAAACTGAGGCCCAGAATGTAAAGGAAATATATGGACCAGCCTTCTATTTTCAGATCACTTGCCTTTGTCTTCTTCATTTCCACATAGGTTTCCTTAGATCTTCCTGTGTTTTTCTGAACTGTGGGAACGTGATTGCCAAGGAAGTGGAGAGGGGAGCTTTCAGCCCTGCTAGGATTGTTCTTGATTTGAGGGTCAAGGAAGCCTGACCCTGTCATTACCTGTTCCATTTTTACAAAATCGCCACCAATCCAAACCACCTCAGCCAAACTGTTTGCTTCCTTAGAGCCCACAGCTCAGAAATTGCTCACCTGGAATTCTTCCTCACGGATACACCCGGGTCAGCTTGCAGGAAAAGCACCAAGCACCTCGGGGCTGCTGTGGCCATTCCCCTGCAGCCGTGAGGAAAATGGGAAAAAAAAAAAAAACCTCACAGGGGTATCCCCCACACACACAGAAACAGCTGAGCTGTGAGCTGTTCATCCTGTTTGCTCTTCATGCAGAGCTCATTAACTGAAATCAGGGCTGAATAAACTCCTTCAGGAGTCAAAGCAATTTCCTCCCAGTGCCCAGAAGCTGCAGTGGGGATGGGATGTGGGGCTGCCCAGAATTTTCTCCTCAGCTCCCTCACAGCTACTGAACAGGGCTCTGTAGCAATAGGGATCATCCTGAAAGCTGCTCCTGAGCCTGCATTTTCCTGATTTTTGTGCTGAGCAGTGCAAGGGTCAGCGTTTCAGACCTTTAATGTGCAGACACCTCCTACAGAGTGTCCCCCAAGAGCTGTAAAATGTGATTTTCCCCTCTGCTTCTTTGCTCAGCCATGCAGCTGCCAGGAGCAGCTCCTGCAGGAGCCATCACACACATCCCCACAGCAGCACTTGGAAGCCCTTGGCGTGGGCATTCCTGCTTCCAGGAGAGGAAAAGCTATGGAAGAGCTTGTCCGGAGCCCTTCAGAGCAGGGAGGTGCTGGAAGGAGGGAAGTTAAGCTCTGGGGAGTTTCTGCTGCAAAACTCAAGGTCTCTCTGCCTTTCCTTGCAGAAAAATAAATCCCACAAGTGCCCCACTGTGTCACTGGGAGGGACATCCCCCTCCCCTTGGGAAGGGTTCCCACTGCTGCTTCACTCCTCAGTTAATAATGATTTACAGAGAGAAGGGAAAGGATTTCAGGAGCTTCCACTGCTTTGCTTCCTAACCCAGGACGAGTATCAGGAGAAAGAATAATGCAGAACACAGGTGTGGGGAGAAATGCTTTTCCCAGCTCTTTCTGAGGCAAGATCTCTTTTCCCACCTTCTTTTGGAGACAAGATCTCTTTTCCCAGCTCTGTTTCTGAGGCGAGATCTCTTTTCCCAGCTCTTTCTGGATGTGGAGAGGCAAGGCAGCGGTGTCAGCTCTCTCTGCATGACACAGCAGCGCTGAGCTCGGCTGCTTGGAAGGCGTTTGTTACAATTAAAGAGTGATTCAAGTCAATGTAAACAATGATGTCAGCCTAAGGACCTTTAAAACACAATTTAAACTATTACACACTGTAAAGCAGAGAGAATCAGGTAACCTTTTGGCCTGCCACATTTTTTCTCTGGAAATGGATCATGTCTGAGTTATTTTCATGTTTACACACTCGGGGCAAGCTTTGCCTCTCACTCACACAGGTTTAAGGCTGTGCTTGGCTGAAGACAATAGCCTGTCTTTGAATTGTCCATTGTATGGCTGAGAACATTTCTTTTCTTTTGGCTATTTACACATTTTGTGGTGGAATCTGAGGAGGAAAAAAGGCAGACTGAAAGCTGCTCCCTCACTGCGTGTTTTATAAAGGTAGAGATCTTACTGATTTTTCTGGAAAAGTCTTGATTTGCTTCACTGTGAGAAAGCAAAATAACCTGCTTCTTTTCCAGTGGTGAAGGAAAGCCAGAGTGTAGCTGAGCCTGCAGCAACCCCCAGCTGTGTGAGGCAGCACAGGAACCCTTCCTGCTATTCCTCACACTTATTTTGGCTGCACAGATCCTCTTCTGCTTGGTCCTGGAGACTCCCATGCTTTAAACAATTTCCCTTTAGTCTGGGCAGATTTTCTGTCGAGTAAGGACAGAGCAGAAGGGTTTGGCTCAATAGGAATTCCCAGAGAGTGATGCATCCCTAAATTCCTGTGTCAGCATGAAGGGAGCAGAGTGTGGCAGGAGGGACTGCCTGGGCCAGAGCCTGGGAGCTCCCTGCCCTTGGCACGGCTCGTTGTGAGTTTCTCCCAGCTCATCCCACCCAGTGGGGACTTTCCCAAATGATATTGGCACCGTGGCTCTCTGGGAAACCAAGGCCAGGTGTTACCACAAAGGCACTGATGATTCTGTAAACAGTTTTATTGCTTCATCCCCTGATCCATCAGCAAGGAGATAAACCAAGCCTGCAGAGTGATGCATTTAAAGGCTTGGAATGGCTGTGGTGTTCTCACGTTTGGAATGTTTTCTCCTGGCTTTCCCAAGCAGACATGAGCTCAGTTCTCTGGGTCAGTTTGGGCAGGAGCAGCTCTGCTCTGATGAGAGAAGTGCAGGGTGAAATGAAAGACCCAGCATGGGACAATTCCTGGGATGGAGGGACTGGGAAGGGGAATTCAGGAAAACAGGAGACTGCTGAGCAGGGCTTGTCAAAGGTTCCCTCATCCAGCTCCAACAATTCCCATCAGGGATTCTGCCATTGCTCACAAGGCTGATTTCTCCTTATTATCCTATGGGATTGTTCTGATCTGTTCTATCTGTTCTGATCTCTTGTATAAATCAGCCATTTTGCCTTTTTAATTGTTGCCTACTTTGTATTTGAAAAGTAATACTCAGACCCACTTGGTGGAATGCCATTATTAATTTAATTTGATAAGTCATGAAGTCCTGAAGCCTTCTTCTGGTTACTGAGGTTGCGCTCTCTTGAACTTTGTGCATAACTATGGTGGCTATATTGCTATTAAAAATTAGCTGCCAGCCTTATTTCCTAATGTTCTGTGTGGGTGTCAGAGCTGGTGCACAATAGCAGCCAGGGCAGGCTCCCCAGACAGGCACCACGGCATCCCACGGGTCTGCAAGCACGGGCTGATGCTCCCTAGAGAAAGGTTTCCTTTCTCCCATTCCAGGAATATGTGCCCAATTTGTTTTAACATTCTCCAGGACAGAATCTTTGGCTTTCTGGTGGATTTCTGGCAGAAGGACAAAAGAAGAGGACAGGAGTTTTGTCTGGGTATAAATCTCACATTTCATTTGCCAGATCTGTCCAGCACTCAGGAGAAAATCAGGGCAGTAGAGACGAAAATTCTGTGCTCAAAGTGAGATTGGTGGAGAAGCCAAGGCTGAGCTGGTTTTGATTTCCATGGAGGATTGCTGGCACAGCTGCTGTTCAAGGCCATTTGCCCTTCCACTGTACAATATCTTTGTACTTTGAAATTAATGTAGGCTTTGAAATACTACCTGCATTTGTGCTCTGGCACTGAGCAGTGCAACTTTGAGCTTCTCCCTCTCTGCCTACCTGTGCCAAGTGTGATCTGTAATCCAGGGCCCAGCACTGCACACTCTGTATGAGGGAAGCACCAAAGCCTTTGTCCAGTGGCTCTGGGATTGCTGTTGCAGGTTCTGGATGTTTCTGATAGAGTGCAAACTCTTTCATTTTGCATCCCTGGAATAGCAGTGATAGATAATATTGATACATCATCCATGCCATCACTGGTGTGGTTCAGGATAAACACTGCACCTGAATCAATCACGAGGCTAAAGCCTTGCAGAGCCTTTCTTTGGGCTGCTGATTCTTTAATTCCAGGCTGACCAATACATCTGGTGTCACCAGAAGTCTCCTTCAACTTAGAGCTAAGCTAACCAGACTTAGAGAGAGAGAGGAGAGCCCAGAGCAGCCCAGTTCAGTCATCTTTCCTGTTTTAAATTCTTTTGCTTATCTCAGCTCTGGCCTCGCCATCTGCTGGTAGTGAAAGCAGGGTAGTGACACTTGGGCGTGGTGGGACGTAAGGAGAGTATCTCCAACTCTGATCTTCTGCACTGGAGATGATAAATGAATTCTCAGGATAAAGGAACTGAGAGGAATTCTCAGCATCCATAGGGCAAAGGTCTCCCTCGTGCTCTTCAGTTTAATGGTTGGTGTCCTATAGGGTGCATTGTACTGCCAGCCTTTGAAAGGCTGCCTTGTTGTTTTGGTTCCATATTGTTCTGAGTTAAATGGTAGGAAAAGAGAAATTGCTGCCACCACAACATTCCCTTATAGGTCTATTCATTATTGATCCCCAGAGGAAGTGGAGAGTTCCCCTGGACAATGGGCAGATATACAAACGAGCATACATTAACTTTCTGTGCTTGTACAGCTCATTTGGGCTGCATTTCCTCCACATTCTCAGGAGCACAAATTCAGGCATCAATTGGTTTGATGTCTTCCTCTGCCTTGAACTGCTGCCTCATTAGACATTCTGGGTCACAGGCAGCCCCTCTGAACCACAGAACCACAGAATAACAGAACTGCAGAGTCACAGAATCACAGAACTGCAGAATCACAGAATCAATCACAGAACCAGTCACAGAACTGCAGAATCACAGAAAACCAGAACCATAGAATTACAGTCACAGAATCACAGAATCACAAAATCAGTGACAGAACCACAGAACCACAGAATATCCTGGGTTGGAAGGGACCCACAGGGATCATCCAGTCCAGCTCCTGTCCCTGCACAGGACACCCCACCAATCCCAGCCTGTGCCTGAGAGCTTTGTCCAAACTCTTCTTGAAGAAAGAGGCAGAGCCCTGATGTAGCAATGCTCTGGGCAGATGTGATGGAGCACTGAGGGATGCTCTGGACTGGGAGCACTGGGAGCAGAGGGAGCAGAGGGAGCAGGCCAGGTCTGTGGGGTTTAGCTCTGCTGGCCTGGGGCTGTGCTCCAAAGCAGCAGGGAGCTCAGGTGAGGCTGAAGTGACTCAGCTCTGTCCCTGCCCTTTGACAAACACCCCAGGGGCAGCACCGACTCCAGCTCAGGGGCTGCAGCAGGGTGGCATGGAGGAACACCCAGAATCTCTGGAAGGAAAAGGCTGGGGTGATTCCAGCCCTGCTCCTGCACTGCTCAGTGTGGGTGCTTTGCTCAGCCCCTGCACTGAAGTTTGCAGGTGCCCCCTCAGTCTGCAGTGCATTTTGGCTTTGCATTCCTCCCTGCAGCACAGGTTTTTCCTGCCTTTGTGCCTCTGCTCTGCTGGAAATCAGGGAGGTTGGTCCTTCCCTTCCTCCCTGGAGGGATGCAGCTATCAATGTTTAGAGGAGAAAAAGCAACTCAGGAGCTGCAGGAGATTTGCTTCATCTTTCACTCCCACCAGCAGAGAAAATCCCACCTGGAGCTGCAAGGACAGGGAGGCATTTCAGGTTGTGAGGATCAGGACTGGGGGCTGTGCTGGGCTTGGCTTGAGCTGGCAGAAATCCCTGGCAGGGATCCTCAGGGCTTGCAAGGCTGCATTTTTTTCTGGAATTTCTCCTACTGTGGTACCTCCCTCAGCCTCCTGAATGGTGAAATATCCGTGGCATCCACACCCACACCTGCACTGGTGCAGAGGCTCTCCAGCTGCAACCACATCCCAAGAAGCCTTTTGGTTTTCATTCTTCTGACACGGAGGAATTTGCAAAGCTAATTTCCAGCCCTGATCTGATGGATTCCCCCACTGAGAGGCTCTTACAGTGAGAGGATTGCAGGCTGAGGGCTTGTTCTCATCTCCCCATGCTGGAGGTGCCTCTTGGAGAGCTGCTTAATAAACCTGGAGTGCCACCTGGGCTTGTCAGGAGCTCAGGAGGACTTTCCCCTCCTCCTTGGAGCCCTCAAACAGCCCTTTGCTGCTTTCAGCAGTAGAAATAAGGTGACTACAGGCATCAGACTGCTCAAGGGAATATTGGATTATTGGAGTTGAGAATCCAAAGGAGAAACCCCCCCTTCTAGGAACTCACTTGTTCTGAAATCTGCACACTTCTGGGGAGAAGCAGAAAATTGCAGCTAAGCAGCATCCAGACAGGGCTCAAAATCCAGCCTGAGTTCCTCCTTGCCTCTTGCAGTCTGTTATTGTTGTTATTATTATTATTATTATTATTATTATTATTATTGCTGCCATTTTGACACTGTCCTCTCTCAGCCATGGATGTTTCCCTACAAAAGCTGCACCTACCCAAACAGCTAAGCCTACAGCTAAGCCTTGAGTACCTTAAGTACCAGCTCATTTTTGGGCCCTGCCCCTTGGATTTGCACCCTCAGAGGGTGGGCACAGCCATGAAGAAAACAAAAGATGAATAACACACAGATACAAACAAGACACTCATTTACAGATCCTCTCAAAGCTCAGTAGCAAAGCCTTAGTGCTTATATTAATATTTATTAATATTTTGTCATGAGGAAGGGTGGGATGAAAGAAAAAAAGAGATATTGTCCCTCCTTGGAAAGTGCTTTGTTTTTCCCAAGCAGCAGAACTTTAGGTATTTCCTTTAAGAGCACATTTCTGTGTCCATCAGGTCTAGAAAATCTTGGGAGGACAGGACGAAGGGAGGCCAGGAGGGGTCATTGCTGGAGCTGGGCTCTGTGCAGGGTCAGGACTGGGATTATGGGCAGGCCAGGGATGGATGGGTTTATCCATTATGGATATCAGGAACTCCTCAGCATCCTGTAGAAAAATTTGTGAAACCAGCCCAGCAAAGCTCCTTCAACCACTGCTTTGCTTATACATGACCAATATTCTGTCTCTTTTCTCTTTCCATGTGAAAGTGATCAAATTAATGGAGAGTCACAAAGTTGATCTGTGAATCCATTGATAGAATTGCAACTGCTTCATTTCCTACCAAGCAATTTCTCTCACTGAAAAGGGAGCACCAAAAATGAGTGTTCACTGGAATATGCCACCCTGGCCTTTTAATGAAGCTGAAAATATATAGGAAAAGCAAAATTCCTGGGCATTATCAGCTTCCATGGCTGATATTCTCTTTGTCCCTGAGCAATCCATGTGCTGGGTGGGCTGCAGTGCTGAGGGACAGTATCCTTGTGCTCACAAGCAGCATATTCCCAAGCATGTTGTCTTTGGCATGGCCAGTATTTTATCTGCCAGAGCCAATGTTAATGAAAAATTCCTGAAAAATTCCATGTTTCAACACAGCAACACTCTGATGGGAATAATAATCTCTCGTGACCTGGTTCAAAAGCAGATATAGGGCAGAATACAAAACAGGGAGGTGTTTCTGATCCCCCCTGCCTTGAATTTGGGGATTTTGGGCTGAGTTTGTGATGCTTGCCTGCCTTTAGGAGTGATCTCAGCACTGTCAGGTTGTGAACTCGCTGTGGGATGTGCACCTAAAATCAGGATTGTGCTGTCAGAGCCACGGGGCTGGTGACACTGAGAACTCCTTGTGTGGCACAGCAGTCCCAGCTCATTAAAACACAGTGGATTTATGGCAATCTGTAGAGAAATGTCTGCACAGGAGGGGTGTCTCCTTCTGGGACAGCACTGGCATTGTCCCTGCTGGGATCCCTTTGACACAGGGCAGGAAAATCTGTGATCCATCCCAGCAAACATCAGCCTGGATGGTTTGTCACACATGGCTTCATCTCCTCGTTGCAGCAGACTGGAACATCAAGGTCAGGCAAATAAAGCTGGAGAAAAAAAGCCCAAGTTCTGAGTAAAGTGGCCTTAAATCACTGCCACAACTGCAAGGTGACAGAACAGGGAAATGGAAGGGACTAATTCACCTTGATTTACATGAATTGGGTTCTCAGGTGGATTAGGGTTTCTGAGCCTGCCCATCCTCCCTGCCCTGGCAAAGCTCCTTGGCCAGGCGGGCAGGACAGGCCAGCCAGGGCTGTGGGGCTGGGGACACCCCAGCACAGCACAGAGCCCTGCTCAGGACACCCTGCAGCAAAGCCCAGGGGCCTGCTGGGTCTGGTCAGGGAGCATGGGTCACTCAAGAAGTGGAGAAAGAAATGAGTGAGCTTGTCCAAAAGCAAGGAAAACCCCACGGATGGGGCCTCTCCACGCCCTGCCTGACCACGGGTCCTTTCTACTCCACGCACACTTTGTGCCCCACAGCGCAGAGGGCAAAGAAAAACCAAGACTTACAACTGCCAGGCCTCCAAGTGCAGTGTTCCACAGCATCCCCCCGTGCCAGGAGGCTGGAGAGAAGTGGCATTATCCCCTGCAGGCAGGGTGGGTGGTGGTGTTTGCTGTGCCTGCCTGGTGCCCCGGGGACAGGCACTGACAGCACACAGGTAAGAGCAGCTGTAATTCCTGCTGTGCTCCAGCACCCAGACACATCCCTGGGTGAATGCTCAGCTCTCAGCCCCTGCAAGGTCCCCTCTTGCCAAAATCCCCCTCCTCGGAGATTTGTTTCAGTGGCAGCAGCTCAGTGAGAGCACAGGACGTTCCTCCAGTGCAGAAAACATCTGTGCCTGCTCCGAGCTGCTGCCTGCACTTCAGCTGGGGAGGATGCTGAGGGAGGGACAGGTTCTTGCCAATCACGGACTTGCCCAAATATTTATCTCTGCTAAAACCAGTTTAGCTGCTGGATGCAGCCCAAGGTTGGTTCTGATGGGAGATATCAAACACAATGCACATGAATCAGGGGCAGAATATCTGGCACAGCCTGTGCGCTGGAGGAATATAAATAAAGAGCCAGCAAGCTCCAGCTGCTGAGTTATTTGTCCTGAAATAAGGCTGCAGCTTCCTACCATCACCAGCAGTGCCAGGAAGGTGCCAGGGATTACCTGGGGCTGCTCTGTGGTCCCTGTTGGCACTTGCACTCCTTTTTGCAAGAGGGGGTTCCAGACTGAAGGATCACCATTTATTTGAGAAGGATTTAAATGAGTGATGGAAAGAGTGATGCTGTGGCAAAGCAGGGCAGAGCTGCCAGTATTCAGAACATTTATCTGATATTTTATTTCTGGAAGTATCTGATGCAAATGTTCTTTTCCTGGAAAGATTCCTCCCCTTGCCTTCTTCCCCCGCCTCCCTCAGAACGCTGGTGCCAATATTTCTGGTGCAACTTCCTTGCTCTCAGGGGCTTCCTGCTGGAGATTTCCCTCCCCTCTGGCCTGGAGCTGGTCCCTGCACTGCTCTGTGGAAGGAGGGAATGGCCCCAGCAGTGCCTGGGATGCTGGCAGGTATCCCCGAGGGATTGCAGCTGGTCCTGCCAGCACAGAGGTGCTCTGGAGGATGGCTCAGCCATTTCTGGGGGTCTCTGATCCTCTTTTCCAAAGTGTGAGCCTGACAGGTGCAGGGAATGCTGGATCCATGTGCAGGGAGACATTTCAGCACATGCTGCATCCCACTCCTTCCCAGCCCTGCCCCCAGGATTGTGTCCAACTCTGCTAAATGGACGAGCACAACCTTCAGCCAGGCAGAGTTTGGCACGAAGGCATGGACAGAAACCTTGGAGCTGAGGCTGCAGATCTGCAGTGCTCAAAGGGTCATTTTGATCACTTTAGAAAATACCATCCTGCAGAGCAGCCCTGGAGAGAGGCTTATCACTTTAACTTCCTTGATTAGCCCAGGACACCAACTTTAGGCACTGTAAAAACAGTGGAGGTCAAATTTACTATGGAGGGCAAGGACCAGTGACTCAATTTTCCTTATTCTTTATAGACACTTTTCACCTTGAAGAACAAAAGGTCCCAAAGTCACAGAACGTTTGTTCTTGAGTCTTGCCAAGCCTTTTCTTTTTTAATAAACCGTCATTAAAATCTGGGCCCTTTGCCTTGACAAAAGAAAAGAATATATTTGTGTACACTTAAGTGACAGGAAAGAGCCTGTGAGGCAGGCCTGGTCACAGATAAAGGAATTCCGGACATTATTCCTTGTGCTCCAAGGGGTTGTGACATGGGATTTCCTCTCCAAGTGGTAAATAGCCCTGCAGTTGTACAGCAGGGTGGGGCCACCCCTGCTTTCTTTAAAACCAGGAGAGATGAAAGCGCTTTAGGAGAAGAAAGAGGGGCTGGGTGAGTGTGCACAATGAATTCCTGGGAATGGCTGGGGGCAAATCCACCTGCTCCAAGCTTTGCCCCCAAAAACTTCCCAGGGGTTTGAGGTGCTGCCAGCTGAGCTCTGCTTTGGGAAGAACAGCTCATGGCACAGAAAAATAGATTTAACTCCAAGGAGTGGCCCCAAATCTCAGCACCTGAGTCTGTGGGAGATAGGTGGAATCTGTGGGGAGATGGGTTTGGTTTGGGATGACTCTGGATCCTCCCTGCCTTCTCTGAAAGCTCCCAGTGAATGCTGTGGGCCACTGAGTGCCTGTCCTGGGCTGGAATGGGATCAGAGAGGGCAGTGAGGGCGGGATCCCACAGCTGTGAGCTCCTTGAGGAGCCTCACCAGGATCTGAACCCAAATGAGGCAGTCAGGATTCTGTCACTGAAGGCACCTTTCTGTCTTGTGCTGCGTCATGCTCAGGAGTGGGTGAGCGCTTTTGTAAGAAAACAGAAGAGCTGAAGCTGCAGATTTTATCCTGTTCTCATTTTAAATTGAAAAACTTCAATTTGGGATTATCCATTGCATGGAGGGCTCACCAAAGTGTCCTGAGGTGGGTGAAGATGGAGGGAGAGGAACATCACTCACTTGGTGAGGGAGACAAGAACATCAAGCTGATTTTGTATTTGGATTTCCTTTCCTCCCTATTCCTGTGGCTATCCTGGAGGGTCAGCAGAGCCTGCAGATCCCAAACCTCCCAGCTACAGCCAGGCTTAATGAGAAAGAGAAAGATTTGCACATTAGAGCTCTCCAAATCCTCAGGATTTGGGTCTTCAACAATAAACAATCAATCAGCAGTGGAACAGATAAATTAGCATTTTGCAGGAGTTTGCAAATGGCAGGTTCCTACATGAGCTTTTCGTTGCCTTCTGCTTGAGTGTAGATATCTGAATTATTTTTTTTTTCAACTACAATGGGACCTCGTGTCAGAACAGGGAGGCACATGATCAGGCTGGAGAATCCCACCTGGAAAATGGGAATGTCAATGAGCTCCAGCTGCTGCTTCCAGCTCAAGATGCAGTTTGGATGTGCTGTGGGGATCTGGTTCCACTGGTGAATAAAACCCCAGGGGAGGGTTGGAGATGTTGAGATCGTGGCTGTGTTCTGCCCCCACTGCACCTCACTGGCATAAGAGATTGTGTCAAGGGGTTGAAGTCCCTACAGAACACAAGGAGGGCTCTAATCAAGTTCAGAATTCCAAGGAAAAATGCCACATTTTCCTTCTTTCTCTGTGCCTCCTTACCAACCACCTACGTTTTTCTGGAAACCGGGGAAAAGAGAAAGTTGCCCTGTTGGCTGCAGGAATAAAATACCGCAGCTAAAATTCCTCTATGGCTGTTCTGAGGAGCAACAAAGACAACGAGAGATGAATCACACAGAGAATTACTCATTTCCAAACAGTAAACAGGTCATGCTCAGCATTGTTAACTCAGGATTGTCACTGCTGTGGGAGTCTGGGAAGAACGGGAAAATCTGCCCTTGCTCAGGAGTGAAATGATGGGAATCAGGCTGGAATTGCACCCAAATATTGGCACTTCTGCCTCAGGGTGTGGGGCACTCACACTTCAGGATCACTACAAACTCCTGCTTTTCTGATATCCTGGTACAATCCCTTAAATCTCATCAGATAAACTGTATTTGATGGCCAAAGGCTAAACAAACAACACTGAAAAATGAACAAACAGAACCCTTTCTAGAAAGATTTATATATTAAATCTTTCTAGAAAGATTTATAAAATGCTAAGCAGGTCCAATACTGAGGTTAGGGACTCGTGGTTTTAAAATAAATCAACTAAATTAAAAATACAAAAAGTGATCTGCTATCCTTCCTCCCGTGGTGATGTGAGCACGGGAGAATTTCTGTTTCATACCAGGGAAAATTGTTCTTTAACTTCAGTGCCACTGTGGGGGAAACATCCCTTAATTTCAGTGCCACTACAGAGCAAACTGTCCCTTAATTCCAGTGCTTTGCAGGGGAAAGTGTCCCTTAATTTCAGGTCCATTGTGAGGGAAACCTCCCCTAATTTCAGAGCCATTGCCCCATGTCAGGATCTCTTCCTGCTGCCTCTGCCTGGCCTCAGAGGGCTCTTGCCACTGCACAGATGTTCATGTCAGCACAGCAGCTCCTGTGAACAAGCTTTGCAGGATTGGGGCTTGATCTACAGCTCTTTTTACTCTCCAGCAGTGTTTTTCTCCTCCCAAAGCTGCTTCCATGCTTTGACCTTGCCCTAGAGCCCAAAAGAAATGCCTCACAATTTTCCTGAAGGCTCTCTTTATTCCAATGGCTCCCGTTTGAACCACTGCTATGCAGTTAATGCTGCACACTCCTTTCTACCCTGAGACCTTCTAGCCAAGGGTTTTACAATTTGGCAGCTGAGGTTTCAGCCTGAAAATTCGTCCCTGTTTTTTTATTCTCCCCCAAAAGCCTGTTTTCAATTGATATAAACATTTTGATAGCTTAAGAGTGCAACAAAATGCTGTGCCTCCCTTTCCAGCTGGATCCCAAGAGTTGTTCCTTTCACTCCAAGTGTTGCTTGTTGTTGGCTGTGCCAGTGACTGGGCTTGGCTTGGCCTGGCCATGAAAATCCAGGCACCTCTGTAACCTCCTGGCACGTCCAGGGAAAATTCAAACCCATTTTTATGTGCTTTTCTAGCAATTCTGTCTGCCTGCAGTGGGTGTTCCTCCCCCTCCTGCCCTGCCACACCTCACAAACACCCCTGTGCTCGGCAAGGGGCAGCAGGTACATGTTGGTTTCCTTCAGCACATGCAGAAACCCCTCAGAGCCACAGTTCACCTCTGTCAGGCCAAAATTCATGTGCAGCACCAAAAGTTTTAGTGATTAAACAAGACAAGAGGGAGCAGAACTCTGAAAGAGGAACCCCAGCAAAGGCTGGCTCTAGCTTGATAAGCTGTTTGTTTATTCTGCAGGGTCTCAGATCTGGATTTCATTTCTGGGATTAGTTCTCTGAATTCTTAGTGCAGCAAATCAAGGCTATATGTGTGGAATCGGGATGGAAGGAACCTTTTTAATTTAATTGCTTGCATGGATTTGCATTATTCTTTCATCTCCCACCTTGGTGCTTTTCTCCTCCTGAATTCAAATGGTGACATTTTTCTTTCTTGGTGACATCCAGTTTTCATTTTGCTTTCATTCAGTGCTCACTGAACTTTCATCATTCTCTTTTTTCTTAGTCATTTCCATATAGTTCTGTATTCCTTACCAGGGCTTTGGATCCTCTGCAAGAGACAGGCAGGACAGAGCTCCAAACCCTCCTCATTTACTTACTTTTAGAGTCATATTTAATAGAGTCATATTTTAATTACTTTTAGAGTCACATTTGTTGATTTTGTTAACTGCCCAGCACCCAAATGAATTTTACTGTTTAAAGGGCAACCGCACATTTTTGTCTGTCTATAGGAACTGCAAGAAATTTTTGGGGTGAAGCGGTGAGATTTTTAGGAAAAGCAAACAGCGGCGTGGTTGTTTCTGCTCTGAAATCAATATTAAAAACAGAACCAGTTTGGGGTTTCATAAGAAAAAAAAAAAAAACTTTCATTAGGAAATTAAGCTGTGGCAAAATCCTGTGTGGAAAGTGGCTGGATTAGAAACAGTTTTTCAGGAAAGCTTCTCCAGCCAGGATGGTGTTTCCTGTCCCATCCCAACGATGCCATGACCTTGTTGTTGGGATGGAAGTGTAGGATGCTGGAAACACCACGTTCCTTGGTGGAATCTGGGCCCTGGATCTGTCTCCCACTACCGGGGGCTGCCCTAAATATCCGGCTATTTTTAGACGAGTCTTTTTCTGTTGTTGCTTTCCATAATAAGAAAAACCTTTGAAGGATTTGTGTTTTTATCCCTATGCACAAGAGGAATTAAAATAAATAAATAGGCCTTAAATATTTAGACATGAAGAGAGAAGAATTTCCTGCCCAGCTTTGGCCGAGCGGCGTAGGTGGCTTTAATGTGACCCAGGGCTGCTCCCGGTACCTGGCAGTGTTTGCTTTTCTTGGAAGCAGCTGCAGTAAAGCACCTTTAAAATCAGGATCCCACAAAGCAAATCTGCTGTTTCCAGGTCACTCTGCAACCTCCTTCTCCGAGTCACAGCTTTTCCAGATGAGGAACTGATGTGCTGCAACTCAACTAACCTGATAGAGAGAGAATGGCTCCAGGCACGGCAGAGGAGTCCTGGGCACCCCCAAATCCACCCAAAAGGGAGGATCTGGCACTAAAAACACAGCCTGGCTCTGGGTGTCACACCTGGACTATCATCCACCTGCTGCCCCTTCTCTGGGCTGCTCCCAGACACCAAAAACTGCTTTAGCTCCAAACCTTGGTGGGTCAAGTGAGCTCATGTGGGAACCTGCGGGGGACAGGAGAAGGGATTTTTGTCAACAGGCAGCCACGCTATGCAGACTTGATAAATATGTGCAGGGCTAATTCGAAGCAGATTCCTGCTTTGCCACTAGCAGAATTCCTCCAAAGCCTGCCATCAAAAACATTATGTCACAGCTGTGGAGAAGCCTCACAAACAGGGGAGAAGTTGGGGTCACGTCAGGGTAAGAGTGTGGTGGAGGCTGAGGAAGTGATTGAAGCCCTGCTCCACGGCCTGATGGAGTTTGTCATTAAGAAGGATTTCACCAAATGATTTGCAGCCAGTTCCCTCAGCACTATTGGTACTTTCCAGCTTAATGCAAAGCAGTGAGGAAACCAGACCTAGTTAGGCCAAGCTGGCCAGGGAGGCTGCAGGCACAGGGTAACAAAAACTCGCCTGGGGCTGTGGAAATGTAACTGAAACCAGGCTTGGTTTTAAGGAGATGGTTAGGTTACTTCTCCCCATCTCAGCAAACAGCTTTTATCTTGTCTCCCAAAATAGCAACCTGCTATCCTTCAAAACAAACCAGAAAAAAAGGGAAAACCTCCTGAGATAGGCACACAAAGCCGACAGAAGTGGAACACGGAGCTGATCGAAAACAGATTCTGGTGTCAAGTCCAAAGTCAGCTTCAGCCCATTGCTTCTTAATGGGTAGAGCTCAGAAACTAAGAAAACAAAGTAATTACCCACCGAGCAGATTTTACTGACACTGAGCATTCACATGTTCCTGACACATCCAACCCCTGTATTTGTTCAAATCCATCTCTGTTTAGTGTGGCACATCAATTGACTTGACCTCAGGAGGCTCTGGCTCATTTGCTTCTGGATTTATAGCTCAAGGAGAAATGGTCCAACAATGCTAACAGGGGTGGGCTTTTGTTCTGCTTCACCCTGCCCATCCACCTTCCCTGCTCTGATTTCAGCTCCGTGCCTCTCGTGGCCTTCCCCTGGCCTGCTCCTTCTGCAGGTCAGTGATTCATCACACAGGAGGACACAGATGTTCTTTACAAAGAAGCCTTTCCATGCAGGCTCATTTTTTTCTTAGAAAAGAGGGCTGGGGATGAGGAAAGAGATGGAGAGGAGGAATAAAGGCCAGAGAATGGGGATTGCCCGGGTTCCACCAGGGGTTGTGTAGTGCTGCCTATGGGACACAGCGTGTCCAGGGAGCAGATATCACTGCTGGACTCACACCAGCAAGGCTCCAAGCAGGAAACCTCAGGGAATGTGGCCTGAGAAAAGCTGGGATCTCTCTGAGCAGCTTTCCCATAATTATTTGGTGTTCCCTGGGCACTCATGTTCCTTGATGGCAAGTCGGGTTTAGCCCTGGAGCATGGTCAGAGGTTGCTTTGCAATCCACGCTCTTGTCATTCAGCAGAACCTCACCCAAATTCCTCTGTCAGCTCTTGCCTTTCTTGGGAAACATCCCCAGTCCTCTCTGAGGTCTGCTCTGGGGACACTTCTGAGTCCAGAGCTGAGATATCCACTCTGCCTTTGAGGGAGCACAAAGAAGTTTGGAAAGGGAAGGGTCCTGTACATCAAGGCAGGCCCTGCTCAGCAGGACACCAGAGAATTCCCAAATGTGGCAGCTGGAGCTCTCAGAGATTGTTCCATGTGGAGAACCAGCAAATGTTTTCTGAAGGACATCTCCCAGCACTTTATCTCCTCTAATTCTAAATATTCTTAAAGATAAGGCTGGCACCTCTGCTTCCTTTGGGAGGTGAATTACACAGGCTGATGGAACAACCTTGGGAAAGTTTTCTTTCCTCTCCCCAGACTCTTGCCAACAGAAGGAGCAGATAAATGATTGCCCTTGGTATCAGACCTGCCATGATTCCAACATCTCCTGATAACCACTCCCCTTTCCAACAGTTTTATTATGGCAGCACCTAAAGGCCCACTTATGAGCCATTCGTGATAATTCCCATCTGTTGGGCTTAAATTTTATTTTTCCAGATCTTGTAAACCTCATTTTGAATAGAGTTTGAGGATAGGTAGTTACAGGGGTTTTCAGCACTCTCATGTGCAAGTGGATGATGGAACAAGAAGAAAATTTGGGAATCATGGATTTAGTCTGCAGATGGTGGAGGAGGGACATGAATGAGCATCCTCCTGATCTGATACATCCAGGCAGAGGCTGAGTGCTTGCAAAAGAGACTGAAAAAATGCTTTCAAAGAAATACACATTTTGCTAAATCACAGTGTCAGGGATTTTGTAACTTCTCTCTCTTCTTCTCTGGCCATCTTAATGTCTCTCCAGGGGATCCATGTTACAGTTTTCCAAAGCCTTGGTCTTAGGATAAATTACCATCATATTTTATTATCAAAGGAGAAGCTGACACACAGGACAATGATTTAGTTGACTGGGTATTTGGAAATACTGTTTCACTTGATACTGTTGCCTTGTGTTACATGGAAAATTGCTCTGGAAGTGAATGTCCTAAGAACTGAAATAGCCAGGCCAGGTGAAGGTCAAAGTTAGCACCCGCAAGTGGGACTTCATTTGGAGTTCATGCTGGGCAGTGCTTTAATTTGTGTGCTGTGGCCAAGTGAAATTTCATTTACTAACCTCTTTAACCTGAGAAAAGTTCATTTGCATCTGTTTGCTGTGAATTTATTAGAGCATTACTTTTCAACCCCAAATCTGTGGTTCTCAACCAAGTCTGGCTGCCCTAAATTACTGATGGAAGTTGTGTACTGATTAAAAATATCAGGGAATAGATCAGCTCTCTACAACCAGGGCAGATTTTCCACACGTGGGAAACCAACTGTTGTATTGAACTCTGGCAAAAAATTTCAGTTCCCCACTGACAGCAGCTTGCATGGAAACCTCAGGGAAATCCCTCCTTAACATTTTCTGGTGCCAGTTTCAATCCTGACCTCTGCTGGCAGCTGGGTTCAGTTAGGAGCTGATGACTGCCTGGGTTATTGCATTGCCCCTAAACACTGAAATAAGGCAGTTTCTTATCTACAGAGAGATAAAACCTGACTCAAATCTCACTCTGTCCCACCTGCAGTTCATCATTCCTGGTGCACCTTGTCCTTTCTTTGTTTGGCAAGTGCCACCACAGTGAAGGAACCACTGCAGACATTTCCACTCTACCAATACCTGGGCAGTGATGTGATTAAGAAGGAAAAAAATAATATAAACCTATCACGGCCACACAGAAAAGGAAAGGGTTGGTGGTTTTTTTTTTAATTCTGATTTCTTGTCACTTCAAAAGGAAATGATGAAGAAGGTATAAAAGTGCATAGAAAACCTGTTGAAAACCTCTCAACTACTGCTCTAACTTTAAAGAAGTCCATTCTCTTCAACAAAACATCTACCCTGGAGTGTAGGCATCTTGCCAAAGTGTAGGCAAGCCTTTTATTCCAGGTTAAAAAGTCCAGTGTAACGAGTGAAACTGGGTAGGAACAGGAGGGAAATCACTGGAATCAACAGAGATTTACTGCTTGTTTTTGCATGGGAGGAGCTGGCTCATCTCAGGATGGATTTCAAGAGTGACTGATCCTCTCTGTGTACATGAGTAGGTTGGGGAATAGTTCTTGGAACTGAGTCAGCCCAACAATTGCTTTCATTATTTGCAGCTGTACAAAACAAATAAGTTTGAGAGAAATTTCGAGAGGTGCCAAATCCAATCCCATTGATGTGTGAGTGAGCAGTGTTTAGTGCTGCACACATGAAGCCCATGAATTACTGCTGATGACTCCTCAGCCTCACCTGTCACCTTTGCTAAATGAGCAGATCTGATGATACTCCTCAAAATAATCAAGTAATTAAACTAGAAGTGTTTTAAAGCCTTCCTTCCTTAGCATCCACAGCTTTGTCAGTAACTACTCACCACATACAAATTACCTGCAGAGAGGGATTCTGATTAGATTAAAGGCAGCTCAGTGCAGGGTTTAGACAAGCTGGAACCACAGCTTGGTCCAGGTCTGGTGTCTGTAGCTGTGAGGAACAGCTGGGCTGACAAGCCATAAAAATCCTCAGCTCTATCCCTCCATACTCACATAAACCACCAGGAGTTCACCTGAGGGGGACAATTCTGGGCTGGCACAGGCACACAGAGAAGCCTGGAAAGAGCCCAGAGGAGGGAGAGCTAGATCACAGACTATCCTGAGATGGAAGGGACCTGCAAGGATCATCCAGTCCAAACCCTGGCCCTGCACAGACCCCCCAGCAATCCCACCCTGATTGACCAAACCCTCCTGGAGCTCTGGCAACCTCGGGATTGTGCCTATTCCCTGGGCAGTGCCCAGTGGGGGAAGACCCTTTCCTGATCTCCAACCTAACCCTGCCCTGACACAGCTCCAGCCCTTCCCTGGGTGCTGTCACTGTCACAGGGAGCAGAAGTTGGTGCTGTCCCTCCACTCCCCCTTCTGAGCAAACCTTCCACCTTCCCATTTTCCTACGCAGTGCTCTGGAGAAAGGGAAGAAATCTGGCTAGGTTCACCTCCAGAGAAATGCTGGAATAGCTCTGGAGTGCAGGAAGTGCTCCCTGAGTCCCCTGGGAGGAGGTGAAGGGCTGGGGTGGGCAGGGGGAGCACGGGGTGACCCAAAGGCAGCACAGAGAGCTGTGCCCAGCTCTGGCTGGGGCTGCTCCCCAGGAGGGGTCATCCCGCAGCCCCCTGGGTGCCCTCACTCCCCCTGACTCCCAGATTTGCCTGAGGAATGTGCCCTGTCCTGGGGATGGCCAGTGAGGAGGAAGGAAAGCTATGTCTGGAGCGCTGATGAAGTAATCCTGTCTGGGAATCATTGGAAACACTGATCTGCAGCCCTCCAGCTTTTCTCAGGAGACCATGCTGGGGGAAGAGACAAAGACAGCTTCATACCTCACATTTTTTGGGTGTTTTTTTTTTTTTTTGGTTTCTCCCTAGAGTATTTAGGGCTCCTTTTTTGTGCATCTTTTTCCCACTGGGTCTGCATACTTCCTAATCATGGAGATGTGCCAGGTCTTCTCTTTCCCAGAGGAATTGCCATAATTTGGATCAAGAAATAACAACATTCCCAGCCTTTTTTCCATCAACATGAGATTACCACATTTCCTAAATACTTCAAATTGTGCTGGAGTGCCTGGCAGATGATTGCAGATGTTGCCACCTCCTTTCCCAGATTTCATGTTTATTTTCCATGTAGATCCGAGTTCCTGGCTTATCAGCCAGTCCCAAAGCGAGGACATGTCCCCTCAGTCCCCAGCTCACCAGCAGCACGGGCTGGTGACATCCCTGGCACTCCCTGAGACTCTCTGTGGTGTCAGAGGAAAAACAATGGCCCTGATTAATGAGCTGCCACTGCCCAAGACCAAACAATTTTGACCTGGAACTGCTTTCTGTGACCCCTTCCCATAAATCTGCAGCTGATCCAGAGATCCAGATCACAGACAGCCAGGAAAAGCCATGGCACTGGAATTCCAGGGGCTGCCTTGGAGCAGGTGCAGGTGAGCCCCAAATGTGATGTTTGGATTGCAGAAAAGGCAAGGAAAGGTCACAGGGTTTGTGTGTCAGCACCCAGAGCAATCAGGTGGCCTTGCTGAAGGGTTTTGCTGATTGCAGGAGGAAACCAGGGTGACCCTGTGCCACCTCAGCAGGAAATGCTGCTGCATCTGTGGCTGAGGAAAAGCCTTGTAGGCTTTTCCTACAAATCCCAAAAGCTGGGCCAAAGCCTTATCTTATCTCCAAACACTTTCTCCACTTAGCAGTTGTTTTTACTTTGCTGTTGTTGACGTCTCCCTCCTCCAGACTAATGATTTAATTTTTCTTTGTTGTCACTTTGGATCATTTACACTCCAACTGCCCTGAGCCACACACAACTTCCACTTGCAGCAGGCACAGAGGAACGGGTGGGAACTGCTCCCCTCTCTCCTGACTCAGCTGAGCAAATCCTGCCTTCCCTGGCCGGGAAAATCAATGGAAACAGGAATCCTGTTGCTTTGCCAGAGATACTCTTGGGTTAAAACTTGCATTTGTATATCCTGAAGGAACCTTTGCCATCTCTCCTGATGAGTTTGTGATTGCTAATTTAATTTTGGACAAACTTCTTCAGCTTCTGTAGGAAGGGGGACTTTGGCTCTGGCCTGGAGGTTCTCAGCTCTGTGCCCACCCACATCAGAGCCACCCTGGGGGACTCCTGGTTATTTTAATGAGGAAAACCACAGGAAGAGAGGCTTCTAGTAACCATTCCCCTCAAACAAACAAAGGAAATAGAGAATCTTTAAAAGGTGATGTACCGTTTTCCTTAAAAATAGTTCAGCTGGAATAGCAGGCAAGGGAGAGAATCCTGGCCAGAGGTGGTGAGAGGCTGAACCCCTTCTCACCTTCTCCTCTAGGAAAAGTGGTTTAGCACAGTGGAGATGCACAGGAAAAGATGAAGGGTTTAAATCTTCACTGACAAATTATTATCCTCAAAAGACACATGGAGAATTGAGAGAGCAAATAACTTGACCCAAAGCAGCGCCCTGAGCACAGGAAATGGGAGAGGCACTCAAACCACATTAGGTCTAGAGGGGAAGTTTTCCCCAAGCAGTTCTGACCCACACATTCCCCACCTGCAGCCCATTATGGGGGCCTTTGCCCTCTGTATTGACTCAGTTCCCATCAGTGCCTCAATACAGAACTCACCAGCCAGCAGAAAAGACAAAAATTGGGAGTTTTTTCTCTGACTTACAGCCAAGACCTTCCCCACAAGAGCCTCCCTTCCCCTCTGCTGGGAAAGTCAATAACATTTCGTGTAGAAGATCTTGCATAGTGCATAGAGAGCATAAAACATTTAATTAATGTCTAGGAGAATCAAAAGTCTTATGTCCAAATTCACAACAAAAGGAGGCATGGAGATGGGTCTCTTTAGTTATTTGCTACTGTCTTTTTAAACCTTTAAAAATAATAGAAAACCACTTGAGTGTAACAAGTGAAAGCTGATTCCAGGAGCTGAAGACTTAATAAAAACACCAAATATTGCAAGGCTTGTGATCCAATAATGCTGGCAGTGCTGTGGCGCCTTCTCTTTTCGTGGGGGTAACCTTGAAATAAATCCTAAAATGATTACAGGCCATTGGTTTAAACACACATGGCTTTTCAGTGAATCCCTGAGCTCTCCAATTCCAGCAAAAATAAATATCCTTGGGGATGGAAGCATGAAAATACCCTTTGAAGAGGGCACCTGCTCATTTCAAGGTGTGCTCACGCTGTGCTGGTGATGAGGTGCCCTGGCAGCTCGGAGGGGAGAACATTGTCCTTTCCTGGGTGTCATTTCTGCAGCAGGGACTGAGCTGTTTGGAGGATCTGCCTTGCCCACGATTTCTTGGGAGGAGGGGAGGGGACAGTTCTGCCTCTGCACCACCCCAGTCACCTCTCACTGGTCACCAGGGCAGGTGTGGTGTCTGGACAGCCCCCGGTGTCCAGAGGCTTCCTGGAGCTTCTGGTCCAGGCTCTGCCAGGCAAGCACAGCTCCATCATCAGGAGCATCCTCAGCAATGACAAACCAGATTTTAAATGCTGTGTGTCTGTCACCCTCCTTCCCTGACTCAAATCAGTTCCAAACTCTCCAGCCCCTTCCAAGGGGCCCTGAGTTCCCCTGGGTGCTGCTCTCTGCACAGGAGTGCCTTTACACACGGGAATTGTCCATGGGGCTCACCATGTGCACAAAGCTGTTTGTGTGCCCGAGCCCTCGTGCCATCCCTGCTCTAACCTGCCAGCACATCACCCTCTGTTCTGCCCAGCAGTCATTTCCTTGTCACCTGAAGCAGAGGCTGTGTGGGCTCTGTTCCCCCAGCTCTCCCCGTGAGCTGTAAGGATCTCCCCAGACCCTTAATCAGGGATCACATTGCCTGAGCTGTCACTGAGCCACACCCAGGCACTGCCAGGCTCACAACCCTCTGTGAGGGCTCTGCCAGGGAGAGCTGCAGTGCCCAGAGGACGCCTGGAGGAAGGCTGTTACAATTAGGAACAGAGATTAAAAATACTTTTTATCCACACTCACTGCTGGGCCCAGTATGGAGCATCAGGCTGTGCGTGGGAGGGATCTCCCTGTGCCAAGTGAGATGGAGTTGGAAACCATCTGACAGAGAGGTGAGGGAGGTCACCCATTACCCTCTGCCTGGGGAGCCTCCCGTGTTTAATGCTGGCCATGCTGCAAAATCAGATTATCCCAGGAAAAGCCGTTTTCAATATATTTTTCTCCCCTGGATAATGTATCAGTCAACCTTTCACATTTTGCTCCCGAGGATTTGTGGTTGTGCTGTGTTTGCGGTTTTCACTGCCGAGAGCAGAATGTTAAAGCCTGAACTGGAGGAAGGAATGGACTCTCAGAGTCAGAAATGGTGCAGTGAGGCTCTGGGCAGAGGCTCTGTCCTCACCTGGGCTCTTTCCAGGGGCATCTCCAGGCTGGAGGTGCTGCTCTTGTCTCGCTGGAGCCAACTTGTGCTGGCAGCAGCCAAGGCAGGGCAGGGAGTGAGGATCCTGAGCAGAGATGTCCCTTCCCAGGAGGAGCCTGTCCCTCCCCTGTGGCTCACACAGGGGATGTGCTGCTGAGACCTCTTTGTGGCTCTGCAGGAGACAACGAGCTGTCTGCCAGACCTGCAGGATTGTCACTCCAGCATCTCATCCCAAACCATGCCAGGGCACAGAGAGAAGAATGCTGCACCAGGAGCACACTCAGAGCAGGGTCAGCTCCACAGGGGATGGCAGGGACAGCTGAGGCACCCAGGACTTTTCTTGTGGCTCTCACAAGGAGCTCTGCCATGGTCATGACACAGTAATGACAGCTCACTTTTAATTTTATGTCCCTTGTAGCCCCAGAGCATGACCAAAATGATTTATCAGGGAGGAGAGGACAATGGTCTCTTAGGCCTGGGCATTGGAATTTGGGCAGTGCAATCAGGGCACTTCAGCTTCAGCAGGACCCAGCCCAGCAGGTCTCCCACCCCACCCTGGGCAGGCTGTGGGTCCTGGCTTTAGGGACAAAGGTTGGGGAGCAGGGCTGTGGAAAAGAGGAGAGGCACTGCCAGGAGTGTGCTTGATTCTCCCTTGCAGCATCCTAACACCTTCATAAAGGCATGAATCTCTCAAACACAGACAACAAATATGAAAGTGGAGCACATCCTTCTTCCTCATCCAACACAGCCTGGGGCTGTCCCCAGCTTTGCCTCCTAAAAGTCAAGTCTGGCTCTAAAGGGACCAGGGGAGATTAGGATTATTGTGAAGTCTCACTCTGCCAGTTTGGCATTAGGTGTTCTGCCCTAGCACAGCCTGACCTTGCCCCCACGACTCCCTCTGTTTTGCCCTCAAAATGTTCTTTTCCCAGCCCACTCAGCAGTGGTGTGGCAGAAGGGGCACAGTCCTTGTTTATATAAACCTTCTGTCACCTGGCAGCAGAGACCAGATGTGTGTGGCACAGGAATTCTCCTCCTGTCCTCTATGGAGTAGAAAAGCACTAAAATTCCACTTTGCTTATTCTGTTCTTCAGCTCCCGAAGCCAAAATAAACTTTGGGCAAGAAGTAACTCAGAAGCAAAACCAGAATAATTGAAAAATACTTTTCTTTCTCTTAGCAAGAACGGTGTCAAATGCTGTAAAAGCCCAAAGACTTTGCAGTCAGAACAGAGCTCAGGCTCTGACCCCAGACCCTCTGACAGTGCCACACTTGCTCATGAGAGCTGCAATCCAGAGGCACCAGCTGGATTGCAGCTCTTAAGCCCTAAGAACAACTGAAGGCATAAGAGGAGATAAATAATTTTGTTTCAAACCCCAGGATTTTCTAAGTCCTGGCTGAAGTCACAGCATCAACAGCCCGGAGCAGACCCTGGGAGGAGCAGTGTCCTGGGAGAGCAACAGGGACCCAAACCCCCCTCAGCTGGCAGATTAATGGCATTTGACAGACTAATTTGAAGCTGTTGGCCATATCCTGGAGCATTTTTGCAGAGCTCAGCACAGTCAGTCTGAGGGGGCTGTGAAATGCCTCAGCACCACAAAAGAGCCTGTGCCAGGGCTCAGCCCATTCCCAGTGGGAACTGGCTCTGCCTGGAAACCAGAGGGGACTCGGAGCCAAGAGCAAGGGTGAGCTTGCCTGGCAGGGGCTCCTCCTGCAGAGTTTTTTCTGTTGGTTTTCAGCTCAATGTGATGCTGCTCCCTGTGTGTGCCATCCCGAGGGTGTTGAGGAATAGCAGTGCTTCCCAAATGAATGGGAACTGCAGGGCTGGAGCCTCCAGCTGCTCTGCTTGCCCAGCATTTAATGGAATAGTAGTTTGGAGGTGCTAAATAATGTCACACAGAGCCACTGGAGGGAGCTGGGGTTGGACAGACTCCAACTTCTTGTTCTGCAAAGGACTTTGGAGATGGAGCAGCAGTGCCAGTGCAGGGGGAGTGGCTGGATCTGTCTCTGGTGGCCAACACTGGTTCAGAGTCTCAGCCAGTGTCGGAATCTGTGGTATTGATGATTCTGAGATTGTAGAAAGTCTCTGTCTTTCATCCATGCTTCCAAAGAAGAAGTCATAATTCGTCTGTGCTGGTTTCAAGGTTGTTTATTCTGTTTATCTCTAACATGTTCTGCTGCCCTGCCACAGCTCTGTCCTGCAGGGCAGCGTGTGGGGCTCTGCCCTCAGTGGGATGGTACAAACATTAAATACCAGAAACTACCTGTGCTGGATTTACAATAACGTGCCAATATCTGTCACCTACGTTGGACAGTGTGTCCCCAGCCTGAACCAATAGAAAAATGCCAACACCACAGTGAAACATGGAGGGCATGAAGAAGGAGAAAAAGGACAAGACACACCCAATTTCCTCCATCTTGTCCCCTTTGAACCCCTAATCTAGAATCCTAAAATTTTACTTTTGCACCCATGTCACACTCAATTATTACTTATATCAAACACTCAGAGCTTGTAATTGATTGAAAACTCTTTTCCATGGACAGAGATCACAGACAGTGTCTCTGGGGGCTCTGTCCAGGGGGGTTCCTAACCCCCTGCCAGGGCAGCCAGAGGGAAGCCCTGGATTCCCACAAGCCAGGGTCTGTAGGAAGGGACAGGGTCTCCAAGGGCAGGCCAGCACCGTGGTGTCTGGGCAGGATCCCCTCTGGAAGGACTCTGTGGTGCCATGAGATTACTTGGCCTCCACTGAGATCATGATGGGAGCTCCAAGAGCTCCTGGAAGAAGCCAGAGACGCCAAAGTACGAGTGAGTCACTCCCCACACTGATGCCAGGCAAAGAGCAATTTACTGAAATCAAGCAGCTCAGAGATGAGAGTAGAGAGGTGGGGGCAGGAAAATCACTGCTTTGTGCAGTTGAAAAGTTAAAGCCTAGTGTTTCTCTTTCTGCCAGATATGTTATCTCCCTGTCTGCTGCAAATAATGCCCGCGCTGGGAGCCTAGTGAGGATTGCTGGCTTATCGAGTTTGAGGCACAGGAGAAGAGAGAAATTTGAAGAGCAGGAGGGGAAAGAAAACACGGCTGTAATGTCAGAGCTTTGGAAGTGGAGATCATTATCAGAGCCTGATTTCTCCTCTCCTTGATTATGTTACTTTGAATTTGGACAAAGTAACCAGCCTGGCCAACCTCCACTTCTGGTTCTTCTCAGTTTCACTTTCTGAACATTGTCTCATTGTAGATGAACACTCAGATTGTCCCTGGGGACAGTTCCAAGGCAGGAGACATTTCCTGGGCCAGGAGATGATGAGAGAGACCTTTGTCACTGCGGTCATTAATGCCCCTGGTCTCAGAGACCTGACAAAATCACAGATTCCCCTGGGAGCATTACCCTAGCCACAGTGCCCACAGAACCTGGGGTTCAGCTCAGATGCAGGATTTGGGAGTGGTGATTTGGGAAACACCAGGTTTTCGATTTGCCTTTAATATCACAGGTGCTTCACAGAGCTGCTCCCCAGAATTATTGTTTTCTCTTCTCATCAATTAAAATGTAATGTATGAGCTCATCCATCAAATTATTTCCCAGGGACCTGATTCCTTCCACTTTTATATGTGTGCAAAATCCTTTTGACACAGATCTGTTCTTGTAAATCTGCAACAATTCAGTAATAAAGTTGGCTCAAAACACTATTGGCACAAATGCAGGTGCTCAGTGTCAGAAAAGAAAGAGAGGAATAAAGGAAACAAAAACAAACTGAGGGCATCTCCTGACCAAGGATAAATGCAGCACTGTGTGGGCCCCCAAATTAGGAACTATTTACAAAACAAAGAGTTTGCCTCGAGTGCATTGTGCTGCTCTGAATAGCCCTCTAAACTAATGATGGTTTCTTCTTTTTTTTTGGGGCCAGGTCTGGCTGAGGAAGAGCTTCTTCAAAAACCGAGTCTGAGCATTCCCAAGGACCACATTGTCATCTCACCAGGAGACACCCTAAAAATAAAATGCTGGTAAGTCTTGCTCAGAAAATGCAGGATTTTTGTCCTCGTGTTGATTGGTTTGGCCCAGCACAGCTCCAGGACAGAGCAGAGCCTGATGCTGGGAACTGGGGCTGTGTGGAGGGAGTTGCATGGGCTGTGACAGAGCAGGGAGGAGAGTCTGGGGTCAGCTCGGCCAAGTTCTTTGTGTTGTGCTGTTCAGGGGCCCAAGCAAAGCCCTGAGTCAGCACAGGGGAGAGCTCACAGGAGCGGGATGTGCCGTGCTTGAGGACATGGCTGTAAATTCTCTCTGAAATAGAGGCAGATTCATCTCCTCTGCAGCTAAAATCACTCCTTTCCTCCCTGTCCATAACAACAAACAAGATCACCAGGAACTGCCACCTAGCCCATCACAGATACTTAAATAAGCAGCAGTCATGGTGTGCATATTCAAAGACCCAGCCAGTTTAAACATAACATGTTATTTAAATCATATTTAACCAGGACTTGTGAAAAACCAAAGTGCCACCTCAGTCCAGGCACAATGTGTGCCACCAGCCATGCAAGGACCAGCAGGATTTTGGTGATGACAGGGAGAGGATGCTCAGCGAATGGGGATACATCTGACACACGAGGAAGGAGCAAACCCAGAGCACTCTGCTGTGCCAGAACATGCAGCAGCTGCTGGGTCCCACAAAAGGCCTCAGACTGAGATGGATGGAGGTGTTACTTGTTCTGAGTGGGATTTTTACACATCACTACTGCCAGAGGATGTTTCTCAGATTTTTCTCTGAGAGTGTTGTCGGAAAAAAGCTCAGGGTAACACAAACTCTCACAATTTCTCTCTCTCACACACACATGGATTTTACACCTTCTTGCAAGGCTCCCTTGGCTGACACCACTACCTGGATGGTTTCCTGCAACAGAAGTTACTGAATACAGGAAAAAAAAAAAGCAGTGAGAAGATTAATCTAAGCTTTAGGCTACGCTGACACGTCCCCTCTGATTTTTGTCCCAGACTATTTAATCCTTTGTTATAGTGAAAGGTGAATGGGCTCAGACTGTGTAAATTTGGGATGTCTTCTGGAGTGCAAGGCAGCTTTTTTCCAAATCCCTCCAGCTTGCCATGTGGCTTACGAGGTCAGAACAACCTTCCAGTGATATTTTTAGCTCGGCAAACAGCAAACATGATGGCAATAAAGCCTAAGCAGTCCTTTAACATCTCAGTGGTGCTCTCCATAAAACCTGTGTGGACTCAAAGAGCCTGAGGTGCCCCAGGCCAATTAAATCAACATTTCCCAGCAGTTCTCCATCCCCCACCTTTCTAATCTGGAGGACCATCCTACTATTCTTGTATCACCAAATGAATAAATAATTGAAGGAGTTACAAGCACTTCAGTCCCACATTGTTTTATGGATGCAAGCAAGAAATCCCCAAGAGAGGTGTGAGAAACACAAAAGGATGTGAGCATGGGGTGTAAGATGGGACCAGGGCCTGGAGCACTTCAGCTCCTTGGCTCAGGTGATTCAAAACCTGGGAAGTGAAGTGGTTTCTGAATGCAAGATTCCCTGAATCAGGCCCTCTGGGGATGTCTGCCCTCCTGCTCCTCTGCCATACTCATGGGTTAGCTCCTGGCCCAGGGGAGCTCTGGAATTCTTTGTGCTTCCAGGGGCATTTGGGATGTGTGGGGCACAGGATGGGACAGCAGGCCCAGCAGGTCTCTGGGAATGTCCATTCTCCCTTCAGCTCTGGGCTTTTGAGGTTCTTGGCCAAGAGTTCCTGGTTTGTGGTAGTGGAGCCAAAGCTGCTGCTGCCACTCCCCTCTGGCAGATGTGTGAAACTCCCAAAGCAAGAGCTAAAGGATACATTATCCACCAGGATAATGTATGTAGGGGGGGAAAGAATTAAGGAAGCACAGGTGTTTAATGCCAGTGCTGCCCTGCAGAGCCACCAGAGCAGAACTGGATGGACACCAGAGGGGGAGTGAGTGGGTGACGAGGAGCGGGGACATGGTGACGTGCTGGGAGCTGTGTCTCCGTGTGAGCTGGCTCTGTTCCCTATTCCAGGCCAGCAATCCCAGTCCTGGAGTCACCAGTGACGTTGGTAGGGTGGGCCAGAGCTCTGAGTGCTCGGAAGGACAACGGGAAGCGGATCTGATGTGGGGTGGGGCTGTCCAAGCCACCAGAGCATCCAAGAACAAGGGCGAGGCTGCTCAGCAGAGAGGATATTCCCACTTTTCCCAGTGCTCTCCGTCAGCCTTGTGCTGGCAATAACCCCAAGAGCCCAGCTCCATGTCCGCCTGCTCTCCAGGAAGGCGACAGAGGGACGGGCAGGAACGAGGGCCAAGAGGATGTTTGTGGAAATGTCACTGGATGTCCTGGCAGACGTGCTCTGACTGCACCTATTGCACCCTGCAGGCCGCTGGAGCTCTGAGTTCTTGGCTAGCTGGGAATTTCACACAGAGACACACTTTGGGCTTTGCCACCTCAGTCATGGGTCAGCGTGTCTGGACTGGATTTCTCCCTGAGAATACAGAGCTGGGGAAGTTCAGGGGTTCTCACTCCCTCCTCAGCAAATGCCAGTGGGAATTCTCTGAGTGAGAAGGGACAGCCAACCGCCCTGTTCTCGAGAGCACACACACAACTCCTTCTCTCCAACACCAACTTCTTCCCCAGGAAAATCCACAGGAAATTAGCCCCCAGCCCACCAGTTTCCACACTGAAAACCAGTTTGCTACAAAAAACACCATCATCTTCATCTCCTAGGCCAATGTGGTAGCTCTGGTCCATCCCCACAGCCCTCAGAGAGAGCTCCAAGAGCTCCTGCAGCTTCTGATGCTTCCAACACATCCAGCTGTGACTTAGATCAGCTGGAAGCTCTGGGTCCTGCAGCAGGTGACATCCAGGACCCACTTTTTATCCTGAATTCCATGGAATTGCATTTTTCACGAGCTGTGCTTGGACATCTGGCAGCAGAGGAGTCAGGTAGGAGGAATGTGCATCCTCTGCCCTCCTGGCTTGATGTTCTGGCTGCTGTCACATGGGAAATTGGAAAAAATGTGTCCTGAGCAGATATTCACAGATTTGTAACCTGATTAGTTTCAGCCGTTCACAAAAATCAAGACTGAGTCACTGCTGATTAGGCATGAAAGGTGATGAAAAATTACATAAATATCCTCCTCTCTCCATGCAGCCTCAGTGCAAGAAAATATACATTAATTTAGCCATTAAAATAGGCAAAGTCCTCCACCTCGAACAAACATATAATTTTATCTGATGCTTTGTAATGTTTGAAGTAGTTAAAATACAGTGTTATAAAAACAAACTTGTGTTCAGGCAGTGTGTTAGAAGAGAAATTAAACTTTTCTCCAGGAGTTTGCTGCAGCTCCCACGGAGTATTTCAGGAATGTCTGGGGAACAGTGTGGGGTGATCCAGCTCAATTTCTGATGGGTGGAAGTGCAAACACTCAGCAACCTTCAGAATTTTTTTGGGAATGACAAGGGTAGGAGCACTGGGAACGGTTGGCCAGAAAGAATCCCCAGTTTTGCCTGAATCCTGTGTAATTTGGATGTGTTGTGCTGGCAGGGGAGCCCCGTCTGTGAGCTGGCAGCTGAGGGAGGACAACCCGCGGGTGCACGTGAGCAGCTGCCGCGATGTCTCCGGGCTGAGCTGCAGCCAGATCATCCTCAGGAGAGCCATGGCCAACGACACTGGCTACCTCAGCTGTGCCCTCAACAGCACCCCCGAGCACCAGGGGCTCGTGGCCAGGATCTATGTCTTTGTCCAAGGTAAGAATTCCACTTTTTAAATGGTGTTGGGCTGTGGGAGCTGCGTGAGGCAGAACGAGCAGTGCAGGAGCTTCCACCTCTCCGCTGGCCCAGGAGGAAGCAGCAGCTCTGATGCTCTGAACAGACCAAATGCATCTGGGTTTTCATGGCAGCTGAATTCTCAGGGACATGGATGTGAGAACCAGAGATTACCCAGCCTGTTCAGTTCCAGGACTTGAAAGCTGGATTGTGCCATCAGTTTTGTGTCCCAAGTAACAGATACTTCCTTAGATATCCTTCCTTTTAAGACTAAATTCTTCAGTCCTAAAGGGTTTTGCTGTCACAGTGCTTTTCCAAAGATTCATCCTTAATACTCAAGCCCTGTCTCTTTCCCTTCCTCCCCAGGCATGGACCTTCCCAACAGGATGCTTTGTAATTCCTTCCCTCCTACACATTTGTCCTTACATCTGTGAGACATTCCTACCAGAGCTGGGTGACTGCATTGGATATATTTTGCTGTAAAAAATGCCCCAATGCTCATTTTTATTCCCTTTGAGCTACCTCTGCCCCACATTTCAGAATCATTGAGTTCAAATCCAGGAATTAATGGAAGCAGGAACTTCAGAGGAGCACGGTCCTCTGTGATTAAATGAATGCAACCTATTGAACCACCATTCCAATAATGGGAATTTTGGTTAGAACATTGCCTCCAAATGCTGAGCTTTTTTCAAATCTACTTGACAAATGCATTACTAAACACTGAATCATCTTGGATCTTCCAAGCTGAGATTGTGACTCCTAAGATGAAGCTGAGATGACTTTTAGTGCCTTGAATAGATAACACAAACTCCTCTGGTGCTGGATAGGCTCAGCCTTCGCCTCCCCACAAATACTCATGTGAATGAATTAATTTCATTTTCCTAGTAAAAGCTAAAATGTGGTTCTTTGAATCATCTTACACAAATGCTGCAGAGGCAGTGAGTTTGTCTGATGGTATTTGGGGAGTGCGGCAAACCTACACCTCCAGAAGACACAAATCTTTGCTGTCAGCTCTGACTCAGGGTCTCAGGGTGTTGCCAATGATGGTGAAGCAACACAAGGAGTGATTTCCATCTCCCAGGGGACTCTGATATGCCCACACAGCTAAATTCAGCTTTTGCACCTCCAGGTGAACACACCTGATCAATTCATGTGGGTGACACTTTCCTGCCTGTTGAAAACAGTCCCTTTTTACCCTTATCCTGCTTTCCCAGCAAGTTTTCCTCTAATTGGAAAGTGGCTTTTTGGCATTACTTCTTAGTTCCTGAAGTAATTTTTTTCTCCCTTTCTATTTCCTTTCTCTGTTTTTTTCTTTGCGCTCTGGTTGTTTTATCCACCCTGGTTCTTGTGCTGAACTGTTTCCTTTTCCCATTACACCCAGCTCAGATGCCCCAGGTCCAACATTGTTAACCCAGCCTGTCCCAAGCTCCAGGAAATTCAATTCTCTGTCCAGATTCAGTGCCCTGGCTGCCTACCCAGCCCTTCATTACGCTGTGGCAGGAGCACGTGCAGGAAATGTTGTGGATCTTTTGGGACTGCCTGAGCACTTTCCTGAAGAAAATATCCCAAGTTATGAAATGCCTCGCCAGGGATGCTCTTAGAACAGAGCTGATCTAAAAAAAAGGCAGGATGTCCTCCTGCTTGCCAAGGTTCTCCTGACAAACAGCACAAAATCACCCTCTCAGGTGCACTTTAATTGTGTCCCATGTCCTCCCTGCTCTAAAAGCTCTTACTCAGACTCCTGTGCTTGAAAAGCCGTGGAAGGAAAAGTGGGTGGAAAATCCCCTGGCTTGTCCTGTGCACCCAAAGCAGGGCTCTGCCCCAGCAGCTCAGTCCAGGAGCTGCAGGTTCCTGCTGGGATATGACCTGCCAGGCTGAGGAAGCTGCTTGGCCCTGTGAAATTGAGCTATTTATTCCTCAGCATGGATCTGTCCTCAGGGCATGCTCTTCCTGCCATTCAGTTCCTGTGGATATTTGTTGGAAGCCAGCAGGCTGTCCTGGGGATGAGGAAACTGCTCTGGACTTAAACAAGGAGTTCAGAGCACACCTATGGCTTTCTTCGATGTTTAAACATGCCTTTTGAAGGAAATTGCTGTGACAGTGTCTAGGCAGCACTGAGAAACCCATCAGCTGTCTCCACGTGAGGGAACTCACAGATCCCTGGCAGTGCCAGACAGGGGTGAGGCCCAAAGCTCATCTCTGTGGATGTTTTATGGAGAGAGCAAGTGCTCAGTGGGGTGACTGTGAGGCTGAGCCAGGTGGAGACAGAAAATGTGGAGCCAGCCCCTGAAGGCTGGAGATTTCTCTGAGGCTACAAGCCATCTTTGCCAAAAAAGGAAGGGGAATGGTATTTTTCCCTTCATTCCTGGCCGGCTGCTCGACACCAAAATGAGAACATGATTGTGTCGGAAGCCCTGATATTGGCCATTATTTCCTGTGCTGCCTCCTGTTTTCCCAGCCTCCCTGGAGGGGTTTGTGAGCCCTGGCAGGACCTGGCACTCACAGCTCTCCCTGTGGGGTGGTGGAGCTGTGACACTGCACATCCCTGGGGTCAGGAGGGGCAGCTGCCACCCCTCAGCTGTGCTTGGGCACTGAGGGAGGCACAGCTCAGAAGCTTCATCCTGAATTAATTGTCCCCGAGGCCTTCTCTGCATCCCGCTGCAGCTGCAAGTCCCAAGGGTCATCATTAAAAAGGAAGACAGCCCCTTCTCCTGTTGCTCATCTCCCTGTTGGAAATACAGAGTAGCCCAGGGCTGGAACAGAAATAGTTGGGAGTTCTTAACTGAGTTAATTCCATCTCAGCTCTGAGGGATAATCTCTGCAGGGAAAGGCAGGGTCTGGTCCCACACTGCAGTGGCAGCCCCATGGAAAATGCTGCCACAGCCACCCAGACACAGCATCTGCTTCCATCTGCCTTCTGCATTTACCCCTCCTGACCAAGGGACACCTCCCTGTGAGAAATATCCTCATTTACTGCAGCCTTTGGGATCCCTGTGCTAAGGGACAGGCAAGCTTTGTGAAAATACAGACAGTTCTTTTGACAGTGGTCCCCTCAGTGTGTTATCCACTGTGTTCTAATATTGAATCCAAAACACAGCACTGTTCCAGCTAGAAAAAAATGATCTCAATCCCAGACAAAACCAGGTCAGCATCCACCCCTTATTTCATATCTTTTCCACCACGCCAGGTCCCACATCCCACATTTTCCAATACCCCATTGCCTTTCCTGTCTCACATATACACACAGATATCATTCCCAGCACATATAAAATTTAACATGGCTTAGAGAAGGAGGAAAAAAGGGACAAATCAAGCAAAGATTCATTCCACCTTCCCAAAGGGCTACCCCAGGCTCCAGTCTAGACAGGAGTCAGGACTTGCAGCTCTCAGCTATTTGAAATACTGTCAGTGTCAGCAAAGTCAGAGTCCTGGGGGGGTCAGCTGGAAGAGCTCCCAGCTCAAATCCTGCCTCAGCTCCATGTTCCTCCAGCAGCTCCTGTGTCACAGTCAAGGATCTGCTGCACGTTTTGTACCCCTGAGTCAGTGATCAGAGCAAGGAATGAGCCCACCCAGTCCTGCTGCCTCCACCTTGTGTGACTCCAGTGCTGAGGTCACTGGAGCTGGGCACATCTCACCGAAGAGTGTCTGCGTAAGTTCCTCCAGGTTTCCAAGCTAGGATTCCTGCCCACCCCCAGTGGCATTTGCTTTGCCACAGCTGCAGGGCTAAAAGAGGCACCTCCTCAATGTATGGGGCCAGCAACATCCTTCAACATCTTTTATGCAAAGTAGGCCTGTTATTCTATTTCTTGAAATAATTATGGCCATGATAGAGCTACTTCTCAAATAACTGCTTGAGAAACACCAGTCCCACCTCCTCTGAGTGCAACAGGTAGAAAATGCTGTGGGTGAGCCCCAGGAGAGGCTAAGCAGAACAGGGTAGATTCCCCAATTCCTGCTCATTCCAGTGGGTCTTACTTTGAACACACAAACATTTTAACAGTGAACAGTTAAACAGTGAACATTTGAACAGTGTGTCCCCACCCAGAGCCATCAGCTGCTGGTGTTTCACCACCTCAGTGGTGGTGTGAGTGAGGAACACAGGACTGAGGGAGTCATTTGCTTCCACATGTTTGGTTTTGAGTTCTGGTGTTCCAAGAGCACAGGAAATCCAGAAGATGCTCCCACAGAAAATTTGAGTTCTGGCTCCTTTTAAAGGAAGGAACCATGTGGGAACCATGAAGACACAAGCCATAGTGCAGTCTTGCCAGAAGTCCAGAACATGAGGACTGGAAATCAAATTTGAAGCAAGACTGACATTTTTATGGGAGCATGAGTCCTGCTGAGGCCATTCCAGAGGGAAATGGGGGATGCATCAAACCCAGCTTGTCCTGCTGGAGCATCTCCCTGCTGGTCAGCTCCAGGGAAGGGCAGGAGTGAAGAGTGTGGTCCAAGAGACTGAGGAGAGGTGGTCCAAGTGCTGCAGCAGGGTGGAGTTCACATCAGCCACAGCCCAGGGATGAGCAGACTCATTGGCCTCATCCCTTTCCCACCATGAGATATCTGAAGAAGCTGGCAGTGCATGGAAGCGGCCCTCAGCTGAGATCATATTTTCTTTCTGATGTTCTTTGAAGCTGACTCCTGACTCCTTAATCCTCTTGACAGTTCACAGAGATAATCTGAAAGTGAGAAACAGAACTGCAGGGCTGGGTGACAGCTTTGGGCTTCGGCTCGCTTTTCCCAAGGTTGTACCAGTGGGAACAGAGCTGGAGCTACATTTCTTCTTTCTTTGAGGCTGCAGACTTGCTGCCAGACCTGGGCCAGCTGAGATAGGCAGCTGCTGAGCTGTGTGCCCTGCAGATAAAGTGGCTGTCCCTGCCCACAGCAGTGGCTGGGAGGGTTGGCTGCACATCCCAGCTCAGTGTCAGAGCACAGGGAACACAGGCTGTGCCCTGGGCAGGACCCGCGAGGATTGAGGGCTGCATCCAAGGGACAAACAAGATGCTTTTAGCTCTGAATTAAGGCATTCAGTATCTTCAAATCACATCCTGAAGGACTTGAAGGATGCGATGAGTGAGCAGTGCCAGTTCAATGACAGCTCCTGGCAGCCCAGCAGGGAGAGAGGATCCCTCCTCATGGATCAAGAATTTCTAAATGAAAGCCCAAAGGCCAGAATCACACACACTTCCCCCACTGCTTCCTTCCTGGTTTTTATCCACTCAGTAGCTGCTAATTGCTGAGCCTTCCCCAAGGTGGGAGACCTATTCTTAATGGGACTTCAGGTAAAGCTGGGGAGTATTTTCCACATAGTCAAACCTGTCTAAAATCTGGTGGGGGAGTCAGAATTTATAAATTCTTCTGCTCCTTGAAACATAATTCTAGATAAAGCATGGAGGCTTCTTTTTCTGTGGTGTTTTGTTGTGTTTTTTAAAAAATAAATCTTTCCATTTTGCCTTTGTTTGCTTGGCAGCAAGAAGCATTTAGCTTCTACAATTTTTGAAGTTAACACTTTTTAGAGTAATATTTTTTTCTCTACAAATATTCCTGTGTTCATAACAGCAATCTCCAGGGGAAGAATGCATTTCATTTGACCAAAACAGAATGCTTCATGTTGACTCAGGATGGCTTCTGGGGGTTTTGCAGTCACTTTTGTTTTGCCTAAAGAGAAAATATTCTGCTTTCTGTTTAATCTAAACATTCCACCACCAATTCTTTTCATTGGCCTGCCAAACTGAAAGGTCTTTTATTTTCAAAGATCCAGTTTCAAAACAAGTGCCTTTATAGGAGTTACTCCTGTACCTAGAGGCAGCTTTGATGGGTCACCAGGGGGAATTCAGCAGGCCAGGCTGTTTCCTTGTGAAGCTTTCCAAAATGCTCTGCCCAAAGTGTCACTGCACTGCTAATGCTGCTATTACTGTAAAGAACAGCTTATAAACCTCCTCTCGATGCTTTTTGACCTTGATGAAGACAAACTTCATGGGGATTATGTCAAAACATGAACTTAAAGAACCTGTGAAACTCTGCCCAGGCTCCCTAGCTTAGGTATGGCTGAGTGAAGAAAATAAATGACAAGGGCGAAGGAATTATCTTTATCTGGAACAAAGCGAGAGGCAAAATGAGAATGTTGAGGAATTTCACGGACATGAACAGCCGTGAATACTGTCCTCAAAGTCCATTTAGTGCTCAGCATCCTCCTGGGCTGGCAGCACCTGAAGGGAGAGGCGCTGTCAGCTCCGGTGCTGTGAGACAAATACCACCAGACAAATCGCTGTCACCGTGCAGGAATGAAAAAATCCCAAATCCTGTAATAAAATCCTCTGTGTGTGTGTGTCAGGACGAGGTTTCAGAGGCACAGACACGGAAATAAAGAGCTGTAGGAGAGATTGAATCTACAACATGCTGAGGGCAGCGCTGAGGGGTTTAAGCCCTCAGCTCCAGGCTGTGGAGGCGTGAGGGGACAGCTGAGATTGCCCAGCTGGAAAGACCCTCCCAAAGCTCATCTCGAGCAGCAATCCATCTCCTCCCGGACACTATGAACATCTCAACATGAAGGGCTTCAGTGCCTGAAGGAAAATAATGTTCTTGTCGACATTTAGAGCTGCTTTTGTGCGCTCCGTGCTCGCTGTGTGTCTGTCTGTCCCCGGGGCCAGGCCCGTCCTGCCCCAGCCCGCAGCCAGGGCTCCTTGGCTGGGTGTTTGTGTCCTGCCATCCCTGCTGGGCAAACAGAACACCCTGGCCTGCCTCAGCTTCCTGCAAACGAGCTTTGCAGCCTGCAGTAAATCATTCTTTTTAATTATCTTCTGGGAGTCGCTGGGTGTTTCTTTCTGGGTGAAATTCATAGGGCATTTCACCTTCCCAGCTCAGCAGGAGCAGATGTGCCAAGCTACAGGGAAATACTCTGTTTTCATAAGGGGTTTCTTTGCTGAGGAATTTTCCCTCAGAGTTCAGTGCTGGTGACTGTGGAGAGGACAACACCTGCATTTCCCATGCCTCAGCTCTCCAGATTGCAACACTTGAGTGCAATTGATTTACACCACCTGGCACTGGAGAGCTTCCTCCTGGCTGAGGTTATCATTTTTAAAGAAAAGTGACCCTGTCCCTTTTGTTTCAAGAAGTTCTGTCTCTGAGAGACTTTTTTACAAGGAGTTAACTGATTGCTGGTGGACTGGAGGTGGTGAGCATGGTTGTAAAGCTGGCAGTGACACTCCTGATGTTCCAGCAGATCATTTTTCCACGCCACCATCAGTCTGAACTACTGAGGGGTTTCAAGAAGCATCTGATTCTTTGTCTGCACAAACCATAACAAAGGTATCAGCTGGCAGTTGATTAGCTCAGAATTTATCCTTTGCCATTGTGTTAAGCCCCAAAGCTGAGCCACTTCATATTTGCTTATCTGCTAAGTGAGCAGTCCAGCTGCCTGGAAAGTGCTGGAAAGTCTCCCCTTCCCAATGGTATTTCCTTGCTCCTGCTTAGGAGGGGGTTTGGAGCAGCTGCAGCAGGACACACAATGCTTGAGCTTTTCACTGTGTCCTGGGGCTCTTTAGTGTTTGATGACTGAGATATTTGAGGCTGTCCTATCCCTGGAAGAGTCCAAGGCCAGGTTGGATGGAGCTTGTTGGATGAGTGAGCTGGGATGGTGGGAGGTGTCCCTGCCCATGGCAGGGATGGAACTGGATGGGCTTTAAGGTTCCAACCCAAACCATTCTGGGATTCTGTGACATTGTTTTTTCCTTTTGCACAGAGTTCCGCAGTTAGGGAGGGAAACAAAGCCTCCCTGGCCTCAGAGACAGACCCAGGTGCTTGACCTTCCCCTGCAGCTGCCTGGCCCTGTCACTGTCCCCTGATGGCCAGAGTACAGCCCTCACCTCCTGGATGGGCTCTCATGGCAAACCTGTAGCAGGGCAGCCCTACAAGCTGCTGCCACAGCAGCACCCCCATTCCAGGAGCTGAAATCACAGAATATTCCAGGTTGGAAGGGACCCCCAAGGAACATGGAGTGATCACTCTTAAGTGTGATTCACTCTTAAATGAATGGCCAAACAGGGCTCAAAACCACAACCTTGGCTTTATTAGCACCCTGCTCTGACCAGCTGGGCCAATCCCAGTGGCTCTCACAGGTATCCATCCACAGGTATCCCACCCCACCTGTTTAAGAGCTCTGATATTGCAGATGGAAACAGGGAGGGAAAAGCCCTTTCATAGGGAGAGAACTCTCCAGGCTTGGGTATAAACTGGACAAAGCAGTGAGATAACACAAGTCACTGAGATAACACAAATCACAGCTATCTGCTCTAGGATACCCCACTGGCTTAGCAAAGAGGAGAGCCCATAAAATAGAAAACCATTTTCTCCTTTTTATTTTTAAACACAGTGAGAATGATGCCCAGAAGACCCAACACCCACGTGTGATTAACAATCACCACAACTGAAGCCATCCTTTCCTTTTCTCAATCTTTATCACCCAGAAACTGCCTCTTGCTGCTCTTAAGTGCATGATGATTTTAAGATACCATCAAGATTTCAAAGAGTGATGGTAGAAGGACAGATTTATCTAGTTTGGCTTCTAATTCAGATTGTAGTTTATCTGTGATAGTTTATCTGCAGTCCCTGGTTGGACATGTGGCAATTCAGGAGCAGGCTGCTGTTAAAAATCAGTTAGGACTGAAATACAGCTTCTGTCACATGCCCTGCTTCCCTTCCCATTAGGTGAATCGGTAGCAACATACCTGTCCTATTTGCAGCTGGAAAAAGGTAGATTAATTTTAGGTCTCTTATGAATCTGAAAATTTGGCAGAGATAAGTCTTGGGGTTTGGAAAAGATGATGGAGAATAGGGTTAATTTTTTTTTTTTTTTTTCCTGAGCAGGAAATATTTTTGAGACATTTTATTCTGTTTTGACTAAGATGCATCAATCATTGCACAGTTCAATATTTTCCTGCCTTTTAGGATTATTTCATATTTGCTTAGCTGCCTTCTTTTGATTTATGCTACCTCTTAAACAAACAGTGCTATTCTGAAATTCTTTCTAAAAATACTGACAGAAATAATTTTAAATTCAGTGCTTCCATCTTTTCAGTCAAAATTTGATCTTGAATTGTTAATAATTTGGTATCAGGAAGCTAATTGTTTCCCCATCAAATTTCCTCTTGGCCTGTATCTTCATCCATCCATCTTTTACCCTTTTCCATCCATTCCATACCCTTGTCCATCCCCTGTCATGTGGTACATTCCTTGTTCTTTCCTTTTCTCCACAGGACAAGAAATAATTGTGATTACATTTCCCCTGACACCTTTTTGCACTTTGTTGCAAGTACACAAAAATCTACTCTCGCTGCTTTTTCCTATCACAAACAACCCAATGATCTTCTTTTAATTATCCAGTGTCTTCTTTAAAGTAGAATAAAAATATTGTCACATTTGATACCTCCCAGTGTGGCTCAACTGGAGAGCAAGACTGCAGAGGGACTAAGCTGCAGGGATAAACACTAAACACATTTCAATAATCTGACTCAACAGGAGAATTTAGCATTTTTGGGAAAGTGCATGAGATACTGAACTGAGTATAAATATTTCCTATTTGTTTTGGGGCTTGGACCAAACTACAAAGTTATGGTTCAAAGATTAGGTTTCTCAGCTCAAAGCTTGATTAGAACCAGGGCCTGCCTGACCAGAAAGTTCAGATGTGTATCTGAAACTTCCTAAATGTGGGGAGATTAGAGATCTAATGTTTTAATTCTAATTAATCTCTCTCACATAACATTTCCTGCAATGCCCTTATGCCAAGGCACAGCCAGAATAAACCAATGGCTTGGAAGAAAAGCTGGCATAAAAAGACAGTGCTAGAAATTAGAGAAATCATCCAGATTTTGGGTCTTTATCTGCCTTGGGTCCAGTGCTCATGCTCAGCCCCTTGTCCTGGGTACACACATCTCTGGTGCTTGCACAGTGCCCTGAGTGCTTTTTGTAAAACACCATCATCACCTCACACATGGCCTGTCACACACACAGCTCCAACCAACAGTTTCTTTCCTCCTGATGAAGCCCATGGTTCCTTTTGTCTGCTAAGGACAAAATTCCCAGTTCTCAGGGCTAAAATGAAGCTCCAAACCCCACAAAAGGCAGCATGGCCACTCTGATGTGTACATCCCTGCCTTGGTGTAGTTGGGAGTGAAACTGGGGTGGGATGTGGAGCAAAGGAGCTCCAGCTCTGCACCGAGCTGATTCTCTGAGGGTTAATTCCAGCTGACAGCCCTTGGGCATTTCCATGACATTTCATAAGCAAAGGCTGTCATTATTGATATCCACAAATAAAGGACAGGGGAGCTCCTAAGGCCCAGAAGTATCTTAGCATCCTGAGCTGGTAACCCCTGCAGTTTTCATGTGTCTGCACAGAAATGTGCCATTCTGGACAATTTCTGGATGAATGTGGGGCTGAATGCAAGGAATTGGTCATTGGCTCCAACCCCTGTGTGACAGTGGCAGGATGTCACTGCATGTCCTGACCCCAAGGAAGCCTTTCTGGGCAGCTCAGTGCTCACACTGCTTTGCCCTTCCAGTGACTGAGCAGTTTTCCAAATCCATGTTCTCTTCCCTGCAGACTACAGGAATCCATTTGTGGAGATGCACCCGGAGCACCCCGACATCATCTACATCACGGATGATAAAAGAATAGTGGTGATCCCCTGCCGGGTCACCTCCCCAGACATCAGACCCAAGCTCACCCAGGTAAGACATGGCTTCAGAGAAGCTCAGTTCAAGGTCTGGGCTGCCAATAAAGTGGGGAAAACCAAAAATTTAGATGTATAAAGGTGGGTAAATTCCATTAAAAATAGCAAAGAGCCTGAAAATCCAGAAACGTGAACCTGTTCTCGCAGTGTGTTACTGTTGAACTGGGTAAAAAGATTTTTTGGGGATTAGGCTGAGTTTAGCACATTTGTTTTTGTGTTGTGGCTTGGTGCTCCTCCATAAATTGGCAGTAGATGACAAAGCACTATTTTCCTTTAAAATTCCTTGCATAACACCTGGCTCTCTCTGAAAGTTTCTCTCTTTATACCTTGAACCTCCTTAGAACAATTGCCCATTTTTGCTTCATTTCATCAATTCAAACCAAGTTTCAGCCTTGGGAATAGATGGCTCCAGCATCCATCCCTGGCAGCAGTTCCACCTGAATGTCAAGGTTACAGCACAGTCTGTGCAGGCCAAGGCTGTTTGGGATAATAAAAATGGAAATTTAAGGTCTGGGCCCTGATCAGTCAATGGAGTCACTCATTTAAAGGGCTTCAGAACTGCTCTCCAGAGTAGCCTGTCATGGAGTGAGGAACACGACAGAGGTCTCCTGGATCCAATCCTGCATTTTATGTCAGGAATTCTGTGCCCTTCTCTTCCCCTGCCAATCTGATAGCTCAGGAAATCCTGAAGGGAGCAGGAGCTCATCCTGTGCCCCTTTTCTAGCCTGTTCTGGAAGGACTGTGAGGGATGAGGCTGTTCTGGACATGGCAGAGAGGGGTCTGAGCACCTCTGCTCCTCGTGGCAGTTCCATGCCTTCAATGTCCCCTTCTCCTGGGAGGCAGCACAAGGAACCATGGGGGACTGGGACAGGGCTCCAGCTCCTGCTGGGACCCATAGCATGCTCCCAGTAGAGGTGCAGAGGGACAGCAGGAGCCTTTTTGCTTTGGAGATCTCTAATGTTAAATTTCATCAGCAGCGATTAAAGTGGGGAAAGAGGCTCCTCTCCAGTTATCATTTTAGGCTGGACAAGTGTTACCATCTTCCTCCTTGGCTACAAAAATGAAACATCCCTCTCTGATTTGAGCCTCCTTCACCAAATTCATGGCTGGAGCAGTGCTGCTGACCCTGGCAGCATCAAGGTGGCCTTGGAATTCCCATCTCCACGTTTTTTATTGATGGACAGCCCTGCTCTTCCTGCTTCCCATCTAAATTCCCAGTCATTTCTCCAAACACAAACTGCAGCCTGGCTGCTGGAATGAAATCTCCACCTAAATCTCTCCCACAAAAAGCTGTCCCAGGAAGATTTCCCCCTCCAAGGCTGAGCAGCTGGGGCTCAGGGCAGGGAGGCAGAGGTTGGGCACGGCTCCCAGAGGAGCTGGGAGCTACTGGGATGGTGGCACCTTGGGAAGCCCCGGGATCCAGCTGTGGATCTGGCTGGGAATCCCACTGATGCTTTGCAGTGCCTGCCTGGACCAGAGGCCAGACAAGATTAAGAGAATAAAGTGGGTATTTATTAAAGGCCTTCAATAGGTTCACCTTGGGCAGTGCAAAAGCCACCAAGGACATACCAAGGATGGACGATGGTCACGAATTTTTTAGACAATTATAAGTTTGGTCCATTTACATATCAGGGGTTAATCCTCTAATTACAGCTTCAGGCAAAGAAGTCATATTCTCCCTGTTTGCTCCCCCCCAATTCACTTTTGTTGATACTTTTCATGGCCTGATGCAGTAGAGTATCCTTGAATCTCAGGCCTAGAGGGATTGTTTTGTCTGACCAAAATGTGAAGACAGTTAACTCACACTCTAGATGGAGTTTGGAGTTTTACACTGATGCAGTACAGGGTTGTAAGGATATAAAAGCTGAAGTCCTAAGGCGGCACCACAGCGCCGAGGTGGCGGCTCCTGTGCCGGGAGGAAGCAGGGCAGGACGGGGCGGAGGTGAGCATGGGGGAGGAGAGGTGAGTCAGGCCATCAGACAAATTTAGAACATCCTCTCCTTCCAAATTTAATCTCCAGAAGACAACTGGAGAGGGAGGACAACACTTCAAAGGGAGGAAAGCCACTGTGATTTCCTTCAAGCAGCATTGACGCTTTTTTGTTTGATTGTTTAAGTTGGTATTTGTGAATATTTTATGAAGATGTTTAATCTGTGTGTGGTGTTGAAAAAGGCCTCCTGAGTAGGGTTATTTTTTCTTCCCCCTTCCCCCAGGCATTGGGGAGCAGAGCTGCCAAACCCTGAAGTTCAGCTTTATCACATTTTATTATTCTTGTGGAAAATGGACTCTTTGCCACCATAAATTAAGTTCCTTATGTTACCATTATACTTTCAAATCATTGCACTCTCTTGAAACATGCTCAGAGAAAGGTATCTCTTGCTTATACTAAGCAGATCCCAGCTATCTCAATATAGCATCTTTGTTATTAATAAACTCATGCTTAAGACACACAGCTCAGGCTTTTAATTTTGCTCAATGTGATTTTTAATTTGGGGCAAAGAAAGCTTTTTCAGTCATGTTAGATCTGTTTAGTCGCTGATCTGGTTCAGTGTGCATTTGCCACTTCCAGCTTTGACCTTCATGAGTGCTAAAGCATGATTAAGCCTCAGGTTTCAGATCTCTTTCTGTAATTTTTCCTATTTTTCCTCATGGTTCTAAATAGAGATGCCACAGTTTGATTATTTCAAAACCATTTACATGAGATCCTTGTTTCCTACTGCTGTCAGAACAAATGCTGCTCCAAAAGACAGTGACTGTCTGGCTGTCCTCTCTTCCCCACGCAGCATCACCAACTCCTGAGCCAGAATTCCTCTGGGTTTGGTCCATGCTGGAATTGTAACAATTGACCCAGACCAAGGCCAGCCTGGTCACTTGTGTGTCCAGAGCCCTAAGCTTCAAGTTGTATGGAAAAGGAGGATTGTTTAAACTGAATCCAATTTAGCTGCCCTGCCAAACTAGACTCCTGACTGCTGGGAGACAAGCAGGAGCTGTGCACAGCAGGCATAGGAGCAAAACTGTTCCAGCAGGGGTGAAATTCATGCTTTCAGTCCCTTGGTTAGCTCCCAAAGCTAAAGCAGGGTCTCTCTGAAAAGGAGAACTTCCCCTTGCCTCACCTTTGAGCAGCCAGGATATGAGGAGGAGGAGGGAAAGCAAATAAAGTTAATTAACATGAGGTAACTTCAGACACACTGAGGTTTGCCCAAACCTTTCATTTCTGGATCAGAAGTGATGTCAACACTCCCAAAGAGCATCCTCAGTCCTAAAGAGCTTCCCTGTGTCCTGCTGGGAAAGCCAGAACTATCTGTGCTTCCATTCCCGTACCTGCACACCTGCAATGGGGCATTTCAGGGAGCTCTTTTGATTTCACATAATTTTTTGTACATTATAATCCAGGATTTTCAAAATTTTTGGAAAGTAAGTTGCATTCCTCTAGCAAATAGAGGATTTCCCTGTGTGTTAATAATAACAATAAATTGATTATTGCCTTCAACAAAAGCCAAGCTGCTCAACACTGGTATTGTCCATGGGTAGACAAAGGAGAGTTCATTCTCATTAAATAAATTTTTGCTCTAGTTTGTTTTCCACATTTGCCTTTTCAATTCTCACTTCTTCCTCATAAGCAGAACTGAAAGTGTTTTTTAAAGAATTTCAGAACATTATAAGTATTTATGAATTTAGGACAAAAAGTGCCTTAGACCCTTTATTTCTGTGATTTACACTCCTAAATCACCCAGGCTGCTTCCATGGAAATCCATGGGGTGCTCTGAGAGTGTCTCCCCACCTTCTGTGGAATAGAGAGAATCTGGGGAGTGCCCACAGACCAGAACTCATAGATAACCACAGGTGAGTTAGTGAATAATTCTGATTTTGGAAGAGTCTCACTTCGCACATATTTTTAAAGTACAATGAGGAAAATCTGTGGTAGCTCCATGTGGCACTGGGATGAAACACCTCCAAAAAGATCACACCCCAAAATTCATATTAGGGGGCTTTTCTGTTCACTCAGACTGCTGCTGCTGCAGATCTGTGTGCACAGAGACCCCAAAGCCCCAGGGAAGGTCAAAGCCCTGCCCTGTCCCTAAGGCAGAGCAATCCGAGGGGAATGGGATTCTCACTCCTTGTCTGTTCCCTTGCAGTACCCTTCTTCTGCAGAGATTAACTTCAGGAAGATGGTGTGGGACCCCAAGAGAGGCTTTGTCATTCCCTCCCACTCCTTCGTGCCCTCTGGGATCCTCACGTGCTCGGCCCACGTTAACGGCAGCGTCTTCAACTCCTACTACATGGCCCAGAGGCTGGGTGAGTGCCAGGGAGGGCACAGAGCCTGTGTCATTGGCAGCTCCTGGGTGTCATTCCTTGCTTAGGCTCAGTTCTGTCTGATAGATCTCCCTGGGCTGCATCTGTAGCAAGTCCAAGCTGGAATGCTAAAAGTAAACTTGTTCTTCCTTTTTTTTCCCCTTATTCAATAGAACTTGGATTGGAGCCACTCCTGGTTTTGAAAAATGACCAAGTGCTGAGGTGGTACAAAACAGGAGTGTTTTATTCAAACCCCACCAAGGTTTTGTTTGCTTGGATTGAACTGTATTTACATTAAAACAACTGCTGGGTCAGGACAAAGCAAACAGCAGCTTTCTTTTTGCTCCTGGTCATTAACCACGTGTGATCATCGTAGAAAAACCTCACTACACTGATAATTCACATCTTTGCTTTTTATAGATTTTCTCTTGGTGATTTACTATACCATTTCCCTTGGATTTACTGCTGAGCTTCAGCTCATAATTAAAATTGAATTTGAAGCAACTAAACATTAAATTTTTGAGTGCTGGGCATTTATATGAAACCAATTAGAATTTATTTTTCTTTTGTTTTCCATGTATGTTCTTTATCTCCTCATATATCTTCTATTTACATGGACGTCATTCCCATTAGTTCATGGCATCTATACAGTCAGCACTCAGCTTTGAACAACAGGCTTGTAAATTTGTGTGGCAGCCAAATAGAAGTCCTGTAAATCTCTCTCTCCTTTTTATTCCTTGTTGGAGTAATTCTTTATTAAAATTATGAATGCAAACCTACAAAATTTCTTAGGCCATCCCTCTGCAGCTCAAAAGGACCCAGGAAATCCCTTTCTGTTGTGTGTTACTGTCAATGGCTGGGTGTGGTTTTGGTATGGGCACCAAAAACTGATTAAAGTTCAGAGCTGATGTATTCAAGGCATTGATAAATGTGTAAGAGCAAGATTTGTGGATCCCACTGGGGGATTTGGGGATCCCACTGAGGTATTTGGGGATCCCATTCAGGGAGGAAAGTGAGCTGGGCAGGAGAGGGCAGAAGAAACATGTCTCATGTCCAACAAAAGAGGATCCTCTCATTTTGAGGCCCTCCAAATGAGAAGTCACCTTTGAAAACTCTTTTCTGCGAAGCTGATGAGAGGGTTGGAGCTGTGGCATATGGAAGAGCAGCCATTCCTGACTGTGTCCATGGGAGCAGGGATACACTGGTGCATCCCAGACTGATGCAGGGAGTGCTGCTGGTCACAGCTTTGCCTCTTCCATTGCAGAGGGCAGAATACAGAACCTGGCTCTGAAGGCAAGTGCCAAAAAGCTGCTGGTTGGAGAAACTCTCAAGCTGGAGTGCAAAGCAGAGACCTTCATCAACGGGCGCATCGAGTTCATCTGGACGTGTCCCCGAGGCACAGTGAGTGCATGGAATCCCTGTATTCCCCCTCTTCCCAAAATTCACAGGGCTGAGAAAACCTAATTATTACTTACTCTGAAATTTTCCAACCATTTATAAGCCTGTCATTGACTGAACTTTATGTCTGGATGAATCTAAAATGTCTCTGCCCTACTTGAACCTGCAGATTAAACTGCAAACTCACTAAAAAAACCCTGGCAAGAAAAGCCGGGAGTGTTTCCTTCTTTTTGGGAAGAAAAACTCCTTCATTCCTTCTGTCCTGGCTGTCTCAAAGTGACAAGTCTGAAATGCAGATTGTAAGCTGTCAATCTCCCCATCTATTTTGGTATTTATGAAGTAGGAAAAAGCAAAGGAAAACACAGCTGAACCTGTGGAAATAATCCCCAAAAAATGAAATGTAAATTCTGAGTCTTGAGCTTTCTGTTGGTGCCAAATTTGAAGTAGAAGTAAGAGTAAGAGACTTAATATTTGAAGTGCCAAACCCTCTCACTTCTCCTGAAAAAAAAAAAAAAACCAACAGAGGGGAATCATTTCCCAAATCACTTCATTTGTATATAAGCCTTTTGGGAAGGTGTAAAATGTGATTCCTAAAAACCAATTAATTTTATTTGTTTCCTTAACAAAAAAAAAAAAAAAAAAAAAAAAAAGAATGTCTGAATTTGTTTCAGTGAGGAGACTACAGGAAATATAGCATAGAATTTATAGAGGTCCAAGCACTACAGTTTTACTGAAGTGAATTTGGTTTCCTGAGCTCCATATGGTGGAAAATATTAGTTTTCCTATGAACTCTCCTTATATTTCTAACATTATAAATGTAAAACTTCCTGGCCAAATCTCTGGGATCAAAAATTCTATCGAAAGTGATAATGCTTTCTAAAATTCCCCAGGAATTTGCATTGGCACTTGGCTGTCATAATATATTATATTTCTGTCATAATATATTTATTTTAGAAAGCAGGAGGTTTTTAATACAGAAAAAATACTGACTGTGACCAAAATAAATTTTAAAACCCTCAAAACCAAACCCTCGGATCACAGCTCTGACCCTCCAGCAGCTGGGGTTTGGTCCTGCAGAAGGGCTGGGATGCATCCCGTTGTTTACCTGCCCAGAATTCAGTACAAAGTGCCACATTTCCACTCTGCTTCTCTCTCTTATTAGACTTGATAATGAAACTTCACACAAGAGCTCTTCCTGCTGATCTGCCTTTTATTTCAGTAATGGGGAGATGTAATTGTTTTGATAGGAGTCACTGCTTTCTTTTACTGGCAGCCTTGGAAAGGGTGAACACAATAATCCAGTTTAGGCGGCTTTTTGACCCTGTTTTTTGTGACTCCCAGCACCCTCACCCCAGGAGAACAATGGACCAGAGTGATGTCGTGTACAAAGCCGGCAGCAGCCTGATAATTGAAAATGTCACCATGGAAGATGGGGGCCTGTACATCTGCAGGACATTCAATGCCACCAGGCTGGAGGCCAATGTCACTGTCACCGTGTATGGTGAGTGCTGCAGCCAAACCAGGATGGACCAGGAACCAGCAGTGTTCAGCTTAGAGGATAATGCCAGACTGTAAAATCCGTTCATTGAAGTGGCACTAGGGAGAAAGTCAGCCATTAATCATCTATAACCTCTAATTAGTCAATGAAAATCAGCTCCCATGTTTCAAACAAATTCAAGAAGTACATTTAGATGGAATGTTGGGAAGGAATCCTTCCCTGGGAGGGTGGGCAGGCCCTGGCACAGGTGCCCAGAGCAGCTGTGGCTGCCCCTGGATCCCTGGCAGTGTCCCAGGCCAGGTTGGACACTGGGGCTTGGAGCAGCCTGGGACATTGGGAGGTGTTCCTGCCACGGCAGGGGTGGGAATGGATGGGCTTTAAGGGCCCTCTGACCCCAAACCCGTCTGGGATTTTGTGATGTTTGAGGGAGCTGAACTGTTTGAAAAAGCTGGCACCAAGTGTGATTGCTGAGGCCCTGGAAAATCCATCCTGTGGGCTCCACATGGACAAGAGATGGCCCAGGCACTTTCCACACCAATCCAGGGGTGATGTGAGTGCATATCCTTGGCTTTCCACATGAATTCCTTCATGCGAGAACAGCCCTTCGTGGCTGAGGCTGAGCTGAATGGGGGAGCTGAGGGAACTGATCCATTTGGTTCCGTGCAGGTCTGTATTGGAAAAAATTCCATGTGGGAACAAAGCAATCACAGGTGTGAGCTCTGTGCTGTGGCAGAGCTGCCATTCCAAGTCTCCCTGCTCATTTCTCTTCCCAGAAAAGCCCTACATCACGGTCTCACACAAGAAAGGGCCTTACTACGAGATTACCTCAGGACACAAGTCCCTGAAACTGGCTGCCAAGGTGGATGCCTTTCCTCGGCCCACTGTCACCTGGTGAGTGCCCCCAGCAACAGCAGGAATGCCTGAGCTCCTTTAGGAATCCTGTCTGGAATAGATCACCACCATTTCTCAGCACACAGGTCAGGGATGGGAGCTGGGAGTGCTCAGAGCTGTGGGCTGAGCTCAGCTGAGGAGCTGTGGCTCTGCTCTGGGCTCCTGAGCTCTGGGAGGCTGGGCCAGCCACCCCTCACTCCCAGGTATTATCATCACTGCTTTAATTGAAGGGGTGGGGACACAGTTGGGCTAAAAACGATTTATTGCTCAAATAAACATCAGTCTCAAAGGCCATGAGATATAGAGAGCAAGCAGTTGGCCACAGCTCACAGTAGTCACAAGTTCTTTGTTACAAGACAATATAGAACTTTCTGATCCAATGGACAGTTGCACAAAGTTTACTTTGCTTTCTAACCTATCACCTTTGCTCACTTCTGCTGCACTGTGGATACTTTTATTCAATGGACGAAAGTACACACAGATGCTTCTATTATAACATCTAAACTCTCAACTTACTCTATACAATTATATTACTACACTATAAACCCTTCACCACCTCACCCAATACAGTTTCTTACTTACTTAAGGCATATTCTTACTTACAACTATAGAAACATAAGTTTATAGTTTTTCTGCTTAATGTCTGTGAACTTTATTTTTACATCAATCCAAGCTTCTCCCAAGGCTGCAAATCAAACCCTTCAGTGTCTGTGGAAGTTTCTGTCTTTCCATTTACCACACCCAGGCTGTGTTCTTCTCCTAGCCATGCAAAAAATGTCCTGAAGGAAAAAGAGTGTGTTTCACTTTCCCTGGACACAGAATGATTTGGGAGATCCAAGGAGAAAGCTCTCAGGGAAGGGTTTCCTGCTTACCCCCAGCAGCTGTGATCAAGTCTGCAAGGGAACAGGGGCTAACAGGAAAAGGATATTTCTTTTTAATATAAGAAATTGTTTCTGTCCAGAACTTTTAAATAATGTCCTCCAATCCTGTGCTAGCAGATCCTTGCATTGAATCCTCCTGAGCAGACCAAAGGCTCCACCAGGAGTGCAATAGATCTGCTAAACAGGAGGGGCAACCAACAGCAATTCCAGGAGATATTCGAGTCTCTCTTTGCCCTTTCATCACTTGTCCTCTCTCCTGCTCTGTCTTTAACGGCCCCATCCAGTGCCTTTTGCATCTTTAACTGCATTAAATCCCGTGGGACAGCTGGCAGGGGCATGCCTGTCCTGGCAGAGAAGATGGCATTTCCCTGGAACACCTGCCCCGGGCCAGCTGAGAGCCTGGCAGGCAGCAAAAGGATGCTCAGGGCTGGCCTTGCTGCATTTTATTAGCAGTGAAATAACATGAAATCCTCTAATTTTAGTGAAACAGTGCCAGGAGGTGTTTTTAATTGCTGCTGTTATTCAGGGATGGGGATGTCTGGGGAGCTGAAGTGGGGACCGACCCCTTCTCCCTGCCAAGCCTTTGTTCCTGGGCTCAGCGTGGAGCTCTTTGGTGGCTGCCTGGGACCACCAGAGCTGCCTTCCCTTGGAGCCCCAGCTGTTGATGTTGGAGGTCTCTCAGAATGGTTGTTTTTGTGACTGCAAAGGAAGTTTCCAGCATCCTCAGGCAGTGGGAGATGCCCCAGCATCCTTCCACCAGGCCCAAAGCTCCGTGTGAGGCAAAGCCTGGCCTATTTCCTAACCATAAACCTGCGTGTGGGGTGAGCAGTGACAAGGAGCCTCTCCTGCAGGTGCTGCTCTCTTGCCCTGAGGGACTATTCCAAGCTGGGAATTCCTCACTGACCTCCCTATGGGCCAGCCTTCTCTAGGTTACAGAGTTTAACTTTTTCAGAAGCAGTAAAGGCCCACAAAGACATCCTGAGAGACAATTCTGCTGAATTAATTTCTTCCTTTAAACTGGTGACACACATTTTGCTATTCCATGATTTCCCACAATGTGTGTTGCTCATCCAGCTTCACTTGGGGGCATTTAGATCATAGTTGAGCATGTGAGAGGCACTGTTCATTCAGGTAAAATAAAATAAACCACCTTTTTCCTGTGTGGAATGAATCCATCCCACAGCACTGGAGATGGTCTGGTGTGGAAGGATAACAGGAATAAATATCCAATCCAAGCAGTGATTCTAGACCTGCATTTCCTGTGCTGGGATGACCCTTTATTCCTCTAATGTGGGTGACAGGGTTTTTGAGGGTTGACAGGGACTTGACAAGCCTTGATGGAACTTCCCAAACAGGTACAAGGATGGCAAACTGATCAAGGACAACCACACCTGCTACGAGCCAGATCCACTGAAATACAGACTAGGAATACGAGATGTGAGACCAAAACATGCTGGGAACTACACCATGGTCCTCAGCAACCCCAAATACGGCCTCTACAGGAACCTCACCATGCAGCTGGTGGTGACAGGTTAGTCATCCTATGTTAGTCATCCTATGTTGTGTGATCCTGCTGCGCCAGTCAGCAGGAATGGGTGGCACTTCCCAGGGTTTAGCACTGCCCAGAGATCACCACATCCCTCAGGAAGCACTGAAGCCCTCATTTCAGCTGCTCTGAGGAGTTGGTGTGACCCTGAGTCCTGCAAGTCCCTTCCCCTGGGACACTGCACCTCCCACAGCCTCAGCACTGAGTGCCGGCTCCACACAGGGAGGTGGAAATGCCTGGAAAGGGCACAAACATCACATTTTTATAGCAGCTTGGGAGGATATTGAGTAGAGAGGTCTTAGGACAAGTTCCCAAGAGAAGGGCTGGAAGTTTTATCCCTTGAGAGTTAAAAGCAGCTTGGGCAAAGCACTGGAGAACATCTGCTGGGACAGGAAGGGTCCCAGTGGGGCTGACGGAAGGAACTGGAGGAGCTGCCCTGGCTTTTATGTCTGTCCATCATCCTGCTCCAGATCAATTTTCCAACTCTGTATTTTCTGTTCTGTCAGTTCTCTTCTGGCAGCATTTGAGGGACAAGTTCTTTTTCAGGGGAATTTGAAGAAAGCCATGGTATGCACTGAAGCAGGTTCACGTGCCATAGAGGGAAAATAGATCTTGGAATGCCACTTATTAGCCTCCCTGGGTGGATAATGCAGGGCAGAGCCACACTGTCTCTTTGCACATCCACTGCCTCTTTTAATCCATTGAATTTGGCAACAGAGATTGAATTATGAGGCCAAGTAGGAGGTCAGCAAAAGTTAGCTCTGCTTTTGCTTTATATTTTCCACTTGGGCAGTGAGTAGTTACTGAAACAGGTTTGCTCTCTTTACTGGAGTGAATTCTTCTTACCCTCTTTACACTTAAACTATTCTCAATTGTCCAATTTTTATATACTTATGTATTGTTGCTTCCAGCTGTTGTGTTTTTCTCACTTCACCTTTCAGAAAGGAAGAATACCTAAAAAATAGAGAACTTGTCACTTAGGCACATCTGACCTATTAATAATGTTAAATGAGATATGATAACTTAAAAACCTGAAATAAGACATAAAGTAATGGGTGATTAAGGAGAGGAGGGAGCCAAGAACATGCTCATGGTCAGGTCCTGCAGCTCAGCTGAGCAGGAGGAACGTGTTAAGCTGCATAATTTGTCCACTTGAGATTGTTTTTCCACACAATGGTTTTGCCTCTTCAGAGAACGGAAACGTTTCAAAGGAAGAGAAAATTAAGAATGATAATAAACTATCTTGTCAAGGTAAATATTGGTGTTTGCGTGCAGAAGGGAGTGTTTCCTTGAGGAGCCGCTGCTCCCCAAACAGGCAACCAAAAACAAACAGAGCCTTTTTCTATCAGCAAGAGGCTATTTCAGGATGAAACCACACCAGCACAAGCTTTTCATGTTCATGTTGTGTCCAAGCTTGGGGCATCCCATCCCTCACACAGGGCTGCTCATCCTCAGCCTTTCCAGGGGTCAGCCCAGCAAAGGCTTCATCAGCAGTAATTATTTAATTGCAACCCCTCCATTCTTCGAAGTCCAGCAGCTGCAGGGGTGTCCCCAGCTGTCCCATGGTGATGCACAGGAAAACCACAGAGAAAACCATAAGTGTCCTTTTTCTGGTGACAGGAAGTCAGGGAATGAGAGCAGAAGAGGGAAAGACCTGCCCGGGGTGCCGTGGGTGGAAGCTGAGGCTGCAGACAGGGAGGGTTTGCTTGGCTGCAGCAGGATTGGCACCCAGCACCCAGGGAATCCTGCCATCCCTGCAGCACCCAGGGAATCCTGCCATCCCTGCAGCACCCAGGGAATCCTGCCATCCCTGCCAGGCTCTTCCCTGCAGCACCCAGGGAATCCTGCCATCCCTGCCAGGCTCTTCCCTGCAGCACCCAGGGAATCCTGCCATCCCTGCAGCACCCAGGGAATCCTGCCATCCCTGCCAGGCTCTTCCCTGCAGCACCACCCTGATGTGCTCTGTGTGAAGCATTCAGCCCAGGAGAGACTCATTTTACTGAGATTCATGTGGGTAGAGCCTAAAAGGGCAAATGGGCTCTTGAAGCTGCTCCAAACTGCCCTTTCTCTTGTGCTTCCCATCAGAGGGCAGGGACAGCGTTTTCAGGAGCTGCTTTTTCAGATTTGGGCGCTCCTTTCAAGTACACTCTGTAGCTCCAAAGTGAAAGCAGATTGGAATTCCTCCCTTAACTCTCCACAAATAACCTGGCACTTTACCTCCAGCCATCATGACTTATACCTGAGTATCACACCTGAATAGATTAAATTGCTTGGAGTTTCAGCAGACTCTGAGACAAGAGAAGGAGACCAAAACACACTCTGTATCCCCTTTCTGCAGGGATTATCTGAAAGAAACCACCTCTGAGCTGGAGGTGTGATTAATGTCTCTGCTCAGAACCAGAGGCAGCCTGCAATTACTGAAGCTGGGATTTGAACACAGGGATTAATGGAGGTGATGGGAAAATCCTCTTGGGCTTCAAGTGGACACATCAGTCCACTTGGATGGAGTATCAGTTTGGCATTGTGTCTAAAAGGTGGAGCCTGCACCTGATAAACCTCCTGCTGACTAATAACCACATACCCTGAGAGTGAAGAGCAATTTCTGTTTGAATAACAGCGTTGCTCCCCAAATCCAGGGCCAGCCTTTCATTTCAGAAGTGAATCTAAGAAAGAGTGTGAGTTCTGATCCACACTATTGAAGAGAAGAGGAAAAATTACGTAAGCAGACTTTGGAATGAGGAGAGAAATGCCGTTTGAATGTTTTCTGTTGCTGCATGGGGACACTGCAATGCAGAAATTATCAGTAATCACACAGCCCCCTCTTCTGAGAGTCTCTTCACAACAATCCATCATTAATGTGCCCCAGGTACTCAGCTGGCACTCAGTGTGCTGTGACAAAGCCATCAGCTGCATTTTTGTGCTGGGTGCAGAGGAAGTTCAAAGTTTAAATTATTGTGAATTGTTTTGCACAAACAAAGTATAAACAGCAGCAGAGCTCGACCTTCAGATTGCTCTGTATTAATTTTGGCAGTGAGTTTTATTCACTAATAATGGCAGCAGAGAAGAACCCTTTAAGCAGGATGAGAACAAGATCAGAAGTGCCCTACCTGTGCCTCTGGTCACCCCTGCTCCCACTGCAGCTGGAATTTATTCTTGCAGGAGCACATATCTCCGTTTGGAGTCACCTTGGCTCATTGTAGGACTCAGGTCCCCAGGAGGTAGCTGATTGCATTTTCAAAACACTCCTTCTTTACATATTTACACATCAAACACTGTCCAAGAAGCGGCGGGTTGCTGTGGTTTTGTTTTATTTGATTAAATTCTTACTGAGAAAAGCTTCAAGAAAATAATGTCCTGAAGAATTTGGAAGGGAGGGAGCAAGGAGAAGGAACAATCCTAGCAAACAGCTGGTGGCTCAAAATCTGAGCCAGCTAAGGAGGAGAAATGTGGGAGAAAAGAGTTATTCCAGGCTGGAGTGCAAAGCAGTCTCAGAACTAAACATAAACAACGCCCTCAAATCTATTTCTGGCCAAGCAGACTGTGTTTCATCCTCACCTTGTCCAACTCATGTGCATCCATCAGGGCTCCTGCTGAGCCCTTTTGGAGCAGCCAGCATGCTCTGGCCACCACCTAGGGAGTGAGGAGAGTACTGAAGCACGAGTTAATTCAAAAGTGGGATGAATAAGCTCCTTCACCACTTTGCCTTTCTTCTTTGTCCCAGAGTTTCTCTCCTGTGCTCCCTCCAGACTCTTCCAGCAAATATTGCTTTGGGTTCCAGCTGCTCCAGCCAACTGCAGTTGCATTCCCTCGTAGAGTCCTTGATCCCCCAAGCTTGTGTTGTATCTGTAAGAAAAGCAGGATTAAGGGCTACAAATAACCTCCACAGCAGGCAGCAGAAACTCAGGCTCCTGCAAATTCTCCCTCTCCTGGGAAGGGCTGGAACAAAAGGGGTGCAGGGTACTGGTCACACCTCAGTTTGTTACCAGGCAGGAGCAGCTCCACAGCACTGAATGATGCACATTGGCCTACTCTGTAGTCAGGCCAGCTCTTCATATTTTGGTTTAAAAATCAAAGGCAATTCTGTGCCTGACCTTCCTTGGCTTGTAAGGGATGAGTGGACATCAAAGGAGTCCCCAGTGATCTCCACAAAAGCCAAGAAATATGTGGTAGAGAACAAAACCCCATCACCTCCCCCAGAAGGGAGCAGGGAGAGGGGAAGGAGCCTTGGGGATGAGCTCAATGCATCTGGGCTATACCAGGGCAGAGGAAAATTGCTTTTAGGGTGGAGGATCTCAGCTCCAGCCAGTGCAGGACACAGGAGACATCCCGCAGTCCCTTGTGTGTGGAAGGGTCACTGAAATCCCTGAGCTGAACACTGAGAAATAATTATTTTAGATTCTTGGTGAAATCCAGCTGATGTTCAGCTGAAGGACTGAGCCACACAAATGCTGTCCCTTCCCCAGGGTCCTGCCAGGGCTGGGTTTCCTTTGTGGAGAACATCCAGCTCCTGCCCAGCTCCTTGAAGGAGGAGCCGCTCAGGGGAAGTCAAAAGAGAAAATCGAATTTTCCACCTCCTGGGCCAGCTGAGCTAAACTAGAAATCCCAAAATAAAACCCATCCAGCCACTGTTCCAAAGTGTTTTCAAGTCCAAGGCTTTGCTTTCCTCCTGGGTTCTGGAAGCAGTGTCTGTAGCCCATGGATGCAGGACACAGTGCTCCAGTCCATGCTTCCAGCCTCAGTCGTCAGGCACAGGAGGAGAGAAACAAATTTTTCCGGGGAATTTGTGAAAGAAAAATGCAGCAGCACAAGGAGGCTGCAGCAACCCTTTCCTGCACATTTATGAACAAATCCTGAAGAGTTTTCTCCCTGATATCATCCCAACCTGTACACTTGCAGCTCCCAGGAGAGCCCCTGATGAAAAAGTCATTTTGCTGGAAGTGGCCAAAGCAATTTTAGGAAGAGGAAGGTGGGGGCCTGCTGGAGCTTGCCAGAAGGATCTGAAGCATTCAAGTCACGTCTTTGCAGCAGCAATCTTGGTCTGACAGCCCCTAAAACCCACAGTGAGGGGGGAAGTGGCAGCTTGTGCTTCCCATCCTGTCCCTAAGCCAAACATTGCAGGTACATTAACTGATTTTTGGAAAGCAGGCAAAGGGGACAGAGAGAAAAATCCTGGAAAACTGCCTGTTCTGCTTAAAATGAGCAGTTCTTCATTACCCATTTCCTTCTGAACTCTGTAAGAAATAAGATGGGGAAAGACAGATGAGAGAAACCCCTTTTTTTGCCCCAAAGCTGCATTGGGGGTGAATGACAGCTCTGGGAGAGCACTGGAAAAGAGATTTCTTCCTGTTTTGAGAAGAGAGAGATATCCACAGGTCAGAAAAACCCACTCTAAGTACAAGTCACCAGCTCCCCAATTCCCACTAACACTGAATCTCTGATATCATTTGTGTAATTCAATTGCCCAGACCCAGCTGCCCCCTTCTTGCAGTAAGACCACTAGCTTCCCTCAGTCATTAAACTCACACCTGGCTGGTCCTCCTCACTCAATCCTGATTTTTTTTTAAGTGGCATTTTTGAAATGTCTGTAACTAAAGTCAGAATATGGATGCCTTTTGTTTCCATACCTCTAGGTGCTATTTTATCTTAATTAATATGGCACTACAAACTGAGCTGCACTGCTATTTTAACACCAAAATTCCTTGTGGGGCAGGTCAGATTCCCTGTGATTTTTCTTAATATTTGTTCCTCCAGGATCCAAGTGCCTGCTTCTCTCCCAGCCCTGGCATTCCCTGCCCATTCCAGAGGGTCACAGTGGAGCAGCTGGAGATTAGGCAGGGGCACAATCCTGTCCCTAATTCTATTCCTGGCTGTGGTGTCTGATGGAGAGATTTTGGGCACTGTTTTCAGCTGTTTCCTCACAGGCACCGTGGGGACAGGGCTGTGCACCCACCTGAGAGCAGCTGTGTGTACAGGGCATGGGGAAAACAACCAAACAGCAACAATCAGCCCCAGAAAAGCTCCCAGCCAAAATCAGCCAGGCTCAAACACAGTGCAGTGGTCAGTCTGAAAACAAAGTGTTTTCAGATCATTTCACTCAGTGTTTTTCTTTCTTTCCTTTTAATAAAAAAGGAAAGGAAAGAAATGTGAAATGAACTCAAATAACTTTGTAATTTTGGGTTTTACTTCAGGGGGAATTTCACCCTTTCCCAGTCCAAGCCTGCACTAGGAAGTTCTCTCTCTACCTTACAGAATATTCACTTGTATTTCCATTAAGTACTGTGCAAACATCAGATAGAAGGCTCCCAAGTGCAAATATTTTTTGGATTTTGGGAAACAGAAAAGATAAATAGAAAACAACTTGCAGCTCCATCAAGGGTTTTAATGAAGCCTCCTGTCCAGCGAAGTATCTAAGGTTGAGATTAATGCTTCACTGGCCTCTCTATGTTATTTTAACGATGTGCTTAATGTGAAAAGATTTTCTGAAGCAGTTTAAATGGTTGTGGGGAAGGTGCATAAATAGCAGTTCAGTCAGAGGGCACTGAAAGAAATGCAAAGTTTCTTTAGAATATGCAGAGAAACTTTCTCTGTGCGTCCTCTAGATTTGGATGCTCCTTTGGGTGACAGGTGTAGAACGCCTCATGGCACCTGCAAGGAATTTAGAGAGAGAAAAGTTTTGCAGAGGGGTTCATGTCCTAATCCTTGTACATATTATCTGCTCCTAATGCCACAAACTGGAGATAACAGCAGCGAGGAAGGTGAGATTTGCATAATGCTGATCAGTTTGAAACCTGCAGTAAGCAGAAGTGCTTTTTGATTGCATTTCCCAGTGCAGCAGCAGCCAAATCTTTAGTTATTCAGGTCAGCTCTCACAGCAGCAATTGCACCTCTGCAAGGCGAGCTGGGGATACAATCACACTTGGAGCCAGAGAGGACGAAAAGCCATTTCTTTGGATGCATTTAAAGCCATCTGCACAGCCCTCCTTCCCCACACAGCCAGGGACCAGAAAGCTTTTAAGGTTTGTTTGGCTTCTTCTTGAGAGCGCTCAGACTGGGGAGGGCCATGGCCAAGGGCTGGGAGAGGCTGTGGGGAGCAGGTCCTGGGGAGGAGGGGTGGGGAGCCTCAGTGGGATGGAGAGGGAAGGAAGGGATGGAAAGAGCTGCTCTGGCAGTGCTGGCTGAGGATCTGTACCCCCAGCCTTGCCCACACTGGGCACAAGCAGGGCTAAGGGTTTGTGCATAGTCCCTGTGCTGCTCAGTGAGCAAATGTCAGAGAGAAAAACTCTCCCTCAGTGATGCCAGGCTTTGGGCTCAAACCCCTCTGCAGGCTGAAGTGAGAGCCTGTCCACAGGGGACACTGTGCAGGTGCAAGCCCTGAGGAACCAGCCAGTCTGAGCCAATCCAAAAGGTCAATCCCACCACAAAAAACAGTTCTCCTCACAACTGTTAGCACAGATAAGATCATGACTGTAGAATTCTGAAAATATGGTATGAGATTGGCAAGAATGCATGCACACAACAACAGGGATTTTAACATTCCTTTTATACACTCTGCATTACTACAAACCACCAGAGACAATGACAATTTTCACTAAGGAACTTTTAAACTATTAAAATCAGGTTTCCATCACCCATGGAGGCAATTGCTGTAAATAGGATTTGGCTCAGCAAGGGAAAGGGCAAATCTTCAGCTGCCTGCAGGGACATGGTCAGAGGTGAAATGGCCATGGCAGTGGGGTGGAAAGGTTTAATTCCAGGAAATATCCCCTGTAGGAGGACCCCACTTTCACCCCCTAAACCCTCAGTGCTCCAGGGCCAGCACCCTGCGGGGACAGGGGAGCACTGGGGCATGGGTAAGAGCCCTGTCCCTGTCCTGTACAGGTGAGCAGGGTCACCTGCAGGGCCTGTCCCTGTCCCTGTCCCTGTCCTGTACAGGTGAGCAGGGTCACCTTCAGGGCCCTGTCCTGTACAGGTGAGCAGGGTCACCTTCAGGGCCCTGTCCTGTACAGGTGAGCAGGGTCACCTGCAGGGTGACACCATCTCCACCACCCCCTCTGCAGGGAAAAGACACAGACACTTGGAAAATTCTTCAGTCTCTGAATTTGTGCCCACAATCACCCCACCCTGTGTTATGTGAAAGAACAGATGGGGAGGCGTTTCCCCTCACACTTAAAAAAAAATAATTGCTTGATCATAAATACTGACTATTTCAATTGATGAATCATTTGGACTCATTTTAGGTCTCAAGTCATATTTAATAGTGCTATAATTGTGGCATGAAGAATTCACTCCTCGCTCATGTATGTTCTTCTTAGAGTTGGAGCAAGTTAAATTATTATTTCTTTTTTAGAGGGACAATTTAAATGACAGTCAAGCAAGAATATATAAAAATGTTCTGTTATTAAACGACTGTGATCAGTCCTTGTCTCCTCATGCTCTTTCACACACACAAACACCAGTTTCCCAAGTGTGTAAAGCTTTGTTTTCACAGCCCAAACAACAACACTTGAGTAACCTTTCACATACCACTTGTGTAACCTTTCACACTGAACTTGGAGTCTTTCTCCAAGTGAAATCACACTTGTGAGGTCAGGCCAGCCATGAGATCTGAGACTGAAAAGAGAAACATCTGAGATAATAAAAAATGTGCTTCCCTCTTCAGGGAGAAGTTACAGAATTACTTTTATGATCAGAAATAATTTATTGATGGGAAATGAGATGCTAGGGAAGGAAATTCACCGTTAGTCCCAATAGTTTGTCCTGTGAGTTGCTCAGGAATCTTCAAGCACATGGAATCCTGTGGCTCAGCTCAATGAGAGCCACAGCAAACAGGGGCCAGCATTTGGGTTTCTCAGGGGAAATGTTCATCAGGACCTGCTGAAGGTCCTTTAAACAGCCAGTGTTTTATGACAGGATGGGACATGACTGAACCTACTCCAGTCAATGCTTCCATGGGGTGGAGAAGGAAATACTGATGTGTTTTCAGGCACTGGTGAGGTCAGAAGACCTTTCAGAGCTTGACCATGAGAAATGCCAAGTGTGAGTCCCAACAAGACATGGATCAGCCTTCTCAGTCCTCTCCTAAGAGGGCTGGAAGGCAAAAAAAGACTATTTAAAAAAAGAAGAGGGAAAAGGCTCAAGATTGATGAGGTGGGCAATAGCTCATATTTACATATCTGGGGCCTCCCTGACAGCAGAAAAAATAAGTTAGCCCAAAAAATAGAAATCTAATCTACATTCACTTCCCAGCTTGTCAGAAGGCCTCGGTGCAGAGCAGCCCCTCTTGGCTGCACAGGGGTGTCCCACAGAGGGACCCCACCAATAAATCTGTTTGATTTCCTGTTATGAGAAGCAGACAAAGAGATATGGCCAGGGATGGGCAGAGCTGTCTGCACAAGGGAAGAGCCTGTGCTTTCACCCCAGACTCAAACCCACCCTGTCCGAGGTTAGTGAAAGTTCAGTTCACTTTGGGGCTTTTTTCCCGTTATTTCTCCTTTTCGTGCCTTCCCGTGGGAGCTGGAAGGAGACAGGACAAAGCATTTCTTTCCTGCTGGCAACGAGCTGAAAGTGTCACAAAAAGTTTGCTCTTGAGAGATTTCCAGTCTGAGGGTGTGAACTTGAGGCCCCTCCAGATGTGAGTAATGCCGTGACATTTTTAATGGCATTCACCGTGGCTGGTGAGAATTTCTTCGCATTTCTCTCCAAGTGTTTTCCCCACACCACTCCTTCCTCATTCTCTTCTCCCCTCCATCCAGTGCATGTTACACACACACAGAAAAGGAAAGACTTCAGGTGAAAAAGATGTTTTTTCCCAAAACCCTGAGGATCTGGTGACTTTCAAGCAGCTGCTTGAAAAGGTTCCTCTAAGGAAGGGAGATCACCCCTCTAATTCCATTTTGCCCACAGTCCAGGACTGATCCTGATCCTACAGCCAAGATGTGACCAAGAGATGTTCCATGGCATGAATTTTCCAGAAGTCCAGCAGGTTCCCAACAACACTGGAAAGGGATTAGGATGAATGTGGTAGCATTGCAATGTGTTTTGTGAAATATCACAACCAACACCCTTGTTTCTGTGAAGGAAGATTTTCAGAACTGCTGGGAATTCCCCACAACATCAGGAGCCTCACTGGATCATCACTTCTCCCAACAAAATATTTCAAAACCTTTATAGATGTAAATTTGCTCATTTGAATTTTGTGGGTTTTTTTTCTCTAGAGAGACCTAAGATCTATGAAAAGGAAACAGATTTTGATAAGGTTGTGAAGGTGGAATTGAGAAGCAAACAGGAAATCCAGTGCACAGCAAGCGGGAATCCTGAGCCCAGGATCGAGTGGAAGTGGCAGCCCTGCAGCCTCACAGACACCCTGTAAGTGACTTCCCTGTGGATGAACATGTTCCTGAACAGCTGGTTATTTCCAGTCTGGTTTTCTTTCCACTCCATCCTAATTATCTGAGCTAAAATCACAAGCAGAGTGAAGATCTCCAGGGTTCTGAGCCCAGCTGGTGTCTGGTTGTGTTTGTGCATCTTGTGTATTACCTGAATTGTGTTAAATAAGTTTGAAGTGACTAAAGATCATTGAATTTTCCTTTACCTTGACCAGCAATGCCCCTCTGACTTTCCCTAGCCCTGCTGAATGCTGTGAATATTTAAAAAGGAAAACCAGCATGATTTGTGGGCAGAGCTAACACACCTTTTGCCCTGCAAGAGCTTCTTCCAGAGAAACCTGGTGAAGGCTTGGCTTTCTTAAATCCATATGGGATTCATGGCACTTCCCAAGGGCTGTCTTCACTCGTGCATGCTGGGCTCAGGCTCCTGTGGCAGCCTCCTGTGGTGTCTCTGAAGCTGGGAGAGGGAATTGTGCCTTACTGGGAACCCTTCTGTGTTGCAGGCTGAGGTGTGAACATGCAGCAAAATCACTGGGTCAAAGCTGCCAGGGAAAATCAGGACGCCTTTGGAGATTTGCCTAAGGAGACATTCCCTTTGCTCCTGCAGCTTCCTGAGCAGAGGGGTCTGCAGAGAGAGGCCTGGGCTGATGCCCATTGCTTCCCTGGTAGCCTCTGGGCACGTGCAGGAGCCTGCACAATTCTGGCCGTGCCAGCTCCTCCCTGCAGTGAGAGGGATGAAATCAGGTTTTCCACCCATTAAAAAAATGAAGACAGATCTAGAAAGCAAGGGAGAAAAATGCTGGATAGTGCCTTATTTTCTCTACTCATTTATTGCTGTGAATGGCAAGCCATGAGACAGAAAAATCAGGGAGAATCCTTCCCCAGGTGTTCTGTCCAGCACAGGGATGTTGGGTGATCCCCTGGTGTGCCTGCCCAGGGAGGTATCCCGCAGTTACACTGCTCCTGGGGGAATAACCTCAGGGATTGGATGGCTTTATGGGCACTGCAGGGCAGCAGGAGGCACAGGGCTATGCTTGGGAGGGGTTCAATGAGAGCAGGGTGGAAACACCACATGGAAACAGGTTCTGCATCCTCTAGGAAAGCCACAGAGGTGACCCGAAATCTTTTCCAGACCTTTCTGTCTAGGGGGAGAGAATTGGCCATGAGTGCTTAATTCAACCAGATCCAAACCAGTGACCTGGTGGCAAAGGACCTCACATAACCCTTGTTGCAGCTTTCTGGCTCTCTGATCTTATCAATTTAAATACAATTGCAGAGTGGCTCTACCTCTGCTGGCCCCAGGGGCAGCCTTATCTTGCTCCAGCAGAAGCTGGAGGAGGATTCCTGTGGGAAATGACACAGCCCCCATTTCCTTCTGTTGTCTGACTTCCTCTCTCTCTCTCTTTCTCTCCCCCCACTCTGCCTCAGCAGTGCCCTTTGAATCCCTGAGCACCAGCATTGTTCCTTAGAGCTGGGATGTGATTTTACTTCCTCTGAGCTTTTCCCCTTCATCCTCAGGACAGGATTGTGCCTTGCAGGAAGTCCCTCAAGATCTTCTAATTAAGGCCCTTCTGAGAGCTGCAAACCCTCCCCTGGCCCAGGGTGTTGCCCCTGTGCTTTTTGTGGCTTTGACAAAGGCAAGGCTGATTTATGGAGGGATTTTCTGCAGCATCAGCCCTTGGTCAGTGCCTGTAAAAGTCCATTTTACCTCCTGAGACCCTGTGATGGGCTCAAAGCCTTTGCATTTCTAGGAATGAGAAGAGCTGTGTCTCTGCTTAGTTTTCCCAAGCTGAGGAAGACAGGGAAGTTTTTGGCCCTGGATTGTGCAGCTGGACCTTCCCACATGATGTGTTCCACACTCTGCTCCTTGCCCATTTTCCCAAATGAAGATTGAAAAGTGTCTTCTGTGGAATGTGCAGCATTAAAGCGTCCTTCTGCTGTTCTACCCCAGTATTTATCCATTCCACTCCCTCAGCCCACACTTCCTGTTGGAAGCTGAGCACAGGCTGACACTCAGCAACATCCACCTCCCCACAGTTTGGGGTGACTGGCATTTTGAATTTGAAAATATAACTTATATTAGCCAGATAAAACTCACATGATTGAATTAATTGCCTAGTATTTTCCATTTCTAATATTTACAAAGATTGGGGGGTTCATTGCTGGTCATGCACTGATTTTGTTTGCCCCTGTCAAGGTGCTTTCTAAATAATTTTGAAATGTTGCATAGAAGAAATGGAGGAATTTTGCAAAGTAACAGACTCCAGCAGTAACGGTTTTTAGGAGTATTTAAGACCTAAGATTATTGTATAAGATTGACATTTTCTCACTCCAGTTCTCCTCCCTGCTTACCTTGAACATCATCTCTGCTTCTCCACCTCCAGATGCAATCCTGAGGGGCCAAAAGTTGTGGTTTGGGAGAACACAGTCATAGGAAACAAGATCAGAAGCATTGAGAACACCCCCATGAGGCAGGGGGATAAACCAAAGGTATGTGTGGGATGGCCTGGGGGTGATGTCAGGGGATGCTCACCCCCAGCTCGTGGTTCCCAAGCTGCTGAGGGTGCTTTGCATGCTTGGAATTCCCCAGCGCTGGGATCATCCCAGATCTCTGCTCTTTACAAGTGCTGGAGTTTGGGAATGATGTCACCCACCCTATTTAAACTCTCCCAAGACTTCTGGGTCAAAACCTTCTGTGTCTCCCTCAGTCTTGAGAAAGTGTGGGAATGGTTCAGTTCAAAGGGTTCTGTGATGTGAACGCTGATAAGGATCTGAGTTAATGAAACACTTGGAGAGTTGTTGGTCCTGCCCCCCTTTGTCCTGCCCCACTTTGTCCTGCCCTGTTTCCTCTACTCCCAGCAGCAGGAGCTGACCAGGTGTGTGGTCACAGGCTACAGGTACCTGCTCCTATTTCCAGAGTGTGGAGGTCTCAGGTTGGAGCCACTTCCCGGGAACAATGAAGGAGAGAAAACCTTCCTTGGACACTTCCCAGCCTGCTCCCCCTTCCAAGAGCCCTGGGATCACCCTACTGTGTGAACTGCAGAGATCCCACCAGGAATTACCTGTTCAGTGCCCCCCAGGTGTCTGCAGTGACACTGGCTGATGTTCCACACGTCCAGTCTGGGAATGTGCAGTGGATTCAGGGCCTCCTGGCTCTGCTGGGCTCTGGCTGGGATTTCCTGCTGGACTTGCAGGGTTGCTGCCTGCAGGAGTGGGTTTGCAGCTCCAGGTTTGGAGGTGGATGTTGCAGATGGTTCAGTGGCTGATCCTGCAGGGTGCTGGACGCTGCTGTTCCAATCCTGGTTCACCTCTGAGCATGGGAGAATCCTTGAGTTAGTCCTGTGCTTAAAGTTACGCACAAAGCTAAAGTGCTCTTCTGGACTGGGTCCAGACTAAATCAGCATCTGGCAGGATCAGTGCCTCAGCCATCTGCTCTTTGTCAGGGAGACTTTCCAGTTCCAAACATAATCCAAACCAGAGCTCTGAAAACATGGAGCTTGGGCTGGGAAGGAAAAAAACAGTGTTTGCCTCATTCCTGAGTTTTTCCATTGCTGGGAGTATTTATAAATTGGATTTATTTAGATGGCATAGTGCCCCTTAAGCTCTGGCTTTAAAGTATTCTTTAAGATTTTTACATCTTAGGTAAAAGCAACCCCCTGAAAGTGCTAATTATTCATAAAAATGGAGGTTGGTGAAATTTACCTTCTTTCTTCTTTTGCTTCTTTTTCTAAATTTCTTAACTTAAAACAAGAAGTTTCTTCTTTTTCTAAGACTTTTTGGTTGCTGCTTGGGCTGACAAGAGCTTTGAGACTCTCAGAGCTACTATTTGTCTCCATATATATTACATATATATATATATAAAATCAGCTTTTACATATTTAATTATTAAAGTTAGGAGCTACATAATTTTACAATTTATAGTATACTCATTCTTTTTCTGCCTGGCTGAAAACACCGTCTGAGGTGCTTCCTATTAATTCTTATGTCCTGATTAAGATTTATTCAAATTAATATAACTAAATTATAGGAAACTCAGGTTTCACTCCCTGCGTACATTGCAGACAGTTCCTCTCCTTCCCCCTTTCTGAAGTTCAAGACTCTGTGCTAATATTATAGAATATCATTTTTAAAAAGTCTCTGAGGAAAAAGTCTTCAAACTTTTCCTAGAGTTTTATCAGTCGTTATTCCCACCAGGAATGGAATAGACAGGAACCAGCCCAATCCATTCCCACCATGTTCCAGCAGTAATTCACCCGCATTGACCAAGGAGATGGAAAAATAAAGATGCTGGAGTCTGAGCTTTCGGGAACTGTGTTAGGAGCCTGGGGTTAACTGAGGCTGGGGATTTTCCTGTGGGATTTGAGCTGTCCCATGAGCACTGGAGTCTGGGCAGAAGGTGGAATTCATCTGGGTTCTAGGATTTGTCAGTACCCAAGAGTTCACCCTTGGGAGCTGAGGCAATAAAAGCTGGTCCAGCCACATGTGGAAATTTGCATTAACTGTTAAAAGCTAAAAATATGGAATAACTCCCCTGGAATCACCAGATCTAGAAATTTGCCCAAAGCAAGCTGGCAGGGCAGCAAGCACAGGTTTTTCCAGCAAACCCCTGGTGCTCTTCGATCACATGAAGCTCTTCAGACACCTCCTGACAGAAGTGCCATGTAAAATTGAGATCTCCTGTCATCATCCTCATCATGATTATTCCATTACTATTCCACAGATAGAGAAACGAATTTCACCTCCCTGCCTTCCTAAGCCTGAGTCTCACTCCTGAGGAAAAGCACGGGGTTATGGTTCACGTGATGATGCACCCCAGTGAAGTTTTGGTCGAACAGTGGTTGAGGCCATTGCACTGTGGTAGTTTCATTTTCCCTGGGGTTTGGAGTCCACGTTGAACTCCTCACTTTGGGAGTTAAAGCACTGCATGGCTCCTCTGAATCTGCTTTTTCACACCAGGTGTAAGACCCGTGACTGCAGGAATTGCCTGACTTTTCAAGTCACAAGGAGCTAGGTTGCTATTTTATTTTCTTTCCTGTTAGCAAAATAACAAACTGGCCTGAGCTTGGGACCAGCAGAAGGGAATAGCAAGACTCATGCATAATTCAGCTCTCTCTGGGGGGTTCTTTTCATCTCTTTTCTCCCTTTCATGTCTATATGAGAGTGGCCAGGCCACGTGGGTGTTTCTGCTGGTGAAATTCACAACCACTCAGGAAAACTGACCCAAAAAAGCCAAGTTTAGACCTCCTGAAGGAACAAAAAGTCTATTAGAGCAGTGGGATGCGTGTGGTGTGAAGTGTGTGAGCAGCTCAGCCAGGCTGTTCAAATCTGTCACTTCCAGGAGCTTCTCCAGCCCTGTCCCACCAGGCTGTGCCAGGGAAGGGGACAGGCTCAGGGAGGGGGTTGGGACACAGCAGCCACTCCCTGGGGATCAGCCCAGGTGTGTCAGGCACTGCCCAGGCACAGGAGCACATGGAACTGTCCTTGGTGGGTCTGCTGAGAGCCTGGCCAGCAGCAGGGACATCAGAACTGGCCCTTTGTCTTTCCTGACCACCTAAATTCACAACTACTCAAGAAAATTGACCCAAAAATGCCAAGTTTAGATCTCCTGAAGGAACAAAAAGAACAAAAAAATCTGCAGTCACTGGAGGAGGGAGCAGGGGGTGGTGATTTCTCCGGACCAGCCAGGATTTCCCCACCTGCTCCAGGGCTGGAGGGTGATCAGTCCCTCCATCCCACAGTTAACCCCCAGTTAGCCCAGTCCCCAGCCCAGTCCAGCAGCTTTCCTGACCCCCCTGTGCTGCCACCAGCTCTGCTCACTCTGAGGGAGGCACTGGCTGCTCCCCTTTCCCAGGGACAGAACACCCCCTGCCAGAGATGGGAGCAAAGCTGGAAGTTCTCAGCCAGCTCCCAGCCTTTCTCCTCACTCATCCTCAGCCCATCCTTTAGCATGTTTTGAGGGAATGAACTCCAGTCGTGGATCAGGACTGTCAGGCTGTACAAACAAGTGCTGTGGTGTGCCACTCAAGTGGATGGATTAGCAGTGAGCTGAAAGCTTTCTGTGCAGGGTCCCTGCTGAAGTTCTGTAATTCCATCTCCCCATAGCCACCTCCAGCCCAGCTCTGCCAGAGGCAGACAGCTGAGAAGTTTTCCACCCACGTTTTGCACTCCTCATCCTCGCCCACGGAGAGCTAACGAAGTGAAAGAAGAAGGATTGTTAACTGAAGCTCTCGGTGGGGAGGGATTAGACAAAGGGGAGAGAAAGCAAGCAATAGCAAGAGATATCAATTAATGCTGGCTCCAGCTTAAGAAAGGTCTTGTTGCTCTGTCCTTACTACAAGATGTCTTAAAACACTCACAGTGCAGTGCTGGGGAATGTTATTTGGCTGCTTCTAGAATAACTTATTTTTATCAGTTCAGGAACATTACATATGGACTTTAATGAACTATTCCATCAGGAGTTTTCCCAGCAGCAAGCTCTATTTACTTGTCAGAGCTGTTCTTCACAAATCAGTCATTTTATTCCTTTGCTTATTGAGCTTTAAACTTAGTTTATTCTTTCCTAGTAATTATTTATTAGCTAATAATCCCTTCCTTGGGCTCTCAGTATTGGGTGGCCTTTAGGTTAAGTAATAGGAAATGGAGTCCTTCATTCCAAATCCAACCCAGGCAATGCAGCCTGGGATGTGTTTGGTATGCAGTGAGCTCCCAGGATCCCATCCAGCTCCCGCTAGGAGATGTCTAGACACGACATGCCAATAATTTGTTATTAATTAGCCTTGTGCCAGCGCTGCCTGCACAGGAGCTGAGGGTGGGACAGCTCCTGTGTCACTGCTGCTCACAGGACCAGGGAAGCTGGAAACTGCACATTTCCAGGCTGTAAATAGTTCATTGATGGCATTTTCACTGCAGGGAGACAAAGTTTTAAAGCAACTGCAGGATTCACATCAATCATTATTCAGCTCAGCAGAGAGTGCTGCGCTCTGGGTTTTCTGAGAAGCAGCTGTGGGGTGCGGCCTGCCTTGATCATGAAATCGCAGAGGGGTTTGGGCTGTGAGAGGCTCAGAGACCCTCCAGTGCCACCCCTGCCATGGCAGGGACACCTCCCACTGTCCCAGGCTGCTCCAGCCCCATGTCCAGCCTGGCCTTGGGCACTTCAGGGATCCAGGGGCAGCCACAGCTGCTCTGGGCACCTGTGCCAGGGCCTGCCCACCCTCACAGGGAACAATTCCCAATTCCCAATGTCCCACCCATCCCTGCCCTCTGGCAGTGGGAGCCATTCCCTGTGTCCTGTCCCTCCATCCCCTGTCCCCAGCCCCTCTGCAGCTCTCCTGGAGCCCCTCAGGCCCTGCAGGGGCTCTGAGCTCTCCCTGGAGCTTCTCCTCTCCAGGGGAGCACCTCCAGCTCTGCCAGCCTGGCTCCAGCCCTGGAGCAGCTCCATGGTCTCCTCTGAATTCACTCCAGCATTTCTCAAGCTTTTCTACCCTGGCTATGATTCCAGGAGTGGAAAATACTTCTCCAGGTGCAGGGACTAAGCACACACAAGGATTATCCCCTCAGAATTTTTCCACTGTCTATTAAAGGTCCCCAGATTCTGGGATTGTTCCCCTGCAGAGTGCAAAAGTTTGCACTGTTAATAATGGGGAAAGGTCCCTGAGTTTGGGTGCTCAAGTTAAAACCATTTTTTCATTAGGGATGGCATTTAGAAGAACAAAATCCTTATCCCAACCTGCCACTGTGACCAAACACACATAGATTTCAAATTTCAGCTACCAAACCAACTTGGATTGGGTTAGTTTGACCACTGAGAACTTTATTTCAGATGTTGGAAAGATAACTGGGCTCCCAGGCTCAGGGATTTGCCCAGGAGCACACAGCTGGATTGAAAGGTTGATAGAAAATTATTCCAAGGATTTGTCTTACAAGAAAATCACTCAAAATCCTGAATTGCCAGCTCTGGGATCAGGTGCAGATCTCTGCTGGGTGCTGTTGGTTTAGAAGTCACAGTCTGGAGGGCTCTAGGAGGTGCCAGCTGTGGGCCCAGGCAGGGAGGTGCCTGATCTCTGGTGCTCAGGTGTGTAAGGAGCTGGGATCCAAGTGCACAATAATGACTGGAGCATCCAAACAAGAAAATTACTTTCTCTCTATTCCCCAGTAGTTTTTTTTCCCCTCAAGAATTTGTCCCCAGATTGTTTCCCACTGTCATTTACCATCTTTTTCACCTTCATATCTAGACACAACTGAGATTAGCTCCAATGAGGTCTTGGGATAGCTATTTGCTCGGGGGTTTTTTTTGGTTTGTTTTTTTTTTTTTTCTCTCTGTTTTCCCACTGCCCTGCCAGACTTTTCCTGAGTTATGGAGTTGGAGATATCAGCATCTGTCTGTGTGTGTGCTCATGAGCATTTACCTCTGGGCCACCAAGCAGCTTGAGGCATTGCATCAGTGTTTAGAAGAGCCACAATGTCACTCCTAACACTTTGGGCATGTCCCAAAATGGATATTTTATAATTTTGCCTGGCTCTACAGCGTTACCCTCCACTTCCCAGCTAGAGCTGTCACTTAGGAAGACTAATTGCTGTTAAAAAGCTGTCCAAATGTATCCCCTCCTGTCCTCAGCACGTTCATTTATATTGGCTTTTGCTCTTCCCAAACATGAAATCCTCAGATCCAGCAGCCATGAGGAGAAAGATGTTGGTCCTGATTCAGCAGCAATTCCAAAGTGCTGCTCAGGGCTCTGAGCATGTGCTCCTTCCCAGCCCATGGCACTGGGCCACTGCTCCAGGACCAGCACCAGGAGAAGGAGCAGGCTGCTTTTATGGCCAGGCTGCTTTTATAGCCAAGGCAGAACAATTTTCACAACATAAATCACTCAGAACTGCACAGCTCTTTCTGTGCTGGACAGAGGGAGTTGGCTTTGCTGCTCTCCTTTTTCACCCCTAAATTTAGGGGTTCCCCACTCTTACCATGAAAAGCAAAGACTTTTCCACTCAGCCCTTATTCTGCTGCAAATACTCACCATTAGAATGTCAAATACACATGGGATCAAAACCTTTGGAACTCATTTCCCTGCAGGATTTAAAGTGCCAGATCTCAGTAAATCTTAAATAACTCAGAAAATTCATCCCACACAGCTCTAGACACACTCATAGGGCAGCTTTAGGAGGGGTAAAGGAATGTCTTGTGCGAGTTTAGTTTAGGATATTAAAAAGAAAGTCCAGAGATGCTTCTGTGCACTTCAAAGAGCTCTCTGGAGATAAGGACAAAGGGCCAGAGGGTGTTATAAGTTTTGATTCTCAAAGGCCTTAGAGAGGATGGCAAAGAAAGTGATATTTGTTCCAAATGTGAGGGCTCAGAGCTCCTCAGGTGAATGGCTGCAGGGGAAGCAGAGGAATCCTGCAAGCACATCTCTGTCGTGGTGACTCAGGCCCTGTTTTCCAGCTCACACTCCAAAGGAATACAAGGAATAATTAAAGGCATGATCTGTGGATATTCCTGTGTGAGCCTGAGAGGCTGCACCGTGACAGGGACGGGGCAGTGCCACATGACAGGGCCTTGGGAGGTTAAAGGAGCACAAGTTCTTAAGGACATGTTTGAGCTCAGCCCCAGGAGTGACAGAACCCCTCCTTTCCTGATGTGGTGAAGCTCAGGACAAGTGCTCCTTCCTTCTCCACGATCCTCCCTTTCTGCATTTGCCAAGTGTTCCAGCACTGGCAGCTTCTCCAGAGCTTCCTTCCTCACTGAACGAGTCCTGTGCAGCTCCAAGGAGGGGTTTTGGAATCAAGGGGCTCCCAGCCCAAAGGGCCACTCATTCCCTCCCTTCTCTGAGTGGAAAAGCAAAATGCTGCAATACTCTTTGTACTACATCCACAGGAATTACCTGCTTCCCATGCAAATGTGGATATTCCCCACATAACCCAGAGCTGAAAAGCAGGAAAGGGAATAGATTGTTGTGGGACTGTGTTTGGATGGATCCTCCAGGCCCATCACTTCACCTTTTGTTTGATGTTGTCACACAAAGACCTTGGCAGTTTCTCAGGAGGACCCTGTTTTTCATGGGCAAGACAGGGAAAAAAAGAAAGGGTAAGGTTTAGGAAAGAGGAGGGAAGAGAATTAGCTGGGCTGAGATGACGAGAGACAGAAACCAAGTAGCAGCACTTGTCTGGGACTTTTACCCATTATTAACTAGAAACAACTTTCTTAACAACTTTTCTACCCTCAAACACACTCTGCCACCCTCAGAGCCATTCCTTGTTTTCTCTTTGTGGGCAGATCGTGAGCACCCTCACCACGGAGGACAGCAGTGCCTCGGGAATCTATTACTGCGTGGCTTCCAACAAGGTGGGCGAGGAGGAGCGGAGCATCGCCTTCTACGTGTCAGGTAAGCAACACCAACACCTCCCCACAGGCAGGTGCTGCTGCTCTGAGCTCCCTGGGAGGCTCACGTGGCTGCTGAGTGCTGGTTCAGACTCCTGGTTCACACTCCCTGTGTGCTGTTTTTTGGAGCACTCCCAGTCCAGCAGTCCCAGGCTCCTCACCCCACCCAAGGCAGGTTGGGCATGTCCAGGATCAGCCCCAATGGGCCTTTGCCCTTTGCAGCTGCAGCTCTGAGTCCCTCCCTCTGTGCCTTAAAGCAGCACTGGTGACATTTGAGCGCTGTCCTTGGGAAATCTCTGGCCTTTCTGGTGTTCCAGAGGCCCGGAGCCTCTCCCTGAGCCAGGAGAAAGGTTGGTCTCCAAGGAAATCAGCAGCCACACAAAGGTGAGCAAGGCCAGGATGCAGCCCAGTCCAGGCCTGGTGGCACTGTGACACTGGAGCCCTGCCTGGCCTTTGCAGTGCCCTTTGTGCAGGGAGGAGGTTCTCCAAAGAACACAAATCCAAACAAATATCCGCTGAACCTTCCAGCACAGGAATTCTTTAGGAGTGAGATCAAGACCTACATCATGCTTTCAGGAGAGATGGCAGTTCAAAAAGAGAGGAGAGTCCAGGGACAGACTTGTTCAAATGTTCACCCAGAACAAACTGAAACATTTCTATGCTCACTTTCTGGATGAGTGGATGTTAGCTGGCAGGATTTGCATCAAAATATCGATTTTTAGAACAAAGAGTGCAGAAGTGTCCTGGAAAGTAAATGTCCGATTCTCACTGCTTGGTTCCTTGCCCATGAGCAAGTTGGGAGGGCAGAGCTCACTCATGGCAGGGATCTGCACTCCTGTGCCTCTCCTCCCTCCTGGGTTGACTCCATTGCTCCAAAGGAATCTAGCACCTTTCAAGTCCTTCCAGCCAAAAAAGGGGTCATCAAACTGTTCCTATTGGAGTTACACAATGTGCCAATAGAAAAATGCCATCCAACAATAATGAAGCAGGAGCCATGCAGGGAAAAGATTTCACCTCCATTAGAGGTGAGGGGAGACAGAAGAGGCTTTCAGCCTCCAAAAGATATTTCCTGAAGTCCTAACTCTCATTTACTCAGGGAAATGCCCTTCAAGGTGCATTTTTGGGAGATACAGCTCAGGTATAAGAGGTCCCCAAGAGTCCAAGGCAGGCTGAAGACCAGCTATTCATTTTACACCTCATCCCTTCCAAGTGTTGAGAGTCCTGCTGGGAATTCTGCCAGCTGCTGTGTCTGGGTGGGTTATCCAAGTGAACACAAAACTGCCACACTTGGTGACTAAACCCAAAGAAATAAGCCACGAGCTAAGGTCAGATCCAAAGGGTTAGATCATCCCATGCACCTTGCACAACTCTGATTTATTTTAATAATAAAGTTATGTAGGGTTTTTTTCCACCCACAGTGAGCTAATATTTCAATTTTTTAATTTGAAGATCCATCTAGTGATGTTTTGAGACACAAGTGTTTTAATCATGCAGTTTGAATGAGGAAGGAAATGAATCACTGGGTGAAGTTACTGACAGTGGTTATGGTGGGAATGTTCCCATTCACCCAAGCAGAGCAGGAGGTGGACAGGCCTTGGCCAGACAGATGTATTCCAGCCTGGGGGAAAACTGGGAGTCTGCACCATTCTGGGGAAGAGGCAAATGCTGACCAAGCATGACTGGCTTTTGGAAGTGCTGTGTTTAAAAATAGTGGTGTTTATGGATTAGAAAGGAATGAAAACTTTCTAAATGTGTCTGTCCTGGAGCTAAACTAGGTCATGCTGCAGCAGTGAACAGCAGCAGTGACCTGCTCTGGGCTTCCTCCACAGGAGAGTCCTCTTTGAGTGCTGCTCCAGCAGGGCCAGGCTGTGGGGACAGCTCTGCAGGTTGTCCTCACACCTGAACAGCTGGAGCAGCTCCAGGTTACTCTGCCCAGGAGTTTTCTCCTGTCTCAGTGTTGAGGGACATCCAGGGACAGCCTGAGAGGCTCTAGGCAGAGGAAGCCAAACAGCAAAAGGCTCTGAGCTGGTCACTTTATGGTTTTGAGGAGGTTCATTCTGTGCAGGTTGAACCTCAGGGCTGAGGGCTGGGTAGAGCTTGAGAGCACACGAGCAACATGTGAGACTTTGGAGCATCTGGGAAATGTTTGTAGCATTTCACAGCTCTCTGCAAAGCAGCTGCAAGTGTGGCACCCCTCAATTAATTCAGCAATTTGCTGATTTTAAAGACCTGCTCTCCCATTATCTCCTACCAACAAACAAGCTGCTGCTCCCTGAGTTGCTTTCAGACCTTCTGGCTGAATTGGGCTTCACTCACTTTGCCCTGGTAAGAAATCAGAGGATGACACCGAGGCTGTACTCCCTCAAATCCCTGTTCGCTGGGGCAGGGTTGAGATGTTTTTCTAGGACATAGCAGAGTGTTCCAGGGATGCTTCCTCAGGTGCTGTCCAGGCTGTTCTCTGGGGATGTGCTCACTTCAGTCGGATGTTTTCACCACCACCACCTTCATTTCAGAAAAATTAATTTATCCCTGTGGAATAATTGTCAGCAACCATTTTGTTCTTCCACTGCAGAACCCCCACAAAAACTCCCACGGACACCAGAATTAGCACTGGGCTCTATTTTTAAATCATTTCTCTGCCAGCAGAGTTCATTTCATGAAGGGTCAGCAGGGTTTGGAGATCACTCAGAATCCAAACCTTATAAGGGGTCCAGAGTGATGAGAAATCTCATCATGCAGTGACAGCCCCTCCTGCACATGTCCTGACTGTCACTGTCCCTCTGCAGCCCTCTGCAGTCTCTCCTACAGGGATTTATCCATCGTGCCCTGGCCCAACTCTTACTCCAGGATTTTTGTTTTGTCCAATCCAATCAAGATCTGACCCCTGCCTGCCTTTCCCACCCCTGCTCTGACTCCAGAGTTCCCATTTAAGCCTTGGGTGAGCCATCAGACGCTCAGAGATGTCATTGTCCACCTCCAGCTCCAAAGGACATTCCAAGCAGGCTGCAAATTCCCCAGTGCAGGGAAGAGCTGCCCTGGTGTCTCCTACAGTGATTCTCTGCCATGGACAAGTGTCATTTAATGTCATTTAATGTCTAATCTCTGCTCTGCACCTTGGAAAGGGCAGCTCTACAGAGCTGCAGGTCCAGAGTAAATAAAATTCCAGCCTTTGTCTGACTGCACTACATTCAGCAAAGTGGGATCCCACCCATCTGAAAACTCAGAATGTCCTGGGAATATAAATGAATTATGAGAAGAATAACAAATAATAACCATAGCCCTTTCTTCAGGGGTTTATCTGATTGCCAAAACAACTGAGAAAAATGGAGTTAAAGATTTCTACCCGAAAGAAAATATTGCATTTCCAGCAGGAGATAAAAATCTGCTCTCAGATAGCAGAACAATGGATGAGCTGGGCTGTTCTAGGATTTTGTGCCACTCCAAACTGCTCATTCCCAAGGTGTTGACAGGATTCCTGACAAGCACCACTGTTGCAGATAGAGGGGCTCCCCCTTCTCTCCATCCCTATTCCTCGTGGCAACCCCCCTGCCAGGCCCAGGGCTGGAATTTGGGTAAGAGCAGAAGTTTTGAATTACACAGATTATTGTGCAAAGCACAGGAAATGAAAAACAATTAATTCCTTGTAAATACAAATGGAGCCAGCCTTGCCTTTGATTTATGCTGCCTTTTTACCTCCCCCCAATGGCTCTTTTCCCTCTTTTGCCACGGAATCCCACACGGTGGAGAGGGAAATTCGCAGCTACTACACTGTAACACAACACCAGAGACAAATCTTTGGTGACTGCTGATAAAAGGGAAAAGGCCTCGTGGTGCATTCTTTCAGCCAACTTATTAGGAGCCTTCTAAAACACAGTATCTGTTCAGAGAAAGGAAGTTAATCACTGCTGAGGTTCAGGATTATGTAAGCAAAGCTGTCTGAGAGATGAACTGACTTGAAATGTAACTCCAAGCTGCACTCACTCCCCTGATAATCCAGGTAGGAGTAGAAAAGAGAGAGGAGAGCATGAAAAGATAGAGCAGAGCAACTTCTTTTTTCCTCTCTTTTTCCTTCCACTGCAATGAAAATTAATGAATATTCTATTGGAGCTGAAAGAGCTGCTTGAAAGGCAAACGAGATGGGAGAGAATAGCACAGGTTCTGGCTAAAAATATTCAAAATGCTAAATAAAAAATATCAGGAGAAGGAATGATAATAAAAACAAGCCAGGTCTCTGCTCCCAGAATGTTAAGTTGGTAGAAAAAAAAAAAAAAAAACCTGGCAGCTTTCAAGTCCAGCAACAAAGCAAAACTATGGAGCATCCTTCAAAGCTCAGGGCTTGGGAATGGACACATCCCATTCATTGGGAATTTGCACCAAAATGCTGCAGCTCAAGCTGTGCCATGCCCAAGGCAGGCTTATCCCAAGGGGTGCAGAACTTGTTCCATGTTTTGGCTGGAGAGATTCAGGAGATGTGAAATGCTGCTGGAGCCACAGCCCCGTGTTTTCACTGGCTCTCCGTTTGCCCATGTGGGGAGGTCTGGCTGGCCTCAGACATTCCCCCCGTGTTGAGAAGCAGGATTTGGACATGTTGGCAGCACAGGACATCCAGAGGGAGCAGTGTCACACACACAGCTGGCACCAGGAGAGAGCAACTGAGCCTAGCAACACCCTGCAGAGAGCAAACTGCAACTCCAGCACAAGGAAAGATGAGAAAAATAACAATTTCCACAGCTGTGGCCTGAGGGGGTCTCTTCTCTTTTTGGATCTTTTGTGAAGTATTTCTAGTGCCAGTCTTTAAAAACCATGAAGCAAAAGCTCATGGGTTCTACTCCAGATGACTTGGGAAGAAGAGAGACTTTTTAATCATATCTGAAAGCTCCTCCAGGGCTCTGTATTTTATAGAATATGTGCTTTATTATAAGGCAGATTGGTTATTTCAGCAGCCTCACTATTTCTGCTCAGCTGTAGCTTCTGCAGAACTTTCTGCAGTGGGAGCCCCTGGCCAGATTCCAGGTGGGATTTGCAGATGGCAAGTGCAGTGCACACTTGTTCTGCTTTAACTCCTGGCCCTCTCAAAGTCCCAGCCTGCTCATCCTGGCTTGAAGAAGCATCTCACCAACACCTTGGCACTGAATCATCTCTCAGATTTAGGGCAAACCTGTTCCTGTTCAGAAGGTGGCCCAGAGTGAGCCCTCCCGAGGGTCCCATCCCTGGTAACATTGATAAGAGGCTCCTCACTCTCAAGTGCTTGAAAATCCTGACCGAACAGACAGCAGAATAATTCCAGATCACTGTGGGAATCCATGAACTTTCAGTCAGGTGGATAGATCCCTAAAATTAACAAAACCCAAAGGCAATAAAGTATCTTCCACCCCCAATTTACTTGCAGGTCTCTGACAGCTACTGCAGGGCAGGCTCTGGCCTTGCACTCAGTTTTTCTTGTTTTCAAATGGATTCAGTTCACCACTTCAGGAAAATTTATTTTAATTTTTTTTTTCCTGCAGTGAAAAGTTACTAAAAATATAGCAAGAAACAACTCACTCGTTCATGGCTAGGTCAGAGTCATGACTCAGAGTATTTCTATATATATATATATATATATATATTTCTTATATTGCTAAATATAAGGTCCTCAAGGACTTAGACATCATTAGATCAGTTAATCCATCAGTGATCAAGTAAATATCCAGCATTCATATGTGATGAAAATAAATATTGGCACAGTTGGAATAAGAGAGAGTTGAGGAGACTGTTCAGTGGGGAAGAAGGTGTTGCTGCAGAGGGATTGGAATGGGTTTCTTTATTCCTCTGCAATTAATACTTTCCAGCCCTGATTGTGGAAAGGGAAGAGCTCACAAACACACTTATCTACTTGGATAGAAACAGCTCCTGATTAAACTCTCTCAGTCCATTAACTCCTTCTATTTATAAGCTTTCAACTCATTACTTGGAGATGGGCTGATTTAGAATGCTGAGGGCTGGACTTGCACAGGTTAGCACTGGGCAGTGAGAGGAACTTTCACTTCCCTAACTGCCAGCTCCAGTGCCTGTTTCCACATTTCCATGATGGAGGGACCTGGGGGTGTTTATCCTGGAGAAAAGGAAGCTCAGGGTGACCTCATCACTTTACAGCTCCTGAAAGGTGGCTGTGCTCAAGTGGGGTTGGGCTCTTCCTCCAGGCAGCACTGACAGAACCAGAGGACACAGTCTGCAGCTGTGCCAAGGGAAATATAAGTTGGATATTAGGAAAAATTTTTGATGGAAAGAGTGATAAAGTTCTGGAATGTCCTGCCCAGGGAGGTGGTGGAGTCCCCATCCCTGGATGTGTTTAAACAAGCCTGGATGGGGCACTGGGTGCCAGGGTTTGGTTGAGGTGTTGGGGCTGGGTTGGACTTGGTGATCTTGAAGATCTCTTCCAACCCAGTCCTTCTGTGAATTCTGTGAATGTGCCTCATTAAACCTGGCTTCTTCCATTACTGCTGGAAATTTGACCCCTAAGTAACAGCCTGGCAGTCAAAGATCGTCTCAGCTGGGATTTGATTCCAAACACATTTTCCCTTCCTCCTAGATGTGCCCTCTGGGTTGCAAACACCCTCCCAAGTCACAGCCATCGTGGGGAATGACATCCAGCTGACCTGCCGGGCCTCCAAGTACATCTATACCCACCTGGCCTGGTACTACCCATCCTCAGAGCCGGCTCCCAGCCACTCTGTGGTCAGGAAAATGGACAAATATTCCATCTCTTTGACCCTGCTCATTCCCAACGTCACAAGGGAGCAGAGTGGCCTCTACAAGTGCCGGGCCCAGAACCAGCAGAACAGCACGGACACGCTGGAGCAGCAGAGCCAGCTCCTGGTCAGAGGTACGTGCCAGGGCAGAGAGGCACTGGGACGTGTCCTAACACAAACCTTGTGTCCTGCTCTGCTTTGGTTTTGTCATTTGCTCTGTGTGGATTGACAGCCTGACATCGAGAACACTCGTTTGGATAAAATATTTGAGATCACATAAAGGTGATTTTAGCAGCATTTCTCTTCCCAGCTCCATGCTGGGTGCAGATTTAAAGTTGGCTGAGGACAAAAAACATCACCCACCATTTACTGGCAGCACAACTGTAACTTGGGATGCTCACCCCAGATCTCTATGACTTTGGTACCCACTCTCAGCTGCCAGGATGAGATACCTGAATAGACTTGGACCCAACAGATCCCAAATGTCCCTCGGCAAGTGTAAAATCAAGTGACGTGTGCCATTTATTCTGGGTAAGAGGGGTGCACTTTCTTATAACAATTATTTTCTTACTTATACCCAAGTCCCCAACTCTTTTATTTCACTGAGATCCTCCAGTCTGGTTCTGTTGGCTGTGGGAATACAAAGGGCAGGACACTTCTGAAAGTAGAAGTCACTGAAAATTAGTGAAGTTTCTTCTGCTTCAGAATGAAGAAGGTGGGTGATCATCTCTAAACCTCCTCAGAAGAGGAGGTTGCTGGCATGGGGAATGGATAGATTTATTAACCACCTTCCAGTGGTGAAGAAAACAAAAGCACAGAACTGGAGGAGAACTGAGACACACAGCAGCAAGTCAGGGAGCTGGAGCCAGAGTGCTTCAGAAGCTGAATTAGCCAGGGATTTTCAGACTGGCTTCTCTGGCTCAGGAGGCACTGCAGGGCTTGTGAGCACTTAGTGCTGCCTTCAGCCCTGGAGTGAACAAGAACATTCCCTGTGCAGCTTCTCAGCCCCTTCCCTCCACACACAGATCTCAGCCACAGCCCTGATTCCAGACTGGGAGGTGATTTATCTCCAGGCACACACAAACATCTCCCTTTTCCTGAGGCAGAGAGGAAGGGAAGGAGTCTCACTCAGGTATTGGGCAGTGATAATGGCTTGGCTGGTCTCCACAGCAGCAGGGCCACCTGTGAGCATCACCTGCTGTGAGGCACTGGCCTTGCTCTGCTCTCTGCATTCAGGCATTTCCCTTTCCTCTCCTCTGGCAGATATTTTTATTCAGCCAGTCAGATTTCCACCTACACACACACCTACACAGCACAGCTATGGGGAAAACACAGCTAGACTGTGAATACATCCATGGAGAACTGGAATCAGGATCACGTTCTTGTGAGGATGACTGGGGTCTGTCATTTGTCTGGCACATGTCAGGCAATTCTTGTGGAGAACACAGATGGAAATGCCCCTCCAAACCAGCTTTCCTTCCCCTATTCAAACAACATTTTATGTGTTCTAATGCCTCTCATATTCTGTCCTCACTGCAAGTTTGGGGTATATTTTATGCTGTGTTTGTGATTTTATTAATTGCTGTCCTGCACTCTTTATAAATTAACATAAAGTGGGCATTGCCATGGTTTGAAGTAAGGAGAAAACTGCACTCCTGATGGAGGATAAAGAATCTTTAGAACTGTTTCCTCTTTTCCGCCCTCCTTTCTCCTTTTTGCCTTCACTCTGCATGTGCACCACCCACTCCCTGTCCTTTGTTTTCTTCAGAGGATGAGGAATTGGAGCTGCAGCCAAACCTAAGCTTAGGCAGTGTGAAAATAAACTAAACAAACTCACCCACTCCTCCCAGAACCTTTGGGGGGATTTTTGATCAACTGATAAACCAAACCTTTGCCACATCCATCCCAGAGAGGCTGCAGAAGGAGGGGAGGTGAGGGAAGGGCTCCCCAAACCTGACTGGGGGCTCTTTTCCTTTGTGGCTGCAGCGAAGGCGGCGCCATTCGTGATCCAGAACCTCACGGACCTGGAGGTCAACATCAGCGGCAAGATCCTGCTGGAGTGCAAGGTCAGTGGGACTCCAGAGCCACGGGTCACCTGGAGGAAGAATGGCTACCCCATCTCAGCAGCATCAGGTGAGGTCCTGCTGCCCAGAATTGTTTGGAATGTGGGATAATGGACTGGCAGGGCCACCATGACACAGCACCTACATCTGTGCCCATGACTCAGCACACACACACAAATCCAAGGCTGCCAGGGCACTGTAGGAGTCTCCAGCTTGGGCTTTGAGGTCACAGGAAGCTCCTGTGTGCAGAGCCAGCCCAGCACACATTGGGATAGCACTGGGAAATCAGGGAGTGCTACTCAGGCTGCTTGTGTGGGACCAGAGTTTGGGCACAAAACTGAGCCACAGGGTGCACCTGGGTCTGACAACACAGGCCTGAGCTCTCAGCTGTCCTGGCCACCATAAACTGCAGCAAAGTCACCTGGCAGAGGGGTTCAGGGCATCCCATGGTGTATGAAATGTTCTTTATTTCCCACAGCACAGTGATGGGAATGGGCTTTCAGCTCTGTGGGATAGAGCCACCACGGGCAGGGAGCCTCAGCTGAGCCTGCAGCCCCTCACCTGAGCCCAGGTGCCTTCCCAGCTCTGTGCCATAGAATCAGGGGATGTGCTGAGCTGAAAGGGACCCGCTGGATGATCTGGGCCCCTGCCCAGACCCCCCAACAATCCCGCCCTGGCATCCCTGGCAGCACTGTGCAAAGGCTCCTGCAGCTCTGGCAGCCTCAGGGCTGTGCCCATTCCCTGGGGAGCCTGGGCAGTGCCAGCACCCTCTGGGGCAGAACCTTTCCTGATACCCAACCTGAGCCTGCCCTGGCACAGCTCCAGCCCTTCCCTGGGTGCTGTCCCTGTTACAGGGAGCAGAGTTTGGAGCTGTCCCTCAGGAGGATGCTGAAGAGTGCACTGAGGCCTCCCCTCAGTCTCCTCCAGCTGAACAAACCAGGTGCCCTCAGCTCCTCCTCATAAGACCCCTCCAGATCCTTCCCTATCCTCGTGGCCTCCTTTGGATGCTCTCCAATGGCTTCAAGTCTGTTTTATATTCTGGTGTTTGAAACTGCACTGGAGATGAGGCTGCCCCAGTGCAGAGCTGAGTATGTCCTGAGTCCTCCCATAAATCATGGAGAATCCCATGTCAGTAGCTGGTCCTGTGACTTTATTTTGCAACTTGGGCTAGGTAGGAAATCTAGGATCATCCATAATTCAGATCAGAATGTTCTGAGAGAAACTCTTTATAGCTACTGAAATTTTATAAATAATTCTAGAGGGACAAGCATGTAACTCATCCAACCAATGGAAACATAAATAAAATATTTGGAAGAAACACCTCAGGGTAAATATTTCAGCACAGTGCATCGCAAGTTGTGTGCAGTACTCTTGTTAATAACAATGGGATTCACAGGCAGAACACCCAGAAATTCAAAATTTCCTTCCCTTTTGGATTGCAAGCCTGACCCATTTCCCTGTTTCTACTGCAATCATCCCTCAGTGAAACAGAAGAACTCTCAGTGCAGTACCACCAACCAGGAAAAATGAAATTGGGAAAATTAAACGTAGAGAAGTCTCTCACAGGTCATATCTAGGCAACCTCTCTATTCCCACTGCACCTGGCTGCCTGTGAATCCAGGATTGCTTCACACCATTATTTTTCCAAGAAGTGCCTAACTTCAGTTCCATGTTCCCCATGTTAGAAGTCTCATCCCTTCCCACAGCCTTCAGTATTCCACTGAGTTCCCATTTTTCCAAGTGTATTTTCCTGCTATCAGACACAAACCCTGCATCGCTTTGCTAACTTCTGGATTAATTTCCAGGCTCTACCCACTCTAAAGCAACAGCCACATTTGCTGTTGTTTAAATGGTGCTAAATAATATATCCAGGTGTTGAAGTGTCAAAAAAAGTCAGAGAAAGGTTGCCAGACCAGGAGGAGCCCAGGGTTAAAATGTGTCCTCACACCAGAGCCTGCATGGATGGGAGCTCACCTTCAGCTCTATCTCCTAAAAGCATTTTTGGCAGGCAGATTATTGTGCCAACATTAACCAAAATGCCTTGAAACAGGAATTTCCATGGAAAACAACACGCTGGTGATTGAGAGAGTGAAGAAGGATGATGAGGGGCTCTATGAGTGCCAGGCCTCCAACGACCTGGGCCAGGACAGCACATCAGCCTTCATCAAAATCCAAGGTGAGCCCGGGCTGAGGGCACAATCCCAGTGGGCTCACTCAGGGACTTTGGACACATTTCCAACCTGGTTGTACGTTGACCTGCAGGTTCTGAGGAGAAATCCAACATTGAGGTGATCATTCTGGTGTGCACAGGGCTGGCTGCCACGCTCTTCTGGCTCCTCCTGACCCTCTTCATTCGCAAACTGAGAAAGGTGAGAGAGCTCCCACCCTGCACAAAGGCTGGGATCTGCCCCAGCTCAGTGTAACTGCAGAGTTTAGGAACAAATGTTTGGGGTAGAAAAACTGGGTAAAATGTCCCTGTAAAATTCAGTCCTTGGTTTCTGTTGACTTCTTCAGAGAACCCTTGCACTTTTGAGGTTTCCAGCCAGTTCTGTGGAACCATAAAATCTGGCTCCTCCCTCTTTATGAGTCAAATTGGCTTGTGAGAATAACAAAAAGTACCCTAAATCCTCTAAAATGAGGGCTTGATTTCAGCACTTGACTCTAAAGGATATTAAAGAAAGATCCCAGGCTGTCTGCTCTAGAAATGAGCTCAAACCACACAGCTGATTTGATCTCCTTGCTCTTTTTTCACCTCCCTTTTGTGACTCAAAAAGTAAACTTGCAGTAAAGTTTCAAGGAATTTAGGTCGGTTTTGCTGAAACAAACAGCAAACAAGAAAGGCAATCAGCTCTCTGCTCTGCTCTCACCAAACTGTAGTCTCAGTGTTGATCTTCAATATTTGAGTAAAATTTCCCCTCCTCTTGCAAACACAGGGATTAAATTCACGTTTTAATCCTTAACCTCAGTTTAACAGAGCAGTGGATAACACTGAATTTTCTTTTACAATTCAGTCTTGTGCAAGTCTGCTCAAAGAACCCACCTAGGCAAAATTTCTCACTTTAACAACATCAGAAATAGCAATTTCCAGCACTTTTAAATTGCAACAAATTGCAGCTATGAAGTGGAGAACTGTAGAGAATCTACACTGCAGAACAAAACATGGTGACAATGCCAAAATATGCAGGAGGAAGTGCAGCTCCTGCAGTTCCCGTGGAAAATCGGTGATTTCCTTTGGCTGATCCAGGTATATTTTGTGTTTCCCAGCATCAATCAGTGCCTCTTCTCAAGAGCCACGAGTGGCAGCCACACACAAACATTTGTGTCTCAGCTGTAGAACAGGAGCAGGAAGCTGCAGTGATGCATTCCTGGCTCAGAATAAAAGTGCCTGGAAGGCAGGGAACTCCCCAGGCTGCCAGACAGCTCCCTCCCTTCAGAATTGCAGCGTAAATCCCCTGAATAATCTCTCCCCATCCTGTTTGTAGCCCGATGCCACAGATATTAAAACAGGATACCTGTCAATTATCATGGACCCAGAGGAGATGCCCCTTGACGAGCAGTGTGACCGCCTGCCCTACGACAGCAGTAAATGGGAGTTCCCCAGGGACAGGCTGCGCCTGGGTGAGTGCTTTGGGGTCACAGCTGGGGGGAAGGATGATCCCAAATGCTTCCCAGTGGCAGTGGAGCTGCTGGATAACCCAGCAGGAGCCTGTCACAGTGCCAGGGTACTGCCACCCTTGGATCTGGGATCACAGAGCTCAGGATCAGAATGGAGGGTGAAATGAGGGATTTGGAAAGACTGTCAAAATAGCTGCCACCTCTTCTCCTTGGAAAAGGGAAGCCAAACTCTCGACAGGGAGGAAAGGTACCTCCAGGTCCCTGCCAAAAGTGTGATTTCATTCCCATGGAGGAAAAAGGAAAGTGAATTTTCTTTTGAAGAAAGCTATCGATTCATCAAATAATCACTTCCTTATCAACCATCAGAATTCAGCTTTGAGCTGTAAAAAGCTCTCATGGAAAAATGAGCCACATTTCACTGAACAGCTCAGTTCACTGGCTGATGGAGTGAGAAAATGCAAAAAGCTGGCTGTGTTTGTACAGCGAAACTGTAACATCTGTGTGCACTGAGGAGTGCAGGGAAAATATCTGTATTTGTGTACTCCTGGTGCTGCAGCTGGAAAACATGGAAGGAGGAGAGAACAGAATAAAATCACAAAATCTGAGATGATGGAGGGACACAGAAACTGGCAGAACCAAAAAGCCAGACCCTGGGTCAGAGCCCTCAGAGCGCACCAGGTAACGCAGACAGGAAAATCCAAATGAAAGGGAAAAGAAAGGACAGTTATCATCCTAAATTCCACTTAGTGCAGCTTTTCCATCAAATCAATGTCAATAACTGAAGGATTAAAGGGCTGTGACTCCCTGAGTGCCTTGCTGGCTCTCTCCGTGATTCATGAGAGATCAGGGTGCCACAATTAACCCAAGCTCTGCCTTCCCTGGGCTCCAGGACAGACCCAGGTAATGTTTCTCCCCTCAATCCTTGTAGGTGTCAGCCCTGCTCTTGGTGAGTGCAGTGATTCCCCCTCCTCTGTTCTCTCCCGTGCTCTATTGCATCCAGGCCATATGGATAGAACCCCTGCATATCCATATGCTGCAGGATGTGATTCAGGCTGCTGTGACTGGCTGTGCACTCTGGTTCTCCTGCACAGCTGAGGTTGCATGTCCCCTCCTGGCTGGTGCAGCTGGGCTCACTCTCGACTCTTGCTTCTCTAGGTAAAACTCTGGGTCATGGTGCTTTTGGGAAGGTGGTGGAGGCGTCTGCTTTTGGCATTGATAAATCTTCAACCTGCAAAACAGTTGCCGTAAAAATGCTGAAAGGTACAAAAATCCCTCCGAGATCCTCCCCACGCTGCTCAGGGGAGCTGGGGGCAGCGAGGCCACAGCTCAGCTCGCTGTGTCCTGCAGGGAGTGGGCTTCCATGTGGGATCAGCCATCCTGGAGGGATGCAAGGGGAGGAAATGACAGCAGCTCCGTGCTGCACTGCTGATTGAGGCTGGTATTCCTCAAGGAAGACAACAGCAGCTTCCAGCTCTGTGGGGTGAGGAGGGAAACAGATTATGGAGTGTAATTACATGAGATAGCCCAAAATTGGAGCTGAGCCTTCCATCCCAGCCTAGCCAGATGTAGAACAGTTCAAGGGGCTGGAAAAAAACCCAGTGCCAGGGGAGTAAATTAGAGACATCTTGCTTGCAATTATTGAAATGAAGGGAAGCTTTCCCGTTGGGTGGGGGGAAGGAGGGACTCAGAGCCTGTTCTTGCACACAGAGCCTGCACACATCGAGCAATGAACCATCAGCCACAGGCTGCTTGCTTGGGCAGGGCTTGGGGCTGCTCCTGAGGGGGACTCCAAAGGCTCAGCTCATGTGGCCCTCAGGGCTCCATCCTGCTGCATGACACCATTAACCCCTGCCATGCCACCACGGGACTTGGCTTCTGCTGCCAGCTGCCTCTCCTGGTGTTCTGCTACTCCCATCTCTCTGAAATCACAAAAACACTCATTTATCACCTCTTTGGACCTCCTTCAGGTCTGGTCTCCCCCCTCTATTTTCACCCTTCTGATCATTTTCTCTCCTACTGTTATAGCTTCTGTTCCATGCCCATTTCCAGACCCCTAAAATCCCCTAGAAGTCCATGATTCAGACATTCCCATATCCATCTCCATCAAAACATGCTGCCCTGGACAGCTCTGGAGTTTCATCCCTTCCATGCGGCGCCTCCCAACTGATGCTCATGTCAGCCCTGCCGTGCCAGCACATATTCAGCAATATTTGGCAGATTCTCCATCATTTTACAACTCCCTCCCCCGTGGAGGCAGCTCCCTCCTGCTCTGGTCTGCCCCTCCCCAACTAACGTGCCCATAATTCATCACTTTCATGAATAAAGCAGATTCTCTAGTGCCAGTTAATCCATCCAGGGAATTAAAAAGGCTCTGGGGATGCCTGCATTTCTGCCATCTCCATGCAGTATGCTCGGCTCTGTTCTGGATCAAAGGCTAAAATTCAATGTGCAGAATCGTCTGAAACACTTCTGAGCTGGCTGCATCTTCCAGCAAATGCCAGGGAAAATCAGGAGTGATACCACCCATGGACACACCAAACACTGCAGGCTGAAGGAATCTTGGAATAGCTCCTTCTTTATGACACAGTTTGGAGAAAGATGATGGGGAATTCTACAAGCAGATAAAGAGGTTACACCTGTCACACCAAACGATTTATTGCATAACTGTTTTTTTCATATTTAAATCTCACATGATGCAAAGGCAAAGAAAACAGGCCAAAGCTTCTCCTGTTAAAATACAAAATGAAAGTTTTGGAGACAAGGCTGGGAAGATAAAGCAGCACCTGAACAACCTTCTGGTCTGAGGGTGCCTGCCTTAAAATAATATTACTGGCCAGCCAGGGCCTCCCCTGTCAGGTTCATGGCTCACACACAGATCTTAGAAAATTAATTTCTTGGGTCAATAAGATCTTACAGGCCTGAGCTTTATTAATGCTGTGTGTTCCCTGAGACATTTTGGGACACAGCTTCCAGATCTATGGATTCCTTCTGACCTGCAGTGGAGAGTTGTGAGGTACTGTAACCGAGTCCTGCAGAGAGGAAGGGACATGCTCTGTGAGCTGTGGGGGCTTGCAGAGGTTGGCTTTGCTAAGCTTGCAAATCTGAGTCCTGGCAGAGGCTCTGTGGGATCAGGTTTGGGGAAGGGACCATAACCCTCCATAACTCATGCTCAAGAAAGGAAGAGTCACCCAAAAGATAAAGTGTTATCCCACTCATAAAGGTCAGCAGACAATGAAACGGATGAATTATTATCTGTGTGAGAGTCTGAAAAGCCCAGATACTGCAAGGAACCTGGGTGGGTTTTGTTTCAAAGGATAAACAGGATCTTGCTGTGTCCTGTTGAAAATATCCTGTTGTGTAAAGATGATTTTTTTCCTGTTTATCTTAAGCAGAATGTGCAACTACTAATGAATGCAAGGCTCTAATGTCTGAGCTGAAGATCCTCATCCATATAGGACATCACCTGAACGTGGTCAACCTGCTGGGAGCCTGCACCAAAGCTGGAGGTGAGGAGTCCTCAGTAAATCAGGAGCAAGCCCAAAACACTTTTCAGACACTTTTGGATGTTTGGAAGTGCCTGTGGTGCAGTCAGTGCAAGTACAGCATTTCCAGCTCTCTGCTCACAGGAGAGCTGCTGCAGCTCCTGCAGGATGTGGCCTCATCCCACCCAGGGCTCCTGAACCTCTCCCACCTGTGGTGTCACCTTGCTGTTCTATCTGGAGGCACTGAAGGGAGGAGAACATTGGATTGCACTGAGGTGCCCAATTCCTCCCCAGGGGCATTTCCAGGCTTCTTCTCCCTCTCCTTCCCTGCCTTATCAGGAGGGTGCCTTTCCAGGCTGAGCTGGGCTCCCTGAGCCTCCTCTTTCCCACACAGCAGTTTCTGCTCTGTGGACAGGAAGCCTGGGACAGCCCTGGGTGCAGCAGGAGCAGGGGCTGAGCTGGCAGGACTGGCCCTGCATCGTACAAAGTCCCATAAATGTCAGACCTTTGTCACTAAAGCATCCATTCCCAAACTGCCAGACAAAGCATCCGTGCCTCTTCCTGGGCTTCAGCTTCAGGGGAGCAGCTCCTGAGGATGGCTCCTCACTGCTGACCTCCAAAATCTTCAAAACCACCCCCAACAAACAGGTTTAGGTGACCCAAGGGCAAGGGAAACCCCAGAGTGACAGAAATGAAGGGGGGAAATCAAGAGAGATGGTGCACAGATCTCTGGTCATCTGAGACCCCAACACCATCAGTTTCCAACAGTTGTTGTCCAGACATGAGGGAAAAGGAAAATTTCAGTGAGGGAGATTTGGGAGGGTGCCAGGGATGAAATTGTTCCTCCAGCAAGGTGGTTCCAGTTCCTCAGGAAACAGCAACCAGCAGCCATGGATACTGCTGGTGTCTGGGAGCTCCCAAGAACTATAGCACTCCAGACCCCAAAAACTTGTGTGGGAGCAAGGGGCAGCAGCTCCAGCTGAGGGATTTGGGGTTCAGATGCAGCAGCCAGGAGCCTTTGCTGGGTGTGTGAGCAGAGGGCTGGGACACTGGGAATGCTGGGGACTCCCCCCTGCTCCCCTGAGGGGGCTCAGGACAAGCAGGTGCCCCAAACCTGGCAGCAGGATGGGGGTCGTGGTTCTTAACCCAAGCAGCCCCAGAGTTCTGCTTGCACAGCAAGATTCACCTCAGGGCTGATCAGAGGCTCTGATTGTCCTGTTTCTGAGAAACTTTTTCCCCTGGGAGTTCCTCGATTTGCCATTCTCCCTCCTGCCCCGTCCTGGGTGGGAGGTGACCCTCCCTCCTCCCCGCCAGGCGCCCGGGGAAAGCTTTGGGGGGCAGAGTCGGGGGCAGAGGGGTGCAGCAGGACCTCCCAGGGCACTGCTTTGTTCTCCTCCAGCACTGCAAGTGCAGACTAAAGAAAAACAGCCTGGAGCTCCAGAGGCAGACGCTGATCCGAGCTCCTGTGAAATTCCAGCGCTGCCCCCTCCCCGTTAGGCTTTATGTAACCCTGTATTCCTGATGGAGACTGGTATTAAGTATGCACATACATTATTTTAACAAGGTATCAAATAACAGAATTTAACACTTTGCCGGAGTGTCTGATGTTCAGCAGTCAGAACTAATGCAGTGTGTGCTTTACAATGAGGGAACAAAATATGGGCAGGCCATGTCTAGGAAGCGTTTCAAAACCGTGAATAAATCACTAAGCAGAGCTTTAAAGCTGTTCTGGAATCTGCATTTCCTCAGGGCATCCATGAGGGACATTGGATTTTGGGTTCTTCAGAGCCAAATCTCTTGAGCACTGAGCAGAGCTCTGGGGTCAGCACTGGAAGCACTGGGATTTGGGGATTTGGGGTTGGTGGTTTTGCAGCCACTGCAAGGTTTTCAGGCTTGTTTCAGCTGCAGCAGAGGGACTGGGGGTCCTGGAGAGCCCCAAGGTGTGCACTAAAGGCAGCAGTTGCCGTAGAGCTGCGTGAGTGCAGAACCTGCAGGAATCCACAGGGAACACCACGGGCTCTGTTCTGCCTGCAGGAATTCAGCATCTCCCTTTCTGTGCTCCCAAAGGCTGCTCCTCTGCCTGTCCCACGCTGTCCCAGGGTCACTGTTCCCTCCTGGAGCAATGCTGGAGCAGGAGCCGACTGCAGCCCTGCTCCTGCCCGGGGGGATGCAGGAATTCCGTCAGGAACCCTCCTGAGCTCCTTCCCCAAGGCCAAGTGCAGCTCTCAGCACTTCCCCTTTGAAGTGCAAACTCCTCAGTCTGAACCACAGACCTCCAGAGAAAAAGGTTCTGGACATGAAAGCCTCGGCGTTTGGGGTTGATAATATTCCATGTTTATCCCCATTCCCAGTCCCATGGATGCACTTTATCTTACATTTGATGATTACAAAAAATAAAGGTCCAGAATGCAGCTTTTCCCTTCCCTAACATCTCACACTGCAATATAAAAGCATTTCAAGCAGCTCTTAAAAACCTGCATAATTGTGTAAAAGTAGCACTGACTCTACAGTGGTTTGTAGAGGGATAAGGAAGAAAGTGAGAGCGCTTTCCAGGCTTTCAGAGACTTCAGGCTGAGTATTTTTGCAGTTTTTCATTTAGATCTGTCTATGGCCCTGCATACTTTGATTTCCTCTGGTGGCATCAGCTCCACCCAAAACAAACAATTGTGAAGCCAGCAGAGAAAATGAAAACTGCTCCATGTGCAGAGCAAACCAACCTTAACAGCATCTGGGACTGTGTTGATCATCCTGAATTTCCTTGTTTATAAATTAGGAATAAATACCAACTGTTACTGTCCAACGGGGAAAACTAAAAATGTGTTCCCTTCTCTCCACATCCCTACTGGTTGTGTCACTCCTGTGTTTCCTCATTTCCTCCTCTGTATAATAGAAATGCCATTTATTTTGAAGAGGATTTGGTAGGATAAATCAGAATTATATGCTTTGCAGTGCTTCAAAACTCATTTGACTTTCACTGACTTTTTTAGGTCCTTTAATGGTCATAGTGGAATATTGCAAATATGGAAATCTGTCCAACTATCTCCGAGGGAAACGAGGAGATTTCATTGCATACAAGGTATGGAAATGAGACTTCTGTCACGAGGCAGGGAATCAACAACCACTGACAAAAGCTGGATTTGCCCTGCACTGGCACCAAGGCAATTGGGTATTTCTATGGGCACTTTATTTCTCTCCACATTTTAATTTGTACAAGAAAGAAGAGGGATTTTTTTCCCCTGCAGGATCTCACTGCTGTCCTCTTCTAGCATCTCCTAAAGAATTAATTGCAAATACCCAAACACTCCAGAGCACTTGAAAGAGAAGGAATTATTTGTGAGACACTTCCCAGAACAAGGGGGGCAACAAACTAGTAGTGAAAAACTGGCATTAACTGAACTAGGAGAAAGTGAACCCTCCCAAAATACAAATCTGGTTTGGGGATTTTTGTTTCTAGGCCCCAAGTGAAAGCAGTTCATCCGTCCCCCATCTGCTCATTCCATCCTCTGACCCTTCTCCTGTGCCAGCCCTGAAGTCTGTGCTGTAACAACAGCTCATGGATACTCCACATCAAAACCAATCAAAGGGTTGGGTTCTTAAACAGCTCTTTGCATGCACACAAACATCTGTGCCAGCACAGACTGGGCTGGGATGGGAGCAGGACAGGAGCAGAAATCAGGGCTGGGGAGGGATGGGAGTGACTCCTCCTCATGAATACCCAGCTCTGTGACCCCAGCCCTGCCAGACACTGCAGCCTCACCAAGACCATTTTCCCAGATGATTGCAGTATTATTAGTATTGTTAAAGCTATTGTGTGCAGGCAGCAAAGTACATGAGGGACTTTGTGTGGGTGAAGGAGATTTTCCTGGTGCACTCACTCAGAATTTCTTTCTCACCATTGTTGCCACGAGTTGAGGGCTGGTTGTGCCTCATCCCCCAGCACAGACACGTCAGTGCCCATCGTGCACTCACCTTGGGGGATTTTTAGCATCCTAAGACAGCAAAAGAATGACAAGATTGAAGGGATTTTTAGCATCCTAAGATAGCAAGAGAATTACAGGATTGAGGGGATTTTTAGCATCCTAAGACAGCAAGAGAATTACAGCCTCTCTCTGCTCACCTCTCAGTCTCATCCAGCCAACTTTCAGCTAACTCTGATGTGGAATATTGCTGTCAGTGAAAGGGGAATAATAAGTAGGAATAAGTAGGAAACCAGGCTTTATTAGTTTATAATCAGAACTAATAAAGCCTGGTTTCCTATTTATTCCCACTTCAGGAAACATCATTTTCAAACATGCTCTCTTCAGAGGACCCTTTCTCCTTATGCCATTCTGTCACATATTTTGAATCCTCAAGCATTGCATCATACAAAGCTAAAAATCACATTTATGCCATTTCTAGTCCCAGGAAAACTCTGACCAAGCAGAGAAGAGTCTGGATGAGTCCAACAGTGATTTGACTGAACTGATCAAGAGGCGCCTCGAGAGTGTGGCCAGCACAGGCAGCTCTGCCAGCTCAGGATTTATTGAAGATAAGAGTTACAGTGACTCAGAAGATGATGAAGAAGGTAAAAGAATCCTACCTCATCCCAAATCTTTTATTGGAAAGACTTCTGTCACTTGGCTAGTGCCACACACACTGTCACACATTTTACAAGCCCTTATATGGCTTGGCTTGTTCCTGAAATCCCAGATTCTTCCTCTTGCCTGTTCCCCACTCCCACTTTCTCACAAAAAGAGAGCTTTGCATTGTGTACAAAAGCTGCTCCTGTTGAGTGAGAGGAGAAATAGGAATGTTTTACCAGACTTGTGAGGTCACTCTGTCCCTGGGCTCTTGTCTATAAAGTTTCCCTCACTCCCAGCCTGAGATGTTTTTTCCCCATAGCTGAATGAGTAACTAATGGACGAGGAAACTTTGTTTATCATCTGATCTTCTGCCTCTGGGTCAGTGGTTGCTCACCCAGAGCTGTAACCCTGCAGAGATCTCACACCCAGCACTCAGGTGTGGGGCTGGGGCCATCAGCACACAAGTGGCACCAGTGCCACCCAGCTCTGGAGCTGTTGCTGCAGAGTTTTGCCACGTCTCTGATCTCTCCTAGATGCTGAGGATCTGTACAAGAGGCCCTTGACTCTGGAGGATCTGATTTGCTACAGCTTCCAGGTGGCAAAAGGCATGGAGTTCCTCGCCTCCCGAAAAGTGAGCTCATTCAGACTTCTTGCAGAGTATCTGATGTGAAAAAACCCAAACACACTCTTGAGTCTGAGAAATCTGCTTTTTGCTCTTCTGTTAGAGTGCTGGAGATCACGTTAGCTCTGGTGGTTAAGCAGTAATTAGCACTGAAGGGGTTGTGGGGGAACATTCATCATGTTCTTGGCTGCAGGGACTGGCATCTGCAGCAGGAGGGTTTAGATAGAAGAAGTGATGTTCTCAGAAACTGTGAGACAATTTGTGGAGTTGCCTCATAAATAAATGCAGAAAGGTCTTGTAAAGAAAGCTCCTTTTAGTGTGGTGAACACCACTACTGAAAATGAGGAGGGATTATCCAGTTACTCCTTTAGTTTGTCAGAGGTGTTGGGGACTGTCAGCAGAGTCAGCACTGCTTGGATAAACAGGAAGCAGTTTGTACCCTGTGGAACAGCTTTTCAGGTAAATGCAGCGTAATCCACAGGCCAAAGTGTGCACACAACTGAGCTTCACTCACACACAGCCACCAGGGTGTTGGTTTTCCCAGCCTTTACAGAGATGGGGCAGCTGAGAGGCATTTTAGATTTTATGATTAGTCTCAATGAATATTGAGACAATAGAAATATAAAACTCAATGCCCTTCCATCAGAAACTAACCTATTTCCTGGTTACAATACTTTATAAATGCTTTTCAGCCTATTAGCTTTTGCCCCACAAGGCTGCTATTACTTCTAACACCAATCACCTATATTTTTACCCCACGTATTTTTGCCACACGTGGTCTGCTACAATGCATCTTTCAGAGTTCTAATTCTCTAAAATATCTGATCTTTTTGCAAGGCCATTTTTGAAACTTGTTCCTTGCTCAATCTCTCTCTCTCAACAATGTCATATCTATTCCATGGCCTTCCTAAGCCAGCACACCTTATCTCAGTGTTTGCATACAGATGTACAAGACTGTGAGCTTTCTGTCAGGTTTTGAGAATTCTTTACAAATCCATTTCCAACACCAGGGCAGCCCCCATAAACCCTGAGCAGGGTTATCCCATCTCACACCCTCCTGGACCTTCACTGGCAAATGTAGCTGCAGCTGCCTTTTGGCCTCTCCAAAATTTCCCAGGAAAAAATGAGAAAATAGGACTCCCTTCCTTGTTGTAATTGCAAAGTTATTTCAGACAGAAAAATCAGAAAACTGACTGTAATGTTGGTTTGTTCCCTGAGTTATTCCCTCTTTTGCATATCCCAGTGTATTTGGAGCAGACTCCCACTCATTCTCTGACCTGCTCCCAGCGCAGTTCATTTCTTTCCCCATTCCCAGAGAAGCTCTCCTGCCTCCAGCTAGAGCAGGAGCTCCTTGCCCAGCCCCCTGTGACCCTGTGTCCTTCCCTGGCAGTGCATCCATCGGGATCTGGCAGCCAGGAACATCCTCCTGTCCGAGAACAACGTGGTCAAGATCTGTGACTTCGGCCTCGCCAGGGATATTTACAAAGACCCCGACTACGTACGGAAGGGAGATGTGAGTGCAAGAAGCTTCAGCTCTTACCCTCAAGCTGGGCTTGGGCAGATCAGTTACAGCAGATCTGGCAAACCTGTTGTGTCTCTGGCTTTTAGGCACGGCTTCCACTCAAGTGGATGGCTCCAGAAGCTATTTTTGACAAAATTTACACCACGCAGAGTGACGTGTGGTCTTTCGGAGTGCTGCTGTGGGAAATATTTTCTCTAGGTAAGAATGGTTTCAAACACTTTTTTCCCCCCTCCTAATTTATTGCTGCTTATCTACAAAAAGCTGTTAACAAAAGGTGATCATTGGGGCAGTGCTTCTGTTTCACTGAGGACGAGTACATAGTGCAGACCAGGTGTAAAATACAGCCAATTTCAATGAGAACTCCACCTGACAAAGGACATGAAAACACTGGGGAGAGGCATCAAAAATCCAAAATCCTGGACCTAACATTTGTACCCACTGAAAGCAACAGAGCCCAGAGGTAAAATGCAAGCCTGTGTGGCTGGGAGGAGTGGGAGATTTCTTGGAGAACTGTGAAGTTTTCTATCAAACCACACCTGCTTCAGGGAATTCCACAGCTGCAGAATCACCCTGCTGTGGGCACCCTGGCTGCTGCTGGTAGCCCATGCAATGTGAGCCCACATAATATTTTGTCCTAGTTTGATCATCCACCCCACAAAATCTTAAGATTTTTCTAGGTAGGAAAAATCTCCTGGCAGCAGCTGCTGTTGGGTTGGTGCAAGGAGCAGTGCTGGGTTCAGCCAAAACCCTTTTGGCAGCAGACCAAGGGTAGAACATGGGCTCTTGTGGCTGCATCATTTGCAAGCCACAACATTTCTAAAAGAATAATGATGATGTTCTTTATGTACTCGAGATTTCATCCCAGGATGCTGTTAGAAATCTCAGCCTCACTGAGCCCTGGTTATTGTCCAGCAGATAAAGCTGTGAGACCTACACAAGCAGCCCTACAGACACTTGGACTGTGCTGCTCTCAAATTCTCCTTGAAGAGGGCCAAGATTTGTTTTCCTGAGGGAATTTAGGAATGTCAGCTCTGGCTTTTTAATCAGCATTTGCAGACAAAAGAAAACAAGAAGTATTGTCAACTTAAGCTGCTGAATTTTAAAGCAAACTCTAATCTCCTTCTATCTTTGGTTCATGGATCAGTTGAAATAATTGATTGGGCTCAAGATGCCAAGTGAAAAATGCAAAGTCTGGAGCTGTTTCTATCCTAATCTTTACTTAGGGCTGGCTGCAAAATCATAACCTGCTCTCAGTCCAAGTCTTTGATTTGGACTTTTCTCTACTCCACATCTGCACACCAAGCAGAAAATTCACACTCGAGTGGTTGAAACAAGTGGCAGCTGCTGCTTTCCCTGGGCTCAGCCCTGGTTTTTAGGGTGTTGTTATTTTGGGGTAAGAGCATCGCCCACTGCAGGTGTAGAAACAGCACAGAAAGGCAAAGCTGCAGAAGCACCAGGAATGCCCTGGTTTTATCAGATTATTCAGGAAGATGCTTTAGCATCAGCATCTAGAGACACACTCAAGGGACAGGGCTCTCCACTGGGAACCAAAGGGATGGAAGGCTGATGAATCCAAGGGGCACTGCAGAAACAAACTTTGTATCGCTCCCAAAGGTCCTGACAGAATTTAACAGATGGCCTTTAATACCAAACACTAATACAAATTAAAATCCAGTCAGTGAAATTCACCTCTATTTTAATCTATTTTTTTAAAAAACCATTTCATCTGGGTTCTTTTAGCTCCTTTCTTGGCACTGTCCCCTTCTGAATTTGGAATCTCCCAAATGGTTCCAGGGGCTGCCACCCGTGCAGCAGCCTCTGCCCTGGCTGTGACGTAGATCACAAACTGCTTTTTCAGTTGGTGGCACAGGCTCAAATCCAGTCATTTTCTCTGAGAGAGTTTTTCATCCAGCTCATCCAGGCATGCCTGTGGTTTGGCATTGCTCACATCTGCAGCTCAAATGATAAATATTTAATTAACGATTTGTGTCACTGATTGAATTCTGTCATATAAAAGTTTTACAGATCATTGAGAGCCACGAGATGGAAGTTATTTGTCGTTGCCATAGGGTGTGTTTTGGCTCCCATTTACAGCTGCTGCTCTCACTGGGTCCCACAGACTGAGCACCCTCTAAAAAAGGGAAAAATACTGATTAAGAAAATGCAGAGTATAGTTTGTGTCATGAAGGACAATAGGCTGCCTGCAGAAAGGCTGGCAGCCTGGATCTGCTTTGGTGATACACAGGGAAATCAGGACTTGAGGGAATATTAATTTCCATCTGGGACTGAGTTTGCAATGAGCTTTAAATTATCCCAATGGGGTCAGAACACCTCGTGTCAGGTAGTGTCAGCAGTGTTTAACACATTCTGAAATCACTAATGGTACAGAATGTCGGTGTCTCCTGGAATTTCAATGTGCACTGTTCCAAAAGCAATCAGAGATAATTATGTAAACAAGCAGTGCCTGGTAGTAACATCAGCATCTCATTATCCCACTAAAATAAAACCAAGATCAAAAGAGGGCTCCCATATCCAATGCATGCCACATCTTTGAGCATTTTGAAGGAGATTTCCCCTAAGGAAAACATCATGTGCAGGCCTTCCACCATATGTTCCAGCCTACATTTCTCCTAAGCTGTCTCAGCATTCCAAATCCAAGTTATTAGACTTATCCCATAGTCCAAATAAAGACAGTGCTGAGTGGAAGTGGGAGAGTTCCTTGCTTTTATGATCTGAGCTGCCTCCAGCTGGTAGGAGGCCAGCACTGGCCAAAGTATAAATTACCAAAAGATTCTGCAGTCAAAAATGAGTCAAGGACTTATGGAATGTTCAGGGGTTGGAATGGATCTTCAAGATGATCTAGTCCCAACCCCTCCTGCCATGGGCAGGACACCTCCTACTAAACCAGGCAGCTCAAGGCTTTATCCAACCTGCTTTGGACACTGCCAGGGTTGGGGCATCCATAACCACCCTGGGCAGCCTGTGCCAGAGCCTCACCACCCTCTAGTGAAATATTTCATCCTAATATTTAACCTAAATGTCCCTTCTTTCAGTTTGTCCCAGTACTCCTTGTCCTACCACTGTTATCCTTCGCCTTCCCTGTGTTTGCTCTCACCCACACCTTGCAGTTGATCTGATGAAAGGAGAGACAGAGAGCTCAGATTGTGAGAGCAAGTGGGATTCTCCATCTGTGAGATGAGCAGTTAATTCCCAGGTTACTCTGAGCATAATGACAGGCCACAGGCAAGACTGGGAAGGAAAATCTGGGTATAAAGCAGAAATGATGGTGCTGCCTATCTCCAGTTTGCATAACTCCAGGAAACACTGTCAGTCCTTTGCTCTGGTACTTGCACATCCAAGGAATTCAGAAGTGCTGTGGATAAGCATCCCTGGGCTCTGGATGTCCTGGGAGCTCATTTGTGCTGAGATTCCTTCTCAGGCAGTGCTGGATCTTGGTTCCCCAGTGCAGGTCCTGCCCATTGAGCAGTCAGGTTCACAGAGTAGAACAATTCTGGAAGCAGCCACATTTTGGCCCCTTCTTCAGTGCTTTATCCAAAATATTTCTGCTGTTCTCATTGTGCCCCCAAGTGCACAGCACATGATGGTGTTTGCAGGAAATATGCAGGAATGTTATAGACAGTAAATCATACACAGATTCCTCGAGGGCTGGATACAGATTCCATTCAATCTCCCATGTTAAGACTTGATGAAATTGTTTCCAAATTCATCATCCAGCCTCTGGGATGCCAAAATGTCCAAGACAAGGGTTGTGCTGCACAGGAAGCATTGGCTTAGGGGAGAGGGAGGGAGGGAAGTTACAAATCTTTTCATTTTATCCTCTGTAGGTTCAGTAACATTTTAAATTTCAGCTTAGACTTCTTCTGTATTTTACCTGTGAGTGCTGGATTACTCAGATGCCAGAGCACTCTCCTGGACTTTTGTGGGAGTTAACAAAAAGCTCCCTCACAGTATTCAACCTCTGCAAAGCAATTCCAGTTGCCACTAACTGTCCTGCCAGGGTTCAGCCAACAACTGAGTGGCACTCAAGGCAAACAGCATTGCACACACAGTCAGGAAAGCAAACAAGGCTGAAAAGCTGGAAGGAGAGGAGCAATTCCACACACGGGATTGAACCAGGTGCCCACAGCCCCCTCTGCACCTGCTCAGGGGTTCCAAGGCAATGAAGGATGAGCAGGAATTACTCACTCCGTGTGTATCCACTCAGTGCAGGACAAACAGGGTAACAGTTTGGAAAGTACCAAGAAACCCACTGAATGAGCTGGAACTTTTCTGCCATTCACCAAGAAATACTTTAAAGTCTTAAATTAATAAAGTTTACTTCTCCTCTGCCCTATTTTACCTTGGAGTGGTCCTGACTGTATCACAAATGCAGAGGAGACAGTGTGATTGAAACCTCTGAAGGGACAGAGTGACGCTGTAACAGGTTTCCAAACAAAAAATGCAGATTGTGAGTGACTGCAACTCCTTCACTCGAGCTCCTGCTACTGCCAGCCTCTGGGTGACATCGAGTGCTCAGCAGAGAGCCCCTGGGCTGGGACACAGGGACTGGGCCATGCTGAAGCCTTGTCATTTCTCCCACCAGGTGCCTCTCCATACCCTGGGGTGCAGATAGATGAGGATTTCTGCCGGCGGCTCAAGGAAGGGACCCGGATGAGATCTCCAGAGTATTCCACTCCCGAAGTGTAAGAGCTGCTGGAGCTGCTGGGAGCTGTGCACCTCACAGGAGAGATTGTGTTGAAGTGGGGAGGGGGAGGAGACCACAGCTGGGTATTTGATGTTCAGTAAAGCTGTGATTGAGTATATTTATGCTAAGGACAGCCCAAGTCAGCCTGACCTTTGCCAACAAGATGATCAGATGCCCCATGTCAGCTGGAGCTCATGGAGCTCAGGCTGTGACAGAAACCCAGTACCCATAAGCAGGACTTACTTCAGCTGTATCAGCAGGGCCCAGCAGCCAGACTCTAAATTGAGTGAAATCCAAAATCCTCCAGGCTCAGCCGAGGCAGGAATATGGAAGCAAAAAGCATCCCACATGGAAACTAAAACAGAACTTCAGCATGTGGAGACCTGAACCTCTTTTAATTCAAAGACCCACCAAACCAAGTAGCAGTGGCATGAAAGTTTGGGAATAAAGCTCCCATCCTTTCCTATTCCTAATCCCTGTTTTTTTTTTCCTGCAGCTACCAGACAATGCTGGACTGCTGGCACGGGGTCCCCACGGAGAGGCCAACGTTCACCGAGCTGGTGGAGCGCCTGGGGGATCTCCTTCAGGCCAACGTGCAGCAGGTACAGCAGGGCCAGCCCCTCTGCAAGAGAGGTGGATTTGGGTGGACACCTGTGTGCATGGGCAGGATTATTGAACACCAATATGAGATTTCACTTCCTAGCACAGCTCACTAGGAAAATGCCTGCTGGGATGAGTAAAGACAATGTTAACCACTCAGATGTTAACTTTACTTCTGTTTTTCTTCACGTTCTGAACTTTGTCTCTCATTTCCAAGTTTATGTTCACTAGCGCTCTTGGGAGCTTTGCAATTATGCAGCTTAAAGCACAGAAAGTCAGATATGTAATGATTAATTTTATACTAGTTAAACCAGTCATTTTCTTCTTCAGTAAAAACAACCAGATCAGTTATGCAATTGTCAATTCAATTGAAGAAGAAATCAAACACTCTCCTCCAGCTCTTTCCTGTTTGTAAACAAATTTAGTGGAGCTGAGTTGAAGAGGACCCAGTCTGCAATATGAAGAGCTTGTGAGTTTGATTCTATAACCAAAGTAAATTGAGGAGACATAAAAATCATGATAAGGGAATAGGGCACTTAACTACTTCTCAAAATTAAAAACAAAAAGAAGCACAGGGAAATTTGGATAAATTGTTTCAGGAGCTGAAGGCAGAGTCATTCCTGAGGATTGCTGCAGGGGGGTAATGACAATGCAGAACTCATTACCATGTGCAGCAGCAATTTCTGAGAAGGACAAGAAATTAAATCCTTTCAGGCTCCATTTTAAGGCCTGGCTCTTCCCAAGATCCTAAGTTGAACAAAACCAAGCAATACATGGGCCATTGCTTCTGACCTGGACTGGAATATCTGAGCCCATGTTCAGCCATCCCAAAGTGCCCCAGTTCCCTCACAAAGCCTCCTGCACAGTAAATCTTGGATGAAGTGTGCATTCTAACTTCCATAACTTCCACAGGGTGTGAGGAAGAGGATAATCACCTTGAACAAACATCACAGTCAAGTTAAAACACAATTTAGTCCTTTCTCATCACAAAGCTCTGTAGGATACAGTAACCTCTCACATCTGAGATGCAGCACAAAATGAACTTCACCAGCTTTGTGCTCTTTTCTGTTTTTAATTTCATAGGATGGCAAAGACTACATTCCATTGAACATCACCTTGTGTCCTGATGGAGAATCCAACTCCAAAACCTGCCCTGTGGAAGAAAACTTAAACAATGGAGTGAATCGCTGGAGTGCAGTAGAAACTGGGTGAGAAAAGCAGATACAGGGTGGAGGGAAAGAAACATTTCACTGGCTGGTGTCCTCCCTTAATATGGCTGGTGAAAGAATCAGACAAGTTTGTCAGGATGTTGGTTATTAGATACAGGAGGTGACAAAGAGAAGTGGTCCAGGAAACTGGACTGTGTGAGGAGGTAACTGAGCTACAATGGGTGCAGAATCTGCCTGGGCTTTATGCTGACCCTGTGACTTTCTCCTTTCAGTAACAACAGCAAGAAGAGACCCCTGAGTGTGAAGACATTTGATGAGGTGCCAGTGGAAAAGGAGAAAGTGATGCATGAGGTAAGAGAGGTGACTGCATCCTTCCCCAGCAGGTTCACAGATCACTCATCAGCAGCACCAGAAACACTCATTAGAGCTTTTGGAACCTGTTTGCTAGGAGAGAACTTTAAATCAGACAGAAGATTTGGTTCTGGCACCTCACACCCAGGGCTGTGTGACAACAAAGAGGGACCTGCATTTCTCTTAACAAATAATTTAAAAAGAGAAGCTCATGTGTGACTGCCCTGGCTTTGATCAGGGTAAGGGGCTTTATATGACATATTTCAAGATGTTTTTCCACCATAAGAAAGTGGCAGCTCATTGAAATTAAGCTCTTGGAGGGAAATGTCCAGAACACATTCTGGCTGGCCAAGACAGCCAATCGCTTGGTGAAGGTGTTCAGTTCTGGGTTGACAAGATCCTGGTCTTGAGTCCCACAAAGGGCTTTAACCCTGGATTTTCCTTACTGCAGGTGAATACATTTACTGCCAGTTTAATGACATTGCAGGGTGGGAAAGTGTTAAAGGGTTTAATTTTTGCTCCAGGGGAAAACAAAGGCTTACTTTGTTACAAAGTAAGGGTTCTGCTTGTTGGCTTCCTCTGAAGTTGTGGGTTGGATTTTCTTATTTAAAAAAAATCCTTGAGATAACTCCTGAATTCCCTCTGTGGTGCAGGCAGCCCCTGGCTGCAGCTCCATGTGTTGTCCCCACTGCTGCCCCTATGGCACCTTCTGTGTCCTTAAGGAGGGACCTCTGCAATGTACAAAGGCTCCAGGAGAATCAGAGTTTAGGGAGAAAGCCTCAATCCCCCAGGAATCCTCCTGACAAGAGTCCCTCTTAGGGACAGAGCCATTCCTCAGAGCAGGTCCCTTGGGAAGGCTCAAGTCTCCAGCTCCAACCTGTCCTGGAAATATTTCATGTCCTTGACCAACACAGCCTATTTCTCATTTGTTCTCTGCTGAGCACAAACTGAGGCCCATTATTGCCTTGTATTTTCCCAGATGGAATTTCTGCCTCTTTATCAGGGCATCTCAGGGATCAGAAGGCTTAGAATTTTCCCTGGTTCCTGCATCTTTCCTCTTGCAGGATAATATCTGTCCCTGTGAATCACATACAGACATTTGCTAGATCAGTGCAGTCTGAAGAGATTATTGCTGCCACCAGGAGCATTACCTGCCTAAGAGCTCCCTGTTTGTGGCATTTTCAAATAAACCTTTACACAAGAGGGAAAAGTTTCCAAAAAGGGTGATAATACATCGAGAGATCAGGAATGAACGTGATGTTTCAACAAGGAACTTTTAAATCAAAATCAGTGTGTGATCTGCTTTTGGACAAAGTCAGTGTACTTCGGTTATTGAAGTTTTCTTAATTATCAACCCTGAATAGTCATCAGGTCATTATTTCGAAGAGCTGCCCAAAACTCTCCAAGTGCTCCACCACACCTTCCTGCCATTGTGCAATTATCTGCAATCTCTGTGGAGATTCTTTTACCAGAGAGGTGTAAGCAAAATGCAGAGCAGGCCTCAGATAAACTGTTCCTAGACCACGTGTTTGAAGGGGAAACAGTCAAGATAAAATCCAGAGACAAGCTGGGTTTTACTGAGGGTTTGACAGACCTCATTAATTCATGATTTCAATTTATACTTCATAAACTCACTTATAAATTGATCTTATTAACAAGTGATAGATGACCAGAGCTTGTATAAAAAGTCTTTTTCTTGTTATTTGTTGTTTGATGGGCTTATTTTTTATATCTTGATCAGTTTGACTGTCAAAATAAGACTAAGTAGAGTTTCTCTTTTATGTTGAGGGCTTTTGCTGTCTTTGTTCTGACAAATGCACGGATGTGCAACTTTCCAGCATCACAAAATATTTCAAATACAAAGAAACACAGAACATTTAACATTATTAAATAACTTTAAATGAGGATTGTGATGTCTGTGTACTTGTATAAACTTAGCACAAAGTTTAACTACAGACTTGAGACTCAGCTTTAAGTGCAGCAGAAGCACAACCCCAACTTTAATCAAGAGAGTTTTGTTGGACAGCTCATAAAAAAATCCATAAAGGCCAGGACCATCTATCTTTACAAAGCACTTGCATTTACAAAATGCTGCTGAACTTCCACTTCCTTCAAATCCCAGTGTTTCTAATTGTGTATTTCCAGTGGGTATTTAAAGAGCTTTTCCTTGGAGGAACCCAGCCAGAATTATTGGATATATTCTTTATGAATCTCAGTCTATTCATATCTCAGCTATCCTACAAACATGGTGCCCATATGTCATGTTTAATATCAGTTTCAAATTTGAAAATGTCAAATTATTTTTTGATCTCTTCATTTTAAGGGTTCTCTTTGGAAATACTGATCAAAAACTTTAATGTCATAAAAACAAGGGAAATGTTCCCAGGCTCCAGAGCAACATTATCAGGAACACTTGGATAAAAACTGATAACATAGGCCTTGAAAAAAGAATATTCTGAAGGATTGGTGGCTCCTACAGCAGTCCCAGGTTCCAGATATCCCTGATGTTCCCTTCCTTTTGCTCCTCAGGAGTCTGACAGTGGGATGGTGCTGACCTCAGATGAGATCAAAAGCCCCAAGAGGTTGGAAATCCGTTCCTGGCCCTATGGGATCATGGCTCTGGCGTGAGTACTCTGGGGGATTTCTTTTTCAGACAGTTCTTCCTTTTAGAGAAATGCTTTTGAAATGTGCAGTTTTGTTTCTGCTGCCAAAAGGAAACCTCTGGATATCCAGGCAAGCTAAGAGGAGATGAACTCTGAATTTCAGCCCCATAACCAGAAAACCTTGCTAATGTGATTTAATATCAAGGGGCAGCAGATTCTACAAATGGGAGATGATAGGAGGAAAAAATGAGAATATAGAGGTCTAATTTAGCTGTTTGTTCACTGCCTCCCCAGTGTTCTCTCCTAGTGATGGAGCAGAGTTTGAAGAACTGGATTCATTAATGCAAAAGCTGACATTTGTAATTATACCAGTGTGTATATTTAAGTCAGGCAGAAGGAGTGGCATCTTTGCAGCTCATGGGATGTGAGTAAACTTAAAATGCTTGTGCATAGCAAAAAGCAGTCCAAACACTGTACAGCAGTGCCTTTACCAGAGCCCTGATTGCTGCACTTGCTTCAACATCACTCTGAGACAGAGCTGCAGAGAATTACCTCAATCCCAGCACCCCCGTGATCCCTGGGTGGTGTTGTTCACACCTGGTTTACAAACAGAGGCTGGGACAGGGTTTGCTGTAAGTTTATCCACTCATAGTACAATACAGAAGAATGAAAGCAGGTTTTTAGCTTTTTGTCACAGTTCTTCATATGTCAGTAACAACCACACAGGCAGAGGTGACCCAGTAGTGAAAAACTTCTCCACCTTCCTAACAACAATAACCCATTTTACTGATTCAAATGTCAACATGTGGAATTTCAAAGAATAGCTGCCCAAAATATTAAAAAAATTATTATTATGTAGCAATGAATTCTTTGTCTATTCAGTTAATTAAGCTAATTACTACTTTCCTAGAGTTTTCTCTTAAATCTACTGAGATTTGTATGAGTTCTCTCTGTGCTGAGGAACTCCATGACCTTTCCCAGCAGAGCAGTTGCTTGTTCTACACCAAGTCACCCCTTTTCTGCATTAAAGAGAAATGAGGGATGAGAAGAATCCTGGTGCACTTCTGGATATTCTGGGAGAGTTCCCAGGAGAGGGCATGGTCAGAGTGTGGCAGTTCTGGAGAGGTTGACTCTCACTCAGAGGGAAAAGTAGATGGAAAGGGCTTGCTTTGTGTTTTGATGCCTTAGAAGCATCAATTCCCTGAAGTCTGAAGGCAGGAAAGGAGGAAAAGGGAGAAGGAGAGGAGGAAAAGGGAGATTTCCTAAGGAAAGGTGGACAACACTACCAGGAGCATTAGAATGCTATGGATTGTGCTGGATGGCAGTGTGGCCTCAGGAATGTTGTTGCCCAGCAGTGTTTTCCCTGTAGCAGTGTCCCAGGGCTGGACATGGTGGGATTAGCAGAGATCCTGATGCATTTCCATGTTTTTATCCCCTGCACACACCCAGAGCATTCCTGCCAGCACAATCCATTGCTATGGAGACCAAATGGCACCAGCTCCAAAAACAGGAGCTCAAATGTCAGGAGCTGCATTACTGTGGTGCTTCACCTGGGCTGATTCACCTCTTTCCTGCATGATGTCACACTGACACAAATCCAGCAGCCTCCCTGGTGGGATTTATTCCTCTGAGGATTTCTGTCACTCACCCCTGACATCCTTTCCCTGCTGCATTTCTCCTGTTTGGACAAAGAGTTGGCAGAGGAAGGTTCCCTCTCTGCCCCTTCTAGGCTTTCTCCTGAAAATATGAAGAGTCAACATCCAGCCAGATGTGGAAACACAAAAATTCCACAACAGCCTGTTCTTTAGAGATTTCCAGGAAAACCTTCTGAACTGCTATCAGGGTCACTGGGAGTGACTTTGAGGCTCTGTGGGGCAGTGAATCCCCGACTGACCCCACACCTGGGCTCTCCCCACTTCCACTCAACACTTCCATGGGGATTCCATCCAGCACGAGGTTCCTGAGCCTTTTTGCCAGGCAGACCCTGCAGACCATCCCAGCAGAGCCTGCACCAAGCTGAGCATGGTCTCCTGCTGCCATGGCACCCACAGAGGTGTGGCTCTCCCTGGCCACATCCTTCCCTGAGAGTTTGAGCTCCAGCTGAGAAAGCCTTTTTGGCAGCTTTTTTTTTTTTTTTTAATCTTGCAGACCCTCCTTGGCACAAAGAGCAGCTCCAACAGTGCAGAGCAGCCCAAAGCCCTCTGGTTTGAGGACAGGACACCCCTGGGTGCTCCTGCACTGACAAGTGGACAAACAAGGCTCAAAGCCTGTGGAATAATCTAGAGAGGTCAGAAGGGAGTGTGGGTTTAACAGGGGAGATAAAGTCACCCTTGTTAATGGTGTATCTGTCTCTATCAAAAACATTTACCCTGGATCCTTTTCAAAGTCTTTCTTTTCTAAAACAAAACTGTTCAAAGGCTTAGGATGTTTTCTAAACCAGGGTGGCTGCATTTATTATTTTTGCCAAAATCTCACTGTTTATTTATCCTGCATTCACTCCTCTGTTGAGTTTAAAATTTGCCAACAACACACACCACGGAGCGTCAGTGTCAAGAGTTTAGTGAGGATGAATCTGATACTCTGGGCTTGGGGTCACTGTTAGGCTGGACCAAGCAAATCTGAGCTTTTCCTCCTACTAAAATAGAGCAGGAAAGTTCTGAGTATTTTATGCTGCTGATGTAGAAAGACAGAGCAGTAGCTGCAGTGAGAGATGGAAAGATTGGCTGGGATAACAACACTGGAATCAGCATTCAGGGAAGCACAGGGAGCACAGGGGATTTAATGATGGGCTGACTGGTGTCAGCTTCCATCTCACAATATTATCAAGCTACTGCCAAGCACTGCTTTAAAACCCTCCCAGAGACTCTATAATCAAGTTATAGTTTAAGATGACAAAAGGTTTGGTATCTGTTCAGTTGTCCTCCCCCAGCTCTTCCCCTTCTCCCCCCAAACCCAATCATCCTCTGTTGCTCAGAAATCCCTGATCTGGTTTTGGCCCAGGCCCACGAGATCAGCTGAGGCTCAGCTGATCCACTCTGGGCTCTGGATGCTGCACCCACATCCCAGCACTGAGGGCTATGCCTTTGCCAAAACAAGCTGGGCCTAAGGCAAGGCAGCAACACTGAAATAATGGATTTTGCTCAGCAACAGCAGGCATTCCTGTCCAAACACACAGAACACAACAAAAATACAGCGAGGATTGGGCTGGAATCCTTTCTCACCTTCTCAGAGAAACGAAGCATGGAAACATGTTTGCTCCAGGGCACAATGGAGCTCAGAAATAATAAATACATTTATTATTGTGCCATGCAGCACCTTGCACTGTTACCTGACCTGAGGTCTCCAACAAGAACTTGGAATGAGTAGCTACTTAGGAGTTATGTAAACCACTTTTTTTCAAGGATTATGCACTGTGCTTACAGTAGCAAGGACTAGAAGGGGAATTGTGAGAAGCTTTTGACTGCAGTGTTTTCCATCCCACTGCTTTTGGACAGGGACAGCTGAGCAGCCTGGCCACACGTGTGAGGGTACACGAGGGTGGCTTTGGCCTGGGAAAACTTTCTTACCTGCACTTTGTGTTTAAAAGTGCTTCAAAACAATGAATTCCTGTGCTCAACCCCTCGAGTTCTCCTTGCCAGCAGAATACTGATGCACGGGTGTGCCAGAGGGGAACCCAGGATAAAATTCTTTCTGCACAGCATTCAGTTGAAAATATATTAAAGCAAACTGTGAATCAGTCATAGCTATCAGAAGGAAAAAAAATAACCCTTTTATTTCTTTAGTTGCTGAAAAATTAAAATAAAAGATAACCACTCTTACTCTGAGCCTTATTAAACACCTTTGAAAGCTCCTACAAAGCTCTGAAGTTCCTACGTGTTATTAGGAGGGGTAGTCATGAGACAAACTGCTCTACTTGGCAGAAATCAGCCCAATTTCTCATCTTTCCCTAAAAACAGCTTCTGAACATGGCCAGGTTTCCTACATGGACGGAAAAGTCCATTAGTTTTTCCTACTGAGAGCAAAATACTTGGGTTTTTTATTGCAGAGCAGGAGGAGCTGCTGCACTTGGGGCTGGAATCCCTCCCTACTCAGGGTGATTTTCCTGCAGCCATCCTTCTTTCTCCACAGTCTTCTTCAAGTCATTGACCCCAAAATGTAGATTAACGGAAATTGGCTCCTTTTCACATAAAATAAACATCTCCACTAATGGTTTCCCAGCTCTTTGACGATTTCAGTATTTTTCTACCTCCAAAATCTCTGGTTTTGTACAGTAGGAAGAAAAAGCCTCAGTAGGTCGCTCAGACCTTCAAGCTACTGCAGTATTGTCCTCTGTGCTATCTTCCAAACAACTTTGGTGCCTTCAGAAAATGAAGAAGTTTGTGGAAAATTATTTCATATTCAGGCTGTGTCCCCAAACAGGGCACTTTGTACAAGGACAAACGAGTTCTCAGGGTGGTCACTGCAATTTGTGACAAGTTTGGGTCAGTGGGCAGCTGAACCCCAGCTGAATGTTGAGGGATTCCCACTGCTCCTCAGTGCTGGGCCATGCTGGGAGCACTGACAGGGGAGCCTGGGCTGGGACAGGTCCAGCCCAGAGCAGATTTATCCAAACTGATTTATCCACTTGTCTCTGGTGGGTTCCTGCAGCACTGTGGGGTCAGGCACAGCAGAGCAGTGAAGAAAACACCTGGTGGGCAGGGCAGTGCCAGCTCAGGAGTGGCCCAGAACCAAGAAATGGCCAGATTTTAATGAAATTAGTTCATTACATAACCATCAGTGACTCCTGGAGCTACACAGTTGTGTGCCTACCCAAATCCAGCCCCTCCCTGGGGCTCAGGGAGAAGGTCCCTGCTTTACACAGGGCAGGCCAAGTGGCCCAGGCCATGAAGGGGCTTTTGGTGACCCTGGAGCCCCGAGCACAGCCAGGGCAAGGCTGGGCTCTGAGGGGCTGGGGCAGTTGCTGAGATGCCAAGGACAGATGGAAAGGGATGAGCAGCCTCATCCCCAGGAGCAGCATCTGTACATGCACAGCAGGCACTGGCTGTGACAGCAGCACGAGAGGGAAAAAGGCAAACCCCACAGAGAGCTTTAATTAGGAAATGCATTGAGATGAAAGGAAGAGTATTGGAAGTTAATTGCATTTTGGTCTGCCATTAGATAGCAAGTGACACAACTTCCTTCTGACCTAAGTCACCAGCTCTTTGGAGCAGAGAGGAGATGGCAGCATTCAGGAGTCCTCCAAACCCCAGCCTGATCTCAGCAGCAGGCAGAGTTATTTATTCCCAGATATCCAAACTCCCAGCTCACAGGGGCAGGAACCCAACAGGAAAACTTGCTGGGAGTCTGCAGGCGGCTGAAAATTTCCCTTTTAACCCTAATAACTCAGAGATATGCAGGTTGGGGGACAAATTAAAGTGATACTTGTGGGAAATTAATTTGTAGAGAAATTTTAAAGTTTGACAGAAGGTTTATATAGCATGTATTTGTATGCAAACTTTGAGATAAGAAATGTTGACTTAGAAATGTTATGGAATAGAATAGACATTGTTGAGAAAGAAACAGAATTAGAAATAAGTTTCAAAGGATGGTTTTGTAAATAAGACTAGATATGTTAGAGAAATAGAACTATGAAAGATGTATTGTAGTAAGACTTATGAGGGGTAATTTTAAATTATTCGTTTTAAGGCACTTACAGTATGGTGATACTCTCAAGCTTCCAAATTAAAGTGATACTCTCAAGCTTCTCCCTGTCTCCAGTGATAACTTTAATACCTGGCAAATTGGAAGCCAGAGCATCCATGGAATTGTCTGACATGAGCCAACAGAACTGAGCGACAACTGGAGAATTCCATAAATAAACAAAGTTGTGGTTGCATGGCTCATGTCAGGGAAGAGTTTATCTGCAGACAAACTGTGTGTGTAGAGGATGGGCAGCTGCCAAATCTGTAGAATACATAAGGAGTTTCCACTCATGTTTCTCTCTGGGCGATGAGGAAAAACTCAGTTGTGAAAGCTACATTTTTTGTTGAAGTTCTCATGGTTACTGTTTATTTTAGAATTTCTGCTCTGCCACTCCACATCTTTGGTTTCAATGCCTTGTGCAGGTCTGAAAGCACAGAAACAGCAGCTTTGTTCTATAAACTCTGCAGCAATCCTAGAATCCAGGCTCATTCTAGGCATGCAAGACATGGTGGGCTGGCTCTTACAGCTCAGGCTCACTTCCCAGAGCTGGAGATGCAAACCTGCCGTGGAAAGCCAGCCCAGCACACTAAAACCAGACCCTAAATTACCCAGCCCATGTCCCACTGCAGCTGATCAGAGCTGCAGCTGTGTGTTGTGTCTGAATTTGGCTGCACACGAGCTTCATGACTGATGTACAGAGCACCAGCACACATTCTGTAGGTAATTCACAGATGGAGCCCACAGGCTGCTCCTGTGCCTGTGCACAGAGCAGAAACCAGTGTTGTACTCCAGCCAGTGCTCTGAACACCTGGGATCTTTCCAGAACCAGAAAAAAATTTAATTTTTTTTTAATATCGTGACACTGGTTCTGTCAGCCAGTGGCAATATCTGCAGCTTGTGGGAAACCTGAAACTTTGACAGGTTCCAGATTCAGATGCAAGAGAGCACAACTTGTAAAGTCCCAGAAGCAGAACCCAGCAGGGCACATTTACCCTTTCCAGCTGAAAGGAGCTGTGTGTGGCCATTCAACCTGCTTTCTCTGCTGTACCACCCAAAAAACATCACACACACAGTTCCTGTCCTGGATCTGCTTTTTTCCTATTCATGCCTTTTGCTGCCCTCCCTCCAGTTGCTGTGTCTGGCTCCTGGCTGTTGGTTTGTTCCTTGGAGCAGGAACTGGCTCTGCTTTCTTCCTAAAGCACCCCAGTGAGAAAATGAGCAGCTGCTGGGGACTGGAAGCACTGCAGAAGTGCCAATAAAATGAGTGTAATGAATTGTACAATTATTTGATGAACTGTTGACTATTCAGATTTGGTTTAGGGTCATTAAAACGTAACTTGATACTACTTTAAACACATATGAAGTACACACACAAAGTGCTTGGGCACTGTCTGATTTTTAATGCTCCCAAGCACATTCGAGTCATTCTGAGCTGAGGCTTGAGCAGTGCTGTGATGAGCCTGTGACTGAGGTTCCTTCCCAAGAGCTGCAGTGATGGGTCCTGAGCAAAGTGCAGCAGCTCAAAAGCCACTCTCCCACTGGGATCCTTTATAGAACCCTCCATTATCCAGGCCTCTTCCAATGAGCTGCTCAGAAACCAAGGTTGACAGAACGTTCTTTTTAAGGCAGCCTATGACAGAAAGAATCTTTTGAGTTCTCCACAGCCCTTGCTGCTCCTCGAGGTCACCTTGTGACACAAGTCTCAGGGTTCTGCTGCTTTTAACCCTGAGGCTCCCTGTGATGGAAGTTGCTCTGTCCCACCCTCCATCACCTGGAACAAGGGAAGACAGGAAACAAAAGCAGCTGGAATGCTGCAAAGCACTGCCCTTCACAGCCCTGGGTCAGGAATGTTAAAGGGCTGGAGAATATAAAAGGCATTTTGCCCTGCACTGCCTGAGCTGTCCAACACACACTCTTGCTTTCAATATAGGTTTAAATTAGAGTCTGTCAGAGATTATTCAGTATTTCATCCCTTATTATGCTTCAAGAAAAGTCTTAGCCTTCAGTTCTGCTTTCAAAAAAGTCAAATTTTTACTGACCTGTGTCAGAACAATGAGGGAAGATATTACTGTGTGTACAGGACAGGTGCCTTTACAAGTAAGAGATCTGTAGTGCACTGAAATGTAGTGAGCTGAAAGGACATGGCAGCAGAGCTGGAATTACTCCTAAATCTACTTTTAAAACAGAGTTATTCTAAATACCTCAGTTCCCTCATCCAGTCAGCAAAATCTCATTGTCTTACAGCGTGCCATAGAGGTAAATTGATATTTTTATATATTTACTTCTTAAAGAAATAATTTTGACCATTGATTATGGAGACAAGGTGGATACATCCCAATGTTTGTTCCCAACAGGCGGAGAGCTGTCAGCAGGAGCAAGGAATCCATCCTGGCTGACCACGAGACTGTCAAGTACCAGCCAGCAGTGCAGGTGGAAGAGGACACCATGGACTTCCCCCTGGAAGACTCTGTCCTGCTCCCTATGGATCCCAACCTGGAATGCCACAGCCCTCCTCCAGATTACAACTCTGTCATGCACTACTCGGCCCCCCCAGTGTAAGCAGTGCCCCTCACAGGCTGCAGCTCAGCCTTGCCAGGCTCTCTGTGCCCCCAGGGAGTCCGGGTGAAACACAAAGGAATTCTGCTGGATAATGCTTCACGTGTTTCTTCTGGCACATCTCAGATGGGATTAGAAACAATTTAAGAGCATCTTCTCTCTTCTCTTTAAAAGCCTACTGCAAGATCTGCAGTGAATTAATGACATTCTGTCTGTCAGAGTCACAGTAGGAGCTGTAACCCTGAACTCTGCCACTCCTCCCCCCTGCCTGGGGCTGTTCATTGGCACTGCCAGATCCACAGGTTCCTGCACTCCCATTTCACTCCATGAGGTTGGGAACACAAGATTCAAGCTGCTGGCCCTGACACATCCTGCAAGGATTGGTTAGGCCAGTGCTGGAAGGGATCTGTTGAAAACAGCAGCACTGCATGAATGTTTTGGGCTTGGAGAAAAACTGAAGTGCCCTTCCTAACTTGGGATCTCACCTCCTGTAAATATTTCTGAAATATTTTGCAATCCAAGCTGTTTTGGTTGCAACTTGAATTTCCACTGCCCAGAGGATATACTCCTAAAGAGGGCATGGCCCAGAGCAAGCTGGTAGTGCTAGTGTGCCTGCTCTTTGGGCCAGCAGGGCACACAGTGTGGTTAAATCTGCTGCCCTGGGCTTTCCCCTTCTTCAAACAGCAGTTTATTCTGCAGACATGCAATAGGGAACCTTGCTGGAGATGCTCTGTAATGGTTTCAAGTCAAAATGACTGCCTTAAGAACCTCCTCAATTCAAACAGAACTCCAGTTCACACACACGTTTGTGTGAATGTGCAGAAAACTCTCATTACCATCACAAGAGTTACACAGAAACTCACACACACCTTTGAGGCACCAGCAGGACAGCAGCATTTTTATGTTTCCTTTCTGCACACAGGCTATTTACTAAAACAACACAAAAAACAAACAAAAAAAAAACATTTCCTCTGTATTCTGAGGGGGTGCCCAAGGGTTTGACCCTGGGGATACTCTCCCTGTTAAGCTGCAAGCCCGTGTGACACACAATTCTCTCTGACTGTCTTGCCAAGGTAAATACTGGCATCATATGCAAAGCCCTGCCTGGGTTCAGAGTAATTCAAAGCTTTTGTTGCAGCAGGACTGAAGGGATCACAAATTCTCACACGTGAGACGTTGACAGTGGGTTTGCCCCTGCCCCAGAGCTGTGGGTGGCAGAGACGGTTACAAGTGTCCAGGTGTCCAGGCGCCCTGTGTATCATCACAGCAGCCTCACAAATCAGCAAATAATCCTTAGCCTTTCATGTGCTCTGTAACAATCAGAGTTGTCTTTAAAATTTAGGAAGGGAAAGGTCTCCAGGTTGCAAGGAGAAAAAAAACAGGATGAGCAAGATGTTCACTGACAGCGAGGGCTGTAACCTCCTGAGTTACAAACTGATCTGTAAATGGCTCCCTGTGCAGTTTCCTCCAAGCTCAGCCCTTTCCTTTTCTTCCTTGATTTGACTTCTTCAGTGGAAAAAGAATTTTTTTCATGATTCAGACTAGAGGGGGATGAAATCCAAGCCTTGCAAAACGATGCTGTTACCTTGGCAAAGACAGCTGCACGCCCTCGCAGCAGCGAAGGAAGTTTTCTGGATGAATGCTTGCAGTGGGCTACGCTGAAGGAATCACAAACAAGCCTCAGGTATTATCAAAGGGGAAAACAAATCTCCAAATCCACACCACATTAACTGTGAACTCTCGAGCATCTGAAGGATGGGCTCTGGGGAACTGCACTGCTTCTTCTCCTTGACTTCAGAGTCCCTCATGAATCACCTGCAGTCCCTCCAGAGCCCCCTGCTCACAGTGCACCTGCTAGATAGGTGTGGGCTGTAGTTGCTTTATGGTCATTTTGCACTGCTTTGTATTTTAGTACCTATGTATTAAGTAGAGCTGGTCATAGAAGAAACTACTGGGACAGTGTTCTGATGAGCCCCAGGAAGCTCGTTGGATTGGTTTTTCATCAAACACTATTAACTATCTCTAGCTGTGATCAATCAACTGATAGATCAATCAATCAGTTCTTGTGGAAGTAAATTACTGATGAGGCAAAGGAAAGGAAGGTGCAGACAGTGTGTGTGGCTCTGCTGTGGATGGCCTCAGCTGGAGATGTTTGTTACTGCACCTTGAGCTGGAGGGTGAGAAAACGGCGTTGAAAAACCTTCACTGAGGAACTTTGAAACGTAGGAACAGAACCTGCACGTGTGCTCTGTGGTTTGAGGGAGAATGGGAAGCTCTGCTGGGTGAGCTGAGCAGTGGCCTCCCCTCCTCTGAAGGAAGAGCTGCAGGGGTTTCTCCAAGAGCAGAGGCACAGGAGCACGTCTGGGGAGCAGGGCCCAGTGGACTGTGGGGAGCCAGGGCCCTTCTGGTTCTCAGTGACAAACATCAGCCTTTCTGTGTCCCCTGAGATGGTGAAACAGGGCACAGGCTCCAGTGCTCGAGATATTGCAAGACCTGGTTGCACTGACAGCCCCAAAACTGAGAGCTCCTCTGCAGTGGCAGAATCGAGAACGTCCTGAGCAGATCCAGCGATGGAAGGGACTGACTGATGTTTGGGCAGCTGTTTCCAATGTTATTTCATGGAAAATTTTTTTCCTCCTTATAGTAAATGTAACAAGCAAAAGTATTGCCTGAAAATTATTATTGAACATATTCTATTTTATTTACTAATATTTTGTTTGTCCTTCTCTTGCCTCCCTTAATTTAATTTTTGTTCTCTTCTTCCAACGATGTATATAGTGTACCCTGTAGCAACAAATATAGTATTTCATTTATATGGTAAAATTTGTAACATTTTAGTCCAAAGAGAAAGAAATACCCAGATGTAACAGAGTTAAGTATTGTACTAAACATTTCACTAATGCTTGCAGGCCAGGCTCCAGTTTACAGTGCCCCACTATTGCCATGGCACAGCAGCTCTCTTGGCTGGGAGTGTCTCTGCCTCTCACTTCTTCTCCATGTTATTTAGTTTCAGTTAGGAAACAGGAATTTGGAGGAATTTGGCAGGTTTATCTCATTCCTGGAAGCATCACCACGTGCAGCTCCTGTTAAAGGTGAGGGATTTCCACTGCCTGGGTTTTAATTGGAGGCTGGTGGATTGGCTAGAGGATCAGAAGGGGTAAATTGTTTAAATGATGTGATGTTTATTATTTTTTCAGACTTCTCAGGGATTCTTTCTCGACTCCTGTCTGCCAGCTGCTTTCTCTAACCTGAGCTCAGTGGGATCTGTACTAACATGTACCTTTGTTTCCTTTGATGGTGCTCACCCCTGCTGGTTTTGTACTCCTGGAAGCCCAGAGAATCAGCACAAAGGAGCTCAGAGCTCTCCATGGAATTGTGTTGTCTCTTCTTCAGCAATCACCTCCCAGTTAGGTGTCCAAGTGCCTTCACCTGTATATTCTTGTTCAGGCTGGTGTTGTAACAATCTCCTGTCTCCCCTTTTTTCAACTTTTCATCTGTTTCTTGTTATTTGCTCTCCCAGTCCCTTTGGATTGCTTTGCTCTGCCTTTTCCCTAAGATCAGGTATAGGATCATTTCACTGCTGTTTATCCTGTGCTTGCAGAGGCTGAACTAGATAATCTAAAGCAAGACTTTCACATTAAATCCTCTCTATATAGCCAAGGAAAACTAGTTTGTATTAGTTTGTCTTGTAAGTCTCTTTATGTCCTTCCCTGAATAGGAGAAGCTTTTTAATCTACTGATTTTTCAATATTGGTGTCTGGAGCAAAATGAAGGCTGGTGGCTGTGTGAATGTGATCTTTCCTAGAGTCCTTTCCTCAAACAATGAGGTTCCTGTAAGCTTCTTCCAAGTTACCCCCACAAGAACGGATCCCCAGCAAGATGTATCCCAAGTATCTGCTTGGGATATCAAGGAACTCAGATAAAACTCAAAGTCTGAGTAATGGTGTCAAACAAACCCCCTGACTGCTGCCCTAAGGACACACTTAGGGCTCCTGCAGACCTCGGCTGTTCTGCCTGACATCCCAGTGACACAAACCCTCCCTCACACACCTGCTTGACAAATGCCAGGACACCCCAGAGTCTCCAGGTGTTTCTCACTTTGGATTTGCTCTCCTGTTCACTGCTTCACAGGAATGTCAGCTGCCATGTAAGCCTGGAACTGGCCAGGCTGGTTCCTGACTTTCCCCCTCACTTATCCTTCGTGTCCTGCTTCACTTTGCAGATTCCATCTGGCCTATCCCAGCTCTGGGGATGTGGGCTGGGCTCCAGGATCCCTAAATCCCACCAGCACCAGGGGACACACCAGGAACTCTTTGCAAGCAAATAGCTACAGAGCAAGATAAGCATTATCAGGTTTCCCTGAACACAGGAATTGCTCAGGATCAGTATCATACTCACAGATCAGGCTAGAGGTTTTTTCTTATCATACAGTGAACTAAAAACAGAAAAGGCAGCAATAATTCTTTTTTCTTCTCTGAAAATGTAATGGCCAAACACTGGGATCCATTTTGCTGGGTTTTTACTACACCACAAAAGAACAGAAAGAATTTTGCCAAAGTCACAGCACCAGCACCATCTTACACAAGTAAAATTCAGGGAGGAGTTTGGGATTTGTCCCTCTCAGGAGTCAGGCAGGGGAGTGTGGAGGTGTTGAGCCCAAGCACTGGGCGGTTTGTTTGACATTGTTATTTCCATTTTTGTGAACATAGAATGGAAAACCTGCTGGCCTGGGTCAGTTGGGACCACAAGGGTGACAGGGAGAACAATGTGGGATGCACTGAGCACTGTCCTGTTCTCCTGGTAGCACTATATTCATTTCTCGTTAGACCTTGAGTTGTCAAAGCAGCCACTGAAAACTGGGAAAAAACAGTAACTTGGGAGCTACAGAAATAAACTAAGGAAAATTGGGAAAACCCAGGAACTTGGGACTTACAGAAATAAACCAAGTGCCATGTTCAAACCACCAAGGAATGTTTGTCTGCCATGTTCCTGTCTGTCTGAAGAATGTATGCACTGAAAACAACGCTTTCTTATGTAGTCAAAAATTGTACTGTATCTATTAACCAAAAAAAATAAAAAGATTCTATATTTATACAGCTCAGGGCTCCTTTGTGTCATCTCTTGGTTTGAAAAGCATTGTCCTTGAAGCAGAATAAAAATAAATCATGCAACAGTTTTGAGAGACTTTTGCAAGGCATAGATCTCATCCAAATTTCTAAAGGGGGTTCCAAAGTTAGGACAGAGGCTGCCACACTGCTCAGAGGGAACTGCCCACTGTGTTTGCTTAAAAGATTCACAGACCTCTGAAAAAAAATGGGCAATTTGCTGGAGAAATGCACCAAACCAGCCTCTGCCAAGAACAGACTGTGGAACACAGACATTGTGTCTGGTTACTTCTAAAATATCTCAATAAATGGGGCTGAGAGAGAAGAGAGAATCACAATTCTGCTTTCTAAGGACAGCCCATGGTCACCAAAGCGTGTCAGTACAGAAGTCTGTGAAGATAATCTGCAGAACATGAGGGCATCTGGGGCTTGTTCAGCCTCAAAATTCCAGAGGTTGTGTTGGATTTGGCTTGCCATAATATTCTAAAAAGAACACCATTAAATAAATACATCCCAATACATTACTGAATTCTCTTTTGAATAAACTCCGCACTGTTGAAATACAGATTATTCCATGCTCTCCATTTGTAGTGAAGGTTTAACATTCAGAATGCCAAAGGAAAAAATCTCCCAGCTCCATGCAAGTGCAGCAGACCTGCTGCCATTTTTCTTACCAGCTGGCTGGTTTTTCTGGAATACCATTCCTATTCCACTTTCCACTTTGGTGGCACAGAGGGTAACTACCAGCAGAAAAAAAAATGAGATTTTCTTTTTACATAGTGACAAATACCAGTTTCTACTCGTGGCTTAAAATAAATACTGGTATTAGGAAACAAAAAAAAAGAAGTGTGTTAGAATTTCAGAGCCATTCTTTCATTAGCAGCCTTAAAAGTTATCGGGCTGTGTATTTTGCCCGTCACATTAAAAACTATGAAGCACTCAAGTCACTTCAAACATTTTAGTTTCTCTTCATTCCCTGTTCCAAACACTCCTAGAAATAAGTGTCTAAATTATACATGTCATTTGAAATGCAGCAATCTCCTTTCATCCCCATAATGAGCAGGAACATTCTTCTCTGTAAACTGAAGAATGTTTTAGTTCCTTACATAAGGCGTGAGTCACCGCGAGCTCCGCGCTGCGGGGCCGCCTTCCGTGGAAACCGACGGATTAAAGAGGGGAAGCAAAATATACAAAATTAACTCTGGTTTGCTTTTAGCACTAAATGTGAATTATTAATCACACCCAGCTTGAGTTACACTTCTGGAAGGGACCTTGCTACAGCAAGGCTCGGAAAGGAATTTGGGGAAAAAGGATAACGTTGGGAATGCAGAAATGGAAGTTTTATTCTTAGGACTTGGCCAGGGGATGTAACTTCTCCATTCCTTACTTTTGCTGCATGGGATGGAAAAGATTTTTGTTTTTACAGTAGCAGCACATAGAGAGGCCAGGTCAGAAAATTTCAGCCTAAAGTATCGAACCTTGGTGGCTTTGGGTGATAAGAATCCCAGGAGAAAACAGGGACTAGCAAGAGAAAGATTTAGGATTAAGATATACAGATTTGGTGGTGGTGACATTAGAAAGCTGAGAAGAAAATCCAGCTTATTTCCAGTCAAGTCTTTTTCCTTCCTCAGGTTAATCAGACTTAACTTGAGAGGGTTTATAAAGTGCAAAGGTTTAGAAAGAGCAGAAAATGCTGTTCATTTTCAGTGCTTTGGACACACTGAGGCCATGAGCGGTAGATGAGAATGTTGTGTCAGTATCCCACAGCTTCCAGAGCCTCCCAGCACACATTCCATGGCCAGTTCATGGTGGCACATGGAATGGCTGCTGCTGGCTGCACTGGGATGAGCTGGCTCTGTGTGGAGGGAGGAAGAAGCCCTGCAAGGACCATAAAAAACTGTTCTTTTGTCAGCACAGTCAGTGAGGAGTGGCAGCTGTTCCTACAGCCTGATGACAGTCATTAAAACGCCACAAGGAGAAACTGCTCTGTCTAAACTCCTCCAGGAGGTTCAGGAACCAGAACTGAATCCCAGGAAATCCCAGGTGTGGCAGCTGACTCCACCTCCCTCCACGAGGCATAAAGTGTGACCTGTCTGTTCCTCTCTGCAGGCAGCGAAGACTTTACTCCTCATCTGCACCAACCACAAGGGCAGAGTAACATGGCTTCTAAATACTCCTGGTCCAGATTTCCTCAAGGAGTCTTTCAGAGAAGGCTGTGGCTCCCAGGAAGTAACAGGACCGAAGATGTCATAATACCAAATGTCAGGATAATTAAATAAATTAGAAGAGCCTCCCATATTCTTCTTGTGAGTTTGCCTCTCGTGATGCTTACCCTGAGTTTGTGATCTACACAGAACCGCTGAGGCTGATTCCAGCCTCTTCTCCACTGAGCAGAAATAGCACCCAGTAAAGAAGAAATATTTCCTCTGAGCTTTAAGCTGCTCACCTTCTGGGGCCAGAGATTTTTTCTTCAGAGCTGACCATAGAGGAGATTAAGAGATGGAGTTATGGTGTCAGACATTCCCAGGCCCGTGAGCACATGGGAGGAGCTTTGGCTGAAATGAGAACCTACAGCATTCTGTGAAAAATGAGTAATCCTTAAAACCCAGCATTGGAAAGGGTAGGAACAGATGTCCACAGGGTGCTCTTGGATAAACCCAGGGTATGGATGCTACAGGATTAAGCTCACCTCTTGCATACTCTTAGGGCAAATTGCAACTCAACAGGTGGTTTAGTCAGTTTGGTGATGTCACTCAGAGTGATCTGACCCATTCAAACCAAGATAAAAATACTCTTTCAAATATTAAGAGTGACATCAGGAACCTTATGACATTCACTGAGGACAAATCATGCACTTGAGAAGGACTAAATCCTCTCTGTGACACATTTTGGGGCTGACTGACCCTGCTCTGTGCAGGAGGGTCGAGTTTGGACCTCTTGAAGTCCCTTCCAGCCTGAATATTCCAACAGCCAAGTCTGAGTTATTGTTTCACCCTAGCAGGCAGTAAATCACCAGGATAACCCCCAGCCACATAGGCCTGGCTTTTCCAAGCAGTGGAGATGGGGTTGGCGACTCACCTGCAGCCTCTGCAGAGCTCTGGGAATCCTGGAAGGTGGAGTCTGATAATAATTAATTACTTTTTTGTCTGTATCCAAACAAAAGATGTGGCAACACTGATCTCACACAGCAAAGTGAAACAAAACAAATTACATTCTTCTTGTGTAAAGAAAAGCCTAAGCTGGCTTTTCTAAGAAAACTCCCAGGCAATTTTATCTCAAAGCTTCATAGATACTCTTGTGCCTTTTGCTTTTTCCTCTTGCTCCTCTGCTTCATTTATCAGTTAACAAACAGCACTCAGTGTTCTCTCATGACAGAACTGATGCATTTGTCACACCTAAATAGTGACATTAGACAGTAGCTACTCATGTCCACTTTATTAATTGTGAACTGTCCACTTCCCCAGATCTCTTTCAGGGAAAAGATTCATAATGCTATGGATTCTCCGGAAAGTCAAGTCTCCAAAATCAAGTCAAATTCCTGAAATCATTACAAAAAGTTTTTTTAAAACTTGAGTTCTTCTCCTTTGCAGATAAAGCAGGAATTTTTCTCTCTGATGTTATGTGGGGGAAAGAGGCCCAATACTTGTCAATAATACACTGATCCTTGTCTGAGTCAGACATGATGAGTGCTTCTCCTTTTACCATGATTTTTTCTGCTTATAGTTGTTACAGTGAAAACTTTGTAATTTCTGACTTTTCCCTTTTGTCTTTCTTTCTTCCCCTGTAACGTTGTTAAAGAAAAATTCAAGCCTGACAGCAGGCAGGATCAAAGAGGCCAGGAGCATAATGAAGTCCTTGTTTTCCCACTAAAGAAAATTCATCCCTGGAACTCTCATATGTAGGGCTGTGCCTTCTGCCCTTCCAGGAGGAGCAACATTAGCAGGACTTTTTAAAGCCAGGACTACACACTCAGTGATCCTCAGGGGCAACAGAGCAAACCTGGCATCTCTAGACACTCATCTTGGAGCAGCAGTTGTTATTTGTAAACTGGACCATTGTCACAGTGAATTCCTCAAAATCCCAAAGGTTAAGTTGTTTTTCATAACTATGCATAAAAAAAACCAAACCAAAACAACAGGAAAAAAATACCAACAACCAACCAAGAACTTTATTATTTTCTGGGAGAGTTTTGACCTTTTATTCATGTATATTTTTCAAAGCCAGCCCTGCGCTGTTTATGCCCCAAGCTAGAATGTCACAAGCCATCTTAGCAGGGAGCAGAAGCACAGAGACAAGCAGGGTAAGGCAAGGAGAGCAGGTGGAAGGGCGTGAGGAGCAGTAGTGTGGGGATTGAGGTAATGGGTTCCTTAATCTTGTCTGCTGAAACATATGGACAGGATTGCATTCCTGCCTTTCCCCAAAGCCTCTGAAACAAGCACCAAACCCCTCCTGACACAATGGTGAGATGGAAGTACAACACGACTTTACAGCTCCATGAGGAAGGACAGGAGGGTGGAGTGGAGCCAAGGCCTCACCTCCCCAAGCACTGCAAGAGCTGGATCCAAATCTGGTTGTCACAAAGGACTCCTTGCCTGGCTGACGGATTGTTTCTGAATCCAAACTGCTCTGGAGGTTACAGCAGCAATTCCTCTTTGCTGTCAGGATGACTCACGGCCAGCTCAGACGCTGAGACCTATTGACTCAGCATCCCTCCTCTGCTGAATGAAATTTTCCTCTGTGCTGATGAAACACTCTTTGGCCTTGATGTTACTCTTTGAATCTGTGAGATCCCAGATGCCTTCAGGATGTTGCAATAATTGGGAAGTGCCAACAGATTGCAAAGGAAAGTGAGGTTGTCTTCTGCTTTGCATTTGGACCATTCTTTCCTTCCAGGAAGGAAAAGGCAGGAACTGAGGAGAACAAAGGTGCTGTTCTTCGAGTGATCTTCTGGAGCTGGCCATGGTGCATTGCTTCTCTCTGCTCTGGGAGCACAGACCTGCATCTTACTGGGGCCAGGTCCTGCATCAAACCTCCTCCAAGAGCCACAGAGGAGTACTGACCTCACAGCTCTGTGTTTCTGGGAGCCAACATTCATCCCAGCCATGGGAAAAAAGAAAATTCCCAGCTGGCAAAGAGAAAAGCAGACTCCAGATGTACTCAGGAACAAATTTTACCTATTCAAAATACAGGCAGAAATTTTCTCCAGACTTCAACAGATCATAGCTCTCTAAAGAAAAAATGTAATGTAATGTTTCCCTAAATTATGGTCAGTAATTCCCTCCTCCTAGCATTAGCCCAAGGGTGGCACAATTAACGATAATCTATTTATTAAGAGTTCATTTAGTACACAGGTGCCAGGGACTTTTTTATTTCAGTAAGACTAACATCCATCTGTTTTTCTGGTTTAACCCCATTCAGTAAAGAGGAATATTTTAATGGGCTTAAACACCAACTATTCACTGAGTAATTTGTGAGTAAATACCAGTTCATGCTGCCCTACTCCTGCTTGATACAATGGGAAAAGACCTGAAAAGGGAAAGTAATAACTCTTGGGAGCTGGAAAATCCATGCAAGGGCAGCAAGACCTCGGTGCTGTGACATTAATACATTTTGCCACATCCAGGGTTTAGTTAAGTCCCCCTGACCACCACCAGACAGAGCTGCACTGATATCTGGATTAATGCACAGTCACATCACTCAATTCCCTCAGATTCAGGGCACAATTTGTCCTGCAGAAAATTCCCTCCTTTCCTGCTTCCATGCAAAGTGCCCCAAACAGTGCTGCAGAAGAGGGGTCATCACCTGGAGGGAAATCCAGAAACAGCTCCCACAAAAGCAGCAAACCAAAGCAGACCATCAGAACCTGGCCTGGCTTTCTAGTTTTACATTGTTTTAGTTCCCCACTGCATTTGAGAGCTAAGAAATTTAGGCAATTCAAACCAAACAACAACATAGGGAAGCACATTCAATTTTCTTCAAAGGTAGACTAAGGATGCAAAAATGTGAACACAGCACGAGTTATCTCATGAAATATGAAAAATGCCAATAAAAGACAGCATAAATCCCCACATGAATTCATGACCCTCCTTTTGTTTTCAAAGACTTCAATGTAAACTTGAAATCTGGGAAGATACACTGCACAGGCTGCATTTGCTGGGGTTTATATTCCCACACTTCAGAATCCTCCTCATCATTCCCAGTACTCCATTTGGGTTGGGATCAGTCTTTGCTGCTGCTCTGGAGGGATCAGGAACATTTCTGGTTATTACTGATAGCAAAAGATTCTCTCCTGAAAAAACAGACATGGGAAACTTTAAGAGATCAGGGCAGGCCTAGAGCAAGGACAGGCACAGGGGGACTTTGGAACAGGTACAAACCCAGCTTCCAGAACTTTTGCAGCTGGTTAGTTCCTCCCCCCCATCATCAAATATGATTGTGAAGTCATACCAGGATGAAATTAGGTAAATGATCCTACAAGGCGACAACTGGAATCAGGTTGGCAAAACCAGCTTTTATTGACAGAAAGTAAAAGCTCCAAACTTGAATTTTTGCCATGAAGGAAGATGTTGGGAAAGATGAAAGTTTGACAAGAAAGTCTCACAGGTATGTATGCTTGGCAGGAAGATTTTTGAATGTAGAACCTGAGAATGAAATAGAGATTGAAGCAAGTTTTGATAGAGAATAAAAGAACTGCTGAGCCAGTCTTACTGGATAACTAAGAAGGCAAAGAGTATGTTGGTTAGAAGGGGTTTTTATGACTTAGAGCAAAGGACAAACCCACCTCAAACAGAAGATGTTTTTTACCAAGCAGAAAGATTCCACAGGCAAAAAAGACTGATGATGTTGCAAGTAGAAAAAAGGTCTCAGAATTTTTCACTGCAAGAAAACTGAAAAACAACATCTAGCTTAAACAGTAATTAACTAACTCATGTGATTGGAGAATAGTAACATGAATATGGTAATTATAGTAGTTATGATAGGCCATAGGTAAAATTAAGGTATAGATTGGATTTTCTCTATTAAGATGCTCAGCAAAGAAAAGTAGATCATGCATTGTAACCAAAATTAAAGGGTCTTCAGGCTTGCCTGCAGCTGGAGCTGACAGCTGTAGGTGCAGGCTCTGCCACCCACAACCTGGGCTGCTGGAACACCTTGGACACAATAAACTGCATTTTGAAGAGCTGCCTGGAGTCCTGCATCTCTCGCTATGGCTCTTACAGGAAAATTTCTTTTTCACATAATGATTCTATACCTCAGAGGAATAGAAGGGAGAACTAGTATTGTACTTTTATTTTAAAATCTACATCCTCAAAAGTGACAGGAAGCATCATATGAAACATTCCCAGGGCGAAGTTGAAAGAAAACCACTTCCCAGAAGTTTGTCACATATGCCTGAAATGAATGTTTGTTAGAACTTCATTTTCATGAGGGATGAAAGGGATTGCAAAGAGAGTTGATGAAACTTTAACACATCTTCAATATTTACATTTGCTGGTGAACATAATTTGCTCACAGAATGATTAGAAATGTTATAATGACACCTAATATTTCAATATTCTTGTGTGCCACACAGATAGGAATGTGTATACATTTGCAAAATCATTTCAATGCATCATCACTGCTCCTGTGTCTTACAGGGCTGAGAAAATGTGTAGAAACTTAAAAATTCAGTAAAATACCAACTTTGATCAACTGAGAGTAGGCACTACTTGTAAAGTGAGGCACTCATCTTCACAGGACAGAGAAATTACCATGGCTCTTTCCTGGAGAAGTTATTGATTATGGGTATAGATTTATGAAATTTCTCAAACTTTTGTAGTTTTTTAGATGAAAGAGCCTATGGAGAGGAAGGTTTGGTCTGTGTTAGATGATGTCTGCAGAGGAAAACTCCTTTCAGGAAGATTTGTAGAAGGCAAATAAGAATGTGCTGGATTTTTCCAGAAGAAAAACATTTAAATCTTCAAGTTTTCAGGCTTCAGATGACTGATTTTTTTAGAGAAAAGTTTAAGGTTTTACCCCAGCCCCTTCAATGCACATCTAAAGGGAGAGAGGCTCTTTGTCACCCTGCAGTTGAACTCTGCTTCTGACAGGACAGACTCAAACCCTGCCCCACAACAGCTGGGCCCACTTCATTAAAACAGCTGAGAAATTACAGTGAAAGGGCTGGGAGCCCTGAGAACTGAGGGTGTGTAGAAGAAACTCAAAGTAAGACTGTATGAGAGTAAAAGACTGAACAAAACCCCTAATTATATTACTCTAAAAGTGCCAAGTATCTTAAAAATATTAATTTTGGAAATCAGAGGAACTGGAGGCTTGCACTATTTTGTTAATTTTGTTAATTATGTGATCATTTCTGCTGAAATGTGCATTCCTCTGCCAGGTGTGTCAGGATGCAACCCACAGCACCAAAATATCAAACCAAAAATACTTTTCTGAACAGTGTGGCTGAGAATTCTCTGATAAGCTTTGACAAAAGCACCCTCAGTGCCAGGCCGAGTTAGACGGGGGAAAGGGAAGGCAGGACTATCTGTAAGCACCTTTGCAGTGTCCATCAGTGCACACAGAGCCCTGACTTCTGCTTTGCTCCTGAGCCAGCAGCCTTTGGGCTGCTCCATCTTCCCTCTGAAGACAAGCCAGCAATAGAAAATCCCCAAGAATGGCTGGCAGGGAGCAGGCAACAATCCTGGCCTTCCTCAGGATTCCCAAAATGCCAGCAGCATTGAGATGAGTCAGGGGATTCCTGGTTTTCACACCAGTTTTTGTGCACAGATAAAATACCTTTAATTCAGAACCCTGGTGTCCACTGAACAAGAACGGAATGGGTGCAAGGGAATTCCAATCTTTTCCTTCACTCCCACAATGTCATTGCTTGCAGTCTTCTTGCTGGCAGTGCTTTTGTAAGGGTGACTGGAGGCTTTTGTGCAGGCAACAGCAGTTTGTCATTTCAGTATCCAGTCCTGCCTTTGGAAATTATTAAAATCCAGGACATCTTTGGAGTGGGAAATTAAATGTGTTCTCCAACAAATCCCTAAAAGTGCTCATTTTGCTGGCAGCTATGTTAAAACAAGGGTGTTCAAATAAAATTCCTATTAAAAAAAATTGAATTGAACTTTTCAATGAAATTAGATTTTCCTGAAATTTTATTAGCTGGCAGGTTCATAAACTACAACAGAAACTAAGCAGGAAAACCAAATCATTCTTTATGAGCTATAAAAAGATAGCAAAGGGGACTAAAAAAGGCGAATCATTTGAAATATTAAGTCTACAAAAGGGAGTTTTGTCTTTCTGACAGTAAATGGCTCCTACAGATTTGTTAAGGTTATAAGCTCATAAAATGTAGAGTAAAATGAGGTCTCAGCTAAATTCTAACAGCTTCATTCCCATCCCATCCCAGGAGAGGATTAATAAGTCCCCCAAGCCATCCACACCCTGTTGGCACTGGCTTTTCCCAGGATTCACAGGGAATGGCAGAGGGATCCCAGCAAACTGCTCAGGGAAGAGCAGGAAAGCTGGGATCCAGCTCTGCACAGCAAATGTTCCACTGGGGAATGGCAGCCACCAGCCCTGCCCCAGCCATGGCTTGCACTGTCCCCTCTGTCTGAAGGTAGAGATGTGGCTGGGGCTGTGTGTTCAGTTCCCATCTGTCAGAGCTGGGGCAGCTCTCTGCTGTTCTTTGGGCACTTTTCTTTATCTCTCCCACAGCCAATCCTCCCTGCAGGAGATCTCTGCTGTTCATGTGCCATCAATTATTAATTAATTCCTGTTCATGGCCAGTGAGTGTCCCTGCATGGCTGAGAAAATTCCATCATCCCATGGGGAGCTGCTCTGCCCAGGGGAGGAGCCAAACATTCCTACCTGGATCCAATCTGACCTGGGAACAGCACAGCAGCCTTTGCCCACTGCATTCCCAGAGGAGCAGCTTTCTTCCCACTGCATTCCCAGAGGAGCAGCTTCCTTCCCCACTGCATTCCCAGAGGAGCAGCTTCCTTCCCCATTGCATTCCCAGAGGAGCAGCTTTGTGCCCCACTGCATTCCCAGAGGAGCAGCTTTCTTCCCCACTGCATTCCCAGAGGAGCCCAGGCCCATCTCCCCCAGCCCTGGAGCTCCAGAGGAAAACTCCCCCCTTGTGCAGGATCCTGCTCCAGCAGAAGCACAGCTGGCACTGCAGGAGGGCTGAGCCACCCTGGGATGGGACTGCTGCCACCTCCCTGACACACAGGTGGTCAGGGCATATTCTTACTCTGGCAGTGGTTTGAGTTTTTTGGGGTTTGTTTTGTTTTGTTTTGTTTTGTTTTTGTTTGTTTGTGCTTTTTTTTTTTTTTTTTGTACTATTGCATTTGTATTTTTATTTTCCTAGTATAATTTCAAAATTATAGTAATTCAGAGGAAGAGGTTTTACATTTTCCATTTCAAGGGAGGCTCCTGCCTTCCTTAGCAAACACCTGGCTTTTCAAAGCAAGACACTTTGCACATTCCCCACCCACACATCCCAATTCATTTGGGCCTCGATGTTCCCTGGCTGGAGCCAGGCTTGGCCAAGGAGCTCCACCTGGCACATCCCTGCACATCCCAAGCTCTGTCACGCACGAAGACATTCCCCATGATCTAAAGGTCCCTCCTGGCCTTGAAGGTCACAAACAAGCAAATAAATCTTGGCTGACTTCAAAGAATTTTCTTCTACCCCTTGCAAGATTAAATCCTAAGGGATTATTTTGCCTTTCTTCCTCCTGCATTTTGAGTTAAAACCATTCTGTTCACCTGCTCTCCTCAAAGTGCCACTCAGTAATTCAAACCACACTGCTCTCCAGAATAGGCTGCATTCCAGTGCAGGGAAAAATAACCAGCTCTCTGTAAGGAATTTTGTAGAGAAGAATGCTCCAGTCTGAAAAGCACTGGAAATTAGATTGTTTTCAAAGACGTAATTGCAACTACTCTTGAAGGGCAATACTCAATTCACCCTCATTGCACACACTCCTCATCCCTCCAGGATCACAGGCTGGAAACTCTCAGTTGCTGCTCAGCAGGTGAATCCATTGCACTGGGAGCTTATAGGAATATACTAAATATATACAGCTGCCTCTATTTATCAGCTTGGTTCCGTGGCTCTGGACTGACTCAGCAAAATACTCCAAACAATGTCTTTGCCTTTGGGAATTGGTTGCCATAAACAGAGCAAAGAGAAATGAAACAGTCTGAGGTCAGGCAGTCCTTTCACCAGGGCACAGGATTCAAACGTGTCTAAAATAATTCCATGTCCCTAAACAACCAAGAGCATCTCTGAAGCAGTGTTTCAAGTGCTTGGAGATGAAGTGAGAGGCTTCTAGTGGAATCTGTAGATTATGGAAGAGGATAAATGGTCATTCAGCAAGGTTTACATCCTCTTATCTATAGGACTCTATGGTAGATATAGTGTTACAAGCTTCTTGCTGTCCCTTCATTAATAATGCCATTAATGCTAATACAAATTAATACTTTTACCAGAACAACCTTCCAGAACAGTTTGATCATGTTTGAAGAGCAATTTCAAGCCAACCCCTCATTTTCCTAGATCCTGTGAGAGGTTCTGACTCTGCATCAGCTCCACTTGCAGCTTTCCAGGAGCAAATCTGGGAAGAGGAAAACTGGCAGGGCATAAGAGGTCCAGACACATTGCTGGTTGCTGTTCCTGCCCACTAAATGCAATTATAATTCCAGATAATGGCACAATTGCATGGGGGCTGTGATGGGAAGGGTTGCTGTGAAATAACCTCTCCAAAGAGTGCATGGAACATTGTCTTGCTGAAGCTGAGGGTCAGGCTGCCCTAACTCCCAACGTTTGTGCATGTTCAGCAGTGACTCATGGAATTATGAGCCAGGGCTGGTGACCTGCAGGAATTCAGTAAGAGCCAAAAGAGAGCTGAGTATTTGTGTGGGTAATTAGAACGTCCACATTTAGAAGGGGTCAAAGAAATACAGTATTAGAGGAGAAATAAAAATCCATTAGGATTCAAAGTCAGAAAACATGACAAAAAATTCCCAGAAGTTGCTTATTATATTTTTTTATCCTATTGGCAACTTTTTGCACCTTTCCTTGAAACCTGTGGTCCTGGAAAATTCTGGGTATTAAATGTAGCAGCATCTGGGACAAGGAGTTCTTTTGGACAGGTTTGAATCCTATGTTCTCATGTAACAGGCAACTTCAAAATACTCATTGTGAACTGAGAACTAAAAGTTCTCACCTACATGTCCTGACAGTGAAGAAATAACTTTCTCAGAAACAGCAGTGCTTCACTCTGTACAGTGGGAATTGTCTGTACAACCTGGAATAATCCAGACCCGTCCCAGTGCTGGGACACTGGTCTGGAGCAGTCAAGGAGCATTTGCAGAACTCCAGCACCATCCACTCCCTTTTCCCTGTATTCCCACACAGATAAACACAAGGTTTTCAGAAACTGACTTCTTCAAACTGGAGGCCACCATTTGCTCATGGAAGAGCACCTGGAATAGCAGTGGCAAGAGCACTGGGAATGCATCCTTGCTGACATGAATCCCACCCCTAAGGCTCTTCCTCTGATTCAATTCTTCCTTCCCTTGTGTTGAAATCAGGCAGACAAATGGAAGAGCTGCACTGAGGAGAAGCTCATCTGCACAGGGAATCACTCACAAAGCTATTTAAATATCATCTGCTCTGGCATTCCCAGAGCTTGGTGGTGCCAGCTCAGGACAGTTTCTCTGGGGCACAGCTCAGATTTGCTCACAAAATACAGATAAGCAATCAGGGAATGGTTGGGGTCAGAAGGGCCCCTAAAAATCTTTTGGTTGCATGGGCGGGAATGACACCCAAACCCAGACATAGTCCTGCTGTTCCAAGATTTCCCTGCCTCTCCTAATGTTTTGGTTTGAAAAGCCGGGTGTCTGCTAAGGAAGGCAGGAGCCTCCCTTGAAATGGAAAATGTAAACCCCCTTCCTCTGAATTATTGTAATTTTGAAATTAAGGGGCTCTCAGGCAAAGATATGGGAATAGGAATAACAGTTCCTTATTAGGAAAAAATAGAAATGTAACAGTACAAAAAAAAAAAAAAAAAAACAAAAAAAAAAAAAAACAAAACAAAAAAACCCCAAAAAAACCCAAAACAACACTGCCAGAGTCAGAGCAGCCCTGGCAGGCTGTGGGTCAGGGAGGTGGCAGCAGCCCCATCCCAGGGTGGCTCAGCCCTCCTGCAGTGCCAGCTGTGCTTCTGCTGGAGCAGGATCCTGCACAAGGGGGGAGTTTTCCTCTGGAGCTCCAGGGCTGGGGGAGATGGGCCTGGGCTCCTCTGGGAATGCAGTGGGAAGAAAGCTGCTCCTCTGGGAATGCAGTGGGGAAGAAAGCTGCTCCTCTGGGAATGCAGTGGGGAAGAAAGCTGCTCCTCTGGGAATGCAGGGGGCAAAGGCTGCTGTGCTGTTCCCAGGTCAGATTGTATCCAGGTAGGAATGTTTGGCTCCTCCCCTGGGTGCAGCATCTCCCCATGGGATGATGGCATTTTCTCAGCCATGCAGAGACACTCACTGGCCATGAACAGAAGATAATTGATAATTAATGGATCATGAACAGAAAAGATCTCCTGGAGGGAGGATTGGCTGTGGGAGAGATAAAGAAAAGTGCCCAAAGAACAGCAGAGAACTGCCCCAGCTCTGGCAGATGGGAATTGAACACACAGCCCCAGCCACATCTTGCATTTCCAACCTCAGACACCTGGAGCCCAGGGCTTCCTCCTGATGGATTTGCTGGTTTCCACACCCCAAGGCTGGTACAGAAGGTAGTTCTGGAGATATTTCATTATCACGGCCATTTTGTTAATTCTCCCAAGAAGCTGACTATTAATTTGGCAGCTTCCCAGGAATATTGATGCAGAAACTGCCACAACTGCAAGGTACTGTGCTCAGGAACTTCTCTACAAATCCGTTTCTTGATGGGTTTTGAGTTTTCATCTTTTCCAGGAAAATGCTGTGATTACTGTTTTATACACAGAATTTTGAGGAAGGGTTCAATACATGTCATCAACAAATCTCTATCCCATGGGATCACAGAATATCCTGGGTTAGAAGGGATCCACCAGGATCATCCAGTCCAATCCTGGCCCTGCAGACCCCCCAACAATCCCACCCTGGCATCCCTGGCAGTGCTGTCCAAAGGCTCCTGCAGCTCTGGCAGCCTCAGGGCCTCCTCATTCCCTGGGGAGCCTGGGCAGTGCCAGCACCCTCTGGGGCAGAACCTTTCCTGATACCCAACCTGAGCCTGCCCTGGCACAGCCTGGGTAAGGGAATGTGTGAACAACACCCATGGGAGGTTCAGTGTTCTTCAGAGAGCACACACAGTGTGGCAATTCAGTCTCTAAAACTGCTCATTGCCTTCATTAAAGAGTGGTTCCTGAGGTTTTTTTCTGACTTAAAATACCTTTGAAAAGAACAAATCCACTGAGCTAAAATAGACTTAATGGCCTCTGTTAAGTCTGTAAGAAGTGGAGACCTGATTTGCTCTTAGATCACTGTAAATCAGTATGAGCCACCAGAGAGTTTGCTCACACAAGTAAAGGGAACCAGACCCTCATATTAGGTTCTCCTGACCATTTGTGACCCCTGTTTTCAAGACCAACAATACACAGCCTGGTTTCAGGCATTCTAATCGACCAAGGCTTTTATTTTTTATGTTAATTTATTCAGCACTCATAAAGTCTTCCTGTGGTTAATTAGAGAACTCACTGGAGCCTGTCTAAAGATTTTATAAATATGAACACATTATCTCTTATTGTATCTCCTTTCCCTGCCTATTAATCTCACAACAATTAAAGTAAATGTTTCTTCAAGAAAATTTTTTTTAGGAAACTCCATGCTAAAAGGCAACAATTATTCCCAAGTTAATCCTTAAGGGAAAGAAAAACCCAGAATGCTACAAAACCAATGAAAAAGTGGTAGAGAGAGAACATGTTGGAGAAGAAGCTGCTCATTTTATACCAGGATGTGATGTTACACCAGTATGAACATTAACTGTAACAGTAAAGAGATTAAATCCCACCTTGGATAAATGCTTTGACCATCCCATGACACTGAGGAGCTCCTTTAACTTTGTTCTTTGAATACCCAAGGTCTAAGTAAGCAGAACAGATCCTGGAAAAACTGAAACCAAAATAATTCATGGCTTTTCCTGGATATAAAATTGATTCTCCAGTAACTCAGCTCTAGTAAGAAAAAGTTCAAGTTCAAAGAGCTTCCACACCTTGAAACAGAATAAAAAAATCAAGAGAATTTTTGGGTAGGTAAATATCTCTGCATATAAATATCTCTGCATATCCTGCACTGGCCCCTGAGACTTTCAAGGGCTCGTGGCTGAGGAAATGCTCTGTAAAAGAAACCAATCCCTGCTGGACCAAATCAGCCCTGGCTGAAGCTGCAGGAAGGATCCCATGCTACGGAGGAGCAGGAATGCTGCTGATAGGAACTGGAATATTTCTGAGACTTTCCAAAAATTATTGGAGACCACACTCCAAAAAGTGGCACGGGCATTCTGAGGGATGGTTCTTTTTCAGCACATTCTGCAGCATGCTTGAAGGAGGTATTTGAGACAGGAACAAGGGAGGGAATATGCAAAAGAGCCATTATCAACATTTACTTGCTCTTCCACAATTCAGTGGAGCAGCATAAAGTAAATTTAGCTCTGAGAAAAGGCTTCATGCAGAATCCTGAAGAACTCAGCTCCTCTCAATCAAGAACTCTTGTCTTAGTGAGGATAAAGATCAAATATAACTAATATTTATTCTCTGGAATGTAACCACAGACAGTGGTTGACTTCATTAAACAACTTCTCTGGTCAATTCTGATTTTGTGTATTTAAATAAGTCCACAAATGAGTCAAATGGATTCAAGAGAAATGGCCCTGAAAATTGAAATTGCTCCTTGTGTAACTGAACGTTGCTTTTGGAAATTCCCCTGTGGTTTTTCATGGAGACAGAATCTTTCAGCACTTCCTCATCTCAGCTGCTCAATAGTGGGATTTGTTCAAACACTGCTGTGCTCCACTTTATCAACACCATTAAAAGGCAGAATTTTTGCATAACCCTGTCTATCCATCAAAGACTTCACCTCACTGGGGAAGGAAGTTTATTCATTTGAAATTACCATATTTACAACGAGACTGGATGAAAACACATCCAAAAAGAGAATCCCCACTTCTGTCCTTGATTTTTTTGCAGTGTATTTCATTTACCTGATCAGTACAAAGCATGCAGTTTGCTGGCAACCTGCTCAAGCTCATTTTTCCCCAGTGCAGAATGAAGATTTCTACAACACAAACAGTCCTGTTAATACTGAGAGCTGGGCTAGATTAGATTAGATTTAAAGTCTTGGAAAAGAAAATGAGCCTCAGCCACAATCTTGACAGCAAAATAACAATGTCTAAGTTTATGTCGGCTGTTCAGAGCCCACAAAATAAACACTGGCCTAAATAATCTCATTAGGAACTAATTCCATGAGCTGGCCATTCCGGGGATGACCTCACTCATAAACAATCCCAAGTATTTATTGCCTGCTTGGGCTGTACACTGCAAATATCAGATGAGAAAGGAAAAGAATAGGTTTGAATTACAGTGCATATGTAAGTTCTACTGCTGTAATCCTACTTCTCTGCTATTTTTATAATCATAGGAGTGTTCTATTTCATTTTCCCCAAGGTGAATGGCACAAAGGCATATGGAATAAAATGAGTTTGCCTTCTTTAGGACTATTTTATCATCTTACCTTACCAGACGAATAATGCAAATTTCTTATCTCCTGCATGGCAAATCTTTGTAGCCTTTATTCTACATTATTGTGGATGTACCCATATACACAGTCTCATACATAAAAATTTAAACAGTGAGAACAGTATTTGAAGACCCAAAGAGCAAAAAAAATGAGGTGGGTTATGTAAAAATAGTCCTGATTACAAAGGCAAAGAGCAACATTACCATAAGGGCAACACTCACTCAGAATGTGCATTTATATTAACTCTTTTTAATAGCTATTTCCTCCCATTTGCTTTCATTTCAGAAGCTGAATTTAAATTTCTTCCCTGTATTTGCTCACAGAATAAAAGTTTGTCAGAATTGTTACTCACTCTGTTACCCCTCAGGAGAAAAACTGGAGTCATTACTGAACCAAGTGCTGACCTGGAACCAATATTTTTTATTTATTTATTTATTCATCCCTACCTAGCTAATAAATCATTACAGAAACAAACACAGATTTGGAATATCCATTTAACAATTAAAGAGATTTGTTCCAGTGAGAAGACAGTGAATGAAGTTCTGGGATGGGAAACTGTATCCCCAAATCTGCCACTGCAGAGGAGCATTGACAAGACTGGGGGAGGGATTGAGTACTTTGACTCCCAGCAGTGAGAGGTGAATGTTCCTGGGGTTCCATGGCCAAAGGGAATCTCTCTGCTCCCAAAACCCTTGGCATGTGCAGTCGTGCAATCAGTGGGAAACAGCAGGAATGACCAGAGGAAGGAATGAGCAGGGACAGGAATGAGTAGGGACAGGAACGAGCAGGGGCAAGAATGAGCAGGCAGGAATGAGCAGAGGCAGGAATGACCAGAGGGAGGAATGAGCAGGGACAGGAATGAGCAGAAATAGGAATGAGCAGGCAGGAATGAGAAAGCAGAAATGAGCAGGCAGGAATGATCAGGGGCAGGAATGTCCAGAAGTAGGAATGAGCAGGGGCAGGAATGAGCAGGCAGGAATGAGCAGGCAGGAATGAGCAGAAGTAGGAATGAGCAGGCAGGAATGAGCAGGGGCAGGAATGAGCAGGCAGGAATGAGCAAGCAGGAATGTCCAGAAGTAGGAATGAGCAGGGGCAGGAATGAGCAGGCAGGAATGATCAGAGGCAGGAATGACCACAGCCTTTGTCCCCTGACACCCCAGTGATGCCCCCAGCACCAGGAAGCTCAGGAGCAGCCCTGCAATAGCTCCAGCTCCAGAGAACAAAGCAAATCTCTGCCAAATGCAATCCCCAGTGCTGGCCAGAACCCTCTTTTCACCCCGATGAACAAATTCTGCTGCTTCCCGGGGGCAATCCCTGTGTGCAGGGAACTTCATCCAGTCAAACCCCATCCTGCTCCAAAGGTACCTGAGTACCATTTCCAAAATAATTACATTTAGCACTTGTTATTTTTAGGGCACAGAGGAGTAAAATGCGTATTAACTTTCGCAAAGCAGCATTTATTAAATGCTCTGCACCTGGGATAGGATGTCGGGAACGCTTGGGACAGGTTTGCATCAGGAATGCTTTGTCCCGGTCCCTCCCAGCGGAGCTGTCCCGAGCCCGCAGGGCGGGCGGTGCGGGAATGCCGCAGTGCCGCCCGGAGCAGCGCCGCAGGAACGCTGGGCTCCCGGGGACATCCAGCGGTGGCACTGGGAAAGCCATCCCGGATCCCTGGTCCTCCGCTCTGACTGCCGCACAGAACCCGGAGAGCTCCCGTGGGATACAGGATTCCCTTCGCTATTGCCATGAGACAGGCAGAGTTCGGCAAACAGCAGAGTGGACGGATCAAAAATTAAAAAAAAAAAAAAAAAAATTGTAAAAATCCAAGTAAAAAAGCCTGAAGCAGCTTTGAGAAGAGGTTTCCAGGGGCTCTGGGCACCCAGGAACATCCAGCACCCAGCGCAGTGAAAGCAGCCCAAATTCCGGGCTAGATTTGCGTGTTTGATTTAATTCCTGCTGTTTGCATTCCCCATGGAGGCTTCCTGACAAGTGTTAGAGCACCCTTTGGAGCTGTGCTGCTCCTCCTCGGTCCCTGCTCGGGCAGAGATTCAGAGGTGACAATGTGGCCTCTCCCCTGAGTCAGTGTGATCCAGACTCGAGGTTGTTCCAAGGCAGGAGACGACAGCTCCTCCTGACACACAGGGAGGTTTGAAATAAGCAGAGAGAAAAGGATGGCAAATCAGGGAAAGACAAGAAACCTACAGGTTATCCACCCTCCTTCCCTGACAGCATGGATCTGTTCAAGATACTATTTCTAAATGGAAAAGGTGAAAGTTAATTATTCATAATAATTTTTTTAATGGTAGAATTAAGAATTTTAGCCTGATATGAAGAAGCCCAAGCTCAAGACTTGTCCTTCCTGTTCCTCAGTCCTCATTGCCACAAATCTACCCCCTGGCACTGCAGCTCCCACAGCCTGGCACACTGGGGCTCCTGGACATTGCATTCCCAAAGGAGCTTTGGGCCTCCTTCTTTTAGAGCTTCTGTGCAAATAAGTGGGAGTGAATTCAAATGTTTATCAATACCTTACTTGACATTTTTTAGCTGAATCATTTAGGAAGTCCAGCTCCCTTCCTTCAGGAAAACCCAGTTTTCCCAGGCTTTGCTTTGCCTTTCTCCTACAGAGCCAGGATGGGTAGAATGTTCTCAGTGTTCTATTACCCAGATCAGAAGCTTTAGAAGCCCCTTTGTATCTTAGATTAAATGTCCTTCTTCAAGATTGAACGTGGTTATGTCACTGTGGATAGGATATTTTAAAATTTTTGTTTACCTCTTGAAGAAATTTTGCAGGGGGAGAGAGGCAGGAAAGGTTTGAGATTGGAGGAATTAATTTTTTCATTCAGATCTTTATGCTTAAGAGACTGGGAGGTTTTTGTCATGAAGTGTTCTAAAATGCCAAACTCTTAAAATAGTGATTATATTTAATGAAAAGCAGGCTACTGTGACCAGTTACCTACCTTAATATCTAATAATTGAGTTAATTTTAAAACATTGGTTCAAAATAAACTTGTAGCTTCAAAGAGAAGTGAGAAGTCAATGAGAAAGCTCTTGGAGCAGCATCACCACTGTAAACAGTGAGGTCCAAAATGGGCTGAATGCAAAAATTCACATGGAATGGCACAAAATCATTTCTGAGGCCCTGAATTCACAGGGGACTTCATTTTGTTGGGTTTGGGTTGGTGATTTTTTTCAAAATTGTCTTCTAAATTGTAGAAAACTGATGAGTAATATTTAATCTTCATGTTTGGGGATGGGATTTAAAAGTGCCCTCTGGACTGTAACTAATTCAGTGTAACACAAGCACAGTCAAAGCAATGAGAATTCTGTCCTGACACTGCCAAACTGGCTGGGGGAGAGTTCAGGTGGAAACTGCACCTTCTGTGCTTTACAATGGGCTTCTTTATTTCAGTTTCTGAACTCTTCTGTCCAGGACTTTGAAGACAAAGGCTGTTAATTGAGCCTAGTGGTATTGGGGGGAAAAAAACCCATAAAGACTCCAAATTTACTTTATCAAAATGTTATGGAGTAAAATGAAATCTAATTAAAGTAAAATGGCCTGAAGAATATTGCTAATAGTCAATGCCTTTCTTTCTATAACAGCTGAGGCTTTCTTTTAGCAATTATTCTAATATTTACTGTACTCATAATCATCTAGCTCAGATAAATCCTCCACTGGTGGGATGTCTGATATCTCTTTGTATTTTGGGCCCTTATAATAAGTTAAATGGTTTTAAAACCCAAAGGAATTCACTCATGCCACAGGTAGAGTTGTTCAAATGGGAGTTCTTTGTGTTTAAACTCTGTGAAACTCCAGATTTCTCCTCAAAGGTGAACTGACTTCAAACAGACCTTGAGCAAAGCAGACAAAGTGAAGTTCCATCAGATAAATATGGCCCATCTGGAATTTTGAGCTATAATGGGCCTCAGAGGCTGGAAATTAAATTCCTCCCTCTGGAGGGGACAGTGTGTGCTGGAGCCTCATCCACTCCCAGCTGGAATGTTACAGTGACCTGCTGGAGGACTCCTGACTGATCCCAGGCACAAACCAAACCCAGGCTGAGCCGTGCTAAACTCCCTCTGCCAACAGCAGGTTTCCCCATTCCTTCCTGGAGCAGCTGTTTCCACATCTCCCTGGATCCATGGAGGCTGATGTTATCTGGCTCCCCTGGCTCAGGTTTGATCCCCATGGGTTTGCTCCTGTTCCTTTGGACACACTGCTGTGCCCTGAGCCAGGCTTTACTTTGGTGGAGGACTGAGCACTGCAGCTCCCACCCAAACCTTGCTTTGCCAACAGCTGCAGCATCCAGGAGCTGCTCCAGCCTTGAGTGAACCTTGCAGACTCCAGATTTGAGGCTCCTCAAATACAAGATTTCTATAAAGCACCACAAGCCATTAGAAAAGAAGTCTTTAAAACTTTAGGAGAACCTGGAATTGTTAAAGGCACCAGTCTGAAGTCTTGGGGAGTGCAGAGGAGCCAGCTCAGCCTTTGTCTCCACCCCTCTACAGTCAAAGAACTTTAATCTGGCCAGGTGGAAATATTCCTGACTCGGCCATTTAGCTTTGCTGGTGACAAACTAGAGAGTGCTTGTCAAGCTTAGCCCTAATCTGCTGAGAAAAGTTGCCATGATCACCTCAGAGGAACTTTCTATCAGTGTGATGTGGAGTTACATCTGAGCAGAGGTAGCAAAAGCCAGTTGGGTTCATTATGCTACCCAGGCTGTTAAATAAATAGCTGGTCAGCCTTTCATCTCTAAATATGAAATTATACTGCACATCATCTGTCCCTGAGGAGCAGCCAAAGGGTTTGGGTATGGCAAAGGCACTGCTGTCCCAGAGCTCCTGTCCTGTGGGGCTGACACTCTTCTGACAGCTTTGGGTCAAGAAATCCCCCCATGGTGAAAGGCACATGGACACACCTGACAAGTCAGATGCCAAAATCACAAATACTCTATTCTGCACAGTTTAAGTGGGTACTGAGTACTTTGTCACCTCTCAGTACTTGTCTCCTTATTTATTTTTTTAATCTGGTTCATAATATAAAATATATAATATAACTAACATAATATATAAATTTTTTTAATAATCTTGTTTTTAATTAGCCTTGCAGGGGAAATTTTGCTTTCTGGCCTTATTGCAACCCATTGCCTAATTGGAATGTCAGGGTTGTCATTGCTTCATGCTGCACCCTCACAGGCCTTGATACACTCTCATTCCAAACAGTTCAGGTAATCAGTGTTCTCAGATTCTATAAGTTCACAAAAATTCTTGTTTCTGATCTCTTCTGGTGAAGAGCAGAAGTGCATTTACAAATGCACACAAACCAGTCCACAAAACATTTTCTGCTACCTGGTGGTTCATGAAAAATTCTAACCTGGCTGTGACAATTCCAATTCTATCATTAGCTAGCAAAAAATGAAAAATAAGGTTGTGCACTGCATCTGTCAGTATTGAGTAACTTTAAAAGAGTTTGGAAGATGTTTTGTCTATAGTTTGTTCTGATATTATAGTAATTACATTCTTCCAACAAAGCAGGCATGAAAATAAGAAATCCTTCCTATCATCACAGTCCCTCAGACTCCATCAATGCCTTTTGGTAACAGCAGAAAATTATTGCCTGTGCTTAAACCCTCGGTGGCTCTGAACAAATTTCATGAAAACTTGGAGCTGTTGAAGATTTTCTGTCTGAAATTGGCCTCCTGTCATTTAAACAGTAACAAAACTAAGGATAGCTTAAAACCATGTTGAGGAGAAAGACAAGGTTTCCTGTGCAGGAACTGAATTGCATTTGGAGATCTGGGGATTAGAGGTGAAGATGCCTTGTCTCTACCAGGTGAATATTCCAGATGTGGCAGCACAATTGCATAGGCAGAGCAGTTTTCAGTGATTAATGTTTTATCCTTTGGCACCACCGCTGCACTTCAGCATCTCTGAGTTCCCCATTTAAATGCAAATTCCCTCAGTGAAAGGGCACTTCCATGGCAGTGCCATAAGTTTAGCAGGAGTTCCCATTGTGATGCTCCTTAATCAGGGCAACTCCTGCACAAAGGTGACTGACAAGGCAGCTCCTTCATCCCCTGGTGAAATCAAAATAGGTCACTCCATAATTCCTGAGTGTTTCCAGGCACCAAGTTCAACAAGATCTTTGAGAATGAGATAATTCAGCCAGTTCTGCAGCTTCCCTAGTTCAAGATAAATGTGTTCCTTTATCTGCAGGTTTTTTACTATTACTCTTCTTAATGATCTGGATTACTTCTCCAGTTTTAAAGATGTACATTTTAAGCGACCTGGCAGATTTCACATCCTCCCACTTCATCCTTTGGATCATTTTATCCTCAGATTGAGCCAGGTGCAAAGCAGTGATTCTGTGCTGGGTACAGGCTCTGCTCTTGGTTCTGTCCACAGAGAAAGAATGGGGAAATAGAAGGGACTTGTTTCTGGATAACACATTTAAATTCCTTTTACATTAGCTATTTGTGTGTTCATCAAACATTTATTCAAAATAATCAGGAGAAACAATTTCCTTATCCCTGGAAGCACCACGAGCAGAGTTAAATCTTTGAGGAACAAGCTATTGCTGCCACTGAATCACTCCCTAGCTGCTGGTACTCAAGCCCTCCCAGAAGCAAACTAAACCAATTCCCAGATGCTCCCATATTCCAGCTTCTGAATGAACTTCATTCCAAGATGTAGTTTATTTTCCATGGTTAGGAGGAGGGTCTGATGTAGAAGAGATTTTAGCAATGCACTGAGTCATGTTGGGCTCTAAAACATCTCTGGGGTGCTCTGCTGGTCACTAAACTGATAAACCAGGGTGACTTTATCATCCCTGAATCCCACTGCAGGAGTTTGGGATCCAAGCTTCACAGAGACAGAGGCAAGTAGAAAACCAATCTTCTCAAATGCAGACACAGAAAGGTTGAAGGAGTTCCCAAAGCAGAGGACATGGGGGTAATTTCATCCAAACCGGAGATTTCAATCACTTCAATTTGGCCCCACTAATTACTCCAGTACAAGGCTTGTTTTGAAATACAGGATGAAGGGATGCCCCATGAAAATAAGAGGCTTTGTAGATAACACTGACCAAAGAGATGTGACAGAGCTGCTTGAACATTAACATCATTCACAAATTACTTTTGAGGTTTGGAAATAATATTTGTTTTCTATTGGAATGTAAGAAACTCTGACTATGACTGTGTTAACCTTCCTACTGCTCCAAATGCAGTCTCCTAAAAGGGACAATTCTCCCTCAGGTGAGGAAAAATATGGGTTTTAATATTTATCCATGGAATGAACTGCATCAGTTTCAGCTTAGAGGAGGTGGGACAGGATGGACACTGCAGCCCTGGAGGTGGGACAGGCTCCTCTGGCTGACATCCAAGAAGGGAACTGCTCCACTGCAACACTGCTGCTTTTTGCTAACAACAACCTCCAGAGACCGAGGAGGCCAAAATTAGGCAGAGCAGCTCAGCTGACCCTGGGAGATATCATCAGTGTGCAGCAGGCAGCTCTATATTTAGTTGCAGCTAACGTCACTTGTCACACATGGGGATGCACTTTACCTCCACGGTGTGTTTGACAGGCAGATAAACTCTGCCTCCACACCCTTCATTTTGGATTTGTGAATAGTTCTCTGCACTCAGCTGCATTCCTCATTCAGCAGCAGAGGAATAGTTGAGGATTTCAAGTTGGAGAGTGAAACAGGACTTTACAAAATGTCACCAGGCCCTTATTTCTTCCTCCCTCATCCAGGAGCCCTAAGTCCCCTTGGCAGCTGTTTGGCCAGGGACTCATTTCCCTGGAGCAGGGCAGTTGCAGGCCAGTGTGACTAAGTCAAAAGCACAGATTGTGTTTAGCCTGTGTCAAATAAGCCAGTGGTCTTGAAGTTAGGCCTTCACACCCCAGGAACAACTCTGCCAGGTCCAGGAGAGGCTGGCTGGGATCCTTTAACCCCAGTGCTGCTTTTCTTACTTCAACAGAAATGATAAACAAGTGATGCTTAATCCCAAGAACCTCCTCTCCTTTCCTGGCTTGTCAGGTCTGTGCTTGCTGCAGTGCCCACTGTGGGGAATCACTTGGTTCAAATCCTTTGATTTAGAGTTTTCCTGGAGCTCCTTCAGTCAGAGCAGTCCTGCCTGACCAGTCCCTGTTCCCCCCTGAAACCAGCATCAAACCACCCAGGGCTGAGCACTGTGGCACACTAAAATGGTTTTTACCCAAGCAATATCCAGACACCAGGCTGCCAATTGCTCAAAAAGAAAAACCTGCTTTTTAATATGGAAAAGATGTTGGCATTCCACAGCAATTAAAGGGGAAGTGGGGGCACACGAGGGAGGGAGACAGATCAGCAGGCAGAAATTTGACTGAGGCAAGGTTGTTAAATAAAATGTGAGAATTGAGGATGCAAAAGAGGGAGGAATGTCAGAATTTAATAGAATTTACTCAGACACACTCAGGAAGCAGATAAAAAAGTAATGCAAATGCTCAATCCTCTCACCTATAAAGTGATCCAATGTACTGCCTGGTGTTTATGTTTACTCTTCCACTGAGAGGACTAAGCACTGTTCCAAACCTCTGGAATCTCTGTTCTTTTAAGGGGATTTACTGGCTGGGCCAGTGGCTGAGGATTTAGTGCTTTGGGAATTCTGTTCTTTGTTGTATTCGTGTTCTTGCTCTGTAGTTTCTAAATGAAGGTCACTAATGCAACTCTTACTCTAAAGAAGTACAAAACTTATTTTCTCTAGAAAGGACAGCAAACGCTGCAAATAACTCCACCTACAACATAGCTGGCAGTTGCTACTGTCAGCCTTAACAAATGTTTCTCCAAAAGACATTATGTAGATATCATTATGAATAGAGATGCATAAATTAGTGACCAAAATTAGCTCAAGTAGCTGATAGAGAAAAATATTTCTTGCAGGCAGGGTCAACATTTGACTGGGCCAAGTTCCAACTAAGCTTAAGCAACTAATTTAATAGGAATTAGTAAACACTTGCAAACAAACCAGCTGAGAGCTTTTGTTGTGTAACACAGACACATCCAGGAATATTTTTGTCTTGCATTTCCCACTGTGGATCTGCTGTTTCTCCCACTGTGGTTATGTCCCTGTGCCAGGTGCATTCAGCTCAGGAAAACAGGCCTGAGTTGACTGAACTGTTAGTCCCTGTAAGAAAAACCTCTCCAGATCTCAGCTGTCTCAGATGTACCCAGTGTTCCAGGCATATTTTGCAGTGCTGCTGGTTTTCAGCTAAAAACAAAGATGAAATTTGGGGTTTGCTTTAAAAAATAGATTGAAAGTACTGAAATAAAACACCTTGTTGTCTCAAAGTTGTGACTTTGAGAGTTGTGGCTTTCTGGGACCTCTTCAGAATTCAGTGTCTAAGTCTGGTTCAGGCTGTGGGTGAGTTCTGAACTCTGTAATGCCCAAACAATTTAGTGATTAATTTCTACAGCCAGACTTTGAAGAGGAGACAGAAAATCAAGTGTTTTGAATGCAGGCACTTGTCACCATCAAGACACTGGGGTCTCTCATATACCAAAACCAAACACTGAGCAAAGGTGGGTGGCTGTTTTCTGTGCTGTGCATGAAAGCAATTCTGTCTTTTGGATGGTCAAAAAAAACTGAAATGAGGAATGTGACAAAGGAAGAGCACAGTGTCTCAAATCTAGGATGCTGCTCACCCCTGCAGCAGCACAGCTACAGATTGCAAAAATCAGAAGATGTTGGCCAAGATGGCTTAGAGCTGGAAACTTCCATGAAAGCAGAACTTCAGAAGGAATATAACTCAGGTTCTGAGGAGAACAGCATGAAAGGAAGATTATGTGGAACAAATGATGCTGGGAATGTGGAGTGAATGATCAGGATGAAGGGGAACACAAGAGTCGTCTGAGCAAGCACTCATTCAGGATAAACAACGAACAAGCAATGAACCAAAAAAAATTGTAAAAATACTAGAAGTTCCTCTCCACTACAATTTAATTTCTTCACTGTTTGATGAGGGTTCAAACCAAAACATAATTGAGTGAATGCTGCTCACTGTGTGCTTGTGTCAGGCTGTCCATGAGCTGCAGACACAAGGTCCAAAATCTGTGATTTGAATGTGCTGTCTCCCTCCACCAAAGGTGCTGGAATAGTGAAGCAAGCCAGAAGCTGAATAATGAAAAGCAATCTAATTTTCAAAATCTTATTTTTTCCCTTTTCCTTACTATCGAGCTAAAATAGAGCCAATTTTCTCCAAATGTACTCTGATGTACTGTCATGTTCCCAGAAGTTAGTTGGCTTTGTGCTTTTGCTTTTTTTTAGATGTTTTTGATTTGGGTCGTTTGTGGGGTGGTATTTTGTTTTGTTTGAGTTGTTTTTTTTTTCCTTTGTTTTGAATTTTTTGGTTGTTGTTTGCTGGGGTTTTTTTACCAAGGAACTAAAAAGAAGTTTCTTCCACAGAGATATTGGAATTTCTCCCAAAGTCCAGCTCTCCTGTCACAGAATTTGGCATTCACAACCCACAGTAACATCACACAGATCCACTGTGAACATGGCTCAAATAAATGCTTTATGAGGGTACCTCTAGGTACCCCTGCTGAAAGCAGATTTTGCTGGTCAGACTTCTCTGCTCAGCTGAGTTACTCAGCCATGTGTAAGTGATAGCAGCAGAGGGTTACCTGATTTAAATGCAAGTATTCTGATTTGCATCTCCTAATCTCGATCTTGAGAAGCTGTGAGTCAAGTGGGTTTGCACCACTTGTAGTATTTACAGATTGCCTGCACAGTGTGAAGAAATGTAGACATTCTTGGAGAATTTGTGGACTCAAGAAGACTCAATCCCTGTTGAAGACTACTTTTGTTTCCTAAAAACCCTCCTTTCAGAAGAATCAAAATTATCTAAATATTGCTTTCTGAAACAAGTTTTCCCACCGAACAGTTTTCTGGGCAGAGGAGCACTGAGTTTGTGGCTCATCCATCTGCATCCTGAAGGAACAACCAGAGGAAAATGACATCTCCTGTAAGTCCCAGCTGCATCCAGAGGCTTCCTGTGTCCCTAGCTGCAGTGATCCTGGGCACTCTGCAGGACTGGGACCAGTCCAGGTATCAACATTCCTGCTTTGCTCCTCCATGGATGCCATGCCCTGAGCATGTCCCTGCAGTCTGAAGTATCAGTGTGACACACACCCAGTGCTGTGTCCCTCCAGCCACAGAATTCCTCCTGGGAGCCCCTCAGCAGCTTGGCTGCCACAGCAGGTCAGCTCCAGTGGCAGAAAGGAGCTGTAGCACAGCCAGAGGAGCCACTGGCTGCTCTCAGAACACCTTCCCAGCACTGTAATGAAGAACTTTGTGCGTGTGGTGAGTGGTCGTGGTGGGAGTCAGGTCCTCACTTCCAAAGCTACCCAGGGGAAAAGAAAGGCAACTCCCCTGGGAAAGGCCACAAAAAGGGAGTCTGGGCCGTCAGACTGTAAAGTACAAAGGGTGAGTTCCTCAGGCACAATGCTCCTGGCAACTCCCAACTCCTGTCTCCCAGAGCTTCTCTGAGTGCTCTATGCTGTGACAGCTGACTTTGAAGCAGCAGAGTCGTGAGTGACACAGGTCCTTACAGCCCCTGACATGGACATTGCCATTATGTAATCTGTGTGCCAGCCCAAGTTTATTTTTACAAGCATTTCTGTGCCCTCCATAAGCACTTGGCAATTACTGTGACACATGCTCTATGATCTGGGGACACGGGATTGAAAAGGACATCACTGGTTCACAGAGTGCAGCCTCCTGCAGATAATCCTGTTAATGAGTTAATCAAGCTTTAATTTGGGACTAGGTACAGAGTCAGCCTGTGCTGCTCCTGCTGGATTCCATTCTGGAGCCCATTCCTGAGTTAACAGGAGAGGTGTGGAGCTGAGGGGATGGACACTGAGGATGTTCTGCATGGGAAACAGGCAGGGAAACGCTGCTGCCTCCAAGAAAATTGCCTAAATGGGAAAAACCCTGCAGGTGTTCCCTGATCCTCTGTGCCTGAGCAGATCCAGCCTGAGCAGCCAGAATGTGTCTGGAGCTGAGGAGAAAGCAGGTTCCACAGAGCTGCACTGCACAGCCCAGAGCTGCTCTCTTGCAGAGCTGTGCAGGCTCTCCAAGAGATGTGGGAGAGCAGAGGATTTTAGGGAATGTCATCAGAGCTCTGATGGGTCACGGTGCCAAAAGGTAACAAACACAAAGCATCCACTTCATAACTTTTCTTTGCTCTTCTCTTCAGACTCAGAATTGATCAGAAAAATTTTGCATCAAAATTTTACTTTCATGGATTATATTTCACTTTATATCAATTTAATTCGATACTTAAAAATTTTAAAACTTAAATTTAAAACTTAAATTTAACTTTAATTTAAATTTTTAAAATTTAAAATCATTTCAAGTCTGAAAATTATGGAGCTTTTTTACTCTTATGTTTATTTTTACATTATTTTTTCTATCAACAGGACTAGTGCTAAGAATAACAGATGCAAAGTGGGAAGGTGTTTCAGCATGCAAGAAGGCATCTTGCTCTAGAAAAAAAGAAAATATTAGTCAAAATAAGCAGCAGGCTTTTCTTGATCATTGTTTCTTTGTTAGAGATCAGCTCAGCTTCAGTGTCATTCAAAAAGTAGAATTAAAAAGTACCCAGCCAGGCCTTCAGCTTGTACATCTCCAGACAAAGTTCTTTAGTAGTTGAAATCAGTGTTCAGGGACAGTTCTTTGTGCTGTTTGATTCCTCCTCACCCAACCCCCGGACAGCCTGGTGTAGGCAAGCATCAGTCCAAGGACTGTGTGCAGGCTCCTCCTGGTGACAGAATTTTGGGGTCAGTGTTTGCTCATGTCCACCCAGCCCAGACCCCAGGAAGAACCAGACTGTACAGAACAGCAGGAGTCTTGGTTTGCACTGAGACCAGAATGTGATTTTCTAAGAACCAAAAGTATTTAATGACCACAAGTAGAAAGAAGATGATGCAGCTGCTCCCTTGCTATAGTAAAACTTACTCTTTCTCATGTAGATGAACATTCATCTCATCCCATGCAAATTTAGAAATCTTTGGAAACACAACCTTTTAATCCAAAGCAAGGTTAGGAATAAACATTTCTAGGAGTGGTACCAGTATTTCCCAAGGTTTGTAGCACGGTGTAAGGGAGCTCACAGAACTCAGTGACTGTGTGGGAATAACTTTCCCTCTGGAGATGGAATATAGGTGAATAAAAGCCTGGCCTGGGACTTTCCATGACACTGAGATAACAAGCTGCACTCACAGAATAAAACCCCTCTCTGACCTCAGGAGTTCAGAGACCCTGCAGTCCATCCCATTCCAAAGGGAGGCTGCTGCTATTGGATTTTCTGTTGAAAAGGCTGAGTATCCTTAACCTTAAACAAATAATTGCTTTCTGTTTGATTTTCTTTGGTGGTATAAGAGGATTTGATTTGAAAGCTTTGAAGGCCTGAGCTCTGCCCTGGCCTGGCACTTTCTCTGGACTCCCTCAAGCTGGTGATGTCCTTCCCATCCAGCTCTTAGGTGATGCTTCTGTTCTGTGAGAAGTGATGCTCAATCAATTATGTTCTCTCCCTTTTTTCCCTCCCACTTTTTGGCTGCACTATCTATTAGACTGTGAGCTCTTTGGCAGGAGGAATGAGAGTTACCATCTGCCTGTGCAGTGAGGAGCACTCTTAGATGCAAAAAAAGAGAAATGCTTATGATAGCTCATCAAAAGATCGATTAATGTTAAGGCAGAAAACACTGAAGTCAGGAATTCCCAACTTGTCCCAGCTTTGAATTCCACTTTTATCAGACAAATACTATCAAAAACTCCTCTGAATTACTGGGAACCCTTCTTGAAGCTGCCAAATGTTTGAGCTGCAACTGCAAATTTGGTAAAGCTCTCTGTGGAAATGCTGAGCACTGAGAGAAGCTGGTTCCTCTTTGGAAAGGCTGAGGGAGACACAACGGTACAACTGAGAAATCCCTTAAATCTTTGTAGCCAATTAGCTCAGGAATTACCTGGTAAATGTTTAGCAGAACCTCTGCTCCCTACAACAAAAGCTACAAATGCTTCTCAGCACTCTACAGCAAGCTTAAGCCATAAAATTTGCAATTCCAAAGCCACAAATCACGGTTGTAAAAGTTGCAGTCACACAAGAGCACTGGATAAAATATTAAAAGGTATAATCTATAATACAAGCTGTGTCTCCTGCTGTCTGTCAGTGAGAGGGTGTCACTGAGCACTTCTGCACACCCTGGGTACAGAATAAGACATCTGACTCCCCTGTAAGTGCTGCAGACAATCAGTTTTCTTCATTTTTGCACGTCCCAAACTGCCTTGGAACAAAAGATGATGATAATAACAGATTAACTCTTCTTTTCTGAGCTCAGTCCAGGGAGCCATCACAACATGGCTTGTGCAATATTCTTTAACAATCTGCAGTTAGACAGAAAAGATGTTTTTGAAATAATGATGGCAGTTGCCCAAAGGTAAACCTCTAGGTTTTGATAAACTAGCAATCCCCTTTAGCTAAATCCATACAGGTGAAAGGAAAAAGAGAAGGAACAGCAACATCTCATTCCTTCCCTTTCACAGCAGCCTCTGCCAGCTTAGCACTGATCCCATGTAGCTGTGTACCCAGGCAATGAGATCCTGGGGACTCAAAACTGGAGCCCTGACATTCTGAAGAGGCAATTAGCCTTTCTGTGCTTTCTATGTTTCTACTCCTTGAAGAATGGGAATAAACCTAAATTGATGAGGGACATGTGGAGATGGGAAAAGCTGACTTGCTGTAAATAGTGGAAAACAACTCCTCAGTACATAAAAAATAGGCTGGATTTATGGATTTGTTCTTTAAGCAAGTGTCTGAAAACTGCTCCTGCAAGTCAAAGATCACACCACAGGTTCTCCTTTAAAAGTGAACACATTTCCTGTGCACATGCTTATGGAGATACAGTGAGTAAATAAAACAGTTCCAAACCACGAGAACCTGCTGCAGCCATTAACTCAGGACAGCTCCAGGTATCCCTGTTTCCTAGCAGAGGAGGATCTGATAGGATGAGGGTTACAGTGACATGGTATTATCCAGCACAGACTTCCAGATGTGAGGAAAGTATTGCTGCCACTTCTGTCTCTGTGATGATCAGCAGGATCCCTGCTGGCTTCTCTTAACTCTTAAGGACAAGCCTGTGAGACCATGGGGGAAGGAGGCCCAAAAACTTGCCAAGTTCTGGCAATTCCCCCTGGCAAGCAACAAAGGTGACACTGCAGAGGGATCTGATCTTATTCAGCAATGCCTGGGGGTCTGGAGCTATTTTCCATTAAATTGGCACTGCTGTGGGACTCTGCTGTGAAATGTTCCACTCTGGGGCTAAAGGCAGCCCCTGTCCAGCACTGCTGCTTGTTTTCCAGGGCATTCCTCACAGGGAATCACAGCACCCATGGAGCCCAGGGTGGGGAATCCACCCCTCAGAGATACCACTTGGGGACAGAGCAGGAGAGGAGCCTCCAGCCCATCCTCCCGCTCTGCTGAGAGAAGCTGGCTGTGCAGACAGGAGCACTCAGCAGCCTGCAGCAGGTGGAACAGTGCCTGCCTGATCCCAGCATCCTGGGAAAACGAGGGGGTGGACATGGAGGTGACTCAGCTCAGAGGAGCATGTAGCTCAGCTGGAGATGAAATCCTACTGAGCCTGGAGCAGTCTCATTATGGTTTTTAAAATACTTTTTCCATGATGTGAAAATACAACCTTAGAAACTGTTTTGGCCAGTGTTTACACGTAACACCAGCCCTGAGCCCCATTTCTTGGGCTTTGCTGGTTCCTCTTTTCACTCAAGCTTTCCTGAGCACTGCTGTGATCTCCCTCATTATTCAGCAGTTATTCAGCCCTCATTATTCATTTCCAAGATGTCATGGCTCAAAGCCTGCCTCTGCCCTGGACAGGTACCAGTGTCTTTGTCACCTCCAACAACAAGGAGTGAGCTTGTTCCCTCTCCTCACACGGATCTGGACCTGCTCCCAACAGCACTACATCAGAGCTGCAACAACAACCTGAGGCTCACACTGACACTTCCAAACTTCTCACAACTATCTAATTGTGAGGAGAGTGACCCAAAAAAACCACCCCCCAGACAAACACAGCATGACAGGAAATGTAATAGCAAATGGTTTTTCGCCAGTGCAGCAGAACTATTTTGAGCACTTGGTGTGGACTCCAGCAAACTTGACAAACCTTTTAAGCATTACCAAGCTCTGAAGTAGAAGTTTTCTTTGTAAATACTGTGATGCAAGAACAGACCTGCAAGAGCCACTCTGCTCCTGCTACTTTCTTTATAGTATCACCAGAAGGGAGCAAAAATATCTCCTATCTCCTCTATGATACAGCAAATGTGCAAGGAAAGCAGTTCTGTTCTCTCTTCATCCTCTAATCAAAACAGAATGGAATGGAAAAGATTTTTACTAAAGGCCATTCAAGTTCACTAATTATTGTGGAATGAGAATCAGTTCAAAATAATGTGCCTTTTTTAATTTGCTAATATTTACACCATCCCTGAGAGGGGAAAAAAGGACAGCATGGAAGAAAAAGAAAAAAGCAGTCTACAAATGTTTCATTTACTCTCTCCTATTCCCTAAAGCAGCATTAGTATCAGCTGAAATTAGAAAGGAATATATTGAAATAGTTCTTGCCCATCCAATGTGTTTCTGAGGAGTTGCACAGTGCAGGTGAGTTTGGGTGGAGTTACCCCAGAGAGGACAACACTCACACCTTTTGAAGGACCTGTCCTTGTCAGAGTCATGTCAATCTTTTCTGTAGTTGAGTTCCAAACTGCCTTTAAACAGAGAAGCTCAGGAAAGCCATTTACAGAGCTGTGCACCCCAGTTGTGTTTCAAATCTGTGCAATACCTTGATTTGACAAAGAAACCAGCCAGTACCTGGTTGTGCAGAATACCTTTATCCTCACACTTAGACACAACATTATTTTAGGATTTCAGCAGCCAAAATTATGGCCAAAGAAGTACACACAGCAGCTCAAACTGATTATGCTCAGACAAAGATGTAACAGTTCTAAAATTCACTTTACAAGTTCAAAGACGTTATTGCAAAACAGTGTTTGTTTAAATCTTCAATTGATGGACCTGGAAATAGCAGGAAGAAATACTCTGTTCTATTTACACTAACAAACCCGCAGCTCATTCTTGACTTCCTCATTTAAACACATCATGGCTTCACTGCTGGTTTTATAATTACCTTCAAAGCATTTAGTGTTAACCAGAGATTCACGGAGTACATGGGGTTCAAAGATCCTACACCTCCTACATCCTCTAGTCTAGCACTTCTGGTCTAACACCCTCCTCTCCTTTACATTCTCCTGTTGACATTTTACAGAATCATTTATAAAGAAATCCTCTCCCTCTGCTGTTTCACCAGCTCTCCAAGCAGACCTGTGCCTCTTGTGCCTCAGTTTCTCTTCCCTGATCCATGAGTCCTGCAGGACATGCAAAGCTTCAAGGATCCTCTCCCCTCTGGAATCTCATTTTAAAGCAAACCCTTCATTTGCCATTTTTCTTTGAAAATCTACATCACAAATGTGGCTCTTTCTATTTCTGGTGACATCCCAATAGAAGAAATATTTTATTAACAAGATTCCAGCAGGTCCTGTAAATACTGAAATCACTGAGGCTGCATCATCTGGCAAGAACAACCTTCTGGATGGGGTTTGGATCAAACCAGCCACTGCAGCCAGCCCAGAGTCCCTGTTGTCTCATAGCAACAGGATCATTTGCTGAGGAAGCAGCACTGATCACCAGCTGGAGCACTTTTTGTTGTGGCTTATTCATGAGGCAAAGTCAGATGCATCCGTGGCTCTGAAATATCACTGGGACATGCCTTGAAACCAAATTTCATCCCCTGTGGCTGACGCTCACAACTCAGCAGCCACAAAAGGAGAAGGGTGCAGCTCTCTTCTTGTTTCCAGTAGCAATATCAGAAATATATTCAGGAATATTCATTACACTGAGCCACAAGGAGAAGCTACAGCTCTTCACTGGTCTTTCTCAGGGCTACCTGAACCGATCAGAGCTTCTTTACTGCTCCCTTCCCAACAATTTCTGGAGCAAGGAAGATCTCACCATTTTGGATTTGTGTTTTGCTCTGTCCAGCAAGCAAAACCAAGTTTTTCCTTTAACAGATACTTAGATCTAAAAGTAACAAAAACCCCCAAGGGAACAAAAAAAGGGTAATCACAGGCTCAGTCAGGCTTACAGAGGTATTTCTATACCAGACCATTTGTTTGGTTTTGTGGGGAATTTTTTTGTAATATTTAAGCCAGGATTTCACTAAATAAAACTTTTTGAATGAGACAGGAGAAAACCTGTCTGCAGCAACCCTTTGAAAAATTTCTACATGTGAGATTTGTTCATGAGATGAGGTTTGCAATTACAAACCATAACCCAATGAGAGGCAAGTGGCTATATTCTCATAATAAACTCCTCAGAAACAAGGCAAGAAACCCCCAAAATGTGTGATTTAGTGAGATCCATGGAGCTGTGCTGAGATGTATTTGTGAGCAGCCTGCAAGAGAAGGATGTTTTCATCTCAGGCTGCAGGTATGACATGAGCATAACATAACTGCGCTAATGGAAAAGCAGCTAATACATCAAATGTGATGTTTTACCTCTGATTTGATGAACCTGGAAATATTTGACAATGAAGGAATTTCTGTGGTTTAATAAAAACCTGAACAATCTGTCCCTGTAATACCACATCCAGTATCCTGTGACTCCAAACAGCCAAACAAGAGCTAAACCTTGGCTGAGATTTCCAATTGCTTTAAACGCTAAAATTGGTGCTGTATTATGAAAAGTGATAGCACTTTGATAAAAAAGATCCCACTTTGAACATATTTAAAGAATAGCTCTGCTAAGGAAGAGGCTGATATTTCCCCCTGTTGATTTACAGAGTAAACTGTGGTTCAGCATATGGCTCATTAAATTTTTGCACCATGACTGTAGTAGGAGAAGGAAAAAAGGAACAAAAGAGAACAAAACCAAACCTCCTCACCACAACCACAGGAATAAGATGCACTAGCTGCTTACTGTGCAATAAAAACCTTTTTTAGCTTTTATTCATGCACTGAGCAGCAGACAATATCTAAACCCACTTTACAAGTGAATTCTCCTCATGTTTACAAGCCAGTCCCTATTTCAAGTGGCTTTGTTTGTAGATGAGACATCTCTTTAGAGGAAAGACTGAAAATTCCATCTAGCATTTCCTGCTGTAATTTCTTTTCCTTAGAAGCCTTTAAAAGGGAAGATTCCCGTTCATGATCTGTACACCTTCTGCTAAAATCTGAGTTCCAAGTTTGGACCTTGGCAACAATCTTTATTACCATCTATTCCATGGCCTGCCCTTCCTGTTTTCCAAAAACAAAATGCTGTATTTATTTTGAAAATGGGATATCCTGTTGGAAGACTTTGAGGAAAAAAAAAGAACATACTGAGCCTGGGACCTCAAGGATTCCTTCCGGTGCCTTAAGAGAAATAAAGAAATAGTTCTAGTCAAGGAAAGGAAATATGGCAGGAAAAAACACTTGGGAGTTACAATCAGAGCAATCCTAGAGAAATAAATAGTACAGAAATAATTAGAATTACATAAATGGTTCTTTTTTCATGTACACCCAAGTGCCATTCAGGAACTGCAAGGAAAGAGGACATGACAGGACATTGGGAAGGGATAGCACACAGCAAAGAGCCACACAGAGAATTACTGCCATTGAAACAACCAACATTATTAGAGAATTCTATGAACTGGAGCTTCTAATAATATATTTAATTAGATGTAGGCTCCTACGCTCAACAAACGTTCAAATAAATGTTTTTAACCATGACTCTTTATTCTCAGAATGTCCAAACTCCATATAATTATGCCAAGTGAGTTCTAATTACTTCCTAGAAGTATCTATGCAGATAATCATCTACCCCCAGACTATCTCATGCTCAGTTGAGCAGCCATAGAAGTCCCAGTGTAACAGATTAGATTTGAGCAGAAATATTTATCCCACTGCTAGAAGTACAAAGATAGAAAATATCTCCTAAATACTTTGATCTCCTTGAATATCAGGCACTGTAAAAAGTATGAAATACCATTATACAGCTGTAAAAGTGGAAACAAAGATTGTTATGCAAAACGAATGCAATGATGCGTTTATTCAAGCATACTGTCTTCCAAATAATCAGAATTTAAACTCAGATACTTTAGAGAAAACTTCAGTAAATCACACTCTGCACAACCCTGGAAAACCACACAGACAATGTAGCTTGAAGCACAAGGATTGAGATTGTTTAAACATTGCATTGCCTGTGACTCATGCAATTATCACATCTTTATCCAGCTCCTCCTGAGCTCATTGTTCAGAATAATATTTTGCAGCAGTAAATTGCACATGCCCTCTGTTCGGGGCTAAAAACAACTGCCCCTCCCACTCAGCACCTTGGCAAGAAGAGCAAGCAGAGGAGCATCTCTGCCTTTTCCCTGTTGGAAAATGTTTGGCCCTGGATCTGTTTGCTTTGAGTACCTTCACTCAGGTTCTGAGGGATAGATCGTGGAAGGGGCACTCACAGGTATTGTCACTTCCCAAGTAAACAGATTAAATGCCCACACATTACTATTTTAAGTCCCTCTCTTGCTGCAGCATTGCAGGTGCTGTGCACTTAAAGCTGTAAAGCCTTAAAAAAGGTTTGTAAAGCCACAAGCCTCCCACAAAGAGCCTTCAGAGCTTTTCCCAGGGTGATGTTGGAAGTTTTGCTTTTAACACCAAACTTGAATATTTCCAGCTCATGAGTTTTTATACCAGGATTTGCAGAAATATATTCAGCTAACCAGTACAAGTGAACCAAAAGTATTTGATTTATTTTTAATAATCTCATCTGGTTCATAATGAATTTTTAACAATGGCAATTGCAAGCCTACTACTTAGAGTAGCTTCCCTCAAAAGGGCATAGCCAACAGAAATAGCTGAAAGGCTCTTTTTGAGCTTACTGAGTAATTTTTGAACCCTAGAAACCACTCAGAGAGCCATATGCAAGCTTACTGCTCACAAACCCACATTTCAGCTGCTGAGCATGAACTTGTGCCCTTAACAGCATGTTGGAAGAGACTCAGTCCAGGACTTGAGCTCCTCTGTTCATAAACCATGGTGAAAAACAGGATTTTTTGCCATTGTACCCCTGAACAGCATAAGATTCATTGCCATAAATTAAAGATTAAATAACGTGGCAACAGCAAAACAGAACTCGAGCTGTGCTAAAACCTGGCCCTAGGTTTCCTCAGCTGCTGTCCTGTATCTTTAGCATTTCTGCTCTCAAACAGCTGTACACTCAAAAGTTTGGGCTGAGAAGCATCAGCAGTAGCAATGAGCAGGGCATTGGTTATGAGGTGCTGTGTGATGTCCCCTGAGCCCGTGTCAGACAATATAGAACCAAATACTCCCAATGCACTTCTCCCTTTGCAACCCTCATTTTTCTCCACGTAATTTATTTCTTTGCCGTTACTCCAGCAGTCACTTCTGTCCATGTTTATGGCCTATTTTATTTGTGCAAATTCCAAATTCCTGCACCACTCTGAGGAGAGCCTTGAATATCAATGAGAACAGAGCTTGGGGAGCTGACACTTATCTGGACTGTTCAAATAAAACCATAAAATTTGGGGTTTTATACAACAGCATGAAGGTTAATTTCCAGGGATATAAATGATTAGCTAGTTGGCTGGGGGTTTATTTTTGTTTTGGGGTTTTTGAGATTTTTTGTTTGTTTCTTTCAGGTTTGGGGGTTTAGTCTTTTTGGGGGTTTTGGAGGGTTTGTGGGGAGTTTTTCGGAGGTGGAAATTGGTGGGGCAGTGGAGATAGCTGCATGCAGGGATTCGGAGAGGGGATAATTTCTGTGCTAATGCTCTTTCACACGGAGTTGGGGGTGGGGATTTAATCAATGTTGGTATTAAACGGAGCTGTGAAACTTGCTGCAGGCAGCACTACATTGATCCTTTTTTAGCTTGGTCAATCACTAAGTACAAACCCGAGTGGCAGCTCACAGGTACTCCATCAGACGGGGTTCTGCCCGTGCCATGGATTCAAAGTGCCACCTAGTGGGAATTGTCACTTCGAAGAGGCCATTGCTGTGACTTTCATTCAGGAGTGACTACACTGCTGTAGGAAAATGTACTTGTATGGATCCCTCACCTATGCTGAGATATTCTCGTTTCCAGGTATATTTTCCACACTAAAGGAGGGTGGAGGGAAACACACTCCTCAAAAAAAAAAAAAAAAAAAATCTTGATGTTCATTAAGAATTCGATGAAAAAATTCCACATACAGTCTGTGCTCAGCACCCAAGCGCCCAAATCCAGAATGTGTTCCTAGAGCCATGTGTTCACAGAGCTTTCAAAAGCATCACCTAAGGTAAAGAATTTCCCCAGACAGGATTTAGTAGCCCTAATATTAAAATATAACACAGTTTCCTTCTAAATTTCAAGGAAGGGTTTCCAGCAGCAGAGAAGTGTTAACCACACACACAACACAAAACCCCACAGATGGGAATGCTGGATCCCATTTTGCTGAACTCAGCTGCTCGCTGAGCTGAGCAGGAATTCCCCCCAGCCTGGGGCTGGAACCTTGTGTTGTGCACCAGGTGTGAAGTGACCAAAGGGAGCTCTTTGTGGATGGGTTTTTCTCCTGTTCCTGTGGGCAGCAGTGGGGCAGGCGAGGCAGCAGGCACTGGACAGAGGCTGTGATCTGTTTGCACTTCTGGGAAGGTTATGGAGCAGTGAATTATCGGGTTAAGGGTGCCACAATGTCACCACTTCCAATCCCATTGCAGCAGGGCCGTGACTCACACAGCCCAAGGAGATCCAGTGCATTGCAAGGTGTTAAAATTCAAAGCACAGAGAACAACAGTGAGGAAAGGAGATTCTTTTTTTCAGAACTAGGAGTATTATCAGAGTTCTGGTGAGACAGCTGTTTACTGTAGCCCTCTTAAAGGCTACACTTATGTCAACATGTTAGCTGGAAGATGAGGGCATTATTTTAAGAGCACTGATTAACTTATTTTAAGAGCACCGATTAACAAAGATGATACATTTGAAGCACAGCTACTCTTTAGAGAATACAAGATTAAAATCTCACAGTCCTGCTCTTGGCTCCTCACTGACATCACCTCCTGAGACCATTCCCTGGTGTGCAGTGGATGTGACATTCCAGCCCTGTGGCTCGGTGCCACGTTGGATGGCAGGACTGTTCCAGCCCTGTCTATTCACACCCCAGCTCTGTCACTGCTCAGCAGTCCCACTCTGTATTGCAGCACCTTTCAGACCTTTGTAGCCCAGAAAATTCCTTGTAAAAATTAATTTTTAAAAACCTGGCACGTTCTATAATAGTCCACTTCAGGTTTCAAAGGAGAGATGTTACCATTAATCAAACAGCAGAGCAAAAATCCCTGCAACATATCCAGAATTTCAAGCCAGGATTCTTCAGGAGCTTTGCTGCTTCCTGCAGCTGGATATGTGACAGACACGAGTCCCGATCCAAACAGAACTGAGCAGGCTGAGGACTTTGAAATCTGAATAAGGTCATGAGCCCTGCAAGCCCGGAAAGGTCTCCTTGCCATGCAGGCAGCTGACCAGCAGCTGTCCCCATTGCTTCACTGGAGTCAGAGATCAGGCTTGGAACCAGAACACGCCTCGGAAAATGGGTGCTGCTACTCTTTGGAGACCAAAAAGAAAAAAAAAAAAAAAACAACACAAAAAAAAAAAAAAAGCTCAGAAAAATAAAACAGAGCTACTGGAGCTCTGTCAGTCCTTAGATAAGAAGATGGGATGTGTAGGAGAAGGTCTGTATCCCAGGACAGGGATGTGGTTAAAATGTGAGAGAGATGAGCTTGGTAACACAAGGATGGGGCCTTAGCAGATCCATGGCTTTGGGACACAACAAAGGAGAGCTCTGGAGACTCATGTGGCAGAAGAGAAATAATCAAAGTGGACTGGAGAAGCCCAGTGTTGTTGCTTGGTCTCTCCCCACATCATCATCACCTGAAAAGACTCCTTCAGAGATGTTTTCCCATCCAGGATCTCTGGTGGACACCAACTCCCAGCTTCAGAGGATGGAAGCTATTCAAATTTAGAACTAGAAAAATGCATCTTAGAGAGGCCCAAGGGTGAAGGTAGTTTAGGAGCATCTCAATAAAGTTCTTTTCCCTCTTGAGAGTCAGGGCGATTTCTCATTTCCATTCACATTGCATTTGAGCACTTTTGAGAATATTTCATTTTAAATTAACTATATTAACATGTGATTATTCACATAGCTCCAGCAATCACAGTCTAATGACTGGTTTAACTAATAGATATGATGGAAATGATAAAAATTATAAAAGCTTGGACTAAACAAAGCTAAAGTACAGCTTGCTGAAGCCAGACCAACTTAGGGTACTCAGGAATCCAAAGGAAATGGTTTCCTGCTTTGTGGGCACAGCATGAGGCCAGAGGAGCAAAAGCATTGTCAGTTCAACCATCCGAGATTGTAAAGCCCTTTCTTTAGGCAGTATGGAAAAGGAAAAATCTCCTTCCATATCAGTATATACAGTATTACTGAAAGCTTCGAAAGGAATTTTATGTGATTTTTCTAATACACAGGACTAATCACCATTGTACTGCTTTCAGTAGCTCCATGAGACAAATTGAACCATTGTGAAATACAGACCATAATGTTCCTCATGGAACAATGCTGCAGTGGGAGAGAATGAATCCATGACTGGAGCCTGGTGTATCCAACATTCCTGAACACTGAACAAGGGCAGATCCAACTCAGCCCTTCTGCAGAGCTCTGTGCTTGGGTCTATCAGGTACATAAAGCCTGCAGGAAAAGTTTCCTTGAATTAACATAATTAGAACATTTTTCAGACAGCTGCAGGGCTCCAGTAAAGGAGCAAATGCTGCCTCTTCCTCTGGCTGATTTATTGCTACACCTGCACTCAGGAGAGGCTCTGAAATGCCTACAAGGATGTAGGCTTCAACAGTTTTGAAGAGGAAGAGAAGAAATTAAATTAAATTACAACAAAAAGATGTTAAAAAAAATCTTTCTTTGTAACTATTTCAACACTCAAGAGCTACTAAGCAACCACAGAAGGGAGAAAAACACTCAAGTTAAAAAATAGGAAGATCCCACTACATTAAAATCACACTTTAACTGCAGACAGGCTATTTGGAGACACTTAATTCTAAACTGGACAACTGTGATTTATTTTGCTGCTCAGCAGAATGAAGCAGCTCAGATCCATGACTCACTGATCACTGACTTCCCTGGATTTGAGAAGTCCTTCCCAGCAGCTCTGCTGGGTAATTTTGAGTGGCCAGCTGTCACAGATGTGCAAATTGCAACCAAGTAAGCTCACATATGCAAGCAGCAGAAACAGCTTCTGGCAACTTCCCGCCACCTAATGATTTTTAAAATACCTTTCAGCAATTACATTGGCAAAATATCAGCTCCAAAACAATCAAACAAGCAAAAGAGAACAAATTTTACTCAAGTGCACAGCGGAAGAATCTGAAATACTCTGAGCAGGTAGCTGTGCTTCTGAGATTATGAGTCAAAAAAGCTTTTTCCACAACTCTGTCCCCAAGGCAAATTGTGAGTTCAGCCTAAGGACACCATTCTCTCACTACCGGAAACAACGGTGTTGTCAGGTGTGCAAAGTGAGTCCTTCCTCCCGAGAACCTGGAAGTTTTAAATGGTGTTAAAGTGCAAAAGACTCAGAGAAAAAATACACCTCTGAACAAAGAAAAAACTCATTATTCTTTGCACCTGTTTAAGGAAAAACTCCTTTTAACAAGTCTAATCATTAATAAAGGTGCAATTAAGTATCACATCATTAAGGGAATGGGAATGAAAATAGGGTGAACTCCCATTAAGAGACAAAAAAAAGAAATCCACACTTTCTCTCCTTGCTCCTGGTTACAGATGATCTCCTAGGGATTTGTTACTCACAAACATAAGATTGCTCCTGAAAGTTAGGAAACTGCTTTCCTGAGTTAAGAAGTTATACTTTGTTCCCATATTTCCAAGAAAAGGTGTTACTTATTGTGAAGAAGCGCAGCAACAAGAACAAAAAAAAACCTTCAGGGAAAACTATCACTCATTTCAATATCACAACCAAGACATAAGCACAGGGAAAGTGACAAATTCTGCATTCTCTCAATAACAGATTCCCTTTCTGTGAACGTTGGAGGTTAGAATAGAGGAACTTCAATCACCGTGGCAAGCAGCCAGCTCATGAATAGCTTGCTAACATCAACAAGACTATTCGTATGAACAAATGCTCAAAATGACTATGAGACTTCTTGTATATCCTTTGTAATGGTAAAATCACCAGGATTACTGTGGTTTCTGAGTGCCCTCCCACACAGATGAAGAGCTGAAGTCAAGAAGAGTGCTCGTGTGAGGAGCTCTGTAAGAGCTGCTGTTAAACACTGAACTGCTCCTTTGGTTTTAGCTTAAAAAAATAGAGCACATTGAAGCAGAACTACTACTGGACCAGCAGACACCAAGTTTTGACTAACTCTAACCGAGTGCCTGAAGTGAGATCCTGACATGCACTACTCAAGAAAAATACAACTTCTACTGTCTGAACAGTTATGGTTAACTACGTACTCAGCTCTGCTGGAAGACCACGAGATTTCAAACCACATTCTCAAAGTAAAGAACGGGGCTGGCAATACATAAAGATCTGTGAGAAAGGAAGCACTGGAACTAGCAGCAAGGTGGGGTTGCCTGCATGGGCAGCCCTTCATTTGAATGCAAATGTAATTTTGGGGCAGGCAGTTATCTGTGACATCAGGCAGGACCTTAGTAAACTGTTACCACCAGCACCTGGTAAAACCATTGTTAATCATGTGTAGTAAAGGGACATCAGGGCTAGCAGGAGTCATTTATAGAGCCAGGCTGGGCTAGAAAAGAGAGAAAGAAAGAGGAGGGGAAGGGAGATCAAACAAACCCTGCGAGGAGCAGGATGTCCCAGCAAGACAAAGGCAGGCTGTGAGCATCATGTACGTGAGCTATCTGTTGGATAAAGACACCAGCATGTATCCGGGATCCGCAAGGTGCACCAGCAACAACCTGCCCGTGCAAAACTTCGTGTCTGCTCCAGCCTACTCCGACTACATGGGATACCACCCTGTGCCAGCCCTGGACACCCACGGGCAGCCGGCGCCAGCCTGGGGCTCCCACTACGGCCCCCAGCGCGAGGACTGGAGCGCCTACGGCCCAGGCCCTTCCAGCGCCGTGCCCGCTGCCCACATCAATGGCTCGTCCCCTGGCCAGGGCTCCTACAGCTCTGCTGATTACAGCGCCCTGCACCCCGCTGCTGCTGCGGGGTTACCTCCTGTAGATACAATTAATGCCCAGCAAATCTCTCCCAACAGCCAAAGGCACAGCTCTTATGAGTGGATGAGGAAAACGGTGCAATCCACTTCCACAGGTAGGAGGGCGCGGAGGTTTTATGCTGAGAAGAGGTTTTTACTTGTTGTTGTGTCATTGTGGGGGTTTTGCCAGGTTTCCCGTTCAGAGGGAAGGACTGAGATTAATAAAGAAAGATCCTGATTGCTCTGAAGGATTCTCTTGCTAGCACTTAAATATTGGTTCAATTACTGGATGCTAGGTTTGGTCAGTTATTATTTCTTGTGTTTCTTGCTTGACCCTTAGTCCTTTGGGAAATGAAAACAATGTCCTTTCATTTCTCACTTCAGATATGTTTTTAAAGTTTGTGATATCCAATAGTTGCTTTTAATAGGAGTTCTCTAGATTGGGATGAAAGTTGGAAAGAAAAATTTTATTCACCATCACCTATTCTTTGCTTACTTTCCTCAAGTTTTGGAGTACCTAGGAAAACTTCAAGTAAAATATGCACAGTAGGGGGTTGGCAGTAAGGCTTTCTACCAGAAACAACCCCTCCAAATCTCAGAACACTGAAATGAGATCTGCAGGATCAAACAATGAGTCAATGCTTCAAAAACAGGGATGATAAGAAAAGGCTTGCCTCACTTCGTAGTAGCAGTTCTCAGAATATGCAGAAATACAAAGATCCATGGTAACACAGCCTGGTAATATAGCCACAGATTAGGCTCTGCTGCATGACAGTCAAGGAGTACAAAACAATAACTCAATTGTATTTAAACGGCAAAAATAAGCTATGAAGCTTGAAAGAAAGGTTCTGTTTCATTGGGAGGAGGAACAAGAGAAAAATATAAACATTGAGCATCCCTAAAACAAAAATCTGTGCCCTGTATATGAAAAAAGTATTAATCAAGAAAGGGGAAAAAAAAAGAGGGAAAACTGCCTGAAAAGAACAGAGTAATAATCTGCTGTATGAAAGTTTTGATCCTCTGAGGTGCTGAGCAGCTTTGCCATGCACTGAGATCAGTAAAAATTAGGGATGCTCAATTCCTTCCCTAAAGAGTTGCTCCCAGTATTTCAGTGCTGCATCCCAGGAAGGTTCCTTCCCTTCCCTCCCTCCCTCCACACCTGCCTGTAAATAAAAGTCTTCAAAGCAGGGACTGAATCAATCTCTCGTGGAATAGCAATTATTTAAACCAGACATTAGAGAATTGAAAGCAACTGCATAGAGAAGTTGTCTGTATTAAAATAATGCATCTGATTTGTATGGGCAGAGTCCTCCTCACTCCTGCTTAACACAACTTTAGTTCATGGAGAGTCCACAGAATTCAATAGAACAATCAGAACATGCTGTTGCTCTGTGTGAATAAGAATTTGGGGGGATAAAAAATTTGTGTTTTTAAAATCATATTTGTTCTTCACTGAATATTATCCAAGAAAAAACAAAAGAGGGCCTGTTTTGAAAAATCTTGTAGCTTACTTTTGAGGAGTCCTTACAAGGGCAACAAAATTGCTCACTACTTGTGGGATTTACAGGTGGCAGAACCCTTGCTCAAAAAAACCCACTTCTCCTCATCCCTCCCTTACCTGCTTTGTGCTCCTGTGGATTCCAGTCACACCAATGGAGCAGATCTTATTTGTTGTGTGCTGTCCCTTTCATAGTGGGACACTGGGATAGATGGATACAACAAACACTCATATAGAGATAGATATAGATCCACATAATATAAATATCACATTCTAACTGCTGCTCAAGAAGAACTTAGAGATTTCTAACTTTCCAAATTTCAAGCCTGCAAAGGTCAGAGCATTCCCAGGAGAGCTGTGAGTGTCTCCTTTCTGGAGTAGTCTAAAAAGATATTGAGTATGTCTGTGTCCAGAATGGGAGAAATCAGCAGGCCATAGGAACAGACCCTCCCAAATGCCCGTGGGCCAGTGGAAGGCTACATTTAAAAGCTACTGAGTGCTGCTTTAGGGAAAAAGTCCAGAGAAGGAATTCCCCTGCTGCTTCTTTCCCTCTTATATATATATATTAGTTTTTCTGCTAGGCCAGGTAGGCTCAGTGCCAGCAGATCTGCTTCACTGGAGTTGGTTCCTTTCTCTCCCTTCACTCCTTTATCTCTGTCTTTTTCTGTTTAAAATCAAGGGCACTGTTGTCCTTCATGGTTTCCCAAGAAATGAAATAACTTTAAAATATTTTGCCTTGCAGCAGTGTCAGCTCTAGGAAAGCACCTGAGTGAGTTTGGCTCTGTACATGCAGGTGTTGCAGTGATTTCAGGTGTGTGACCAGGCTCACTGCAAATGTTGCTTGCTGGATCATGATCAAACCCCTCATAATTTTCTTAGATGGAATCCAATTCTTTTTACATCCTTAAAGCTGTCTGTGTTCATTGAGCATTATCCTTCTGTCTCTTTACAAAACCTTTGGGAATTTCAGCAAAGGTCTGGTGTTGCAAGAATGAAGGAATCACACTTATTATTGATTAGTTTTCCTTATTCCCTGTGAATAGATACAGACCACTGCTCTTAATGATGAAAAAAGGAGGCTCAGACTTATCTGAGGTGATCACAACAGTAATCATTTAGACAAATTAATTTTGCTATTTATTCATTACATTCTGCAAAGCACTAATTATCAATGCTACTGATAATATTTCACTGTGAAAACAATCATTATTAAAGCAAGTAATTTTTGCAAGATATTTTCAGAAGTGTGCAAGAAACGTTCCTGTAATCTTATCCCTTCAAGACTGGGAGAGATTCTTGCCAAAGGTTCACTTTCAATAGTCTGACTTGGAGCAGCTACAGAAACAAGGCCCTGAGTCCATGGCATTCCCATCTCCAAAGATTTCATAGTTACTGGTGCTTTGCAGCCTCATGTCCTGACAGATGATAAACAAAACACTTTATTTCAATTTCTACTACTGCCTCGTGCCCTCCAGGTCTTTTGATACTGTTATCTACACAACTAATCTGAAACAAAGGAACAAATTATTTCAAGTTTTACTCTGTAACTTTAAAAACAACATCAATGTAGAACCATGTATTCAACTGATATAAAGTGAAATTTATGAGGTTACCTGAAACCTCCAGAAGATCTCATTATTTCATGTGAGATTATCATCCTGATTTAGTACTATCAGAACACATTTCCTGCAGAAAAGTCCTGCTGAGACTTTCATGCATCCTTCTTTCTCTGACTGAAGGATAGCTGAGTGTCTGTCCCTGCCTTAGCACTGCAGGGACTGGATCCTCAACACAGAGCCCGTAGAATCCAGTGCCCTATCTCTGCACTCCTCAGCATGTTGAGGATACAGGAAAAAGCCAATGTGTTTTGACTCAGAACACTTGAAGAGGAAGCACTGAGTACTCAGGATTTTCAGCCACAAACACTGAGAGAAAAGACTCTACTCCAACCCTTACACTGCTGCTGTCTCCTCAACCTCTCCTTGGAGAGGGTGAGCACAGCCAGGACAAGGAGCAATTGTAACACAGAACAGAACAAAGCCACAGATAGAAATGTGGGGTAGTAATTCCACACACACAGACAAGACATAATTACAGGCAAATTCTTTGATGGAAAGTAGAATAAAACCACCTTAGCTACAAATCTCGTCCTGTTGATTTCAGGATTTTTATGGAGCTGTGTCATCGCTCACACAGGAGTAGACTTGACTTTATGACTGTGTGAGAAAACAACACACACCTGTGGTAAGAGTGTGCCCAAAACACTGAGTTTAAGCAGGGAACTCCCAGGAGAATTTGCTCACAAAGCTGAAAGAGCAACTTAAGATCTGCAGTTATGTTACCATAAAACAGGGTGGGGACACTTTTTGAAACAGGTGAACTAATTCAGATGAAAGATTTTCCCTGTAGATGACAACTCTCCTATCATTCTTCTTCAATAAAAATTTACTCTGCAGACACAAAAGACAGTTTTCTGCTGCTGGTGACAGGAGAACTGAGAGCATCATGACTAAAGGCACTGTAAATATATCCCACTTAGTCTTTGAAGGAAGGAGTTATATTCCCTCAAATGGAAGGAAGAGGAACAAGCCTCTTTAGAAGCCATTCCTGTAAAATGATGAATGCTAAAGAACATACTACACTTGGGAAAAATCTCAGCTAATCACTTTCCTTTTAGTCTGTACAGTCCTTGGCAATGGGATTTCCCCTGGTTTGCCACTCAGAAATCCACTGGCATTTTCTGCAGGTTGAGTGCATCTACCTGTCCAGTCATTGCTTAAAGAGAATAAAAATGACTCTGCTTTGGATCCAATTCCTTCTATAGATTAAGATAAATAGAAAAGTTTACACTAGCAAAGGGAAGAACAGAATTTGGCCAATTATTTATTCCAGCTTTATTCCAGAATAGCAGAACATATTCAAAATTGAAAACAGAAGGGAAAATTCAAGTCTGTTGAAAGCTTTCAATTCTGATTCTGTTCTGGTTTTTCAAGCATGAACAATCTGAGCATGTATAAAAGATCAGATGAGCAAGACATAGCAGAAAATACAAACACAGAATTATATCGAGTTTCCCAAAATTTTAGCACCTAACTTTGCAGTAATGCACAGGACCAGGACACCTACTTATCACACCAAGATTTCTGACAGGCATATTATATAAGATTGGATCTATGTCACATGTTCTAATACAGTGGCTGGTGGCTTGTTGGTTTTTTTTTCTTTTTTAATTTAGCTTTACAGAAATCATGTGTAGCACAATGTTTGTCTTCAAAACTTATTAAAAATTACTTTTGCTTCACAATTTAAATTAATTCAATTAAATTACCGACTTAAGTCAGAGAGAATTTGCCCCTTACTTTTCCAACATTTTCGAAGTACATAAGTAGTTAGAGTCCTGAACAAAACTCTGAGGCCCGATCTCTGTCAGTCTATATCTTTATAAACTCAAAAATTAGCATCTGTTTTTTAGTACTAAATAACAGAGAGATGCAGGTGGGAACTGAGCATATCCTCAGGCCAGAAGCTGTTTCACATTTCTGGGATGATTTAAGGTAACATCCAGGCACCAAGGACAGACATAACTTCCTCTGAAACACTGCTGAAGCCTGGAATCCAGGTCGCAATGCTTTGTCAGCAATCCCACAGTAATCCCACACTATCCTATCCTAGGACATCTTCATGCAGCTTCTGATTTTATGGAAGATGCTGGTTTCAGTGCCTGCAGAGTATTCCTGAAAAGTTAAGAGAGAAAGCTCTGAAAGAGGGCCTAGGGCTGGTTCTAATGCTAATTTATTTTGCTTTGTAAACAAGTTGTGAGGTCCGATGGTGGTTTTTTTTTTTTCCTTTCCTGGCCTACATTGTCTGAGGTTTTGAGGCCTATCTGTCATATTGAGGCAACAGACCCTTTTAACACTTCACTTTGCTTTGATATGCAGTCTTGTCTCTTCCTTCTCTCTCTTTTCTTCAGGAGTTATATTGCCGGAAAGGGTGATGATTTTCACAGCAAATAAAGAGGCCTTCTCCCAGCTTTATTGTCTTCAGAAGAAATACTCTGTGAATTTTATGACCAATGGGAAAGCCGTTCCCTTCCCCCAGCTCAAAACTTGGCCAGTCACAAAAATTGCCCATAGTGGGTGTGATGAAGCAGCATTGTTAAACTATATCCCACTAAAAGATTTCCAGCCCTGAAATATCTGATTTCTTGCTGGTCCAAAGGTACTCCTCAGTAGTCACTAGTGCAAAAGAGGGTTTTGAAAAACTCCCTCTTCTTATATAGCTCATGAAAGGCAGGAAATCCACTCCCCCAGCACAAAGGCAGGCAGGCTGCAAAGGTAGATGCTTCAAAGCCCTTTTGTTTCATTTCTCTTCCATCCAAGCACCAATAACCTCTCCAACCACAATTCCATGGTGTAACTGTCCATGCCAGAACATATTCCCTATAGAGCTGACACAGTACTGCTGATAAAAATTTTAACCTGTCATTAGCAAAAGATAGATTAATTAAGATGGTACAAAGTCAAATGCTGGCTATTTCACTCACCTAAGTGAGGAAAATATACAGGATTCCAATACAGAACTGGGTTAATACAAGGACTTTTATCATTGCATCATTGAATTCTGCCATTAAGTCCTGAGAAGTGAAGAACATCCTCCCACTATCTATGGGGTGAATCCATTAGGCCCATCTCAAATTTTACTCAGGTAATATTTCTCCTGGAAATAAAATGCAATTGAAATTAAAACCAGTAAGTCTGCAGAACCACAGTAAAGTGGATCTGCTCTAACAGATGGAATTCAGAAGCTGAAGTCCCAAACTGTTTAGGGATGGGCTCTGTTGCTGCTGTTTGTTAACTCTGGCAAATAAAAGTGTGTTTTGCCTTTGAAAGGAAATGCCATGTGCAGACTAATTCCAGCCCAGCATCCAACAAAGGCAGTAGGAAGACTCTCACTGACATCAAGGAGAGTAAAGGCCTAACAAACTAAAACATGGCTCTGCCAGAGCTAAAAGTATCTCTTGGAAGACTCTGGCACATCTCAGCTCCCACTGTGTCTTGTCTCTCATAGACAGTATTACTCTACACAGAAAAAAAAATCAAATTATTAAAGACAAGGTTTATGTGACATATCAGAGAATTTTTCTCAGAGCATTTCTCAGAATTTCCTTACTTTTGCTTTTTTTACTTTCTAAATTATTTTCTTAACTTTAAGAAAGAAATTAGATGTCAAAACTCCCAATCTTCCTTCAAAAATAATCCAGATAATATCAATTCCACTAAAAGAACCTGAGAGCTACTCATACAGAAATAAATTATCTTATAGGAGAAAATTCAGTTTTCCATGTACTTTTAATTCCTTCTTCAGCTTAAAAAGAAAAAAAAAAAAAACCCACAACTCTCTCCTATTCAGGTTATAAGGGTTTAAGCACTTAAAACCAGAAACAGGAAGGTTTTTCTTGAAGTTTACCACCTTGTTTTGGCAATAGAGGAACATTTGATATTTGTCTGTGCCTTCTGAATGAGAATAGAGGTCAAGATAAGATCACCTTGTTGCTCTTTTGTGTACTCCATCTTAACAACACAAAGGACACTAAGGAAACATGTTAAACATTTTGTCCTGTAGAATGACCCCAAATTCTCATTTGAAGAGGAAAAAAACCCTTAACCAAACTACCAGTTAAAGAGATCAAAAGTTGAAAAATATCAAGTGAGGCATTAAAGCACCACAGGTTACCATATGTTAAACAAACAATTTACACTTCCAGTGAAGGAAAACAAATGTCCTGGTATTTATGTGGACTGAACTGAATCACTGCTGTTCCTTAGAGACTCTTACTTTAATGCTGTAAACAGATTTGAGACAAAGAATTGAGCAGAACCCACAGCCTAAGGAGCAACCCCACACTTATTTTCCCTATTGAAATATTCCAAATAATCAGCCTGATGGCCTTAAGAAGAGTTGGATGATGCCCAGAGCATTGTAAAGGCACTATTGATACTCTCCCAGGGTTGGAACATGGGAGCTGAAGGACCAAATTCTGATGAAGACTTGGTTCTACAAGCCTGGGAGAGTCCTAGAGAGCCCCTGTCTTGTAGGGTGAACTGGAACCATCCCCATCCAGGCTATAAAAGGATTTATTTACAGCATTGCACTGCCCAGGACTTCCAGTGCTCACCTACTCTGGCTCTGGGATCTATACAAATAGTACAGAGGAGCAGAACCTGAAGAAATTTCTAATGCAATCAACAGGTTGGTGAGCCAAAAATTCTTAGAAATAGCAAAGTCCTGACTGTCAAATAGTGGAAGAGGCAAAAGTGTCCCGATATGGTGTGCATGGCAAGTGGAAGGCAATGCTAACTTTAAATACGTTCCATAAAAAAAACCAAAGAAACATCACATCTCCCTCCACAGATGGGCGAAAAACATTAACCCAAGATTCTGCTGTAGTCCTGTACCCTGAATTTTGATCTTTGGGAGCTATGAAGGGGAGTGGGAAGGAGGGGCTGGGTAGGAATAGGCCTTTGGCAGCACTGAGAGATTACCCCTCCAGCTCCTCTCTCCAGCCAGGGAAAGCTGGTGACTCTTCTGTGCCATCAAGATCTACTCAGACACTAAAATGTTACCAACCCCATGCCTGAGAATCTATTTCACCCCATTCAAAATTAACTGCTCTTATTAGAGTGTAATTATTAGGAGCTTGTGGCACCTGTTTTCTGAGGAATTAGGCATCTCTATAATCTTGTCAGAAAAAGCTCTGTAAGCAAACAGGAGCTGCTGTGCAAAGCCACACGACACCTGCAGCAACAGCAAGTGGGTACAGGTACAAACACCTGAGTTCTGTGCATCACCTGGGAGAACCTGAGCCTGAGGGGTTTCTTCTGCTGCAGTGACCACTGAGGGCACAGTTTCTCAACCTCCAGCACCACAATGGAATACAGAGCAGAAAAATACTGAAAACATATTCCCTGTTCCAGACAAATCACTGGCTAAATACACACATCTGAAGGAATGTCTATATAAAATACATGTCAAAAAACGGTAAGATTGTGGTCAGCAAAGACAATCACACTGGTCTTAACACGACAATGATCCAATTTGTTTAAAATGTGGGAAGACCTCAGGCTTTGGCTTTAAGCAGGTGCTGATCTCCAATATATTGATTCCCTAAATCATAAACCAGAGAGGAAGGGAGCCAGCAGCAGCCTTTTCCATTCTCAGCTTTCTTTCAGAGCAGCCACACATTCTGTCCTCAGAAATGACCCCGTATGGAATCCATAAAATTTCAGCTCCTTGCATCTGTGCTCCCTGGCTCCTGTCATCTGCCATTGCCTTTTAATGCCCTGGATGCTGCTGAGCCGTGTCTGCTCCACTCAGCTGCACCCACAGCTGAAGGGAGGCAGCAATGCTGCTCCCAAAACAGCAGATGCTGCAGTTCCCTGCCCATTGTGAAGTATTATTGCTTGCCTTTTCTCTTTTTTATGAACTGTCATCTGAAAATCTATGTTACTGTTCCCTGTGCTGTTATCAGGTTGTGGGCAGACTGTGCCAGACTTGATGGGAAAACACAACCTCCATATTGCAGTAACAATCACAATGTTGGAGGAATTTTTCTAGCAACAAGAAATGAGGAATTTTGGAAGCTCTCAGTATTTTCTGTGCAGTAAAATGTCCTTCATGATTTTCTCTGAGGCAGGTAAGAGTGTCAGCTCTAGGGACAGAGACAAGAGCAGTGCAATACCAGGCAGGAAGCTTGCAGCAGAGCTGGGAACACAACCCAGGTTTCCTGGCTCCTTATTCTTACCAGGAATGTCTTCCCTTTCCCAAATGATAACACAGGAGTGATAAAGAACACGAGAAGCAGTTTATCTATTTACTAAGGAGCAAACCTAGTATCTGATGGTATGAACCTCTTGTGTTGTAAATCAAGACCGAGTCAAGGGAGTTACTCTGGGTAAGTGCATAGAGAATCGGGCCTAAAATCCCCACCCTAGATATTTTCAAATGTAAAGCCAGATATTTTGTGATACTAAAGTGAAAAAATCCTAGCTTGAAGCAATGTGTTCTTCTTTCAAAACAGGTAAAACAAGAACGAGAGAGAAGTACCGAGTGGTTTACACAGATCATCAGAGATTAGAATTAGAGAAGGAGTTTCATTACAACAGATACATTACAATCAGGAGGAAGTCTGAACTTGCTGCAAACCTAAGACTTTCCGAGAGACAGGTAGAGTATGGATCACCCATCCAGAGTTTCCATTGAATTTATGACTGCTGCTGAGGAGATAACTGCATGGTAAAGAATACAGAAATGTCAATGACACGAGTAACCAAACACTGGGTTCCCTTTGCAGTAGAACCCAAACTAGGGCTGTGCAATAACCCAGGAAATGCACACACCATCTTTTTCTCATTCTGAGAAACACGAGTTAAACTATATCACCAAAATCCTGCCTGGAATTCTCTCTGGGCTGCGGTAGCAGGGAGAACTTCATGCTGAACTTTCTAAAGCAGAAGTCCTGGTTCTGCTGGGAATTCAGTGGGAATTCCATAACCAAATTGGTCATAGCGGAGATGGAAGTGATGAGCTCAAGTATGGTCAGGACACTTGAAGGGTTTTGTTTCCTTGGCTGCCTTGTACCTTTTGTTAAAGATTTCCTACATACGTGCTACTCCTTTCTCCTGCCCCATTTCCTCCCCTCCAAATTCCACTTCTGTTCCCAGAAGATAAATCAAAACACAATCCCGTGATTAGGTCTGATTCACTATTGTTTTACGGGCTCTGCTGAGCAGGAATTGTCCAGAACCCACCCATTGTAGCACTGTCCATCCAACTTGAACCTGGCTCACACAACACGTGCTGAGCTTAGAGAGATGGAGAAGCAAACACCCATTTTGCAAATATTCCTCAATCTGCTGCTGAATGCCTGGATTTAATTGTTGAAAATTAAAATTGTTTCAGATAGGTATAAAAAATACACTGTGTGTCTTTTTTCTGGCTGTTAAAACATTCATAATTTGATTTAATTATGATGAATTTGAATATTACGGCCCTGCTTCTGTTAACAACCAGTGATATTTACTTGAAACTTCCTAGCTCAGTGGTAATTCCTGATGAATGTTTTTGTGAGTGTATTTGAAGAGGTGAAACAAAAATATGTGATCCATTTCTTTGTATATATTGGAGAAACTTGGCAACAGCTTTTGCAATATTTGTTCTTCTTCATCATCAATATATCAAGAACAAAATGAATTACAGTTCATACAACCTACATCTCTGAAGTGTTTTTTTTTAATGGAAGATTAAGTGATAAATACTGACAGACTCCCAACACCATTCTTTTGTACAAATTAAAAAACTCCATCATATGAGCACAACTGAACACACATAGTTCTATCTCAAGTTTCTCTGAACGCTACCTAAAACCTCAATTGATTTTCTGGAAAAACTTTTTTCTTGCCTCTGCCAAAATCCAAAATTCCCTGGAAGGAGTATCTCAAAAGGATGAAGAAAAATTGTTTAAACAAGGAAGGAAAGATGCAATATTTAATTAAAGAAAAAGAGGCAAAGTGAAGCACTGTTAACATAGAAAGGATACAGGAATAAAGGAGATTATGAGGATGAGAAAGAAGAGAGAAAATCAGACTTCAGGGGAAGAGAGATGTGCATGGAAAAAAGAATTGAAAGGAAGGAGGGCAACAGGTGAAGAACAAGTCAGACAGAGGCAGCTGGCCCTGTCAGCTTTTGGTCTGACATTACAGACCTGTTCTTACTAGGACTTATTTGATAATTGGCACATGACCCTGCACTGCCTACTAATTTCTCTCTGCAGATCTGCTTCCCTAATTTAACAACAAACCAGAATAAAAACCTCAATTCACAGGCAGGTAAGAACATTGAAGCCAGAGGGTAATTCTGGAATGTTGGTTTAGTTTCTAGATTGTTTCATCTTTTCATACATTTTGGCAAATGTTTGAAAGAAATTACGAGACGGATTATCTCTGCACAGTCAGAATGCAAGAGATCTGAGAGGGCTTGAGACTGGTTTAATAGAACACAATTTGGTACTGAAATTATATTCCAGAGCTAAGACAACAAAAGGAACTGCCAAACATCTCAGATGGCAGCCTGGGACTTAAGAGACCTGGATTAAATTTACATAGGCTTTGCATGTATTTGAATCATTCAGCTGTAAAATGGAACAGTAATGCCTCAAGGAGAAGCACCCTGAGACTGTCACAGAGGGTCCTTAAGATGTTTTGTTGGGCTTCACCAGTGATCTTTTAAAATGCAGCCTGGTAGCCACAGGTGTTATCACCTCTCACTGTTTTACCTCCTTTCCAATCATTGCTCTCTTTCCCTTTCTAGTTTCTAGCAAAAAATAATTGAACAGACCAATATTTCTCAGCAAAATATTGATTTTTTTTTCTCTTTGAGTTATAGAAAACGGTGACAGAAATGTTTCCTTTGCTGTCTGCACAAGAAAACACAACAAACCTGAATGAGGTAGCTTGACTTATTACACTGAGTAGACATGATTCAGAGCAACTTCCAAGGGTAAACAGCTTGTGTGCACAGATTTCAATCCAACCCTGGGGATTCACATCCAAAGCCAGTCCAGTTACCACAGAACATTTCACACCTCAACAAGTTCTGCAGTATTTTCAGCGGCCCATTACTCACCTTCAGCTCACGTACTCACTTGTCCCATCCCAATCAAGATCCTCCTTCAGCAGGTCCTTCATTCCTTCCCAAAGGTGGCTGTGTGCCTGTGACAGGGCAGGGACACTGGTGGCACTGGATTGTGTGGGAAGCAGCAGCAGATTCTGGCTCCATCTACAAATGAAGTAGAAATCACTCAGCTATTCAGGCACTCCTAAGACAATATTTTGAATTAATGTTGTGTATTGCTGGTGAAATTCTTCTCAGAAGTGAATTTCCACTGACTCTAATACTGGAACTCACTAATTAACATGCACCATCCAATCAGGAAAACTTTTGTGCCTCAGTTTATAGGCTAGTAGCAGATCTTTGCTTGCCCTGACTACGGCATACAGTTTTCAGTGTAGCAGCACTTTTGCATAATTTTGGCAAACATTAGGACACATGAGATTCTGTGTTAGATTTTCTGTTAGATTTTGTTTTAAAAAATGTAATAAATCAAAGCTCATTCCATAAAGAAATAACTGAACTAACAACAAAATTCACTTTTTATCAAGCTATCAATAAATATTTTATTGGTGGATAGGAAAAACAAGCAAACAGCTCTGTTGTCTCAGTTTGTCACTGCCTTTCTCAGTGGTGCTCATGCCACTGATTTTCCCTGTGATTCTGTGACTAAATACACAAAGGACCACATTCAGTCTGGTAGCAACTGAAAACAATTTTCCTCTGCTCCTCTGCAGGTGAAAATCTGGTTCCAGAATCGCAGAGCCAAAGAGAGAAAATTAATGAAGAAGAAAATGACTCACTTTGATGGCAGCAGCCTGGGCTCTCTGCAGAGTGACTCTGGCTCCGTGAGCCCGATGCCAGTCCCTGACGCACAGACTCACTCGGAAATGCCCGGTTCTCTATTCGCAGCGCCGCCTCCGCCGGCCGCGCTCCCCATGGGCGCTCTGCAGCACGGAGGGAGCCTGCAGCAGGTGGTGGCCTCGCAGTGAGCCCGCGGGGGAGCCACGGTGGCACCGAGCCCACGGAGCGGTACCGGAGCACTACAGCACCCAGGCAGTGACACAGCCTGGGGCACACAAGCTTCAAGGACACTGAACCAAGAGCCACCTGCCAGGTGTGCAGCACAGCACGAGCTCCCAGGGGCCATGGAACTGCAGGAGTCCCTCGGGAAGGGGATGCCTGTGCCACAAGGAGCCCTCCGGCCTGGAGCAGCTGGGGAGGCGCGGCAAAGGAGAGCCCAGGAGCAGCCACAGCCACTTGTTCCACTGCAGACACAAAAAAAAGCACAAAACTTGGCCCAGGAAATCAGTCCCACACTGCTGAGGCAGCTGTGCCCAAGTGTCTGTCCCCTGCCCTCAGGAAAAGAGAATATTCCTGCTCCTTTGATCTCCACAGGTTCCATGTACTGATCCCACTTGTGGACTTTACACATGCATCTTGAGAAATGCAAACCTGGCTGATGTGTTTTGTCTCGCTTGATGGAAAGTCTGGAGCCGGGTGGTTGCACTCACTACATGTTAAGGGCAAAGGTCAGGGATGAGCTTTTTGGAATTTTTTGGGGTTTGACAGGTATGATTTCCAATGCTCCATACACTGGTATAAACAGGCACTCTTCCGTCTTACTGTAAATGTTTTGAAAGCATTTTGGAATTGGTAATCTTGGCCCAAGTTCATTTTTGGACAAAGAAACTTCATGTCAGATTCATTTTGGATCCTAAAAGAAAGAGCAAAGAGGGGCAGAAGTCCTTTTAAAAAGCATAAGTGTTTCAAAAAGTGACTGCATTTCATGAGACAGCAGAGTCCATGAATAAAGATGCAATAACTGCATCCAACCAACTTTAAATCTAGTCCAGTTTTATGAGTTATTGTGACACTAATAAAATTTGAGAAGCCAAATTAATATAAGAAAAAGAAAACAGAACACTTCACTTAAAATAAAGTTCTCAGCATTTTTCATGTGGGTCTCAATTCCTGAAGGGCTGACCCCTTCTATACTAAGCAGAATTGGTAGGTAATCAGTACTTAAGAATACTCTGGATACTTATTTCCCCAGTATGATTCCCAGTTGCATGCACAGAACTTTTGTCTGCAAAGGGAAAATTTTTAGAGCACATGAGTAATTTGAGAAGTTATACCCTCATTGTTTCAAGCAGTTTAAAAGTAGGATGCCTATCCTCAGTAATTTCCATCAAGGTATCCCCTGAAATCTCTCTGTCATTGTTGCAAAAAAGACTAAGGAGCATTAAGTCATTTAGGCACTACATTCTTGGGTTTGTTTTTTAATTATAACAAATAGTACTATTAGAGTATCAAAATGTTGGTGATGTGAAATTACTTTGTATATAAAGAGCATTAAAATAAATACCTTTTTTCATAACCATTTTGCAATGTGCATCAGCTACTGCAGGAAGTGAACCTGCAGATTATCATGATTAATCTGTTCTTGAATTGCAATATCAAATTTAAAAGAAGAGTGATGGTAAAAGAGTGTAGAGAAATTAGAGGAGCATGGGAAGAGCAGGATGGTTCAGGGAGCCAGCAGCTTTCACTACTGAGTAATTGGATTCATCATTTTGTTTGGAAGAAGGACAATGCTAAACAATGGTAGAGTTCAATGAAAAGGAGAAGGTGCACTGTAAAATTGTAAAAGTCCCACTTATTCCTGTCACAGTGGTGCTCCATTTGCTGCCAACAGCACAGGTAACAGGGGAGAGGAAGAAGCTGCAACTCAAAGTTCAGCAACAGAAAGTCTCCAACTGATTTCCACATGGTAGGAGAAGAGGAACATGGCAAAGAGCACGTGGGAACAAAAGGGATTTCCCATCCTCATCAATGAGCATTGCAAACAAACTGCTCTCCTAAAAAAAAGCCATTGGGTCTACCCAAAGGAGGAATCCACTGGAAATACACAGCACAGCCCTTGTGCTGGCAGAGGGAAATGTTAGAGGTTTTATTCTCATATACACAGATATTTAACTTAACAGAGACTCAAAAAGCTTCAATAGGAAAAGCATCCTCACACTGCCCGCAGACTAGAGAAAAGCCAATTTTAAAAATCCAGATTTAGACTTTCAAAAGGTAAGAACACAGATGGAAACTTTGACTTTTGCACTGATATACAATAAATTAAGACCTAGTTCTAGCCAAGTGATCAGAAGCCTGGCCCCAGGGTTCCACAGAATCAAGTACTCAGCTACCTATTTTAATCACATTTTCATGACTCAGCTTAATTTCACATTAACATTTCTAAAAGGAAATTTCTACTTCAAGGAAGAACTTTAAGAAATGTTTCTGAACACAACATCGTTCTCTTTAAAATTATTTAAACATCATTCAAAGAGAGTGGGATCTGGCAGAACGACCTGGTTTATCTTGTTTACATGTAGAAGAGTTATTGAGGAAGATAAGTGACCACTTTGAAGATCTGCTTCATTTCTGCTCCAGTTTGCTGAAAGCATGCTTGCTATAGGTTGCTATGTGTTTCCAATCAGAAGTTGTTAAGTACACAAAATAAGGCTGGATTTTATTTGCAGAAGCACATGTTCAAAGGTTAAAATTTATTGCTCCAAAAGCAGTATCTATAAACCAGGGCAATACCTTAGAGATTATTAACCTTCTAGTTATGCCAGTGGCTGGTTTAAGTAGTTCGATTTTTTGGTAAGAATTCTCAGCAACCTCGCCAGTTAAGTATTTCCAATGGGCTCTAATCCTTTAAACAGTTGCCCACCAAACCCCAAAGGAAGTGATTTTTCTCTAAGAAGCCTGTGCAGTGCTGTTAACTTGCTGTACTCTGTCCAAATAAAAATAAGAGAGACAGAAAACTGCAGACAAATCAGCTGAAATTATTTGGGTGCAGTACTGTGGGTTATGAAATACTGGTGCCATCCTCAGGCTAATACTCACTTTCTTCCTGACTTTGGGTATATCAAATAACTCATCACTTTTATCACATCTGAAAACTCAGGACACTAAAACAGAGTACTGTGAAGATTGATTGGTTGTTAGGGAAGTGCCTTGAAGAAGAAAAGCATACCTTAGGCTACATCACAGGAATATCTAAGCCCTTAATCCTAATTGTGATTAAAAGAACTATCAAGGAATATCCCATTTTCAGAGGAATTCAGTAAACTTTAAACCCTGTTTCCCAGTTAGAACTGTGATCTAGATGGTACAAAAAAATCAAGCAAACAGCACCTTGTACCAAATCCTCTTGCAGTTAAGCAAAATATACAATTCAAAATTATGTTTCTAAAAAAATCTTCAATTTTTGCTTAGGGGTTATGCAATCATGAAGGGACACAGGAGAGAGCATCAAGTATGTGTCACCTTCTACCCAAGGAGAAGTTTCAAAATACATTAATTGTGGATGTCACCATAAATATTAAAAAGCAGATTTCTGTTGTAGCTCCCTTGTTTGGTTTGCTGGGGCGGTCCAGGAGCACTGAAATGACACATCCCTGAAAATTACTCACAGTCACATTTCAGATGGCACTGGATGTTAGTTGGACACAATACTGTGCAAAACTCACCAGGAAAATAAAAAAGCATGGGTTTTATGATGAAAATGTTTATCAGCTGTTTTCATACCCAAAGAGCACAAATTCTTTCGATTCTCTAAAAAAATGCTGTTTGTAAATGTCTGAAAATAAATGGAGAGGATTAATTAAGATACACCTCTTGGTCATCCAAGCCACAACAAACAGAGTCCCTCTAAGGCAGGAGAGACTCTACAGGGACAGCAATCCCAGAGTTAAATGTGTGGGGCAGAAATGCCAGGCTGCCAGCAGCAGAGAGCTGCGGGGGCAGGCAAACAGGGAAGGCAATCGATTCCTTTGTTACCTCCTGCAGGAAAGCCCAGGCCAAATAATGCCTGCAGGATTCTCAGGGAGCACCCAACAGTCCCACCCGGCCACACCTGGGCACGAGGGATCAGCTCAGGGCCCAGGAGCCCTGTGCTGCTCAGGAAGGAACCAAATCAATGGCAATCAAGGATCTGCTGTTCATTTTTATGGTTCTGCTAAAGAATTGATTTACCCTGGGGTTCACACACGGGTTCTGTAACTCCTGCTGAATTCAAGCTGCTTGTGGAGCAGTAAGGAATGCTCTTCTTTTTGTCAGTATTGATTTTGAAGCAGAAGTTAAATAATTTCAATTTCAAAATACTAAGACCCTCCTTTAGCTTCAGACCCTTCCTGGCAAAACTGATGCAGTTTATCCATGTAATATATTAAAACACATTTTAACATTTAGAAATTAAAAATAAGTCATTAGCAGCAGTTAGAAAAACAGAAGTGGGGTAGACAGAAGGGTAAATACAATCAGTTTCTCTACCAGCCACTTTTCATCATTTTTCTCAAAAGGATTTGTTAACAACCAAAACTTCAGGGCATGAAATTAAACCAAATACCATTGAGGAAGGCTTCACAGGCAGCTGGCATCTTTATTTCTTCTGTTATTCTCTTATGAAAAACAGATCCTCAGTAGGGATCAGAGACACAGGGCAGAACTGAAATTGTGCTATATCACTTCTCCCTTTTCCCCAGAAGATTCAGTTCAGCAAGTGAGAATAGTTCAGTCAGCACCACTCATTCATCTCTCTGAGGTGTGCCACATCTGCCATGTGCACGTGCTTGCATTTCAAGCCCTGAAAATGAGATCTAAGTAGGGTTCTTTATATTAAAAGAGTCCAATTTAAAAGGGCAAATAAACATTTCAGAAGCTTTGTGTTTGTTGATGTTTCAGTAAAAGCAAAAGCCACCTCTTTCTCAAGATTCCTACTGCTGCCTAAGAATTTTAGGAGGAATTAATGTGCATGCAAACCTATCTTGAATATAGGGTCAGTGACACCTCCAAAAAACTGCATTAGAACAATCAGTAATACAGAGTTCCCTAACAAAGCCCTGAGTGTGAAATTGCAAGCATGTAGCTCTAAAACCATGGGCTAGGAACATTCCTGAGCCTGCAGTCTTACTGGAGTGGTCATCTGGATGCAAGAAAATAAACATCTATTTCTATCACCTGAGCCACAAAGGGGCACATTCAGGCTCACCTGCCTTTTGATTCTCCAAAACAAGAGAGATTTCACATCATTTTCACGCTTCAAAGACAGACAGATTATTGTCCTCTTATCCTCGTATAAAAGGAAGAGTAATTTTATGAGTAAGGGTTCCTAATAAAAACTATCAGAGTTGTAAACACCTTTAATGTACGTTATCATTCTACAGGCAAGTTTTAAAGTAACAGTAGTCCTGAAATTGCAGTTTTAATAGCTGTCATTAAAACACTTAATGGCACGTTTGTGATTATGTTATTATTACTGGGGTGGAATTGCTCTCTAGAACAGCTCTTATACAGTAGTGCACCATCTCCACTGCCTGTACAAACAAACACTTTAGAGTTCCAGTGGTGAGCACCACACTTGTTACTTGTTAGAAAACTAGAAAATTTTCTTCCCCAAAGTACATTTGATTTAACATACATAAAACTTCACTCTAACAACCACTGAGACAACTCCCATGGCCACTGGTTTAGTAGATAAATTACACCTGGCATTTGAACAGGTGAAGAAGAAAAACAACCTTGGAGTTCAGTTTTCCTGGCAATCCATCTCTCTGAATTCTGCCAAGGAACACGGCACTACTGCTGCTGGTGCCACACAGATCTGTTTCTGCAGAAAATGCTGCAAATACGAGACTCCACATGGCTGAGCTTTCTGGATGTCCAGCCTACTGCCTCAGAAGAGTTTTCACTTCCCCACCACCCCAGAGAGTCCAGAGGGAGCCCATGTTCCACCAGCACTTTACACAGGCAGCACACCTAACCCTTACTCCACCCACTGCCGTCCCCCACACAGTCCAAGGCAATGGCAGTTCACTTTTTCCCCTCTTTTTTGTATTCCCTGAAAGCCATGCCCAACCGAAACGTCCATGGAACTGCAGCCTAAGTTACTGCACTGAAGGTTCAGTGGTTCTGTGACTCTGAAGCTGCTGACATGCTGGGCCTGAGCAGGAAAGAGCTGAGCATGGCCACAAGATGATCCTTGGGAAGGCAGACTTGGATTAACACTCCATTAGCTCTCAGAAAACAGAGCTACCCCAAAATTTTGGTAGCCTCAAACTACAAGACAACATGCAAAGGCACGGCTCCTTTTTAATATCTCTACCCTGTTCTGTTACACAAAATAGGAGATACCAGACCCTGGGTGCAGATCATTTGAACATTGCCATTTTAGTTATCTTATTCTCACTTTGGTGTTAAAAATCTGCAGTCCTCCTCAGAAATCTTATCCTGCTATGTAAATCTTTTTAAACAAAATGCCTTATTCAAAGCTTACTATTGTTAGCTGATATCAAATCAGTGTAGCAAATTGCCATCGGAGTATCTTGATCTAATTATGTTCTGAAAAGAATCGAAATAGAACCTAAGAAAATTCAGATAATGGAACAGGCTAAACAAGAAAGGGAAAGGAGGAGCATAAACAAAAGATAAAAGAAGAACAGAGAATAAAGGATAACGCTCTGAGATACAAAAAATATGATTAAGTGATACTGAAATTATGGGTTATGTGCAGAGACAACCCATGAAGCAAGAGGAACACCAGGGATTTAAAATGTTCCCATCATCTACTGCAATATATGAGATTACATCATTCGCAGGGATGTGAAAATGATATGTTTGGGGGAAGTCAAACAACAGGGCTGAGCTGAAATCTCTGAGCAGCCAATGCTCATGGATACCCTGTCAGAGGATGCAGATGGAGCCAATGGAGGCAAAACCTTCCCCTCCTATGGATCTGCCTCTGACAGCCCTGCACAACACTCAGCAATACAAGGGAATTTAACTGGGGGATAGTGCTCACAAACAGATAAATATTCCAAGGATATAGGAAACACATCTTCTTGAATTTGGATGACATTCAGTACTAAAAAGTCTGCAAGCTCTCAAAAATTGTGTTACAATTCCATGTCTTTCAAGATAAAGGGAATAAGAGTCTTTTTCCATTTATTTGTAATATCTATTTTTATAAGGGTACACCAATTACAGATGATCTTAGTTTTTCCATGCACTGTCCCATGCAACTTGCCTCAACATTCTGAGGTTCCCAATGCTTAATGTAGAATTCTCTAAATGAACCAAAATTAATTACAAAGATTTTGCTACACTTCTCAGTAAAAATTCTTTCCCCAAAAAGCCCAGTCCTAAAGAGAAGAGGAATATCTTTCCTGTCTGTAAGTACACACTTAGAATCCTTTAGTGCTGGAATTAGAAGGGATGTGTGAATAAAAGCAGTGTCAAAATACAAAGGCTACTGAATGAAAACCCACACCTCTGTAAAGGGAAACAACTCATTGTAATTTGCACCTCTTTTGCAAGCATAGCCCTTACAAATAGCTCATTGCAAAGAAACCCATCCAAAATAAAAATACTGCAAGTTCACTCCACAAATTGCAGCTACACAAGCTAGAGAGGCAATTCTAAAGTCCTAGGGTGTGGTTTAGTTCTCATGTTAATAACAAGCTGTTAGTAACTGGATATAAAGCCACTTTCAGAATCATTTTTCTCAGAGGGACACGAACATTGACCCAGGGAGCATCCATGTGTCACAGAGCAGCATCAGGGCACTTCTGATTCACAAACTTAACAACCCAGATGTCTCTCCCTGCTGATTTCCCTGGCCTAAGCTGCCAAGGAAAGCAGACTATAGCCAGCAGCCTCAGAGGAAGGAACCAGCCTCCTTTCAGGCAGATAAAAGTTCGCTTGAAACAGAAGCCAACAATTTTCCTGGGCCTAATCAAAGACTTTTTTCACTACTTTTTACAGTCATTTTCTTTGTGCTTCTGGCACCATCTTTGTTAGGAAGATTTATTGTCTGCTTTTTAAAATCTATCAGTTTGCAACGGCCACCAGATGAAGGGATCTCTTAAATCACTCTGTATGGGGAGAGTGTGAACATGTGTCTTACAGTCAGAGCTTTAAATTCTCCCATTCTGGAAAAACACTTACAAACATCAACAATGTGAGGAACATTTCTGAGACATTCATACTCAAGACATGCTGTTTACAAGGTGCTCTATATTCTGAAGTTATTGAATTACAATTATTCAAACTGACTGTATCCGTTAAAGACTAAAAAGGAGATTTTTAAAATTATATGAGAAATTAAGAGAGTTACAGATTTATTTGTTGATTGGTAATAACCTGACAAAATAAAGGTTTCAGGCAAGAAGAATGTTAAACATTACTATTACAGTTACCATTCTAATTTCTTAAAAACGTCAATTTACTTAACTATTTAAGATACAAATCCAAGTAACTGTTGCATCATCTTACAGGACTGGGATCCTGTTGAATATCAGGGCAGGATAATAGGATAGATAAAAGTTCCCTGAAAGAGAAAGCACCAGAACCAGCAGCAAGGTGGGGTTGGTCAGCCCTTCATTTGAATGTAAATGTAATTATGAGGCAGGCAGTTGGGCTGACGTCAGACAAGATCTTGGTAAACCATTACCACCAGCACCTGGTAACACAGTTGATAATAAAAGAGGATGAAGTAGAAGATTCCAAGCAGAGTGGCATTATTAGAGAAAACCAAACTCAAATATTTTTGAGCAGTAAAAGAAGACACTGAGGAACAAGATGTTGTGACGCCGTGTTTACGGTCTAGGACAGCCATGTACGTGAGCTCGCTCTTGGAGAAGGAGCCCAGCATGTACCCAGGATCTGCCAGGGCCAACAACAACCTGCCCGTGCAAAACTTCGTGTCTGCTCCAGCCTACTCCGACTACATGGGATACCACCCTGTGCCAGCCCTGGACACCCACGGGCAGCCGGCGCCAGCCTGGGGCTCCCACTACGGCCCCCAGCGCGAGGACTGGAGCGCCTACGGCCCAGGCCCTTCCAGCGCCGTGCCCGCTGCCCACATCAATGGCTCGTCCCCTGGCCAGGGCTCCTACAGCTCTGCTGATTACAGCACCCTGCACCCCGCTGCTGCTGCGGGGTTACCTCCTGTAGATACAATTAATGCCCAGCAAATCTCTCCCAACAGCCAAAGGCACAGCTCTTATGAGTGGATGAGGAAAACGGTGCAAACCAACACTGCTGGTGAGTGCAAATTCAACTTCCAGCCTCAGAAAGCATCTTCTGCTATCACTGAGCTCAGAAATAATTAACTTTACTTGAAGCACAGAGGTTGGTGGGTCAATTATGACATTTATTTAACCTACTGCTGTTTAATGCAGTTTTAACTAAATTTGTGCTAGTTTCGCTTTCTCCCATAAAGGCTTAAAAGCTGTGGTAGCTGTAGGGGAATGGCTGATGTGGTCAGACACGGCTGGAGCTCAGCTCCAGGAATCCCTGTTGCAACAATCTGTAAAGCATTTTGTGTGATAAACATGATAGGCATAGAGGTGTTATGGAGCAATGCAGCAACATTTAACAGTTACAGACAGAAATACTACATAGTTATTTTGTGCTGCAGGGCAGATATCAATATATAATCAGGTTGATCTTTTTAAACCTTATAGGCTTCTCAATAATTATAAAGAAAACCATGCACTCTGATCTAACTGCAGTGATTATGCAATTTTCTGCAATTTTCCTGTGTTTCATATTTTTCTGCCCAGATTTATTAGGTGAGCACAAATATTCCTAGAGAAGCAATCTGACCCAAACAATCAGCATGGACTATTTTGTTTGCAGATCACATAATTCCTTGGTTAAGCTTCCTTTTCATTTAATTTCACATCAGTTTTACTCTCCTTACATGCCAGAATTTTTCAGCCTCCACAATTACACAATTAAAAATCTCCTTTCTGTAAGTGGCACTCTCTGATGTGCCTGTTCTTGCCACAAGCTGCCTGCCAGATAAATGTTTCCATATATATTCTCAAGGTGGAAACTGGGTGTAGCAAGGTTTGCTAAATCTGTTGTTCAAGTTAAAAGAAATAAGTGTGTGTTAGGGAGCATCAAAGAAATGCTCAAAAGAAAGCAGAGCAATTACAATTGGAGCAATCTTAGAAGACACAGAAAATCTGCACTGCAGCCTCAGAGAAAATCCTTCTTCAAATGGTTGCTACAGAGAAGCAAAATTAGCCTAGAAATTGTTTCTTAATTATAAAGCAGGCACCCATTGTTTTGCGTCTGTTACTAAATATAAAATGCTGGTGAACATTAGGATATCACAATGCTCTCCTGCCACTTGGAGCCTCTACAAGGGCCTTCAAAGCCAGGCAGATTCAGTCTGCTTTCCCCCCTTCTGTATACTCATGTAAATCCCAGTAACTTCATTAACATCACTGGAGATTGCCAGGTGTAGAAGTGATGCAAGACTTGAGTGCAGATCAAATTCAGCTGAGACTACTGCCTGTCAATGAGGCAGCCCTGGCTGTGTCATGTTGGCACAGAATTTTCAACGTGTGGCATTCTTGAAGAATAACATTCTTAAAGTTTAACACACTCAAAAATCTAAATCCTTGCTTTGCACTTATTGAACAGTCTTGGAAGACCCTGAAAAGTTTCTCATGTACTTGTCCAAATTTATAAAATATATTTGCAATTCAGAGACACTGTTTTGGGCCTAAATTAATCTCTAGTCTCAAAAGTGCTTACAGAGGATTTACACACATTCTGAAATACTTTATGAACCATTCGGGACAGGTGGAACAGAACCCATCAACAGCTGCATGTCCTGAGGCTGTGCATTCCTAGAACCCAATCCTTTGAAGTGTTAAAAACAGCCGAGGACTTCACAGAAGTGAGGCAAGGCATTAACCCACCTTAAAAAAAGAGATCGTGAGAGTAAAGCACAAACGTGGTAATTGTGCAAAACAAGAAAAGTACCAGAGAGATTTAGCCTTTCACTGGTATCTTTAAAAAAAAAAAAAAAAAAAAAAAAAAAAAACCACGAAAATTTTAATCCAGATACAGAAAAAAAAATAAATTGTGGTAAATGGAAGAGAATTCAAATAAATGACCAGGCTAAAAGTATGCACTGCTCTGTACCAACTTAACAGTGTTTTCTCTAGAAGAAAACTGACTTGATGCCATTATAACCCCTCTTTGAAACACATTTGCTGTTTTTCCTTATTGCCATAATATTATTTGGGTTATCAAAGTAGCTACTGGTTCCTCTCCTTCAATGTTATCACTGCTTAATAAAGTTCATTGCTTTAAAATCGCGGAATTACAGCCCTAAACTCTACAAATACATTTCTATGCATAAACATGTATGTCCTTAACTCCACCAGTGCGTACACACATCAATGTATGTGAGCAGAATGGAGTAACAGAAACCACAACGTGTCTAATTAGATGAGAGAGCCTCTTGAAATACTGTCCTAAAGACAGTGGGAATTATTTTGAGTGAGGAAATGTCTGTGGGAATTGTTTCCTCTCTGTTTAGACTCTATTAAATACACTACATTCTGATTCAGTATTCTTATTTAGCATTTGATACAAAACAAAATTCAATTGCAGGTGAAGTGAAATGAAAATTTACCTGATAAAGTCAATCTTCAAGATGAAACAAGATCAAAGACAGAAGTACTCTGTCCTTTCAACAGATAAAATGTGATTTGAAATGAAACATTCTCTAACTAAAGGACCATAACCGTATATTCAGAAGCAACCCTGGTTTTACTTCAAACACACAAACATTACACACAAATACACAAGGCAATAAGAATTTTTTTTTTTTAAATAAACATGGAAAGTGGGCTTGGTAAAGAGACCTTCCCAGTCAGGCCCTCCAAGTGAGCAAAAGAACATCTAAAGAATTCCTGACAGTCTGATCCGGGTTTTAATGAAAACCTATTATAAAATCTGCCATCTACTTCAGTTATGCTGGAGCAGAACTTCCAATTATTTTATAAACTTTGTGTAATCAACAGGGCAAGATGTGCATTTTCTGAGAGCAAGAAAACCTTCAAAGTGTAAAACTTACTGAAAAGGTATCTAAAGGGCCTAGAAAAAGATTTTGAAACTTCATCTGGGAGTGACCCTTCTCAGAAAGAGAAGGGACTTTAACAGGACTAAACAAAAGATCAACATGATTTTCATATGTTACAAGCTCAGCCACAGGACTTTTTTTAAACTATAGTCAACACATTTTATGTCTTTGTTTAAACAAGCTGTGATGTACAAGTAATTCAGATTACAGTATAGCAGAAACATGGCCAGAAAGCAAAACAGAATAGCAGGAAAAAAGGCCAGGCCCCTGCTTTAATGCTAATTTATTTTTCTTTGTAAATTAGTTGTGACATGTATTTTCCACTGGCCTACATTGTCTGAGGTTTTGAGGCCTATCTGTCATATTGAGGCAACAGACCCTTTTAACACTTCACTTTGCTTTGATATGCAGTCTTGTCTCTTCCTTCTCCCTCTTTTCTTCAGGAGTTATATTGCCGGAAAGGGTGATGATTTTCACAGCAAATAAAGAGGCCTTCTCCCAGCTTTATTGTCTTCAGAAGAAATACTCTGTGAATTTTATGACCAAGGGGAATGGGGAAAACTACTCCTTTTCTCCACCCCCTCAAATCATGGTTATATTTGCTGATTATAGTGAGGCCGGAATAACCTTGTTGAATTTTAACTTGTTTTCAAAGATTCCCTCTAAGCCCTCAGTTTACAAGGAACCTGAATATCTATACTATTGTTAGCATTAGAACTATCACTGAGGGCAAATATTTCAAAGCCAAAGATTTGTACCATGAAAAAAGTAAACTTAGTTGAATGATTTAGTCCTGCAAATTTAGGCAGGAAAATCTTCCATGCTGGAAGTTGAAGTGGCATAGGATTTGGGAAAAAATCCCTAATTTGCTTATTTCAGTTATGTCTACCTTCAGATAAAAATATCCCAGTCTATCCTTGGTGTCGGTCCAAAATTAAAGAGAACTGAGGAAAAAATATTCCTTCATCTATTTCTGTCCCTTTTTCTTCTGCTAAGATGAAAGCGTCTGACATTTGTTTAGGGCTTGTAAATTCCAAACCAATTGGCTTGTGTTTCTGAATGTGAAAGGGGTTCTTGATAAGATCTCCTTGTCGCTCCTTTGTGTGGCGTGTGCTTCATCTTAACACCTCAATGGATTTTAGGGAACCACTTTAAAGGAGTCTTTGTCCTACAGTTTGTCCCAGAAAACTCACATCAAAAAAAAACTGGGAAGATCAGAAGAAAAAAGGAAAACTATCTAGTTGGCTGTTGAAAGTGCAAAGGAGAACAAATAAGTTGAAAACTGATCTCTCTGGATTATTATTACATGAAGAATTGCTTAAAAATTATATTAAGTGAGAGACGCATTCTAAACATTTAGTAATGCTTCTCATAACAGTATTTATCTGGTATATCTAAGAATATTTCTTTTATACATTAGAAAGAGGATGATCCTGAAATCCTTTTACAAGATTTTATTGCCTCATCTTACAAATTGTCAAGTACCTTCAACTCTAAAGGGAAGCCCAGCACAGAGTACCCTCAGGAATATCCTACAGGCACTCAGCACCTTGCAAGACTGGACCTTTATGAAAATGTACATTAAATTATTATTGAACTTCTAAGTTTATCCTATGGCCACACAAGAAAGGAAAAACATTTCTAGTAGGACATCTCTTTGTGCTACAGAAGCAATTTTTAGAAACTCAGATAAAGAATTAGGCCACAGTACAACTGCACAAATTGTGACTGAGGCTCAGTCTTGAAATCCTGGGTATTTATGTTCTCACAGATACAGAAGTCACTGCAGTGAGCTCTGAAATGAAACTCCTTTGAGATTAATATAGCCAGCACCAATTCTGTACTGCTATGAATTATTTAAGATGCTTCAGGGTGTTTATCACTTAAGAGCTTCACATTTAAATATATGTTTACAGAGAGGGAAAATAAAGAGGGAAGGGCAGTTATGGTAACCAACACTCTGTTACTTCACCCTGCACCTCTATTCCTCCTCTGTACCACAGTAAACAATCCCATACAAGTATTCTGTAGTTTAATTAATGTCTGGGAAATGCCTGAGATGTTTGCAAGCTGCTATGGAAAATCAAATTCAATATATGAATAATCCTTCTTTTCTAACCAGGTAAAACAAGAACAAAAGAAAAGTACCGGGTTGTTTACACAGATCACCAGAGACTGGAATTAGAGAAGGAATTTCACTGCAACAGATACATTACAATCAGGAGGAAGTCAGAACTCGCAGCAAACCTTGGACTCTCGGAAAGACAGGTACAGAGAGCACCCCTCAGGTGTGCCCGCAGTGCCTAGGCACTGCCACTGCCAGGGGACACAGCAGCAGCCACCTCCTGCCTCTCTGCATTTGACACACAGAGAATCCACTACACAACCCCACAGGTATTAACAGGCTAAATTGACAGAACCCTCCAGTTATACGGAACTCAACATTAGGAGTTAACTTATACGTTAAAAATAGTTATTCTTACTTTCTAGCTTGCTAGCCAGCTGGAATTTAAACACTTCAGCTTAACAGGATCTTAGCCATGGTCCCAAGAGTTAGAAAATTCAAAAGTTTATTTCTTCCTGAAACCCCACCAAATAATGGCCAGCAAAAAATCCAAAGCATTTTATATATTTCAGCTGGAAGACAGGAAAGTTAAAACTCAATCCAATTAAATATCTATGGGTTTTTTTGTTACAAATATATTGCCACAATTTCCACAGGCCACATTCTTCCTTTGTCAGATTTCAGCATATTCAGGCAGGTTTTACAACCTTGGATTTTCAAGTCAGGATCTCTTTTTGCCACACATATGTGTAGGCAAGACTATCCATCCAGGGAATGTTCAAACACATACTCGGATCGCTGCTCCCTTGGAGAGTAGCTCTGCCTTCACTCGTGTCTAGCACATTTTTAATCTCTGTCCTGGATAAAGCCAGGCTCCTGAGCAGGGCACAGCTACATTAGCCATGTTCATACAGACACTACAGGAATTCAGGATGAGAATTCCCTAAAACCCCTGTGTTGGAGAGCACTTCTCCCAAGTACAGCTCTGCAGTGTGTGGAAATAATAACTGCTGGATCCAAGCCTCCAAAATTGCAATGGTTCTGCTACAGCTGGAGGAGAAGGGCAGATTTGGTGATACTGAATTAGTCATCTCATTTAAAAACCAGATTATTGCCCTGAGGTAAATATTAAATAGAGATCTTTCTTCTTAGAATTTTACAAGCTTTTGTTCTTTCTAAATATACACATTCAGGTCTCTTAAAATGTTCCTCTTTCAGTGGCTTCCTCTGATTCTGCACTCAGCCTGTGAAAGAGCATAGAATAGAGAGGGACCAATGGAGGCTGGAAGCATAGGAATGTAGATACAATCACTGGTGTTTTAGGCTCAAGCACTGGGATTTTATAAAAATATTTTAGTGCAGTGATGCTCAGTCCCAAATCAAAATAGTACAGAGTGCACTGCACAGACTGTGAGTGCTCCCAGGCAGGAACGACAAAAGCCAAGTTTATCATGGATGGACTAAAGACACAGGATAGAGCTGCACTGGAAAATTTTCAGAGAACTGCAAATATGAGAGATTTGCAACCTCCACCTTAATGCTATGCAAGCTGGCTGATTTAGAACACAGACATGCCTGCAGTCACCAGTGATCCTGCAGAAAATCAGCAGTTTCCTTTTACAGAGCTGCTGCTCCTAATGCCAGCCCATTTTTACCTGGTAAAGTTCCTTCACATATATAATATAGACAAAATACATAATTGATCAGCATTTCCACAGGACAGATAAAGCTAAATGCTTCTTCCTGCCAATACCAGGGAGACAGTAAAAAATAAATATAAACCACTGAGATTTTTAACACAAAGCAAGGGTACAAATTTCTATATTGTATTGTATTCAACACACCTTAAAGGCTGTAACAAATACTGTGAATTAAGAACACAGTTAGCAAGCAGGGAAACACAAAGAGAAGTTCCTCCTCATTCACACTTTCACATAAGGAAAGAAAATCGAGATAAGTCTTTCACCCACACAAGGAACCTGGGAAATTGACTGTCTAAGTAATGCTGATATATCTATTTATACTATAGCCGTACATATGTATCTGTAAAATACATATTTAAATATATATTCCAACAATAAAAACAATCAAAGCCTTTAAATAAATAAGAGTATATGCACACACAAAAATCACTCACAACATAAATGAAGAAAAAGAACCCTCACTACTTGGCTTTGAATTAGTCTGTAATATAGCTAATAAAGAAATCTTCACAATTAATCCACAATTGCAGCTTCCTAAATTATGACAATGGCAAAGTTGAAATTATGAATCCTGTGGCCTGAGTCTCAATGAGTTCAATGATTTCTGTGTTCCTAAATATAACACTGTGTGTTCACTTTACACCAGGCCCAAGGAAAAAAGAAATCAAGAAAGAAAAAAATCAATTTTCCATTTGTTATTATGCCAAAAATTAATACAGAATAATGCAAAATCTTTTCACTGCACAAATTCAGTATTTTGTTTCTGGAGGGTTTCTTGGTTTGGTTTTAGCTTTGGGGCTTTTTGCCCTCATGGATTTTTGTTTGTCTGTTTTGAATTTCTTAAATAGTGTTTTTGAACCTACCTATGTTTCCATTGCTATGATTACTGTAAAAGGTTGAGCAGCACTTTGAATTAATCAGGTATCATTTATAATGCCCCAGGTGAAAATCTGGTTCCAGAATCGCCGAGCAAAAGAGAGAAAAATGATCAAGAAGAAAATCTCGCAGTTTGATGGCAGTGGGGGCTCAGCTCAGAGTGACTCTGGTTCACTCAGTCCAAATGAACTGTCAAATTCTCTGTTCCCACCACCACATGGAATAAATGGATTACAGCCTAATGACATTCATCAAGTCATAGTTTCAGAATGAACAGAAAGGAAAAAACAAAACAGGAAAAAAGAAAAAGCAAGACTGGATTTCTCCACCACTGCCACTCCCCACCTTGGAAACTCAATTTCACAGGGGACCATCTTCATTTATCTGCCTACAGAGTGCTGATTTCTAAGCAGGAAATCTGAGCCTATAACCAAAATATTTTAATTATTGCAAAAATCTCAGGGACTTTGTGCTGCTAAGATTCATCTTTTGGTATCTTTGCTAGCAGGTAATTTGCTTCAGACACTGACACAAAGAATGATACAGCTGAAGATTCAGTACAGGTAGTTCTAGTCTGATCATACATATACACAGAAAACTAAGAGGACTGAATATAAAATAGAGTCCTATTGCAGAAAATATAACAATCTGGGTGTGTTTGGTTTGTTCCATTTATATAATTAGAGGAAACCGTAGATATTAATAAATATTTACAGTTAAATGAACTGAAAAGGATGCTACTTTTTGAAAACAGCAAAACCATTTAAAACACTTTTAAATGCTCAAGAACATAAAAATGTTGCTATACCAATATATTGCATTTAATTAAATAACACAGATCATCTCTGTCCTATGGCATTGTATTCAAGCAATAGTTACATATATAGAATATGCCAAACCTGCCAAGATTTGTTCCTCTGTAAGAAATGCAGCAATTTCCCATGTACCTTAGGAAATGCCAGAAAATTTGGAAGACAAGTATTACCTCAGTTTTCTAGGACTGCATATATTATTGCTCAAAAATCTGAGCACAAATGGAATGGAAACAGAACTGTTACTACAAGCAAATCACCAAAAGGAAATAAAGAATTTGTGTGATGTCTTTAAACATTGGAAGTGAAACAGGAGCAGTCTCAGACCACTGATTTTTTCCCTGACATTTATTTGGGGCTGAAGGCAACAACTCTCCCAAAGTAGCTGAGAAGGTATTTTGAAGCTGTCACCTGCAGCTGAGCAACCACAAAAAAAATGTTCCCTTCATGGTCACTCCTGAAAGAGCACAAATGAAGGATATGATCACAGAGGGGTTTGCTTTAATTACTGCTCCATGTTGGCAGGTGAGAAGGTAGAAATGGTATCTGAAAGACAAGTGATGAGTTTGCAAAAGTAGAAAGAAAACCCAAAGCACTAAAAAAATCCCCAAGCCCTTCAGTAGTACTGTTCTTTGGAATTTCTTAAGATGACCTTTTTGCTAGTATAGAAGTAAACAGCTCTATTGGGAAGATTTAATATTCCTGAAAATGTCAAGGGGAGCAAAGGTAATAAAAAGGGAAAAAAGCAGAACCCAAACAGAAAACAGCATTATGAAAATCATGTATCACTTATTTCAGCAACATCAAACCCTTGCTCTCAGAAACAGCAGAATAAATTCTGCTTTTCTTCATGTCAGTGAGCATCAATAATGCACTGAACACCATGGGCAGAATTGTGGAAGTGCTCATCATCTGGATTCAAAACACTAGATAACAAATTTGAGGATATGCCTCATGATTTCCTGTTTATTTTTAAAATAACTCTGTTAGAGTAACTCCGTGAAAGTAATTTTGTTGAAAGTTACAAGAATAACACTCATCAGAACTAAATTCTGAATTTTATCTTTGTAGACATAAATGTCTCAAACTAAACTAGGAAAAAATCCTGTAGCATAGATTAAGACCTTACTCACAGCAAACAATTTGTGGGTGGTTCCCCAATACATTTTCTAGTCATCTCCTATCACATGGTTCAAAGAAATGGGTGTATTCTAATGCAAACAAACTGTAAACAGAAAATCTTGTGTATATAAATAGTTATAAAACTCAGCCTAATGAGGAATTGAGACTACACCTGCATGGCTTTAACTCAGGATCTCCTAAATCTGCTCGCTGATGTTCCAGTGGGATCACAGGGACATTATAGGAGCAAGAACACATTGTGGAGCATGCACACACAGAGCTGGTTCTGTTCAGATGCACAGAAACGCACATGTGACACACACAAGCCTTTTTTCTCTGCTCTTCAGTCAAATAAATCCAGATTTTTTTCCTTGGGAGAGGAAGTTTCCCAGTTCCACCAGCCTCTCTACCTGGGTTGCCCTTCTATACATGAAGGACGCAGAGGATAAAAAAATCTCTCAGGAAACTCAGACTTTAGATATACAAGCAAAAAGGGAAGTGAACCTTTACCTCCAATCAGCAGACAGGCCATTTCTATGGAAACCAGGAGAGGGCTTTTGTGAGGCTTAGCAGTGGCACAGCAATGGAGAGAAGGAAAACTTCTAGTTTTCAGATTTTTTTTTTCTCTGATCAGTTTTCATATCCACAAGGAGGAATGGCAAGTACAGCTATAACATACAACAGAACATTCATTATATTTGTGTATTAGAAATCAGATTTCCCTCCTCATTTATGACAACATTGAAATGAAACAGATATTTACCAAGTTCACATTCAACATATCCAAATCATCATTTTGCAGATTCTAACCAGCTCCAGGCAGTCAGGAAATGCCACCCTGCCCTGACAAACTGCTCAGAGGAGCCACTGAAGCCACTGACTGCACTCAGAACCAGCACAGCTGATAAAGGAATCACTCTAAATGAGCCCATTGTAGATGTTTTTAGAGTTGGAATGGGATACAAAGCACCTCTTCTGGCATGTTTAGTATCAGTCTTGTCAATAAAAACTGTTTCTCTTTTTCTTGATTTTAATCCCAAATTTTATCAATCAAATGTGTTTTAAATATATCCCAAGCATATATTAATAAATACTTAGGGGAGAATCTCTTTCATCTACTAGAAAATTATCTCTAAGCCTACAGAGTGGATCAGATTATCTTCTATGACTACAGTTAAGTCAAGTAAGAAGTTATTCTCCTTATCTCTTACTGTGCATAACTACCCCCAATACGGATCATAATGTCCCTCTCAACCTAAGTGCAGTAGCACACCTGTTTCTCAATCTAAGGAAAAAATTATTAAACTCTTTTAGAATAATCAGGATATTTTTTAGTAAATTCCATTAGAGTGATTAACTGCAGAGTATCAGCTCAGGAGGCTGAGAAGCCAGTGTCCTGGCTTAGGGCAAATTTTGGAGGAAACTTTTGAGTTGGGGTTTTTTTTAGAAAGCAAATATAAGTTATTTTAATTGGTTTTGGGAAAGATTTCTTTGGAGAAAAGTGGAAAAAATCTGTTTATTTAATAGGTAAAGTATTTACTAGCATAAAAAATGAACAACAAAAACCAACCTATCTTCTCGTTTTGAAGACATGACAAAGGTAGAAAGTCATTTTTGTGAGGTGCAGCTCGGCTCACTCAATTATCAGTCCCTCCAGCACTGGAATGCAGCATCTCTGCCTGGTGGGCTACAGGTGTGAGATTTTGGTGGTTTTCTGGGTTTTTAGTTGAGAGCAGGTTTGAACAGTTCTAAGAAAAAGAAAAACCACAGTTTGGGGAACTTCTCTGCCTTAGCTAGCAAAAAAAACTAACTAAAAAGCAAAGGAGAAAATAAAGAAAAATACAGATGTGCCCTTAGTTACAGATAGCTTAGACTCGAAATAGGGAAGTACCTCATTATAAGATAGTTACAATATCACTTTACAAAGACAGCATAATATAAACACCTATTTGGCTGTTTGTAGTAGTCATCCTGGTCAAAAAAAAAAAATCCTGGATTAGAAACTTGACAACCACTTGAAACTTAAGAGTATTTTTGAAATTTGATCTACATCAGGCATTTTCAGTATAGGCAGCAGAGAGCTGCACAAAGCCATAACCCTTCCAGACATTAGAACATATTTGTATCACAAAATCAGTTTCATTGAACCTCACATGCAACTCTTGACTTGCCTTTCTTCAACAAATGAGCACACCCACGTTTGCCTGATGAGTTCCACATTTCTACTTCTGAACAAAATAATGAGAACTTGTAAATCACCTTGGAAAAGAGTTTGCATTAGCTGATCAAGAAGCATGAGGGTTTGCCCATCAGGCTTATAATACATTCTCCAGACTCCAAGAGTTCATTCCCATTATCCAACAACCCCTTCCTATCTGAAATGAGGGGATTCTGAGAGCCAACCTGACATGACATGTTGTATGTTCTTCCTCCTGAAGAATGCCTGTGTAGTGATGATTTGTGTGGAACAAATAGGGAAAAAGACATTGGAAGAAGACTCAGAATCTCTCAGGCCCACATTAACATTCCCTTTCCATGATCTCCCAACAGTGCTTTTATTTAATACTGTGCTTTGGTTTAACTCCTGTTTTTCTGCTCTTTGTGTTTCATGCTCTATATAAGAACACTTCTGATTCCAAGAAGGAAGTGATTTGTGTGGATAAACATTGCCAGAGGCCATCATCCTTCACAAATCTTTCAGTTTTTATGGCGTAATAGTTTCATCAAATAAACAGCATCCTAAGGAAGTACTGAAAATGAAGCTTCTGTTTCTTCCTTTGAAGCCATAAAGTTTGATAAGTCATGCTGAAAAACTTCCCCCTAGTATTTACCTCCCAAAGCCAATACTAAACAGACATTCTTTAAATACAGACATGGGACACAAAAGGTGTTTTTTCTAAAATAGTCTATTTTCACCCAGATGGTCATTGTTCCTAGGGGAAAGAGCACATACACATTAAAAAAAAATCTACTGAAACTTCAGCTGATCTTTGACTTCAATCTATTTAAAAGCACAAGTTGTTAAATATGAAGCTGCTATAGCAAAGTACCTTTTCCAATTAAAAACACTTATTTTCTTGTTTTGTTAACACCTAGACCCTCATTATAACAAAGTCACACTGTAATATATGCTTCATTTTACACTCAATTCAGCAATTTATTGTACCACCTGCTTTGGAACTTAATGCCACACCACATGTGTCCTTGTGGCACAACATCCATTTAAATGTCTGTAACATTGGTTTGTTTATTAAATCCAAACCCAGGTCGCATTAAATGGTTTTAATTAATGGAGGTTTTTCAATTAAACACAAGACTGTGCTGAATGTGTTCCTGTTCGCCACACCTTGCCCTAACACCTGAGTGTCACCACTGTCATACTGAATGTGACAGCTGTACATCCTTGCAGACAAGTCCATGGGATTTATTTCACTTTCCAGCACACATTCTGCTTGCCCCTCGCTCTTTCATCCTTGTGAAATTTTCAAGACATTTTAATTGGAAAAACACTGAACACATGCGAGCCCTGAAATGTCCAAGCCAAGGCTGGATGGGGCTTGGAGCACCCTGCATGGTGGAAGGTGTCCCTGCCCATGGCTTAAAGTCCCCTTTCAACCCAGACCATTCTGTGCTTGTATTTTTGTATCTTTCTGTGGACCTTTCCCAGGGACAGTTCACCAAAGCAGCCATCAAGCAATCTCAACTGAATATTAAAGCCCACAATGTAAATGCACAGCATCAGAACTATCATTTCTTCCAGTGCTCTCAGTACAACACTCACCTTTTTGGTTTTCACACCAGTTAAGGTAAACATCCAGAATTTAACTGAGAGTAAAATAAAGACCAGTACCTTATTAATACTCCTATATATAACTTTATTTGAGTTGTTTCAACACTTTCTTTCCATTGCTTATGAGTCTACATAAAGATGAGATCAGTAGAAAAAATATCAGATCCTTAAGTATAGAATAATTTTCTCCTTTTTTTATCATGTTTCTAAACAGGATGTATTTTCAGTATTTGGTCAATTACTTACCTTCTCTGCAATTTACTGCAACATTCAACACTAAATAAGAAAAAAGTATTTTGACAAAAATAGGAGAACAAAATTTCATTTTGTAACAATTTGCCTCTTCATTTTTTTCCCTAGCTTAGAGTGGGATTTACCTGCAGCTCCACATAAGATGGATAATGTGCTGAAGTAAGAGCACGCAGCACTGATAAAACTGTAGCTCATAAAACGTTACTTTTGGAGGCAATAAGAATTTCCACTGTCAAGTCATCTGCATTTTGCTGCAGCCTAGAAACTCCTGAAAAACAATAAAGACGATTTATGAGGGAAGTATTTTCTTGGAAACAACAGACAGGGATGGAGACCCGTTTTTTTACCTTATGCAGGAGAAGGTGAGCTCATTCCTTAGAGTTCCTGCAGGTCAGGAATTCTGATTTCTACACAAACCAGAGCCAACACTTTATAGGAGCTACGCTAGCACAAAGAACACAAAGAACAACAAACAACCCGCTCATAATTTAGTTTTTCATCCTTCTATTGCAATTACAAACACCAATAGTTTTTTGATTATTTTCCATTTGCAGTAGGTGAATAATTAAGTGCTTATTACCCAAATAATAGCTTACACCTGTGTGCTGATGGGGGCATTTCCCTGAAGTACTCTAAGAGAATATTTTTTCCCAAGTTTTGCTGTTCCTATGTGTATTTTCTTCCCTCTCACCACCCCATTACGCTGTACATAACTCACTTCCCAGACCCACCAACAAACCCCAAAACTCTGAGAAAACTCCACAACCACCGCTTTTCCTTCACTTCAGGTACCGCGGGGAGCGACACAGCCGGCAGAAACAGGAGGGGAAGATGAAAAAGCGCTACCTGGCTGTTTTTATTAAAACCATGGCAGAAACACACCTGGAAAAGATGTTAAAATAAAGGAGGATCAGCCCCTGTCCCCACCTTCCCTCAGGAGCCGCTCGCGCACCTGAGGGGCGGGAAGGGGCACGCGGAGGAGTTATAAATGCGGTATATGCAGCACAGATATTCAGGTATTCAGGTCCCTTGTACGCCGAAGGTTCGGGGTGATTTTTTTTTTTTTAAGCAAATTAAAAACCAGTGAGGATTTTAATCCGGCTCCCCTGTAAGCAGCAAATTAAAACTTCCCTCGGGAGCCGCTCGCGCCGCCTCGAGACCCTCGCGCACCTGAGGGGAGGGAAGGGAGGCCGGGGGAGCCATAAACGCTAACGGTAGCGGAGATTTCCGCTTCTTGTACACGGAAGGCTTAGAGGGAGTCTCTGAAAACAAGTTAAGAGTTCCATAAGGTTATTCCGGCTCCGCTATGACCACCAACACTAACTGCTCTCTCAGCAGCTCCTCGTGCCGGCTCGTTACCGGGCGGGCTGGCGGCCGTACCCGCACCCGAGCGGCCGCCTCCGGCCACCCAGACCGGCCGCAAAGCCGCTGCCCACCGCCCGCGGGGAGCTCACGCAGGGGGTGACGCGGCCAGCCCCGCACCGCTCCCCTCAGCGCCGCCACAGCCGCGCTGCGCCTGCGCGCCGCCCGCCCGCCGCCTCGGCCGAGGCGCGGCCCCGCCCCCGGCGCGCGCTGCGCAGGCGCGGCGGGAGGGCCGGCGATGAGCGTCCTGCTGCCCAATATGGCGGACTTCGACACGATCTACGAGCTGGAGGAGGAGGACGAGGAGGAGCAGGATGAGCCCGAGCCCGTGGTGCGGAGCCAGGAGCTGCCCCGGCCCCGCGACGCGCCCGATCCCGTAGCGGTACGGGGCGCCGGGCACATCACCGTGTAAGGAAGGAGCGGGGGCAGCGTGAGGGGCCGGTGTGGCGGGGCGGTGGAGCCGGGCGGGAGCGCCGGGAGGGGTGAGGGCAGCGGGGGCACCGTGCCCGGCCCTGTGGGCGCCGGCCTCCCGCCCCGCGGGGCCCAGAGCCCTGCGCCCCGCTCCCCTCCGTGAGGGGAACTGTGCTGAGAACGGGGGTATTTTCCGGTAGCTCGAGGAAAGCCCCATCCGTGAATGAACAGCCGGAGTTGGCTGTTGGGTGCAGAGGCTGCAGCGCAGCCCTGGCAGCCCTCCCTGGTTGCTCCTCTTTATCCAAACAATTTGTTAGATAAAAAGCAAAGTCCACGCGATGCGAGGACGAACAGCCTGTTCCAACCATCTCGCTGTGACCCTTGTGTGCCACAGCAGAGCCAGGGAACCCCCACACTGCACTGCAGAGGAGGCTCCTGCCCGTGCTGTACTTTATCTGCCCCAAACTTAGTTGATAGTTTGGTTTAGATTGAGTGCTTTTATCACTGGAACACAGCGTGAGCCAGAATGTTTGCTGCTCATTTAAACAGTTGAACAGAAGACGAGCAAGCTGTGTTTCCTTATATGTAATGTTTACTAGTAGGGATTTTCTTAGTATTCCTGCTCCAGCAAGCTGAAGAATTAATAGTAGGGAGTGCATCCTTAACAAGTTGTTGGTTGTCATGTTAATTTTCATGGGAGGGGGGTATTGACATGTATGTATTGCAGAGACCCACCAAGCTTGTGTTGCTTTGGCTCTGTCTTTGGATTGCATAAAATTCACATTTCTCTCTGTAAGTAGGTGCAGTGTGATCTAAGTCCCTGCAGCAAAAGCACTGGGTGGGGACGGCTCTCCCATGCCATGGGAAGTGGTGTTGGAGCTGTGTTCTCATGGAAGCCTGGATCAGGGTTGCATTGAGCTGGTGCCAGTGGGGAGTTGCTCTGCTGCACCGCAGTGCATTTGCTCGTGCAGATGGAATTTCTTTGTGTCCTCACCCCAAATAGCTGCTGGCCTGACTAAAGGAGAGGTGGAACACAAGCAAGATGCTCAGAATACCAAGTACCCATCTTAGGAGCTACCTGATATGAAGTGCCGAACTGGAAAAAAACATTACACACTCATCTGCTTTCTTTTCTGTGATGTCTTTTGTGTGTTAGTGATGTTACTTACAGTTCCTTCTTGGCTCCAGCATCTTTTTGGGATGGGCAGGAGCATCTCCAAGAACTAGTGATGTCTACATCAAAGAAAAGCACTCTTGTCAGGGAAGTGGAAATCCTTAGCTAGCTACATGCCCTTGTAACCACCTGAACTGAATCCACATCCAGCGTATTTTCCCTTTCTCCCATCCCTCTCAGCTTTCTTCCTGTAACAGGACCTACCTGCATGATAGGAGGCAGCTTTTATCAGCTCATGCTGTATTTTTAAATCTCCTTATACTGATAAAAACAGTTATTGGATGTTACCAATAAAATGCAAGTAAACCCTGGGCACTGGAGTACATAATCCTGACCTTCTGTTAAATGGGAACTGGTTTACTTCCCAAAGAGTTTCTGTGTTGGAACTCTGTCACTTTTTGATCACACAGAGGCTGCTGCTTTTGAAATCAGTTGGCTGCAGAAGCAGCCTGCTCCAGTTACTGAAGGGAGAGATGGCATCCAGGAAAACCTGGGTTTGTTTGCTGAACCTGTCTGGGCTACTGCTAATGAAAAGGTCTGTCCTTACAAGTCAGACATTATTACAGAAAGAAAAACAATTATCTTCATAAAGCCATTGTTTTCTTTGGATTTTTGTTTCAGATGTCTCCTGTTCCTCACCTGACACTGGCCTTCTTGAATACTTTCAACTTTTAGAGAAAGGATAATTCTCAAATTCCAGGATCATCTGCTTCAGCTTTTCATATCCAGTTCTCTTTTGAAACTCCTAAGTTGGTAGACTCAAGCACTGTTAGTTTCTTGTAAGAGACTTTTTATTCTTATGACCTTGTCAGTGAGCTGCTTGCTCTAACAGAGCAACTGTTCTGCAGTATCCAACAGTACTAAATATAAATTTCATTAGTTTTCTGAGGGTATTTTAGCAGGATCTTGGTTTTCTCGCTTTATTTTGCCAGCCCTTCTATCCCTGTGTGTGGTAAGAGTGACCATCTGAAGTGTCCTTGTTTTATTTTAGTCAGAGAGGACGTGTGTAAAAATGGTTAGCAAAATCTATGTTCATCTTGTCCAGGATTCTTTTAAAAAATTGTCATACTTATTGTTTTTGAAAGCTTTTGAATTTTAGCACAGATAAATTACTAGGTCCTAGTAAATGCCTTTTCTTCTGCAATTCCATTTTGATGAGTTATAAACACCTTGTCCGCTGTTTCTTCCATAGTGTGACTGATTGGTGCATCCAAGTATCTCCACACAGACATTTGTAGTGAAGACTGAGTCATGCCTAGCAAAGCAAAGGCATTAACTTCCAAAAACAGAGCAGTAAGCAAACTGTAACCTGGTTATAGGGTTGTATTTATCTGCTATAATTTTTCCATGTCATTAAGTCCATTTGGATGGATGGTAATGAGGTAATGAAATAGCCATTAAACATATTTTTGCCATTAGTTTCCAGCTTCCTGCTGAAGTCTGCAAACCTCCTAGTCTTGGCTAGAAGTTAACTTTTGGTGTTCTATCCTGTTTTCTGTCGGGGTGCCCCAGGGACCCACAGTCCAGGTGCTGATGAAAAGTTTATTTTCATCAGCTGGGGAAGGAAGAGCCAGTTGAGATAACATTTGAGTATTATTTGATATTGGTCCACCTTCCACATATTTAAAATAGCAAATGATCTCAGCCTTCCACCTGTTACCAAAAACTTAATTTTCTAAAACATCATCCGTGGGTAAGGATTCTTGGATAGTTCTGTTGGCTGCACAGGAAAATGTTCTGAACTGGGGAATGTTAAATAAATGTTCAAGGAGATTTCAGCTCAGGGCTCTTGAGGAATGTCATCTTTACCCTCTAATGTTGGCCAAAGCTCAGCTGATACCTCATAAAGAGCTGTGTGGGATCTGAGCTCCACTCTTGTAGAGAGGTTAAACATAACCTGGATTAGGTGTGGGGAAAGGAGCTGTGTTAGAAACTGTGCTATCCAAGAGCTTCACTAAACAGGTTTAACTTGTGCAGTCTAGTAAGGCTGATTACTATCTATAAATACAGGAGTGGGAGAACTGAGAATGAGGTGAGGTTTAAGTCAAACAAAATAAAAAGGCAAAGCACCTTGAAATATTCTCTTCTAGATGTAAGAAAGCATTTCCAAACTCTTCCTGTTTCAGTTCTGGGTCAGAAAACCTGAGCTCCTGCTTTGTAAACTAATAAAAAAACGTTATCTTGTGGTACCTGTTGCAGGTGAGGTTGGCAACTGGTGATTCAGGATGTTCATTTCAGCCTTTAACTGAGCGATTTATGCATTTCTCTTATTATAGCTCCCTAGGACAAGTTGTGTTCTCACCACTCTCCAGATGGGGGAAAATGAGGTGATGGGATTTGCCTGATGCCATCCATGAAAACAGGGAAAGAAGGCCAGAACTGGCAAGTGAGGTCATCCTAGTTCTGTTGCAGCCTCTAGGAAACAGTGCCTGGCTCTTAGAGGTACTTGTCATGCAGTGAGAAAAGTGCAACGTGGGTGACTGATCTGAATTTGCAAATGTTACACTTTGGGCAGCTTGCACTGAGGAGTCACAGAACTGGCCCAGAAATAAATCACCAACAACTGCTGGTTTAAATTGCTTAAGAGACAGCTACTGGAATTGATGTTATGATTTTTAATCATTATACTGAAGTTCAGAAGATTTCATAGGCCTGCTCATGCTAGATCACTAGCCTGTTGTAGGAAGTCTAATTAAGTTAAATACCTCTTGATCAATACTTTAGATTTTCACTTCTTTACATGAAAGGTTCTAATAACACTTCAGTACTTTCACAAAGTTGCCTGTAAAGCTGTACAACTGTATAACATCCTGCTTCAATCTTTTTATTTTATTTGTTGTTGAGTCACCATCTAACAGGAGTGTAATGTTTCTAAGCCCTGTAGTAAATAATCACAGAATAGCCTGTAAAACTTCTAGAGATATTTTGGTAAAACTGTGCTAAAGGCCACCAGTGATTCTGACCAAATATAGTATTTTAGGCATAGTTAAAATGTAAAGTTATATTCCTTAGTCACTCACAGGTGTCTCTGTGAAAGAAGCCTTTCTGTAACTCAGGTTTCCTGGACGTGTTGCAACTGAAGGGAGTGTTTTGGCAACTAATAAAAATTTGGGTGTTTGAATATGTTTCATGACATCAGCTTTGAAATTTAACCCAAACCACATTGTGATCTTGCATTCCTAATCAGATTTATTAATCGGAAAGCACTAATTTATCTTGTTCTTTATGGAAATTGGGGTGCAATGGGAATTTTCATGAGTGTATTTGATCAATGAGATAAAAGACACTACCTGTGGCTTAGGAAGTGTTTGAACTCTGAATTGTGGACGGTCAGAGGAGGGTTCTGATGAACAGCTGGTACATGTTTGTTTTTTTTTTTTTTTTCCATTTTGCTGTTTCCTAGGCTGCTGCTCCTGGCCACTGTAAAAATCAGTGTTGTGGACAAGATGGACCTTTGGCATGATTTAGTGGAATTGGTCTGTTAGATGGGTAGAGTAAATAATTCTTGAATTTTCCAGTAGTTCTTTTATAGTGTTGTCTGATTGCTCCTACTTTGTGATCATTCCAGGTTGCTCCATTGCAGCTGCACTGAAAACTCTTGTGTTCCTCAAAGCAAGCTTGTGAATGTGCTTTATAATTTTAGTCTTTTTTTTAAGACTGAAAAGACTACTTCATTGCTCTCTAAGTAAGCTTCCTTAAAACTAAATATGTAACATTACAAAACCTGGAAGATTTCAGCTTGAAAAGGTACAAAATGTGGAGGCTGCCTTGCCAGATTACAAAGAGAATGGAAATGTGCTGTTAGTAACCTTTGTGCTTGCCTGAAATCTTACCGTTTTTACTGTTTGGGGGTTTTGTAACGTTTTACACAACTACTGCTCTTTACAAGAGGCTCTAACTTAAATTATTCATCAAAGGACTGGACTGATCTTCACCAGTGTTGTTGGCAAACATTTCAGTTACTGGATTTCTAGAGACAGTACGAGTTCTTCTGTTCCCTTTAAGGTTGATTTGACTTTTTGTTACTTGGGAACAATTTCCATTGTCAGGTTTGGGTATCTGGGGCATTATAGAGTGCACAGGAGTGTGTATGTGTGATCTAATGATGGGCACTGATGTCCAAGGGAAGGTGTTGGAACCTTTAAGGTCCCTTCCAACCCAAACCATTCCACAATTCTGTATTATTTCAGCCATACTAGTATTGGTACCAGGGACCACTTTGGAGTATGGCAGGTGTCAGTTTGACTCAAAGTGAAGTTTGTTTCTTCAGTAACTACTACAATACCAGATGTATTTGTGCTCCTTCTTTTTGGCAGTGATTCTTTCAGGTATTTTGATTTTTTTGAACACATACTCAGGAGATAGTTTAGCAGAACTGACTTGATGTACAATATATTTAACTTTCATCAAACATACAGATTGCAGCTGAGGGCCAGCTGCTGCTGTATTTTGTTAAATTACTGAATTTTAAAGGTTTAGGGGTTTTGGAATAAGTGGTAACAGGTTTACAAGCCAAATCCAGCTCCCTGGAGCTTTCACTGCTTATAATGAAAACCTTTTGCTCAAACCCCAAAACACTTCAATGAAGAGCAGCCACAGTTGTACCCAAAACTTAATTTTCTTGAAGTTCACAGTTGTTGTAAAAGTCTCCTTTGTGTAGGTTCTTACGAGGTACCTTAACTCAGCCCAAAGGAAGTTTTTAAAACCACATGGTTATAGATTTCTAAGATGGTGATGAATGGGTTCCTTAAAACAAACTTCATCTGTTGCATGTGGCGCAATCGCACGTGTAAGAAAGTAAAAGGGTTGTTGAACCTGGGATTTCATAGCTGGAGGGTTTTTTCTTACAGAAGTCAAAGATTGAAACTTGCTGCCATCCAATTGGAAAAGAATTTTTGCACTTCTGGAGGTACTAAAGTAAGGCACCAAGCTGTGTTTCTGTCTGGAAATGAGTGACTGGCACATGAGACCTTGTATTAACTTAAACCAAAAACTCATGAAATAACGCAAATGTAAGGGCAAAAGAAATTAATAGTGGTTTATTTTTAAAGTAAAAACTCTTATTACATTTTTTTATTAAGGGAAACAAAGTAAGTTAGGTGGAATATATTTTGTTTGTCTCTTTTGTTTTCAAGGTTTGGCTTGAGCAACAAGTTTGATACAGAATTTCCTTCTGTTCTGACAGGGAAGGTAAGTGTGAGATTAAACTGTTCTTTTCAATGGGAGGAGCCAGTGCATCCAGTGGTTTCTGTGTTGGATACTTGAGCATGAACCCACTAAAAACTGTTACCTGTGGCCTGTGTGACCCAGCTGCTCCCTGCCCAGTCCCTCAGTGTAGCTGGAAACAAGAAGGAAGGATTTGCAGTGATTGTTACCATTATTGACATTCCAAACACAGCAAAGCTCACCATGGATCTGGCTGTTTCCATGCAGACATGAAAGCAACACTCAATTAACCTTGCTTTTTAAATACCTGGAGTTTGTCCTCCCTCCTGGGTGAATTAAATCAGTACAAATACTAGTCCTCTCTTCTGAGTATGCCTGCCAAGCCTTGAGTTTGTTTAGACAAATCTTTGGAAGTGAATCTGTTTTATCTGAAGCTTTAAGAACAAAACATAGTGTTAAATCTACAAATTAAGTAGGTTTTTAGTACATTTTCACAAATACCATTTAGTTCTGAAAATTAGTGGTAACAAGTCTCTTGGTTTCTCTGGAGTCCTGTCATCTTACTTAATGCAAGTGTAAAAAACTGTAATTTGTAGCTGTTAATTCAATCTTGACTAAATTCTTAATTTTAAATCATTTTTGTAATTGTATTTTTTTAATCTTTTAATTGCTTAATTCTTTTTATCTTGATTTTTTTTTCCTTCCTGCTGTTTCAGTGTCTAGTGCTTTGTTTTTGCTTTGATTTATATCTCCCTCGTGTATCTTTTCCAGAATTTGGGAAGAAAAAGGTTTATTTGGCTCTTTCTACTTTGTCTCATGTCATCCCATAGAGCTGCACTCCGTCTGCAGCCCCTTGCAGAGGTTGAGTCATACCAACAATCCACTAAACACAGCTGAGTGGTTGCTCCTGCTTCTGCCAGATCCATCTGGGCTTTCTCCTCCTGCAGTTTCACACCAGAGAACAATGAATAAAACCCTTGTGTTGGGGTTGTCCAGCTGTTCTGACAGCAGTACCCCTGAAAAGCAGGTTCTGCTTGGAGTTTTTGGGTGCTGAAAATCAGCCTGGGAATTTTAGGATGTCACTGAGCTCAGAAAGACAAATCCTACTGATTCCTGTGTGAGGGCTGCTGACAACATTTTGCATTTCACCACCTTGTCTGAGGCTTATTCTCCTCTGGGAAGCTCTTTCTGATCACTGAACAGACAGAATACATTTTGGAAAAAACTGTTTTTATGTTCTTTTTCTTGATTTGTAGTTTATTATAAATAAGCCTATAGAAAATCCAAGGCAAGAAATATTAAAACTAAATTTAAATATATTATTTCATCTCTTTCTGTCTCTCTAAAATATATTTGGGTTATTAAAAATACCAACCTACAACCTGGTCTACACTTTTTAATACCAGCATCAGTGGCTGTCACATTTTCCACTTGACTGTCCTCCTCTTGTTAAATAGACAGTGAATAAAAGCTTAATTTAAAGTTCACTTGAGTGCTTAGACTTAATTTAGCAGAGACAGAAAAGAGGAAATTCTTCTGTAGGCATTTACCCTTCTTGTTCTGTGGGTGTAATCAGTGCCACAGGAGTGGCATGGGCAGGCATTTGCTGTATACAGGGATGCTCCTCTGTTGAGAATTTTGATATTCTGTTGTCTTGTGGATTTGAGGGGCTTTCTGAGCAAGGAAGAGAATTCCCTTTTGTCAGGGGAGAACACCAATGAAATAAGATAGTAAACACATTTTTCTTCCTGCCTGCCAGCACTGCTATGAAAGACATTAAAAACCACAGCTTTTAATGTGGGACTTTCAGTTTTTAATACTTCAGTCAATTGCAAGAAATAAAGATTTTTCTTCTTTCTCTGGTTGAGGCAGTCAATCATCTTAATCCCTATTGAAAATGAAAGTTCAGTAATTTTTTCCAGTAAGAAGTTTTTCTTCAAATGCCCTGTTAAGTAATTCACAATAATCAATACCATAGTCAACTGAGACTCCACTTTAACATCCTCTGTTGTTAAAATGTAATTTTTTTTTATGAAATCAAAATTTATTAACAACAGTGACTGTTTATATTTACAAATTTGGATTAAAATGTTTACTCTGAATTTGCAGTGCTCCTTAGCTACTCTAAGACAATGTTATAGTTTATTCATATTGCCTGTGTAACATTAAGTTGGATGGCTTTGCTGTTTGCTGTGAATTGATATCAAGAATAAATCCCATCTGCTAATGGAGTGTAAGGATGAAGCCATTAGATGGGCTGGATGGAGTTCTCGGTGGAACTGTTTTTCTTTTGAATAAATATAGATGTAAAAGATGTAGGTTTTTAAAGCAGGATGAAAATCCTAATTAGAGAAGACTCTGTAGCTACACCTTTCTCCCACAAGCACAAACTTTTGGGATTTATGCCACATTCTTGTATTAGTAATTTCCTTAAGCTTTCTGCACTCAGTTTGCCCATCCACATAGTGATGGCAGAAAACCTTCTGATTTTCTTTTTCTGAAATCTGGAATCCCCCTCCTCCTTCACCCATTTTCTCAGTCTCCAGTTTTTACAGACACTGCATAGCTGTTGTAAGTTAGCCTAGAGCTACATGCTTGTAATTACATCTTCAGTGTTTAATTGAGACTTCATTTGTTGCTTTCCTTGGGAGAGGTGAATGTGTACATTTGAGGGTAAAGCATAGACAATAAAATAATAAAGGAAAGGCAAATCTCAGGTACATCAGATGTTTGGTGTAGCTAGCTCAGTTGGATTAATATTTGTCTTGCAGGATGAGACAGAAACTCACCTGGTTTGTAAACCCCAAGCCAGACTTTGTTTCAGAGGAACATTATAAGAAAAGATTTGACTACACTTAATACAGAGGCAATATTTAACTTTTAATAATGTAATTGGACCTAAATTGGAATGCTGGTTAAATTTAAATTCTGTGTGCAACAGGTTTACAGGATTAATTCTCTTAAACAAGCTTTTAACAAAATACTCTCTGTGATAGTGAGCACAGTAGCACACACTGTTCCAGGTGACCAGAAGATGATGGAGGCAGTGATCCTGAAGGGGAAAAGTGGAATTTCCTGCTCTGATCTTGAAACAAAAGGGGTCCTGCCCAGAGAGAAGTGTGCAGTGCAGGGCAGGGGGAGCCATAAAGTGAGGGCTGGGCATTGTGGTGCCGTTGTGCCGTGTGATTGATAGGGCTGCTGATCATGGTGATTGAAGGAGAAAGATCAGGCCTGCTGGGCCTTGCTGGCTCCCTTCCTGTGTTTGGAGATCCTCTGCATCCTGTTGTAAAATATTATGACACCCCCTCCTTTCCTTTTATGTTTTTTTTTGGTTTTGTTTTTTCCCTCCTAAAAGGAGATAATGTCCCTTCCTAAGGTGTACAGCACAGCCAGGAGCAAAGTGCTTATCTCATTCTTTTCAAGAGCCAGACACAAACTCTCCAAGAGATTTCCAGAATTACTCAAAACTGAGCTTTCTTAGGGAGCTGTCTTTGTGCAGGAGGAGCTGGTAATTCTGTTTGTTTGAAATACATCAGCCCTTTCACATACACCTTTTAAAAGCTGTACCTGCAAGAAGGCAGGAGTTAAAATTGTTAGAAAATCAACAGTTCTGTGGTGACTTTCATTTGGATTCCGTTTCATTATTAGATTAGAACAATTATTTACAGGTATTTTGTTCTTCATCACTGTGAAACAATGCTTAACTGTCACTGAGCTGTAAACTGAGGAACAAAATTATGATTTCTTCTGTTTATCACAACATGAGACTTATCCTGATCTCCAGTTCCTTTAGTTTCAGATGAATATGTGTCATTAGTGACAGAAATATTTGTTATGATTCCATTTCCTAAAGCCAGAAACAATCCAATAGTTGGGGTTAGTCAAAAGCATCCTAAGTAATTTCATCTCATGTCGTAGCCAAGAGATTCACCTTTACTTGAAAATATTTGGTGAAAATATTTGGTAGTGGTGTTTTCATAATATTGTATTAAGATAAACATCAGCCCAAAACTCCCGAAATGGGAATTTTCTTTTGCTTAGTGGCATCCAAAGTTGGTTTCTGGTTTAGCCATTTGCTCTGCAGGAATGAGAATACTTCACCTTTCATCTTAAAATGTAGGAACGTGTTAACCTCATGTGAACAGTGACTCCCTAGAAATTATCACAGGAAAGGGAATCTCCCTAGGCTTTCTTCTTAGGTCCCAAACTTTTCTGCCAGCTGTGATCTGAGAATCTGGTTGAGTTCTCTTTGTGTTGGATGTTACCACTGATAAGGGTTATTCTTGTTAAACTAAATTCTGGGCTGTGCCATTCCATTGTCTTTGGCAAGTTTGTTCAGCTGGATTTGGAGGTTGGGCTGTGTTGCTGTCAAGGTCCAGTAAACTTTGTGTCTGAAGGAAAAGGAAGCATTCTCTTTTCCTAGGGAGTTTCATTACAAAAGTATAAATGAGTTCTAGGAAAAAAAAACTACTTATTTTTATATTTCACATAAACAGAATATAAAATTCTAAAAGATTTATCAAAGGAAGTGCCATTTGTAGGTATCCAAATATCAGGCCCATGGAAACTTCCTTAGGAGTTGAAAATGCCAATTAATGTAGGAATCTCAGTTTACTTTGAGGCAGTGACTGCAGCAGCTGCCTGAGGTTACTGGAAACCACCAGCCCAGATGTTTTTTCCTACAAAACACTCTCCCACGTTGAAGATGAAATGGTTTTGCTCTGTGCATCTGGTATTTGTTATATCCCAGTACAAGATTTGGCACTGGCAAAGAAATCCATAAAACCTTGTTCTAGAGACATGCAAGTACAGGATAGTTTGCCACATTACAATGGGATTTTTTTCATAGCAGATGTCCCACTACAAAGGATCTCAGTGGTTTTCTTTGATAATTTTATTTCTTTTTTCCTAAACTAATGTGTCTCGTGTAAAACAGACAATTGTTTTTAGTTACTTCATTTGTAGATGTAAAACAAAACAGTCTATTTAATATGGGAGGGGGCAAAATAATTACTTTCTATATTTATTAATTCCTGCTATAAAATAATCACAAATTATGTTCTCATGTTATTAACTGTAGGCCTGGCTGGTGTGCAAGCCCAGCTGCCCTCTGACTCTGTAGTGCCTGGTGACCTGAATGGCCAGGAAACAGATGTTGTATTTATTTACTCCCTTCCCTGCAATGCTTTAAAGAATTCCGCTCAATAGGCAGGGGTAGCAACATCAGGTCCTCTCCATTTCCTGCCCCGTGGCTTTGCCCCTGCTGAAAAGGATCTTTGTCATTAAATGAACTTTTGTTGGCGTTGCTGCCCTTGTTTGCAGAGTCAGATGAGCAGAGTTGGGCTGGCTTGGGTGGGGGTTGTGGAGCACTTGCACAGCTTTGTGTACAGACTCACACTGGGGATTTGCATCAACATGGCAAGGAGATAGGAAAGATGGGGTTTTTCATTGTTCTGAGTTGTGCCTGCCTGGTCCTCATTTATTCTGCTTTGTGTATTTGAATGCTGGATTGTGTTAGAGTCAAGGGTGTCATCTTGGAGTCACTGCCTCAAATCCATGTTTGACTTCTCAGATGGAAGTGACTTGCATTCTGTAGGGAGATGAGAGATTTGGGGTATGTAAGTAGGTGAGAAATGAAGTTATTGGAGAAAAGAGCTCCTTTCTGATACAAAATGACTCTGCAGTGGCAATACAGTTATAAAATACTTATTTCTTAATTTCAAAAAGCTAGTTTTCAATAAGCAAGCTTTATTTCTAACTCTGTACAAGGTGCCTTGCTCTGCCTTAAATACAATCCAGTGTATTTCTTTCTAGGCTTCCCTATTTTAGGAAGCAGCCACAAGGGAAGTTGTGGCTTAATTATGGGCCACTTCAGGAAGTTATTTGTGGACAGAGCCTTCACTCAGGCACAGTGTAAACTTAGATTGGTGTGACACTAATTTGGACAATATTCTCCCTTTCTGTGGTACCTATTTTTACTGCAATGCTCCCCCATTCCCTTGGAGAGCAGACATCTGTCATTCTTCTATGGTTTTGCTCAGTGTAGCCAGTGCATGTATTGCCCAGCTGTGTCCCAGTTCTGATTTTGTCAGGGCCCATTGTGTGTTTAGGCCCATTTATTAATTACTACTGCAATAAATACATATGAGGCTGCTCATCCAAAAGATGTTTGGCTTTTGAACTCAGGTTTGTGCAGTGCACGCACCAGAAATGAATTTGTTGCAGGAAAATGACTTTTCATGCTCAGTGGGTGACTGGTGCTTTAGAAGATTGTGTCATTTCCTGTTTCATTTTAACCTGTAGAGGCAATTTCTGAGAAAATACACCTGTGCTGGCTCTCCCTGAAACTGAGCCTTTCTGTTGCAGGTGGCCCCTGAGGAATTCAAGACCAGCATCAGCCGAGTGAACGCCTGCCTGAGGAAGAACCTCCCTGTCAATGTGAAGTGGCTGCTCTGTGGCTGCCTGTGCTGCTGCTGCACTCTGGGCTGCAGCCTGTGGCCTGTGGTCTGTCTTAACAAAAGAGTGAGTCCATGTTTCATCTTATTCTATAGATTTTTAAATTATTAGTAGGATTAAATAACTTTTCATAATATCTTCCCCATTTTAAAACCCTGTTTTGACCTCACATTCAAAAGGTTATTCTGATTTCCATCTTAGAAAATATAAAAAATTTGGAATTGCACCAAATTACCAGTTGACTCAATAATTTTAAGAATAGCTGATCTCATCTCAGCTAAAACAGGATGGAATATATGATACTCTAAATTTCCAGGACATCTCAAGGTCTAAGAATTGAGTGTGGAACTGAACCTTCATGACCTTCAAAGAGTGGCAGAATGAGACTGAAAAATCATTTATCCTCTTCACACCCCCCATCCCCACTCCTCCACCCCCCAATAAATATTTTTAAAATTTAAAAATCACTTTTTTGTATGCAATAGACACCATCATATTTCAGAGCTGGGGTTTATTTGCCATATTTTACTGTTCTGCTTCTGTTAAGAACAAGTACAAATTTATTTTCTAAAGACTTCCCCCCAACACAGTTGACAACTTCTGTAATCAGGTCCAAAGTAATAATTTTGAAAAGCACTTTAGACAATTACCTCTGTGGTTTATGTTTAGAATTGATTTATCACAGCAGTAAATACTGAGGAAGTGCATTAATGTGTTAACTTGTTGAAGTGCTCATCACTGAAGCTGCATCACTAAAAAGTTACAGGACTTGTTTTTTAGTTCATTTTAACTGCTTTTATAAATGTAATTATTGCAGAGGTTTATGCCTGAGAGATACAAAAGGAGTATTTGCAGTTTTAAAGCTATTTTTAATATACCTGTAGCAGTGAAAATCTAAATAAATGCCCATGTGGTGGTGTAGTATTAATTATATGAAATTCTCAAGGCTACAGAGAATATGCACCAAGTAGGGAAAAGGATGGCACTTCTGTGGGTTGTGAGGGTGGTAACAACCATGCAGTGATTATAATTAAATGTATACCCTGCAGGATCATCACAGTTGTCTTTTTGTGACCTTCAAAATCTCTGAAACTTGAGAAATCATCTCCTCTCCACAGTCATGGAAAGAGCAGGAAATGAAGGACACATTTGGTAGCCAATTGTTGAAAATAATTTGTTGTGAACTGGAGTTTGGTGGTGAGGGTTTTTTCCAAGATCCAGATCACAATTCCCTTAGCAAAATCTGGAAATTAAATGTATGGAATCTGTGTTTTCAGCAGAACACCTGCAATGAGTGCGAATTTGGCCAGGAGACTCTGTTTTGTTGGCTGTGGGAGGTAAAAACACCAAATTCAAAGAGATCTCTTACTAACTAAATGAACTCTGGAAAAGCCACAGGCCTAAGTTGGACTTGATCTTAGAAATTTTTCCAGTGATTCTAAGTTAACAAAAAACCTAGGAGTGTTTTCCTTCTTTGAAAAAAGGGGGAGTGCGGGGTTGAAGTGATAAGATTTCCATGTATTTATTCTTTGGTTTGTTTTACTTTTATAGAACTTAACTTACTGTAAATTAAACTTAGCCAGAAATGCAGTAGTGAGATCCTTCTGGATGAGACCAGCTGCTGAACTGTTTCTGATGCACTTCTGACTTCCTTTCTAGACTAGAAGATCAATTCAGAAGTTATTAGAATGGGAAAATAACAGACTATATCATAAGGTAAGAAAAGAGTGCTTGTTTCTTTCAGCTTTAAGAATATTGGCAATGAAGGATTTTAGTCTTGTCATAATCCCATAGTTTATACTGATCCTAAATTATAGATCCTAATAATTCAGTATTGCTAATGCTTGTTGCATTACACATCCAAACAAGGCTGTGCTAATCCTTTGTTAATTATTTCCTTAGCTTGGTTTGCACTGGAAGCTGAGTAAAAGGAAATGTGAAACTAGCAATATGATGGAATATGTGAGTATTGCTTGCTACTTATTGCTATTCAACAGAACTGTGATTTAATAGAGCAAATCCTTCACTTAGTGACCCTGTGCAAAAAGATCTCCCAGACAAATGTGCAGTTTGGTCTTTAATTTGGAATGAGGGAGACCCACTGAGACTTTCTGCAGTGGAGTGATTCCCACACTAACACCAGTCCATCATTGCTTACCCACCTTTTCCAGTGTTATTCAGAACTCCTTTGATTCAAAAAAAATTACAGAAGTATTGCATCTTTAAGTAATGTGGATTTTTGGTTGGACCTTTTCTTTTGTGTTTTTGTTTTTGGTTTGTTTTGGTGGGTTTTGGTTTCGTTTTTTTTTTTTGCCAGCTCTAAATCTCACATGGTTGTAAACAAGACCTTGTAGGAAAGCAGAATTTCAAATATTTCTGTGGTTCTATCATTCCCCTATCCACTTTAACACGTAGCTGTGAAGATTGTATAGGCTTTGTGGAAAGAGATCCACCCTTAAAAAAGCCAAGCACCCAGAGTCCCTCTATTTCAGAATAACTGGAATCTCTGCTTTGTTACCCTGGGGAACATTCCCTCCTCACAGACTATCTCAGATACATTTAGTCTTAAGAATTAGCTAATGTTCATGGAAACAGTGCTGAAGCTTTGAACTTTTTGGTTACTGTCTTCTCTTCTTGTCTTTTTCCCTTCTTCAACAGGTAATATTAATAGAGTTCTTACCAAAATACCCCATATTTCGACCTGACTGAGGAACAACATTGGTCTCTCATGTTACCTGTCATTTTCTACCCTTAGTGCCTTGTAGATGATTTTGGAAAGAAGATGGTCTACTTTGCTGTGACTTAAAAATGTTCTTCAGTAGAAATCTTCCTTGCTGTTACTTTCTTTTGTTAAGAAGAGAACAATTTGCACATTTTTTTATGTTAAACGAGGCTTCTATGTTGCACTCTGAATTTTTAACATTACCAATAACTGATAGAGTTGCCACTAGGGATCTTAACATCAGTGCTGCTTAAACTTGTTCTGAGCATGCTGCCTTATTAATTTCTCTCTTTGCTGTCCTCCAATGTGCATCTTAAAGCTGTGTCATCCTATATTTCATCCTAAGTGTTGCAATCCTAGAAACCCTCAGTAGGAATGTCCAGGTAAACTCCAGTAGTAATGATTTTAGTAGAACCTGCTTGCATAGGACTTGCAGTCAACAGCACTGGTTTTGTCCTGCACTTTGCAAAATCATCATTTACATTTAGGGGGTTCTTTAGTTTACCCACTATGGATTTGTAAATATTGACTCTTTGCATAATGTAAAGTGTGGTATGCCAAGGTTTACAGAATGTATTATAGCTCTTATTCTATTGCCAACAGTCCAGCATCTGTTCCATGTGCTTGTTCCCCTGGGATTGTACAGCCCCACCCACGCTGGTTTTATGGGAAAGCCATAAAGAGTTTGTACATATGTCAGATGTGTAGGGCTCAGTTGCACTTTGTTTAGTAAATGGATGAAAAATGCATAGCATTTCTGTCTTTATTTTGAAAAGTATTTCAGGTGGTGTTTGCAGCACCTGAAATACAAAGCTGAAATCTTCATCTCTGCAAAAGCTGCATTTGTCGGGTAGATGGCAGCTGCTATTAACAAAATATCCTAAAGTCTCTTTTGTAGTGAGGAGTATATATGGATGTTAAGTTTTGTTTTGAAGTCAGGAAAAATTAAGCTTGAATCAGAGATCTTCGATACAGAAGAGAAAAATTAGAAACAGCCAAATCCAAGCTGAAGCAGCACCTTTGTTACTGTTGTAGTGTGGTTGTACTTCAGCATTTTCACAGTTAAGTGACATTAGGTCCCTTCCAATGGAAATAGGTTTAATCTCAGTCAAAGTGGAGTTTCAAAACATGCTGAGAGGAGGAAGTGCAGCAGTTGAAAGGGCTCCTGAATATGTTTTGGCAGTCAGGCACTGTCTGGAGAGCCAGGAAAGCCTTGTGGAATTCAGTATTATTTTGGATTCTTCCCTTTTTGCCTGATCTCAGGAAGGGAAGTCATTGTAGAAAAGCTTCCTCTAATGGGTGACCTAAGCAAGAGCACTTGATAAAAGAAAGCAAATGGAAATTGTTGCAAGTTCCCTGCCTTTCCTAACTAGAAATAACAAAGCCCAGCAGATAACTGAGCATCTGCAACTTGTGGTGGATTTCATGATCAGTGTCCAGGCATTTCTTTGCAGCATCTTGACTTCCTACAACATCATCCCAAGTTGCTTTTTAGTTTCAGGGTGACTTGGGGTTTCCTCTGAATGTATTTGCACCTCTGCAGTTTGCAATATGCTATTAAAATACCGTATTTGTAAGACCATTGCATCCTAATACCTGTAAAAGGTCAGATTCCTTGTACACAGTGTTTACAGAAGGCCAGTTTTATGCAGGTTACTCAAAGGGAAGTTTGTGCTGTTTCCTGTCCCAGACTGATGATTCCGAGTTTGAAATCTGCACATTTCATGCAGAAACTTTGTTTGACTGGTAGATTGGTGACAACTAAATGTGCAATTGCATTTGTAACATGAATAAAAATCTCCTGTGTTGTTTGAAATTATCATTAGCTACACCTTGCAACTCAGATTTCCATTACAGAACCAAGCAAAGTGTTGTCTCCATTTTAGTTCTTTTTTTTTTGGGGGGTGGGGGGGGTGTGAGTGCTAACAGGAAGCAGAGAAAATAATGGCAGAAAAAGGCAGAGTAAACCAAAACTGAAATGGCAAAAACTGAAATGGCACACCCAGTTCTTTCTTTGGATTTCACTGACAGATGAGTTTCTGGAGTATTTAACAGAACAATGGAAGTTTCTTACAGTTCTGCCAGAACTTTGTTGTGCAAAATACTCAAGAAATCTCATCAGGTTCTGATTTTCTTCATGCAACTCTATTTTCTCCCTGTACTTTTCCAAGTGGGAGAACAGGCACTTCCCATGGAACCACAGAATGGGTTGGGTGGAAGGGACCCCAAAGCTCCTGCCATTCCACCCCCTCCTTCCACTAGCCCAGGTTGCTCAGAGCTCCATCCAAACTGGCCTTGAACACTTAAGCACATAATATTAATTTGTAAAGTTTACATTTTAAGTACATAAATCCTGTACATTTTAATTTGTCTTTAATAATTAATTGTGCAGTCTTCAAACCATGAATGGGTCTCGTCTTTGTGTTTTAATTGACATTTAATTATGTGGCCATAACATAAAGAACCAGAGCCAAACCTGTCATTTACAGTAAGCTCCATGTTTTAATAGGTAGATAAATTTGCATTAAAATGCAAAACCAGCAGCAGTATTATATTTGCATGTGAAAGACACAGGATTCATAGCTCACTGGAAGGTGAAGGCAGCTGGCAGTACTGCTGTGAACTCTGTGCACAGGTTCTTTTTGCTTGGGCTGTCCTTTAAGACCAAAACATCACAGGTAATTCTGTATATCGAGACTGGAAATCTCATTTTTGACAGTTAATGATCAGCATGAGTTGGTGAAGTGTTTATGGAGGATATCTGTCAGATGCATGTCAGCAGAGTGAGTGGAAATGGTAAAGAAAGTGCCTTGGCTGGTTCCAACACCATTGTGCAGAGAAGGAGAAAAGGGAACTGACTGGTCCCTCTCAGGAGTGGGAGTTTGCATCAGATTTTTAAAAGCAGCTACTGTCTACCAGATCAGTGTTTATTTCTTCACATCAACCTGTTGACACTAATTTTGTTTCTAGATTTTATCCAGGAAATCTTTGGGTTTGTATCTAGAAAGTTTTGTATCTGGAGAGTACTGAAGGAGTGCAGAACTCTGGCAGAGCATCAAAGCTCTTCCTTTGTGATTCCCCACCTGCTCCTGCAGAGGTGTTTTCTCAGAGGAGAAACACAGAAGTGTTCAAACATGAACACCCAAGTCTCAGGAGTGCGAGTTCAGATGTAAATGACTATCAAACAGAGAAAAAAACAATTATAAAATCTGGTGTGGTTTTGATAAATACAAAAAAAAAAATAAAGTTCCTATGCTCCTCTTGATAGGTACAAAACTCCATATGCAAAACCATAAATTGATGTTTATTATTGTCCCACTGACAGTTTACTACATTTTCTTGTCAACACACTACCATTGGAGCAATAAAAATGTCAAGTTATTAACATTCACCATCAACTATTTATCACTTTAGTAAGCAATGTTATGTGATTCTTCTGCCATTCTTTTGTTTTCTGCTTTTGGTGTTCTTACAGTGTTGTAACATACTTGTATTGCTTCTGAAAAGTGGTTTTGTTTAAGCTGTATGAAACTGTGTTCTTAACACTTTTATTCTGTTTACAAGTGAACAGCCACTTTTTTAACAGGACCTCACACCTGGAGAGTTTTCTCTCCATTTTTTATTTTAAATGAAAATAAAATTCTAACTGAGCTTGCTTTCTGTAATTTACTGCACTGGCTTGTGCCATTGAAAGAAGCTGGAAGTCAGACATGCTTCATCACTTTGAGACATTTTTCTTTAATTAAATTCAAAGATGAAAACCTTGAGTAGTGCAATGTGTTTATGGGGATAAAAAACCTGAAATTTTCTGTGTCTTTCCTTGTAGAGGTGTTTTAGTGGGATAGCAGCAGTGGTGGGGTGTGTCTAAATGAGACACACTTGATACAGCCAGGCCAACAACCTTGGCTTATTCAAAGAACAAGACTTGGAAAGCTTGGGAAGGATTTCCAAAGATGAAAACTGCAGAAATGATCATCATATCTGATTTTCCTGGTGATCCACCTTCCTGCCAGGACAGTGGTGGAGTCTCCATTCCTGGATGTGTTGGAAAACATGTGGACGTGGCCCTGGAGGACGTGGTTTAGTGGTGACCGTGGTGGTGCTGCTGGTTGATGGTTGCACTTGGTGATCTCTTTGCCAGCCTTGACAATTCCATTATTTGGTTGGTGGGCCCACAGACCCTCCCTGATAAGGGAGGAAGGAACCTCTCCAAAAGCAGAGGTTTTCTCCCACTCCCAGGGAGCCAGCCTGAGCAGGGACAGTGTGTGAGGGTGAACAAATCCTGGCTTCCAGAGGGGTTTGTGCCCAGCACAACGCAGCCCTTTGTGTGTGTGACCAGCCTGGCTTTGGAGCTGTGAAAGCAGGAATTAAAACTAAAGCCTTTGGCTCATCCCTGAGGGAAAAGCATGCATTACTGAAAGGGGCATGTGCAATGTTTTTGTTGGAAGTTGTTTTGGGCAAACCCAGGGCTGCTGGAGCATGGAGCTGATCCTGGATGTTGGCTGAGAAACGCAGGGAATGTTTCTGGGATGTTCAGCCAAACCGGGATGAGGGGCTGAGTCAGGAGATAATCCCCTCGGGGGCTTTAGGAGATGTAATTGCCCGGACTTAGCAGCAAAGGCCTGTGTTAAGGATATTTGGGATTTGGCCCTGACTCTATTGGAAGGCAGTCTCAGACCTGTTGGTAGAGCAGCTTGCTGTGGTGTCTGTGCCAGTGTATTTATAATGCTCTGTCTGTTATCACTTGAACTGTTCTAGCTGAATTTTTTCTAGTGAAGCTTGGGGAGACTTAAACCCTTCATTTCTTAGACCAAATTAAGTGTTAGCCTCCTCTCAACAGCAAAGTTCTGTTTCTGTTAGTCCTGCTTGCATTTATTTGAATTAATTTTCCTTGAATAGGAGTGACCAGGAACAGTATTCGAGTTAGTGGCTCATGGCAAAGGCACCAGTGTGGATTGTTCCCTCTCTTGTGTGAAAAGAATGCAAACCATTAAATGTAAAGGGTCACGTTTGTCTCCTTAGTGGCTATATTGTATTTCTGATCTATAGCTGTTCTGTGATAAATCTGGGGCTATTTCTCTTCAGCCACTTGTAGTTTATACAAGTTCCCTGCAGACACTCATTATCAGTCCAGACTCAGCATCTGACACTTTGTACTGGCAAATCTCTCAATATTTCCATTACTGTGTCCTCCCAGTCCTCCAATTCTCCTTGTATTTGTGCTCCCAGTCTTCCTGTAGAAGTGTTTGTCACAGGCTGATTCAGTCTGCAAAATTAATACAACTGAGTTTACTAAAATGATTAGTTTCCAGATTGATGTCTGAACTTTGTGTATGATTTTCGAAAGGCCCTTTTACTTACTTAGTCCCTGACCTGCTTTAATTATTTCTGTAATTTCTACATCTGACTGAATCAGTAATTTCCTTGTTGTGGTTTATCTAGGACATCGACTCTACCTGGACTTCGTTGATTTACATCTGGTTATTTTATAAACATGCAAACAGCAAATTTAGGTCTGAGCTAACCTGTTGAACACTACATTGTCCCTAATCACTGAATGTGTTTAGGCAATTATCCTTTCAACATACTCAGATTTTATTTCACATTCATTATGTAAAACTTATGATCTATAGTAGCCTCAGTAAATTAAAATTTCTGCAGGAAATAGGTTTGTATATTTGTACTCAGTGATAAATATAACCTGAGATTTTGGCTAGAAAAGAAACACTTCTTCACAACAGCGCTAGTCCCATGGGATAGGTAATAAAATTGGAGAGAGGAATTACAGTAGCTCTCAGACTAATAAGAATTTAAAATTAAAAGGCAAATATTAATCAAAAGGTGATGACTGATCTGTATTTACTGTAAATTATATGGTGTGCAAGCCTAGAGGGGTAATTGAAAACTACTGATTCTCCAGACAGTTTTTACAACGATCTCCTTGGACATTTTTGACAGTGAAGTGTCTGAACAGAGCAGCAAAAGGAATTCTGGGTTTTGTTGTAAATGGAAAATAGTGGAAAATGGAAAGGCACTGCTGAGGCCTGTTGGTGAGCAGCACTTTTCCACCTCTGTAGTTAACCTGGGTCCATCAGTATAACCAGGGATCTCATCAGTGTAACCAGGGAAGTCATCAACTCCCGGTGATTTTTGGATGTCCACTTGCCATTCCAGTTCCTACGGTGTCTTCATTCAGCATTCCCAGTGTAGGGTCCAGCAGGGCACAAGGAGCAGGAATGCACCACAGCCCCACCAGAACCACAGGGCAGAGAGCGGGAACATTTCAATCCAGGATTTTTCTGGAACTGTTTAGTGCATTGAAAACGTAACTTGCTTCAGGATTCTGAATCGTTTTTGTGAGAATTAGTGCTTAAAATCAGCTCTAATTTTCCCTGTGATCCTGATGGAGTTAAGGGCTCTGGGAGAGGAGAGGGTGATGCTCCAACCAGGAGCTGCAGAAGAGTCTCAGGCGCTGCATCTCCAGGCCGCGAAGTTCGACATTCACCGAGGAGCTGCAGAGCCAGGCCTGGGAGGTGCAAACCCCACCCGGCCAGACCCGAATGTGTCCCCGGCTGTTCGGGGGCAGCTGACAGCAGCGACACGGAGCCGTCCTGTGCTGCCCAGCGCCTCCTCAGCGATGCTGCGGGACTCCTCCGGGGGAGCTCCGAGCGGGAGGCGCCGCAGCGGCCGCTCGGGCTCTTCTCCGCTCGCCGTGCTCCTCTGGCGGCGCCTCCGTCCGGCGGGACTCGGGGCGAGGGCGGACAGCCCCAAACCTTTCACCGGAGATCCCCAAATCCCTTCACCGGAGATCCCCAAACCCCTTCACCGGAGAGCCCGGCGCGGCGGCCGCGCCGCCCTTACCGCGCATGCGCGCAGGGGTGGCGGGGCGGGCTTGGCGGGCGAGCGGCGCCGGGGCCCGGCGGGGCTCTGAGGGCGGCGGTAGGGCCCGGCGGGGCCGTGAGCGCGGCTCCGTGCGGCCGGCGGCGCTAGGGCCCTGCGGGGAAGTCGGGCGGCATTAGGGCCCGGCGGGACACCGCGGGCGGCTCTAGGGGCCGGCGGCGCGGGGCGGGCGGCTCAAGGGCCCTGCGCGCCCACGCCGGGGGTCTCGCCCCCCTCCCGCCATAGAAGGAGCAATGGCGGCGCCGTAGCGCGGCCGCCGAACCCCCGCCCGAGCGCCGCGCCCGGGCCCGGCGGGAGCCGAGCGGGGCCGCCGCTCCTCCTCCTCCTCCTCCCGCCGCTCCCCGCAGCCCCGCGGCCGCCATGGCCACCGAGCTGGAGCCGCCGGCCGCCGGCGCCGTGTCGGGCGCGGCGCCGCTGGAGGCGGAGGAGGACGAGGAGCACTGGCTGTACGGGGGTAGGTACCGCGGGGGCAGCGCGGGGCTCCGGCCGGCAGCGGGCCCGGCCCCGCCTCAGGGCCGCCCCCGGCTGCGGGGCCGTGCGGGACCGGGGGCGGCCCCGCGGGAGGGAGGGAAGGAGGGACCGGCACCTCTCCCTGGGCCCCTCAGAGGGACCGGCCTCTGCCCCCGGGCCCTGAGAGAGACCCGCGTCCGCCCCCGGCCTCGCCTCAGGAGCCCTTGAGCGGCTCTTTTGGGCGGGTGGCGGCGTGTTATTGTCCTTTTATCATTAACACTGCTGCAGGGAGGTTAACGAGATGTTTTGTTAAGAGTTTCAGTTCGCTAATCACTCAAATCTTGTGAACCGCTGGGCTAACGGGGCTGGGATGTGGCCGGTATAAACCACAGGACTTTATTGAAACATCTTTGTCCTCCAGATAGGCTTTCCGCATGAATGCTTTTATGTTTCTTCTTCCTTAGCACGTTAAAATTCTATATAAAGACCTTGATAGGTGACTTCAGTGCCTATCTGATAGGTACTTCTGTTCTCTGAGACTTAGGATATATATTTTGAATTTGGTTTGGTGTGTAACATCACCTCTGCAGATGGATGCTGTTTGTTGGGTTGATTTTTAGTTGGTCCATTTCTAGTTGAACTTTGTTGAAAAGAGAGGTTGTTTGGGTTACAGTGCCTTGGCACCGCTGGGTATTTCTGTACCTGTGATGCCTTTTGTGCTTGACTTTAGCTTTTTTCATTTCACTTGAATAATTCCTTTGTTCATACTGTTGTTTTTGCAGATGACACCACTGGTAAGCAAGAAGATGGACCAATTTCTGGGTGAGTCCTGAGGCTGTTTTTTCATTATAACAACACATGGTGTAAAGATTGAACTTTCTTGAGTAGAGCTCCGTGAGTGCTTTGGAGCAGTGCTGTTGCCAGGAACAGCAGCCTGTCCTTTCCCCATCCCATGGATCATCCCCAGCAGGCATTTATGGATGTGGAAGCTGAACTGGATAAGTGGACTGGTTTGATATAGGACTAACTTTTAGCCCTTTCTTTTTTCACTCAGCAATTTGTTTCAAACCAGATCTCCTTTCCAGTTTAATTCCCTGGGAAGAATGATGCCCTGAGGATTGGCTTTGTGCTAGCCTGCCATTGCTAAAACTGACCTGTGCTTTAGATTGGGAAAGGTAAAAACTTTGAGCTTGGGTTAAAATCTTGAGCCACTCAAATCAGTGCATTCTGTGAGATCTCTCAAGTGCTATGGGTAAGACTTGGAGATAAAACCAATCATCAGTTTGGCTTGCTATGTGTGGAAGGGATAGTCTGTCCTAGCTTATGTTTCCTCTGTTTGTAGCTGTGTGTTTTGCACCAGCAGAGCTTGGTCTCAGCAGAGGATTACCTGTTTGCCATTTTAAATGTAACATTTTTTAGAAAGGCTTGGTTTTCAATGGGCTTGTGTGTCTTCAGCCCCTTCCAAAGTTCAGTTTAGTGTTTATTGTCATTGTAGCTTCAGTGTCTGGAATGTTGAGGTTGTTACAGATACTGTCCTACTTCTGTGCTTAAGGAATATGAAAGCTTGTTCAAATAAACAAGTGGTAAAAAGCATGGTAAATTGTTACCTAAAAACATCAAATGAGCTTTGTGAGGAGGAACAACTTTTAGACAGAAATGTACAGCTGCTTTACATAAAACTGCTGTTCCTTGTCACATTCATCTGAATGTAATTTTACTTTAAAAGTAGGACTAAAAATCTGAATTTCTAGCAACTGTCTCCAATAGCTGCAAAATGTAGGAAGAAAGAATATTAGTGGCCATGCTGACTGTCCTTTTTTTCCCCCTCTTTTTACTTTTTTCCCCCATATTTCTTTGTTGCACAATGAGAATCTATCTAAATTAAGGGCTGTGGGGTGTTTTAAGAAAAATCACTCTTAGGCTGCTCTGCTGTCAGCAGCTGCAGCTCCAGGGATGCACTGCTGGCTTGTCTGGAGTGTTTGTCCCCAGCCCAGAAGCAGAAATCTGCAGAGTTTGGGATGCAGCATCACTGACATTCCCAAGCCTAAGGGATGTGTTAGAGGCCAACATGCTGTGCTGTCAGCAGTGCCCAGGATTATGCTGGCCTTGTGGGGAGGTGAAATCTCTGCCACATTTTTCTGTGCCCAGACAACGCTGGGGACCTGTCAGCTGGTTCATTCCTGGGAGGCAGAGAGGTTATGGAAAGGCTCCTGGTTCCCAAGTGTCTCTCTGAACTCCAGTTCATACATTTTAATGCACACCCACAGATGTGTCACTTCATGTGACTTGAAGCTGAAGGTAACACTTGTCACTCTTCCTGAATGCAGCATCTCAGAGTTTTGAGGAGATTCAGGGTGGAGGTCAATGCTCAGTTGCTTGGATTGGGCAAAAAGTTATGGATTCATCAGAGAGATTTTCTCCAGTGCTTTGCAGTGCTTTGGTCCTTATGGCACAGCCTGTGTCTGCAGCATGGGAATATCTGGAGGCTGATTTTCCCTCTGACATCTTGGCTGCCTTTTATAGCTGACAGTGTGTGCAGGTGTCACATCAGGAACTTGGCACCCGTGGGACCTGTGCTTGGTCAGCTGCCCAGCCTTCAGCCCTCTTTTTGATCTTGGCCTGATGAATTTCTTTGTGTATGGGACTTCCCCAAAATGGGGCTTCAGTTGTGCTCAGATTGTTTGTTCTTTGTTTTACACTCAGTAACATCTGGGTTGGGTTATTTTGCCTTTCTTGTGTGGGATCTCATGTCACTCTGAAGTGGCTTTAATGTGACCAGTGTTTGGATTCTGTGAGATGTTGCCTGTTCATTTTTGAAAACAATCCTGTGGATGTTTGTTGTCTGACATGGGATTTTAAATTAATTGCAACAACTCCACAAAGCACTGGTGGAGAATTGGGTTTCTTTGGCCTGGGCTGTTCTGATTGTCTCTCTTGAAAAAACTCAGAATTATTTTAAGTTTTACTAAGCTTTACCTATGACATTAGAGACAGATTAGCTCACTGTATTTCAGTTCTGTAATACTTGGCAATCTCTTTTCTAGCATGTGTACATCAGTTCTACTTTTTTGCTTGGCCAGGGCAATAAACAATGTTAACATTTGTACAAACTCTTAAACTGGAGGTACATCCAAACCTGACCATTGTTTCATCAGGTCTAATTTGTAATGAATGAGAAGAATGGGTGCATGACTTTTCCCTAAACTTTTCCTTTTGGAATTTTAACTACTTACTGTAAACTATTCGTAGAAACACTAAAATCACTCTTCCTTTAATTTCGCTGGGACAGATGTCTTTGCTGCTGACTAAATGCATGTGTAATTATTAGCATCCATAAGAAGGAGGTGAAATTTTGCTTATTATGGTCTTATTCTTATCAGTTGTGATTGTGCCAAATCCGAGCTGAGCCAGCTGTCACTGAGCTGTTGAGTGCTGCCAGGTGCTGTCTGGATGTGTGAAACTGATTCTTCCCAGCAAAAGTAAAGCCAAGCCAGGAGGATGGATTTTTTTGTCAGGTAGTTGAGCAAATGCCAGAAGAACAAACACACAAGAAGAATAAAGCATTGTATGAAAGTCACCTGGGCAAAGGCTTTAGAACTGGTTGTAGGTGACCCTCTAGGCTGGGCTTGTCTACTTTCTCTTCTGTGTCATGGTCACTTTGTTTTCTCTGTCCCCTCCACCAGACACACAGAATCTGCTCACCCTCTGCAGGATGCTCCCCAGGAGAGCCGGCCTGTCAACAACGAGGACAGAGAGATGTCCCAGCACGTACGTGTCCCACTGCCCACAGTGCAGTGGGGATTTCTGTACTTCTCAGCATTCCTGGGCACAAGCAGGGAGTGTAAAGATCCTGGTACTGCCTAATACCTGATATCTGCAGTGTTGGGATGTCCTGCCAGCCATTCCCAAAGCTGGGTCCAGGAACAGCCTTGTCGTGTCATCCTGCTTTGAGTGGTGGGAAGGGAACCCTGGTGCAGGCTCTGCTCATACCCTCTCAGGAGGCAGATCAGGGTCTCTGATGCTGCAGTCTGGTAGGAAAAGCTTATCAGCTGTGTTCCATGATGTGTTCCAGCTCAGTGTTCAGTGACACTTCTCAAGGACCTGTAAAACCTGGGAAACACTGGGATAGAAAGCCCAAGATCCTGGGAATCAGTTTTGGTTTAGGCTCAGACCTCTGAGAATCAGCCACCACTCTGGTGGCTCAGTGCTGAAAGAGGAGGAGGAGGAGGAGGATTGCTTCTCCCCACCCTCCTCTTGTGACATTCTCATTCTCTGGACAGAGAGACATAATTCTGTCTCTCAGGATTTCTTGGAGCAGCACAGAGAGAAGAGGAGAAAACAATCTATCTCTGCTCCTTTGTTTTCCCTGTTGAAATGTGAAATGTGGTATGGATATTGATTGTTTACCTGAAGTGATTGCTGGATTGGATTCTGGTGAAGGTTGTTTGGGTTCAGTGACCAATGGGATCCAGCTGTGTCTTGGACTCTCAGCAGAGAGTCACGGGTTTGATAGGTAGGTAAGTAAGAAGTAAGTATGTAGAATAGTATAGTATCTCTTTAAATAATGTGTTACTGTATTACAGTGTAGTTTTAATAAAGCAATCCTTCAGCCTTCTGATCTGGAGCCAGACATCATCATTTCTTCCCTGAGCTGGGGTTTGCCTCATTTTACTATATCCTCTCCTGGACTCTTTGATGGGTTTGTTTTCTGCCACTGTTCTGCCACAGCAAGAGGGTTCATTCGTTTCTGACAGACCCACGTGCTGTGCAAAAGGAGGGAGGGTGAGGGACACCTTCCTCATGTAGGGTGAGGTGGTAATTCAGCTTGTGCTTCTCACAAAACTGCACTTGCTGGACATCTGGAAGATTTCTCTTTCTATTCCTTTACTTTTGTGCCCAGCACTGGGGTTGCACTGGAGTCAAATCTGTAAAGTGAAGTGACTTGGGGGCTGATTGTGCTAAATCAACCAAACCAAACTCCTCAGCAGCTCCCTACCACAGAAGTTGTGGTGGGAGAATATTTGCCTTGAGGTTCTTAGGTGAAGCCTGGTGAATGTATTTTGGTGGTTTTCATTTGTGGTTGTGTACTTTGACCATGGCCCTTGTGATGGAGGCGTGTCAGAAAAGCCCCAACTCTCAAAAAGAGTGGGGCAGAGGAACCTGAGGGATGTGGTGAAATTCTGAGAACTGAGCTAAACCTTCCCCAGGTTCACAAATATTTCCCCAAATTTCATGTCAGGCCAAATCTTCAAAGGACGCAGGAGTTTCTCTGTGGGCAGCTGCCCATTGTTGTTGAAGGCTGTTCAAGAAGCTTCCTGAGATTTGGCTGTGCTGGGGAATTCTCAGGTTGTGTGTATTGATGAGCTCCTGTGTGACTGTGCTGTTGCAGGCCCTTCCCAGTGGTGAAGATGATGAGGATGACAGTGACAGTGACAGCGATGATGATGATGTGAAGGTCACAATTGGCAACATCAAAACGGGAGCACCGTCCTACATGTGGGTACTGCTGGGTTTGGGTCTGAGGGATCCCAGCATGTTGGGATGGAAAGGGATGAGCTGAGGGCTGCTCTGGCTCCTGGGAGCAGTGGCCAGAACACCACAGCGGCTCAGGAGCTGATGGGCAGCTCTGCCCTGCAATTGCTTGTTGGAGAATCCATCTGTAAAATGGGAGTGATAATCCATGAGGCTGCTGCTGAAAAATTAACTTACTAATTCCTGGGCTCCCTGGGGCAGAATCAAAGGTGGGAAGTTCTGTTTAGCTCGTCTGTGAAAACTTCCATAACCAAAATCTGTATTGCTAAGAATTTGCATAAGCTGTGAATTTACTAATTTCCAGCTGTTTGATTTTCTGTGGCTCAGAAATGGCAAGGTTGGATTTGAGAAGCAGGAAATTATACTTTCTACAACTCTGCCTAATGTGCATCAAATAAAAATATTGAGAGAGCATTTTGCTTGCTGCTAGCAGCCTTCCTCTTTAACAAATTACTTACCTGTGCTTTGCTGCATATTCTAATTTTTCCACTTTATGGATAATTTCCTTCTCTTGTTGTAGAGGTGGTTTCACTCTGATGGATGACTCTGAATAGCAAACCCAGGTGAACTAAAGCATCTCCTGAAGGGTGTCAGGACTTGAATATATTTTGCATGAGAATCTTTAGCCAAGTAATTTGTTCAAATGCCAACATAGTGATTCTTTTCCAATAGGGGAACTCCTATGAATCTAAACTTAAAAACGGGTAGAGGCTATGGAGCATCAGCTTCAGGTATTGCTGTTATTTTTATCCTTCAGTTTTCCAGTATTTCACCTACTTGGCACTGACAGCTGCAGCAGCTGCAAATTTTGCTGTTTAAGAGAATACAAAATTAGTGTAGACCAGCAATAACAAGTGCATTTCCTAAAAATCAGTGCTCCCAGCACAGTCCCAGAGGACAGGGTGCAATGGAGTGATTTAATTATCCATCACTGAGCTAGGTGATTGTAATTTTATTTAAACTAGGAAAAAAATGTATTGATTGATGCTTTTGTAGTAAAACCCCAGAATATTTCTAAAATATATTGTTACACTGGGGCTGAGCATTGCAGCTCTGGAGAAGGACTGAAACTCAGTGTCCTGAGCTACTTGAAGTGTAAGATGCTAAAAGAAACAAACTCTGGCCTTGAGTAATAGCTGTGCTTATTTGGCTGCTGAAATTTTCCACACCATTCAGTTTAGTTTCTCCTGTAAATTAAGTCTTGGTTTCTGTCCTTCCACACATGTGAGACTGTCCTTTCATGGGCTTCATCTACTCCTAATTGCTTTATCCAAATGAATTATCTTCTGATTGAGAAAATGAGAACAAATTCCCCTTGTAGGTTCTGTACCTGACAGATTTTTGCTAACTCCTCTTAGTCCACTAAAGACTGATCCTGAGAAAGTCTCTTGTAATGAGAAAATGTGTCTGTCTTGGGAGGGGAAAATAGATACTTTGCCTGGGGAGAAAAATAATTTCATTTTATTTTCATTTGGGGTAAATTTCATGCATGTCCTAATGATTTACTCTGTCTGTAGTACCAATCTGGGTTGAATTTGCTTCTCTGCTGTTCAGCTGCAGGTGCTGCACACCCTGTTTGTTTATGGAGTGACTGGAGTCTTTTTTATTAAAAAGCTGATTGTGGTTACCTGCGTGTTGTAAACCCGGTGATTAATTCACTGCAGTGCTTAGTTTTTGCTGGAATAATTTGCTGAGCAAATGAGTGGATTAAAGGCATTGCATTAAAAGTTGTAACAGTCCCTCTCTCCCCAAAGCCAAGTTGCAGCCCAAAGGTATTGACTTGGATGCCGCAGGGAATATAAATGGATTGCCTGTGATAGAAGTGGATTTGGATTCATTTGAAGACAAACCGTGGAGGAAACCAGGTGAGGCCTCATAATTCCTTGTGGTAAATATTTTCTGCAGTTCTAGTTGTGTCTCTTTATTTTCACATGTAATTTCTGTTCATTTATTGTTGCCAGGGAACAGGGAAGCTGGAACAATGTGTGTTGCTCAGTCTCTGCTGCCTGCTAGACAGTCAATGGCATTTACTGATTGAACAAGCCGCTCTCTACGTAAAATTGGGTTGCATTTATTCTAGTAATTGAACTTCCCTGAAGGGAACAGCTATTTTTTTAAACGGTCTATTTTATTAATTCCCTACTTCCCGAGAACATTGCACTGACACCAATCCAATAATGTTTGGCCTTAAAGGCAGCTGAGTGGGGTCAGGATTTGGGTGTTGATATTTGTTTTCCTCTTCCTGTGCAGGAGCTTGTTCTGTGTCCCCAGGCCAAGCCCAGAGTTGTCCCTGTGGTCCCTCCTCATTTGGGTCCTGGGGCTGCCCACACTTTTGTATGAGGGAGGTTTCTCCTCTTATAGCTGCTACAAATCAGCTGTTGTTTTTCTTCTGATACAAAAGTAATTGAAGGAACTAGACATCCAGATTTTTGCTGTGCCACTCTCATAAAATGTGCTGTGATGAAATGTCAGCTGAAACAGAAAGTCCACTTGCCTTTTCTCAGCCATCATTATTCTCCCTGCCAGCCCCTGTATTTTATTTCTCTTTCAGCAATATTGCTGTGCTGAGTAAGTAGAGCTTTCCTGAGGTTGCCTGTGACATGGTCTGGGTATCTCTTGCCCACATGAAGGGCGCTCCAGTGCTGAAAGCTCCATGGGCGTGTCCAGGTATCAAATGAGCACTGAAACACCCTGCCAATAGTGCAGGCAGAATGGAACAGAAGCTTTTCTTCTGCAGGGATTTCTCCTTGATTGCGAAGTGAGACAGAGGGGATGGGAAGAAAATGAGTTAGAAAGAATGCAGTGAAGTTCAAAGATAAAGCGTGGACATGGTTGTGGCCATGCTGACATCCCTGGACCAAAATAGAGCCAGCTGGCCCTAAAACAATGTTGGAATGCAATAGAGGGAAGATTTCTGCAGAGCTGTGTGGTCTGTAAGTTTATTTTAGATAGCAAGTAGCTCATTACTCAACAACCTTTCAAGTTTATATCCTTTAGAGTTAATTGTTCAACAGCTTGGTATGTCTTTGAATGAGGGAGTGGAAGGAGAAATCCTGTGTGGAAGAACTGATAGAGGTCTGAAATAGAGGCTGATAAAATCAACAAGTAAATGTTGTGTTGCTGAGTCGGTGTGGATGCATTTTGCATGTTTGGGTGGTACAGCAGGAAGAGTGGCCAACCCAGGAGATAAACCTCACTCCTTAGACCTCACAGTTAAACCAAGCCCAGCTTGGGCAGAGTTTTGCTTCACTCTTGTAGCAGCTCTTTGTGTTGGAGTTGGTCTGTGTAGGAATATCTTTGCATGGGGGATGTTTGAGGGACACCTCAGCGGGGCAGGAGGTGCTTTGTAGTGCTGGGAGGTGGGAGGGGTGCTCCTGTAATTCCTGCAGCTGGGATTGCCCCTCTGCAGCTCTGGTTTCTTGGCAAGCAGTGTGTGGTCACCTCTGTTATTCAGAGGTGCTCGTGCTGAATTAGCACATTGCACAGGAGACTGGCAGTGGGAGATAACACTCTGGGATGGCTAATTAGGGTTGTGACTGAACTGTAATTACTTGTGTAGTCTGGGATGCATCAATAAAAACCTTACGCTTCAGCTGCCTTTCACAAAATGGGTGAGCCCCAAAAATCTCCTCTCAAAACAGCAAAGGCAGTGATGGTTGCGGGGGGAATATGTGGGCTTAGTTCTGCCAGGAAAAAGGTTCCATGGCTCCACCCCGTTTTTGTTGTGGGGGCTGGAACTGTCACTCCTGTGCTGTGCTCAGCACTCAACTCATGTGGACAGTTGGAAAAAGCCAGCCTGAAAAAAATCAGGTTGGTGAATAAGTGATTGCAGGGAGCTCCCAGTGGCCTGTGGAGGTGCTGCCCTGGGTGTCCCAGGGGGTCCCACTGCTGCCCTGTGTGTCCCAGGGGGTCCCACTGCTGCTCGGGCCATGTTCCCCTCCCACCCAAGGTGCAGCCACTGTCTCCTCTGTGGCACCCACAGCTTTCTGGCAGGGAAGGGCACAAACTGGGCTCTTTGGAAAACTTTTGTTGCCTCAACCCTTTTTATAAGCAGTTAAAGGACAGCTTGAGAGTGCAAGTGTGCAGAACCTGTGTGTTAACTCCTGCTCCTTCTGCCAGGTGCTGATCTTTCTGATTATTTTAATTATGGATTCAATGAAGAAACATGGAAAGCTTATTGTGAAAAGCAGCGGCGGCTTCAGCTGGGGCTGGACCCTGCTCCTCCTATCAGCACTGAGAACAAGATCACGGTGGGTGACGTGTGACTCCTGCTCCTGGCTCCAGGAAAACTGGGATTGTGTTTGTAGTCAGAAAGATGAGGGTGTAGGAGCAGGAGATACGTTAGTTCTGAACTGTTCTGTGTTCTTTCAGCAAGGAGAAATGCAAAAATGAATCTTTAAAGATTAAATCTCTGTTGAAAATCTTTTCTGTGTGGAAGGAATAGTTCCATTAGCTTGGCAAGTTTGAACCACTACAGCGGGAAGACTAGAGTGAATTTCCAGTTGATTAATAGGGGTATTTGCTTGGAAAACCCTCTGGATGAGAGAAGGGAGAGGAGCTGAGCCCTCAGGGTTGTTTTGCTTACTGCTGGAGCCTGCTGCAGTGGTGTGGCTGCCTTTTGTGTTTGTAGACTGCTTTGGCCATCAACCTTTCAAGAGTCCATGGTGGCCATCAGAATTTCATCCAATTGTCAGTATAGCAAGTATTGCTCATTCCAGTTTTGACTTAGTGACTCCATGGAAAGTGATACCAGTTTAATAAACTCATAACAGGACTTCTTATGGGAGACAGTGGATGGCAGGGTGAGGCTGGAACAGCCATTATCTGACAAAAATGCCTCTGCCTTGACTGAAGAATAGGTTACTGTGACTGTTCCTTTTCTTTTGCTGCGGGTTAATCTCTGGTGCTCCATTCAGTTGAAAGAAGGGCACAACACCCTTGTGTTATCTATTACATTCCATAGGTTCAGCAGGGAAGAACAGGAAATGCTGAAAAAGAAGTGGAAAGCAACATCATCAAAACAGAGTTCAAAACAGACTTCTTGGCTCTGGTGGGAGGACGAATGAAGGCTGGGCCTCCTCCCAACAGGTAGGAGAGGAGCATGTTTCTCATAGGGGCATCTGAGAACCACCTGGGCCATGTATGAGTCTCCTAAAGCCTCAAAGAGAAGCTTTTAAGTTTGGCAGGAAGCTGCTGTGGTCACTCATTCCAGTGTCACCTCCAGCAGTGCAACCTCTGCCTGTCCATTCCCCCTCCTTGGCACAGGGAGGGAATCCTGGATCCCAGCTGATGGGACACATCTCTGGGAGTGGAAGGAGCCAGGCAAACACCTCAGCTCTGAGGGCTCACACTGCTGACATTGCTTGTGCTTGCTTGGTTTATTCCTACTCCCACGATGTTAATCTTTGCCTCCTCAAGTGGAAGTGGATTATGAGTTTGGCAGAGGATAAGAGGAGCTCTTGGTTCCTGAGCCTGTGTGCAGCACTGCTGGATGTGTGGTAAAACAACTGAGTCATTCTGAGGGGCAGCCTCTGCTGGGGAAACCACTTAGGAGATCGATGGGGTTTTATCAAAAGCTTCAGAAGAACACATCAGATGAGCCAGAGCTTTGGGCTCAGGGTGTTTCTGTTGCTTCATTCACAAAACAGCTTTTGCACACCTGCCTTGCAGAAAGCAGCCCTGCATCCCAATTTTATCCCTTATCTGGGATCCAACTCTGTGCTTCAAGGATGAGCATTAGAGTTCTGCTCAGTCTGTTGGATTTGAGCATTTTGGGAGCATTTCTGTCCCGGTGTGTAATCCCTGTTTTTGCACCTGTTCCTGGTGGTTCTTTGGATGACATTTCTGGGTGTTCAGAGAGCCCAGACTCACCCCTGCTCAGAGGGAAATTGTTCAGGAATTCAAATGGGCTTCTCCTTGGCTTCTTGTCACCATTTGAGAGATGATTTCTTGGTGGGAAAGAAAGCATGAAAGAAATCTGCTGACATCAGGGAAAATTGCTCCTTCTGGTGCTTCTGAGCCTAAAAAGATGCCTTTGCTTTGTACCAGGAAGCTGGGTGGGACCATTGATGTGATCGGGGGCCAGGCAGGCACAATCCGCAGGGTGGAAGGGAGACGCCGGGATAAACACGCCTCGGAGGAAAACCCCATCCAGGTAAAGCCTCTGCAAGGGGCTGCCTTGACAAATTGCTGATTTTATTGCACTTCTGGTGAACCCTGGGCAAATGGGTATGTGTTTCTGACCTCCTATGTCCAGTTCATACCTGCAGAGCAGTATGGACTCTGTTGAGGTGTGTGCATGCATCATTCCCTTCTGCAGGCTTAGTTAATTTCTGGGTTAAAAGCTTGGTCTTGCTATGAGCCAGATTTGTCCTTTAAAGACCAGTCTTCCCTTTGGAATGCTAAGGCCTGAGTTCTTTCATCATCAACCCTCCCAAAGTATCCCTAGGAGTGTGTAGCTGGGAATGTCTTCTGTGGATTATTCCCTTCCCTTCCACTGTGGGGTTGGAATCTTCAAATCTGCAGTGAAGGATTTGTACCTGGGGCAGTGTGTCTCTGTACTGTAAAGTAACATTCAGTCTCAAATGAGTTGGTGTAGCCCACACCTCAGACTGAGCCTGGGCCTATGTTACTGGATCTTGTCCCTTCTAAGAAATGAAAGCCTGGGTTTAAAGCTGGTCTCAGTTCTGGGCTTGCCTGCCCAGTGTATGACCATAATGTTCTCACTGGTTCCTGGGCAGGAAGCTGCGGGGTCTGAGGACCATCTGCCAAGTCCCCTTCTCTTAACCACCTTCCTCCTGCCAACTCTGCTAACTTGCCAGAAAAACCTAAACGTGGAACCTTTTCCTTCTTAGGCCAAATTCCTTGGGTTTTTCTCCATGGTTTTGTGGTCTATTTATTTTTTTAGTAGTCAGTTTTCCAGATTTTGCCAACAAGAAGAGTTTGCCTAAGAGACAGAATTGGCTGGAAAGGGGTTGTTTGTTGTTCCTCCCCCTCACAAGCACTGCCAGCTGCACTTCAGGTCACTGTGGTGCCTCTGCATTTTGGTCACTCTTCAGTCCTGTTGTGGTGATGCTGCCAGCACTGTGAGGGCCCTGCTGCAGGAGCAAAGGGATTAAAACTCTCTTCTCATTCCTGTGTTCCCTAAGGTTCTGGGAGACCATGGCAGTAAGCCCCAGCCCCCCCAGCAGCCCCAGCAGCCCTCCCAGCCCCAGCAGCCTCCTCAGCAGCAGCCCTTCGCTCCACCAGCAGGGCCTCCACCTCCGCCGCTCGCCGGGCCTCCTCCTCCACACTTCCTGCACCCTCCTCCTCCAGTGACTTCTGTTCCACCTCCCCTGCACCCTCCAGGTATGTGTTCACTCCATGGAACCCGAGTTGGGATGTCCCAGGCTTGGGGCAAATCAGAGATTTAATGGTTCAGTGCCATGGGATGGGTGAGCACTCAGGGAATAGATCCTCACCCCTGGCCAGCTTTTGTTTGGTCTCCATCAGCCTATTTAATATTTGTCCTGAAAACTTGAAAATGGCAGCTGGTCCTTGAAGAAAAACCTCTGGGCTTTGTTTCACTGAGGGAACCTTCCAGTACTATGGATCAATTTGCTTTATTGATAATTGTCAAGAAGCAGGTTCCTGTTTCTCTGGAGGAAGCTGAGAACTGTTGCTTCTGGCTTAAATACACCAGGCCAAAGTTAGGGGGCCACACTCCGGGCTTTTTCTGGTCCTGGAGCAGGAGCAGGAACACTTCATGCAGTGAGTCCAGCCTGAGGAGGATGTGCTGCAGCCCTCAAAGGTTCTTTTCCCTAGTAAATTTTCCATGGTAGCTTTTCCTGCTGCCTTAGATTAAAATGATTGGCAAAATAGAGGTGGACACACTGGAGTGGAGCCTGCAGCAGATTCTCCTCTCCAGCTCCCTCAGTTGTTCTGAAGACAAAATCAATTGTTCATGTGTTCACACTCAGAAAAGGAGTTCCCCAGAGTAAGAGAACAGCAATATTTTAAATTAGAAAGGTAAAGAGATCATAATTTGGGAAAATTCCTGCTTCGTAGCACCAATTTTTCTCCTACTCTGTCTGCTCCAGTATGTGAGATTTATTCAAAATTGTGCTTTAAGGTTTAGCTTCAGGTACAGCGAGTACATGCAGTACAGAGAGGCCATGCTTTCCTTGTTGTCCTCACTTGTTTTCTCTGCTTATTTCCACAGGCCTGCCACCTCCAGGTCCAATTCCAGGTAGGTGTTACCTTGTTCTTAATAACAGCAAAATTTTGATCACACAGATCATTTAGACTAAGTAACATGAAACTGGATAGCACCAGTTTGGAGCACAGCTAATTTAAGATTAATAAACTCCAGCTGAGCATTGAACCTGAACTGCTTATCTTCTATTCTGAAACAAATCTGTAGGTTAGAATAACTTGATTGTTTTATTCTGATCAGAATGCAATGTGTCTGCATCCCAAGAACCACTTTTCCTCCATAGGGCTGTAAGAATTAATTGCTACTCCTTGATGAATCTTATGTTCTGTATTTATAAAACAAAACAGAAGGTAGTTTTTGCTTTGTTTTTCTTCCCATATCCCTACAAAACTAACAGAGCTTTAGGGTGTGAATCTGGGGAGGAGATCCTCCCTGAAGGAAAATTATTCCATTGTAAACAGGCCTTGTTTAGAGTAAAAAGATGCTTTAATGGTTTTTGACTGTGAACAGCACTTGTGGAGCTGCAAGATCTTGGTGCTGATTTACCCTTCTGTGTCTAGGGTTGTTCCCACCACCTCTGGCACCACCACCAGCTCTCCTCATCCCAACCTTGGATGGGTAAGACCACACCTGGGTAAGATCACACCATGGGAGCAGCTCCCCTGGAGGGAGAGAGGGAGGAGAACAGGTCCAAAATCAGTGCTGGGGATGCATGGTCTGGTCTTGAGTTGGGGTGGGGGAGAGCAGGGTCTGTCAGAAATCCTCTGTGCATTCACCTAGATTTGTCATATTCAAGGCACAAGAAGGAGCCAATAAAATCTAGGTAAAGCCTAGAGTAGTTCATGGCATGATTTGTTACTGCAGATACTTCCTCTGAAGATGCTCAGTGAGTAGTTTGTGAGCAGTGGTGCTTTCCCAGGGTAAGCAGTGGGATTATGGCAGGTTTGGAAGCTGTGCAAAACCTGTGAGCATTTCTGGTAGTGGGATTCCCATAAGAAAGCTCCACAGACCTCCAGGAAAAACAGGGTGAAGCTGCAGCACAGCCAGAGCTGTGGGGGTCCCTGATGTCAGTAACTCACCCCCTTTTCTCTCCCAAAGGCAGCCAGCCAGCTACAACAACAGGCAGCCACCTCCCTTTGGCTACAACTCTGCAGGTGAGCCCCGGGCAGGACACATCCAACTGCTGCTCTCTCTCTTCCCTGGCTCTTGGCAGCCCAGCCTTTTCTGAGGCTGACACACACAGTGTCAGCTCCAGGCTCTTGCTGTGTCCCAGACAGTCCCAGTCAGGAGGGAATGCTGGGTGTGCTGCTCTGAGTGCTCTGCAGGTGTGGTGATGCAGTGCTGAGGCCCAGATTACTGTTCAGGGCAGATCCCCAGCACAGAGAAGCTTCCCCAGTGCCTCAGCAGTGTCTTCTCTTCTCTGTTTGCACACACCAGTGCTCACCCTCACTCACACTCTCCCTTTTCCCCACCCTTGGGAATTAGCACAACCCTTCACAACTACTGAGCTTGGCATCTCTTCCCCAAGCTTTTGAATCCCTCCTCTCCCTTGCCTACAGGCACCATCTCCTGTGGTTTTGTCATGGGAGAGGCAGTGCCAGGATTTTGGCAGATTCCATTCCCTGGTGCAGCCCCAGTTCTCTCCCAGTCCTGTAGTGACCAGCAGTGGCTCCTCCTGGCAGTGCTGAGCAGTGGAAGAACAGGGAGCCCTGTGGTGCTTCCCTGCAGGACAGGGTTGGAGGAGTGGCAGTGCCAGCCCTTCCCAAGGAGAGGAGCCTCCAGTGCTGCCAGATGTGGCACTGCTTTGGGATATGACTTTGCTGGTCCAGCTGGCCACCTCTGCCTGGGAAATACTGGTGGCTCTGGGCTCCCCAGGTGACATCCTTCACTGGCAGCTGGTGGCCCTGGCCCCCCCCAGGTGCCACTCTAGAGCAGAAGGTAGCTGGTGGGAAGTGGGACCTGGTACAGGTGACCAAGAGCCTAGGGCTGGCAGAGACTGTGCAGTGCTGCCTGTAAATGCCTGCTCTTGGGCCTTCCTCAGGGAGAAGGAGTTCCCTGTTCTTAGCAAATTGCTGGAAACAAAGGGGAAGGACAGCAGGGAGCTGGGCCATTGTCTCCTTGGATCCAGCTCTGCTGCCAGAGGGGATCTTTGGAAAGGGAGGGACAGAGTGGGTGCAGGGTATGCTCTGGATGACGGAGGGTTCTGCTCTCTGGCTGCAGATTCAGGTTTCATCAGCTACCCCCCCATCTCCACGTCCCACACGCCCTGGGTGACCACGGTGGACAAGGGCACGAGCAGCTCCAGCAGCAGCCACTGGGAGTACTCGGGCTCCAGGCGGGACAGGGAGCGAGAGCGGGAGCGCGAGCGGGACAGGGAGCGAGACCGGGACCGGGACCGCACCCCGACCACCAGTGAATACAACAAGTGAGTGCTGCCCTGCTGCTGCTCCGGGCAGCCCGGGGTGCCGCAGGGTGTGTGCCAAGGGTTGGGCTGTAGAGGACACCAGCTGAGTTCTCTGAAATGTCTGAGGAAGAGCTCCTTTGGATCAATTCTACAGCACAGACCAGGAGCTGTGTCACTGGCTGATTTCCTGTCTCTGGGTCTGGCATTTTTGTTTAAATCCAGCAGAACCAGTTCCTCTTGCTCTCCCACGAGGCCAGTCAATGAAATAGCCCCTCTGTGTTTACTCAGAGTTTCACAGTTCGGTGTGAAGCACTGGCTGCAGGAGCTGCTGTTTCTTGTCTTCTAAATGTCACTGTCAGATCAAAGGACAAACAGCCTGCTCTGCTCCACTCTCCTGTGGGGCTGGGAGTGCCATTCCCTGGGAGTCAGCCAGGAAATGGGAGCAGGACTGGAGAGACCACCTTGGTGGGATCTGCTGTGGCCTCAGCTGACAGCAGCGCCAGGAGCACTTGGGGAAGAGCAAGAGGCTTGGAGCCTCCCTGTGTTCATCTAAGGTGAAGGCTGGGTTGCAGAGAGACTTCCCAAACCCATCCCTTTGGTGTTCAGTCAGCAGCAGAGTTGGTGTTTTGCAGGCTTCAGGCTCAGAAATGTCAATAATCATTCAAAACATGATCAGAATGTGCATTCCTGGCACAGGATACTTCCTGCTGGGGAGCTTCCCAGCCCAGGGAGGGAGCAAACAAGGCAGTGTGCTCCTAATATTTTTTTTCCTTTATAAGCTCTAGGGCACTGTGGATGGGAGGGTGGTGGGGAAGAGAGCAGAAGACAAACTTGCTAAAATTGGAAGATCTCAGACTCCCCCACTTCCTGGTCCATGCTGGAGCCAAGGCCTGGGATCAACACTCCTGAGCACATTGCTGGCATTTCTGGGTGGTGTGGAGCACCCTGGTGCAGGTCAAAGCAGGGCAAGTGGCTGTGCAGTCCTTTGGAGCACTCCCAGCTGATTGACCCTGGACATTTATTTGTCCAGCTTCTTTCCAGGAGTGTCAGAACAATGTCTGTGATGTCCCCTCTCCCAAGTCCGAGTACTGGTTTCACAGAGTTAACCCTTTGGATTTTGGCTGTCAGAAGTTGCCCAGGGGATGTGCAGGGCAGTGTGGGGTGTGTCTCAGTTTGGGGTACACTCTGCCCACTCCTGGGTGCTTTGAGCAGGTAGAGAGGTGCAGACAGAAAGCTGTGCTCACAGTTTGATGTTTTGAGCTTGTGGGGAAGAGAAGAGCCCCTTACACCCAAGGATGAGAGGTTGTCTGTGATGTCTGTGCTGAGGGAAGCCCAGCAGCTGGGGGAGTGCAGTGAGAGGCGCGTGTGAGCGCTGTGCTCCTGTTGCGGGTGTTCAGGAGCACCCCGGTCAGTGAAAGGTGCCAGATGTTGCTGGTGAGGGCAGTTTCAGCCCTGCCCAGGGCCGTGTCCCTGTGCCCACGTGTCCCTTGTCCCCGCAGTGACGACGAGCGGTACCGCTACTACAGCCGCGAGCGCAGCTACGACTTCGAGCGCGATTACCGGCGCAGCCGCGACCGCAGCCGCGAGCGCGAGGAGCGGCACCGCGAGCGCCGCCACCGCGACAAGGACGACGGCAGCAAACACAAATCCTCCCGCAGGTCAGTGAGTGCTGGGCAGGAATTCCGTCCTCCCGGGTGGAATGGCAGCCTGGCTCATCCCAGCTCCCTCTGTCCGAGAGCCGCGGGCGGGAGGAGCCCTCTGGGACAGGGAAAGGAGAAAAGAACTCAACTCAGGGTTGAGTTCCTGCTCAGTGGTGAAGGAGGGATTGAGCTGGGCTCAGCCTCCCAGCAGAGCTGCCATCCTAACAAAAGCACACACAAAGGAGGTGCAAGGCCATGACAGAAGCATCAGCTTTTGGTCCTGCTGCTCAGTGCACCAGGGCAAAGCTCACAGAATCAATTAGGTTGGAAAAGTCCTGTAAGAGACCAGGCTGTGACCCAACACCGCCTTGTCACCCAGACCATGGCACCAAGTACCACATCCAGCATTTCTTTATACAACTCCAGGGACAGTGACTCCATCACCTCCCTGGGCAGCCCCTTCCAATGCCCAGTCACTCTTTCTGTGAAGAACTTCCTTCTGCCTGTTTAACTCAGAAATTGCCCCTTGAGCAGGGGGAGCAGAGAGCCTTTGCCCAGAGCCTGATAGTGAGGGAGGTGATGGTCTGCACCAGTGTGAAACTTCTGGGGTAGAGCAGCATGTCCTGAAACCACAGCTTTTCTGCAGAAAATGGATTTGCAACAGATCTTCCTGAAAGAGCAGTCCCCAGCAAAGCAGCACCCTGCTCTCTGGGCTGAGGCAGGTTCTGTGCTCAGGTCCTGTGTCACTTCACATCCCATTAATGACTTGTTCTTGCTCTTTTTTCTTGATGTGTCAACTTCCTTCTTTTAGGGGAAATTCCTGTCAGCTCTGTAGGTCATTACCCTTATTTTGAAGTCAGAAAAACTCTTATGCAGTGACTGGAGGAAAAAGGCTGTTTTTATCCTTAAGGAGATGAGTAAGTTTTCAAGGAAGGACCGATTGCTAAAGGGTTGGAAGCAAAATGATAGGAAGAAAGACTAAAACCACAATAAAATTTGAATACAGAACAACTGGAAGCTGAGCTGCTATCAGACAAACAAGCCATTGGCTTTAGGGTTATTTCTCAGCTTCCTTTACTCAGAATTGAAACCTTGGAGTAGATAACTACCTCACTGTAGCAATCCCAGCCCATGGTCCCCTCCAACCCAAACCATTCTGGTATTCCCTGCTTGAGGCACACTGAGGTTTGAGCCTGTTTGAGGCACCTGCAGATGAAAGGGTTTCATTTCCAGCTTCCTGCAAACTGAGCAGTTTGCAGGAAATCACTGACGCTGGTTTCAGTATTAAAGGAGAGTCACATTGTCCCAGCATAAACCACTGACACATCAGCCACGAGGTGGCTGAAGGTGTTTTGTGGAGAGGCAGCAGCCTTTTATTTTTCCTCTTTTTTTTTTGTCTTTAATGGCTTTGAAACCATTTATTAAACCAGTCAGAAAATTACTTGAAGCCAGGAGCTTTTCAGCCAGGTTCAGCCAGTTCAGTGTCCGCTGCTAAACTGGAATTCCAGCTGTGCTAACAATTGGCCTGTACACCTGATGCTGTCCCTGCTCATGGAGCTGTGCCGGCACAGTCACAGTTTATCCTGGGATAAATTCATGTGCTTGTTCTGTACTCTGGGCTGTGCTTTAACTCTGCCACCTTCACACCACAGTCAGCTCCTGAGAGCTCCCTTGGTTTGACCCTGTGAGAGAGGCAGCAGAAAATCTTCTCCCACAGGGGCCAAACCAGCACTCTGCCCTTTTCCTGGTGGGAGGCAGAGCTGCTCCTGGGGCTGTGGTGGCTCCGTGGAGCAGCTGGCAGGGCACAGGCTCAGGGCATGTAGGGCCTGCTCAGCCTCTTCTGCCTGGGATTGCTCCCACATCACAGAAATCCTGGGTACACATCCCCAGTTATCCACCCACATCTGGAAACCTGGGTGAGATAAAGGAGTTCTCAAGCACAAAGCCAGTGAAGAGCCAGGTCAGGGGTGAGTCAGCAGAAGTAGAAACAGGATCTGCCTCCCATGGGGAACCCACATTTCTCTCGCTCCACTGATCCCTTTGCTGCCTCTAGTCCAGGGATTTCCCCAGCACATTCAGGGGAGTGAAAGTTTCAAACACGTCTCGGGTTTAGGACTCGTCCTTCTCTCAGCCTCGGTGCTGTGTCAGAGTTGCTGGAGCTCACTCAGGAGTGGAAGAAAAGCAAGGTGCTGCTGTGGATACTGCCAGGAGTGGCTGTGCAGTGGCAGTGTGTGTGACAGTGTGCGTCAGTGGCAGTGTGTGAGTGTGGCAGTGGCAGTGTGGCAGTGCTGATGCATCCCAAAAATCCCCAGCGTGGCACTGCTGATGTGGCTCCCTCAGGTGGGGATCAAAGCCCCTGTTCCCATCCCTGGGTCCCTGTTGTGGCAGGGCTGTGTCTGATGTCACTTTGTCCCTCTGTTCCCCGCTCAGGAAGCAGCACGAGAGCGAGGAGGGCGAGAGCCACCGGCGCCACAAGCACAAAAAGAACAAGCGGAGCAAGGAGGAGAAGGAGGCCAGCGAGGACGGTGCCCAGGAGGGCGAGGAGCAGGACACCAAGGAGTGAGCCAGCCCCCCATCAGCCCTCGGCAGGAGCTCTCTCCTGTGGAACCAGCATGGAATTGGTGATGTTTTGGCTGGGGGGTGATTTTTTTTTATTATTATTTTTTACCTTTTTCCAAGGGAAGAGGCTGACTGGGCGAGCCATGGCACAGCCAGCAGTGCTTCAGGAGCTGAGGCTGCACGTGCCCTTAAACTTCCTTTTTTTGTTTGTTTTTGATACAAGACAATACAGCAGTACTAGTTACAAAGCACTGAGCTACTCTACTCATCCACATCCCTAGGGAGAACTTTGGTGTATCAGATCCTATGGTTTCTGATGGAAGATGGCTTCAGCTGAAACTAACGCAATTAGGTCATAGTTCTTGGTTCTTTTTTTCATCATCATTCCTTTTTCAGAACTAGGACAGTAAGTGCAACTTGAAATTTATTGTCCAAAGAACAGCGTGACTTAGATCCCAGGAGCCAGCTTAGAGCCTGGTGTCCAGTAGTGAAAAGTCTCATCCCCGAATAAATTTCTTTATAGCTACAAAAACAGCTTCTGATTTCTCCGTGGCCAGCTGGGCGTGTCAGGAGGAGCTGCAGGATCTGCTCCAGGTGGGCACAGAGGCCTGCCTGGATTTAACAGCTTCCAGAAGCTGCTGAGGGTGTTCACACAGCATGTGCAGAGACTCCAAAACTGGTTTTTTTATCCATTGCAAAGGTAGTTCTGTCATGTTACACCCCTGCGTGGGGAATCAATGAAGATCCATAGCAAGAGCATGAATTTCTCTTTAATTCTTTTGACTTAACTATTTTATTTCCTTTTTTACTAAGAGTTGACTGAATAACCTAGAGTGCAGTAGAGAACACCAAGTCCCAGTTTGCAGTTTGCCCTCGTGGGACTGGCGTTTCTATTTGGGTATCACCAACACTCCTGTCCAATGCATTCCTTTCCCTTAGATCCCAAAATAAATTTAGTCAAATTCCAAAGTTTCTTTGGATTTAGTATTGGTTGGAGAAGGGGCAACAGAGATGTTTCTGGGTGGGAAGAACAGGGGAAATAATTTTGAGGGGTTTTCATCTATCTGGTCGTTAGGATCCTGCCCTTCTGTTCGTGTGCATCCACAAATGTCTCATTTTCCTTTGACTTGTTATTTAAAACTGTCTGGAATATTTGTCCTAAAATAATACGGTTCTGAAATGTTTTGTATTTTTTGGTATTGTAATCTTGGAAGTCTTGAGTGTGCTGGGAAGTGTCCAACCTATGCCAGGAGAGCCCTTTGGTTTGGGTTCAGCATTGTGACAGTGCAGTGATGGGTTTGTAACTGCAGAGCCCAGGGGAGGAGGAGGAGAACTGGGACTTCTGCTGGGTTTTGGTTTTCATGGGGTTTTTTAATGTGCTTGAGCTCCTGGGAAATGTGTGTGCACTGAGCCAGGGTTAGCTGGGATCAGGCTGCAGGCTGTTCCTGCCTCTGCAGCCACGGTGGAGCCCAGATTTAGGGATATCACTCACTGCCCCCTGGGCAGCTCTGCAAGCTGCAGCACTCCCAGCTGCTGGCACTGGGTGTGCAGGGAACAAGGGAATCCTCCTGGCAGCTTCTCTCAGGGCAGGGCTTCAGCTGGGAGTGCCCAAAAGCTTTTAGGGGAATAGGATGAACTTGAGGAGAAATCCAGGGGAGAGGGCCCAGGCCCTGCCCAGCCTCCCTCGGACCTGCATTGGGTTTGGTGGGGATGAGGCGAGCTGGCTTTCCCAGCACAGCTCTGGCCTTGCAGGGGCAGGCAGTGCCCCCAGCCCCCTCTGAGCTGCCTTTCCCTGCCTGGATCAGGAACGCTGCTCCCAGGTGAGTGGAGCTGCCCCCAAACCAGGACATTCCTCCCACCTTTGCACGCTCAGGTGTCCCTGGTGCCTCTCCAGGGGTGGCCAGGGCTGTTCGCACCCACTGCCTGACCTCCTGCGCTGCATCCCTGCACCCCAGGTGGTGCTGTGGGACTGGGAATAGGGAATCCGGCATGGAGTCAGTCAGGGCTGCATCTCCTCCTGTGTTATGGGAATGAGCTGGACCCAGGTCACAGAATATTCACAAATAGGGGCAGGCTTTTGGGGCCAGGAGCAGCTGTGAATTTGAGGTAAGTAGTTTTAAATTGTTTTATTTTCATTAAATAGAGGTAAAAGGTTTGCCTTTACTATCAGGGAAATGTAAAGGTGGGGTGTTGGAAATAATCTCTACTTGGCATCAGGAAGCTGCTGCAGGTTTACTGGTGTTGGGATGTGGGGTTTACTGTTGTTGAGGGATTTTTCCCAGCCAAAGTGTATTTCAGGATAGTCCAGCTCCTTTCCTGGGAGAAGCAAAGACAATTACACTGTTTCCTGCCACAGGGTCACTTTTTGGAGCAGTCTTGCTGAGGTGACCTGTTCTGGGGCCATTAGCTGCTACATGGAAAGAAAGGGTAAAAAACACCTCTAATGCATATTTTTCAGCAATATTACAATAATTTATAAAGGCATCAAAACAAATTCAACATCTATTAACAAGCTGATTTTGGAAACAAAAAATTTAAATTATGAGAACGTTTTGGTGACGTTGAAGGCACCTTGAAAGGAGATGGAGTAAAAATGGTTCTGCAGCCTCCTCCTCCCTCCACTGCCAGCCCAGCAGCTGCACAGCTCTTCCCTCCTGCCCTTTCCCCATGTTTGGGGCAGGCACTGGGAATCACCTTCTCTCTGTCCACATCAATATTTACTGTTCCAGGCACAGATTCTGCACATTGATTGGAAAGAGATAAAAAGTTGCTTCATGTTTTTGTGTCCCAGCGAGGTCAATGATGAGTTTTCTTTGGGGATGATTTTGCTCTCAGCATTTCCCAGTAGAACAGCAGGAGAGCAGCCCAGGTAGCCCCAGCTGTGCTGTCAGAGCCCCCAGAGTTGTTCCTCAGCCCAGCCAAGGCTGCTGGGAGGAGGCAGCCCAGGTCCTCCTGTGTCCTGGGCTCTGGGACAGGCCCTGCCCGCAGCTCCCAGCACAGGAGGTGAAGTCACTGTGTGTAAACAAGGCCTGGGGACAGCAAGTGACAAATGCCAGCCCAGGAGAAGCTTCAGCCAGGCCCGGGCTCTTTCCTGCAGGGCTGCTACAGGGAATTAAACATTCATTCCAGGCAGACTCCTTGGATTCTTACAAAGCTGATCCTGCAAAAGATGCAGCAGAGGCAGCACAGGAGGAAAGATCTCTCAGTGAAACCTCGTTTGAGAAAAAACCATCATTTCTACTGCTGTTGCTGCTAAAAAAGGGAATTGCTTCAGGTGGAGCTTTCACAGTGTCAGAGGTCAAACCACCCTGCCTGGGCTTCAGTTCTTTAATTGTAAATTTTAACTGCACAGTGGGTTTGAACTGAAGCCAGGCTGGGCACAGTCTCCTTCTGGAGGTGACTTTTCCTGCAGTCAAGGATCCTTTGAGCTTCCCTTGATCCCATTAGTTGATATTTTGCTTCAGCTGCAAGAGGGCCGTGAACAGAACTGGAGGATAAATCTCTGCTTCTGCCCCTGCCTGAACTCTGCCTTTCATCACTGGAAACATAAAAATAAGACAGGCAGCAGGCTGGGCCAGGGCTGTCTGATACAGCCCATTCCCTTCCTCACCTTCCTTCTGGGGAAAAAGCTGCTATTCTCAATCCTAAAACCAGGGAAACTTGTGTGCAATAAGTGAAGCTTACCCTTGACCTTTGGTAAAGTCACATTTTGCAACATAATATTTTAATGAAACCCCTCTTGCTGATACCTTTGAGAGTGGTTGAGCTGTTGAAATTGTCCCCTTGCAATGAATCAGTGGAGTTGGCAGGATCCTAAACTGGGATTTGTGCCAGGACCCTCATGCAGGTACCAGCTCCACCAGGCTGACCCAACAGCTCTGAGTTATCCACGGGGTTTTCATGTTTTAACAGAGCCCTTGGGTTACTGACACCTAAAAATGAGGACTGGGAACTCCTGATAGAAGTGCTTAAATTGGGTCCCCATCCTTACAGATTTAGTAGCTGCTTCTAAAAGCCTCTGTTTTAACCTGTGGAAAGCAGAGCCCTAAAACCAAGGCAAGGCTCAGCAGCCTTCAGGGCATGTTGTGGAGAAACACTGGGAAAAGCTTTCTGTGCACCAATCCTAAGGAGCTTTAATGAGCCTGGGAAGCTCCAACAACTGTTGGATTAACCCTTACTTTGAATTCAACATCTAGATTAGTTGGTAAAATGTTTTCCATACAAAGGAAGCAAGGAGTCTTCCATGGCAATGCACCAGGAGCAGGAGTGCAGCAGTCCATTTCCCTGCCAGGTGTGGCCCGGGTGGTGCCCAGCTGCTGTTGGATAGCTGGAAGTGTTGGGGGATTGTTGGAGCTGTCACACCAGGCTCCCTGGCCAGGACACCACGGTCAGGGTGACCTTGTTCCTCTGCTCCTTCAGCATTGGGATTAATTCTGAGTTGCTCATTCCTATTGCTGGCACTCCATTCACTGCCACGATTTCATCTCCACACCTGCCCAAAGAAAGGATCCAGTCAGGACTGGGTTCATTATTAACCCTCAGGTCACCCTGAGCCAAACCACCAACTCCTCCTTAAAAAACTTTTTCCTTTGAGTCAGAGAGGGAGAAGCAGAACGCTGCTGGTGCCTGGGTGACAGCAGTGAGACTCAGCCAGCAGGGGAGGAGTTGGTGATGGCCCAGGTCAGTCCTGCAGCTCCAGGCACCGAGCTGCACTGCCACCACCAGAGCTGTGAGAGGGACCTGCCCCCTCTGGCACACCCAGCCCCTTCTGAGGGGTGCAAGGGGCTGAGGCCCCACAGCCCTGTCCCACACTCCAACAGGAGCCCAGCTGAGCCCAGTGCTCCCCCTGCAGCTCCGGGAGCAGACCCAGCTCCCTGCACCCCGCTGGGTCCCCTCTCTGTCTGTGGCAGCCCTTATTGCCCAGGAGCCAGCTCAGCACCCCGGAGATGCCTGTGGGGTCCTGCAGCCCCGCCCTGCTCCTCCCACTGGGCTCTCACCAACACCACCTCAGCAAAGCTGAGTTAAAGGTCCTGCACAGGAGGGCTTTTGTTGCTGGTGTTGGGATACTTCTAATCCACGAGGTTTTATAGTCTGGAACCTCCAAGATTCATCTCAAATATTCCCTTTCTACTTTTACCTAATTACTCAGTTAAACCCTTCACACTTAGGTTTTAAAGGGCTGTAAATTCCTTTTCCTTGCACCTTTATGGAGAAACCAAAACACTGTTTAACGCAGTGCTTAGTTTGTTACAAGTCTGGCAACGGTATTAACTTTCCAACGAGTGCAAGACCAAGTCATTAACTTGGAGCTGAGCTCCTTCCAAGGGTCAGAGTCTGGGAAAACCCCCCCAGCCTTGGTGGTGGTGATGAATCCCCGGGTACCTCCCACCTACTTGAGTTTCCTGTCCCGGAATGCCGGAGTCCCGGGCACGATGGTTTTGATGAAGAAGGGTTGGTTTCCTTTGCTTTCCTCAAAGCCTCCCACGATGCTGAAGCCCCAGCTTTCCAGGTTTCCTTTACTAAGGACAATATCTTGACAGAAGTGAAGGTAGCTGTGTCAAAAACAGAGAAGTTATGAGGAAAATTGCCTGACCAGGAATTTATGTTTTCCCTCATGGAAAGCACAGCTATGAACAGCCTCATTTTCCTGGTTTTTAGGATTTGAGACACACTTTGCAAGGCGTGTCAGAGGGTTAAATCTCAAATGGGATGATGCCTTTTTCCTTTAGAAATCTTTCCTGAGTATTGGTTTAAGAGTTGAAAGGAAATCACCTGGCTCTAAAGGGGTTTGGGACTGCAAAACTCCTGAATAACTTCATGAATTCTGCTAATGAACACCCACAGCACCAGTGACAAACCCAAATTAACAGTGAGCAGCAGCTACAGCCATGCAATTAATGAGTAGAGGGTTTTTATCCCCTCTGTGCACTGCATTGGTACAAGGAAGGCTTTCAGCATCACTGGCAGCAAATGTGAGGTGCAGCAGCTGCCAGATCAGAGCAGGGAAGGGCTTTCCTGCAGGATCCAGGATGTCCAGTTCTGACATTGGGCTCCTTGGTGGGAGCTCCCTGGTTCTGGATGCCAGCCACTGAGGTTTGTGTTTAGGGAGCCTGGGGACTGAGATGGCAGTGCCAGCAGCACTGCCCGAGCTGGTGGCACAGAGCCCTGTGACACAGGAGGTGTGGCAGGAGCTCTCCGTGCCCTGGCTCCTAGTCAGGCTCCAGCCGGCTCCAGCTCAGGTTATATCCTGGCTCATCATCGCCTGCTGAGCTATTCCAGCAGCTAAACTTTTCCTAATAAACGTTTTTGCCTCAAGGCTTTGCTTGAGCAGTTTGCCGAGGAGTTTCAGATTTCAAAAGCCTTCCCAGTTAACTTCTCACCAGGAGAAAGATCCAATTATCTACTTTCAAACTGTAATTTACTTTTGTAGGAGTTTTTCACACATAAACACCAGGAGACCCAGCTCAGCTTACTGACTCCTCCATGGTTTCTTTCCACCGGTACCACACAAGTGCAAAAACACAGCTCTGAGCCATGGCTGTGGCAGCTTCTGCAAATGAATAGCCCCAAGAGCAACAGTGGCAAGGGCTACGTCAGCACAGAACATAAATAAAAACATCAGGCACGTTCTCCAGGAGCTGGAAAGGGCTGTTTGCTAGGAATCCGTTTTCCCTATTAAAAAGGGGTTCTAGGAAGAGAAACTTTAATTTACCATACTCAAAAATGACTGTGGGAAAAGAACTGGAGAGTTTAGGGAAGGTCGAGGTGCAGGCTTTATGGTGCCAAGCACGCTGCTGAGCTGGCAGTTCCTGGTCCCTGCTGGAGCTGCAGCGGGGCCGGGACTGGGAGCTGCACATGGTTCTTGTGGGAAGAGTCAGACTGGGGTCAGATAAACTCCAGGGAAGAGGGAGGCAGGAAAACTGCTTTTCCACCCCCAAGACTTCTCCACAAGCCACAGAGTGCACTATATTTACAAGAAACAAAGTTTTTAGAAAAGATAATCAATCTAAACTTTTGTTTCTGGTACCTTTGGGATCCAGGGTGTGTTGGATTAGAACATGGGCCCAGTCCAAACCAGCTTTTGAGATGGTGTTTTATACTATCAGTGGTGTGTATTTAACACAATGCTAGGAAGAAATCAAAGTTTCTGTTCGACAGAAACAGAAATCACAGGTCCAAGAGTCAAGGCCTGAATGAAACACTGGGGGCTCAAGTGTTGCAAGGATCAAATTCACTTCCCTAGCCCTGAGCACTCATTTCAACTCACGCCTTTCAGCATCGAGTCTGGGTTCAAACTAGAAAGAAATATATTCCTCTAAAAAGAAAGGGGTATTTCTGCTGGAGCAGAGGAGGAAAAAAAAAAAAAAAAAGCTGAACAAACCCAAAACTGCACATGCAATTAGCTTTGAGCTTTCACCTTGCAGGACCTATCAACACAGTGAGACCAGGGCAGCCAAAAGGAGCAGATACCAGTGGAACAGCTGGTGCTGGGTCCAGTTTGGGCACGTTTCTGGGGTTTTCTGTGTCTGTGTGGTGCACACAGGGTCTGGCAGGGCCACAGTGCAATGGACATTCCCCTGCAGCATTGGGAGTTTGGTCCTGTGCAAAGGAAACCAGTTTGGGTGGGTCAGGAGCTCTCTGCACTGGGAACCACAGCACAGCAGGTGCTGGCACTGGGATCCCACTGCAGCTGCACCTCCCTGAGCCAGCCTGAAGTGCCAGAGGCACCTGAACATGCCCAGGTGACAAACACGACTTCTGTGGGTGACCAGCCAGTGGCCACCAGGTCTCACTGGAAGCAGATGGGAAAAGGAGGGAGGAAGCACAGGAATTTCAGCCCTTTTTAGTGCTGCACACAGGAGGAAGATCCTGTCAGACCTCAAAGTGGAATGACCTTGCTGTGTGCCTCCTACCAACCCTCACAGCCAGAGCTGCAGACACATTCCAAGGCCAGAATTCAGGCTGGAGTAAAAGGAATCTGGAATAATTTCTTGCTTTGGGAGTCAAAAGAAGGGGAACATCAATACCAGCAGCAAAGGAATGTCCAGCAATGCATTAAATGGAGGTGATGTCAGGACACTCCTGAAACAGAGGCAGGAGATCCAGGAGCAGAGAAGACTCCAGTCCCTGCAGCAGAGCGTGGAGAAGCTGCAAGTCACCTGACAGCCAGAAAAGTTGGGAAAGGAAGAAAAGAAGCCCAGCCAGGTTTTGCCTTGCTGTAGGTCACTGCAGCAGCAGCTCAGGGAACAAACACCAGGCAGCATCTGAGGGTTTGTGCCCTGGTTTGAGCTCCCCGGGGGCAGCTCAGGGCCAGCTCACACCAGACCTGCTTGGAGCAGCCAGACCAAGGCCTGGGGGAGCAGAGGAGATGGGAGGAGGTGCTGAGCACAGGCCAGATACAGGAGACACAAAAGCAGCCTTTCCTTGAGCTGGTCTGTTGAGCATTTACAGGCTGCTAAGTAACACAACAGAGGCTTTGTGAGTGTTTCTTCTTTAGGTGTCTCAATGAACAAGGCTGTGAATGATCCAACCTTCCCACAGCAGGTTAGGCTTTATGCAGAATGCAGATGCTCCTGCAGTCAGCTGGGATGGAAACTGGCTCTGCTTTTCACAGTGTTTTGATGTAACTGAAGGGAGGGACAGAGGTTCACCTCTCCAGAAAGGCGAGGGAAATTCAAGCTTTTCTTGGAACTTAAAAAACCTGTTAAAACCTGTGCTGTAAAGCTCGGCAGCAGGAAAACTCAAGTGTGCAGAATCATTTCTGCTTCGTGCTGAAGATGACACAGTTACAACAGGCAGAAAGAGTCAGACTGAAAGAATGCGTGCCCCTAAGTGGGATGATCAGGTCAGAAATTCCCAGACAGCCCAGGTGTCTCCTGGCTTGTGTTAGGGGACGCAGAAAGAGCCACAGAGATATTTCAGTCAGTACTTTAGCAAGGACTGTATCTAACATTGACTATTTCTCTTTTTAAAGGGGGTTTCAGGGCTTCTAAAGCATGGTTACTGTCCAGCAAGAGTGTGGGAATGATGGGTCACTCCAGAAAACAGTGGAATTTCCTTATTTACTCATTATTCTATGATCTCATTGTCAAATGAGGCTTTTCACTGCCTTTCAGCTAAACAAGAATACCATGAATGCTTCCAAGTTCATCAACAAAGTAATTAATTTCTAGTGTTTGAGTGAAAGTCAGCCCTGTAATTAACAACTCTCCATCCAGTCCCTGACAAACATACCTGGGTAATCCAAGCCACGTGATCCAGAGGGGAGACCAGCTGAATCCCTGCTCCCTGATGTCCAGGGGTGGCTCTGGGCAGTTCAGGGACAGAATTTCCAAGGCTTTCAGTGTGACTGAGTGGGAAGCTGCATTGGATTTCAGAGCTGAGACAGCCTCATAGTAGTTCAGATGAGTCAAATCGATGCCATTTATGCTCAGAAGCACATCCCCTGTTGATGAAATAAAATGGGATTATTACAGACCTTTAGCTATGGAGCCCATTTCAGCATCAAGGGGTCATGGGAACCCTGTTTCCAGCCTCTCTAAGTGTCCAAGTCCAGCTTCCACTGAAAATACCCCACAGTTCCTACAGGATAAAGGGTCTGAGAGCCTCCCTTACCTCTCTTGATTCTGCCATCCCTGAAGAGGCATCCAATGGGCTGCACACTTGTCACATAGATTGGGAGCTTGTTCTTGTTATCCCTTCCACCTCCAATTGTGATTCCCAAAGATTCCTTTGGCTCCTTTTTTATTGCAACTGTCTTCTCATGACTTACATATCCCTGAGGCAAATCCTACAAAGCAATGACATCACAAAATGCAGCTTCATTAATGCATTTAACAGAAGCCCAGCTCTGGAAGACAACATTTGTCTCCTTCATCCAGAGCATTCCAGCAATATTGCTGGAGGACAAAGTCAGCTTCCCATGTCCCTGCTGTGGGTGGGAATACAGAGCAGCATTTCTAAGGTGAACCCTCAGTGCTGTCCTCATGATCCCAAATCCATTTGCTGCAGGGAGATACTCCCTCTGAGGAGGGGAATTTTGCACTGAGGAACAAGCTATGAGCTCATCTCAAGGCTGCTCATGCCAAGCAATGAAGCTCTCCTTGACTGAATGTTTAGGTTGCAGTGAAGGCACACATTAGAGCACAGGCTGTACAACAGGGTGTAAATGCTACTCGGGGATTTAAATGCAGGAACAACACTCCAGCCACACAGGACAGCAACTCCCTGAGCTGCAGGGACACTGAAACACACCACTGAGCAGCTGCAGCAGGTTTGTCACTCAGCTGGAAGTTCTACACACAGATAACCTCTCTGGGTTCAGCACACTGGGGACTGTCCCCTTGCTCCTGCTGTTTGCTGTGCCCCACAGAGGGGTGGCAGACCCACAGTGCAGTCCCAGCAGCACCACGGGGGCCACCTGGGGATTCTTCTCCTGGACCATAAAGGCCTCTGGCTCCACACCAGCTCAACTGGGTGTCACTGCAACACACTCAGTGTGTGGGGCTTGATGGATGTCAAGAAGCAAATCCCAAAATATCTTACGGATGGCAAATTCCTTATTGTCCTTTCCAGACATCAAATTATTAAGTACCAGCCCTGCATCAACACTGAAGAAATTTTGTCACCTTTTCCCCTTTCTTCAGTACCAAAAGCCCCAAACCTGCCCAAGCAGAAGTGGAGGTGCTGATTAGCCTTCTGTGATAAAAGACCATCAGAGAACACCACAATGCACTTGCTAAACCAGGAATAAGCAGCACCTTGGCCTCATTTCCCAGCCCCACCTTCTGGTAGTTGGATTTTCGTCTGTAGTGGCTCTGGTCTGGTCGCCTCCGGTGATGCACTGGGCTGCCCCCATTGCTGCTGCTGCTGCTGCTGCTGTTGGAGGTGCTGCCATCCTCCACTGGCTCCCCCAGCTGCACCCCAGACTGCCTCAGGATCACAAAGTTCACTCTGGATTCAGTGGTCTGCCCAGAGAAACAAGGAGTGGAAATTAAAAATACAGAAAAATGGGTTAGAAATGAGGGACAGCCCTCACTGCCTTGGGGAGAGAGAAGGGCTGGCATCAGTTCCTACAGAGGTTCTCCAACAGGTCCTCAATGTGATGCAAAGTCTTTTGTGATGAGCCAGGGAATGTGATTGGAAGAAGAAAAAGGGAATTAGCAAACATGAGTCAGAAGGAACAGGAGTAGAGGCAGGCTTCACTCATGCCTCCCTCCCTCACAAATGCCAATGAAGAGAAGGTGGAAAGGGATGATTAATTCCTGCACTTTGGTACAAACAACCAAAACAACATCTTGTGTTGTGCTGCAGAGTGAACAGAGCTGGACCCCTGGCTAGTCCACACACAATGACCACGACAAGCACTGGATGCTTTCATTGCATGGGAAGTTGTTAAAGCTCTTTCCCTCCCAGCTCTGTTCATCTATTGTTCACCATCTCCCATCCATTTTTCCCCCAGAATACCTCTGGTTAAACACTTCACCAGCTGCTGGCCTTGGCAGGGCTGCAGGGGAAGTGCTCCCATTGTTCCTGCTGCCCTCGCTGGGTTTGTTCCTTCAGATCACCTGACAGAACCGCATTGTTCACTCGGGGCGTTTCCTGCCCTGCATGGCAGAAATGCAGTTGCTGCTCTCACTCCTTGCCACAGGACCCTGCTTCCCTGGTGCCAGAGTGAATTCCCTGGCCTTGGAAGAGGGACTCTTCAAGTCACATTTAAGCAAGGATTTCAACTAGCCCTCAGAGGAAGAGATCAGGTTTGGAAAACTGTCACCATTTCACACAAATGTCTCTTCCAAAGAGATTCAAACCCCAAACCTCATGAAGCCAATTCTGAGACTTTGGTTGCTGGTTCCAGTGGGATCAAAAGTTTCTCATACGGGAGTTGTGTGTGCACATTGCAGCAGGAATGCAGCAGCACTTGTGGGACGCAAACAAATTTTAAGAGGCCACAGAAGGGAAGCACAACATGAAAAAGGACCTCAGCACTGGAACTCTGCTCTTTCTCCCATGGCACTGCACTCCTCTGATAACTGTGAAGAGAACGGGCTCTCCCTCCTGCTGACCTCACATCCTTTCTGGGATATAAACAGAATGGGATGAGGTGCATTGTGTCAGGATCTGCAGATAAAAACACAAACTGGAGGCACTCGCCTGGGGAGATAAAGAATTTAAACTGATCTTTGTGATATCTGCTGCACATGCAGCAATCCTTAATCCTTTAACTAGAATTCCTTGCCCACTCCTTCCACCAAAATGTCTGGCATGCTGCAACAGGAGCACATTCCACAGGGAAAGACCACTCCTCTTCTACCCCTTCAGCATCTTGGAATGCTTTTAGCCTGAGGTGCCCCACATCATTCTCCAGTCTCTCTTCACAAACACAGGTAAAATGGGGAGAAAGGGCTTCAAATCAATCCAAAGGGGGATCTGTTCTGTGCTGCCAGCCCATCCCATCTCCCAGCCAGCACCTTCAGTGTGACTGCTGAACACACAAGAGGCTGCTCTGATCCCTCCCTGTCTGCTGCATGAATCCACACAGTGCATCCCAACACTCCCTCTGCAAGGCTGAGAGGCTGCAAACACCACACAGGAGCTGCAATCTCCTCAGGTGAACTCCTGTGCCATGAGCCACTGCTTCCCCTCAGACCTGTCAGGGCTGACTCACCACAGATTCCCACTCTTGGTGTTTATCTTCATTTGGAAGTGGTGCTTCCCACACGTCCAGAGGGGAGTCGCTTTCCATATGAGAGATTTTGGGAATGCAGCTTGCCCTGGTGTGTTCTGTTAGCCCTGGCTCAGAACTGGAGCCCTGGACCAGCCACTCACAGCCATTTCCACACAGCCTCTCCATGTCTGAACTCACCTGGATTATCTGGGCAGCAGCCTCAGGAGTTCCTTGCCTCAAATCCTGGCCATTTATTGAAAGGACTCTGTCATTCCGACTCAGTTTCCCATTCTTGGCTGCCAAGCCTCCCTCTAAGAGATCCAGAATAAAAATCCCTGCCTCGTCAGTCTTCCTGATCAGTTTGATTCCCAAGGGCTCGGATCGGTCTCTCTTCACCAAGGTGACATGGATCACTTCCCGGGCTGGGGAAGGGGAATCCTGCTGTGCAGTCTTGTTGGAAAAGCCCTTCTCCTGCAGGACCATGAGGTGGAGAACAGGGCCTGGGTGGCGCAGGAAGGAGACAGCCTGGCAGTGAGTCACGCTGCTGATGTTGACGCCATTCACCTACAAAGACAAACAAAGCACTCACTAATCAGAGCCCACATTAATTAGGCACTGTCCACAGTGTGGGGCATGGCCAGGCTGGAGCAGGATGGAAAACTCCCTGTGCATCTCTGACTCTGATGCACATTAGGGAGCAAAGTTTTCTAAAAAAGAATGAAGAAAGCTGATGGAATTAAGACTATAATTGGTGAATAACAGAGGACAGGGACAAGACAGGACAACCCACACAGCTAACAAACCTAAAAATGTTCAGACATTCCTTCCATGCCATGTAAATGCAGATCTGATTTTCCTTAATTTCCAGCATTCAGCACAGGCTTGGAGAAGACCCACATCTCCACTTTTGAGTGGTCCATAGTTTACAAGCTTCTGGAATCATCCATCTAATCATGCTTTTACCAGGGAGCCTGAGAAGGCAACATTTTGCTTTGCCTGTTGTCACATTAGATTCTCTGCAGTCTTTTAGGATGTTAATAGGGCTCCTAAGTGCAGGATCTGCCCTATTTGCTGAGACATGGACAATCCAACTGGATAAAACAGGAGTCACTCCATTGGTCCACCTGAGAAACCAACTTGGAGATCTCATCAGCCACTTGTGTGGGGGCTGCCAGCCCTTCCAGATGCCAAATCCCATGGGACAATAAGGATTTACGGCTTGGCAGATGATTGGGCAGCCATGGCTGGAGGTGCTAACAGTTGTCACCATGTGTACAAGGTGTCACCTCGGTCACTCAGGGCCACACAGCCCTGCCAGGGTGGGCAGTGCCCTGGCTGTGGGTCAGGCAGGGGCTGGAACTCTGCATTTACTCACATTTTGGAGCTGATACTCAGTGCCAGTCAGCAGTTCTCACCCTAGACCTGCCCATAGACAATATGCAGCTTAAGCAACGCAGTAGAGCAAGCAGTTATGAGACTTCCTAACTAGAGCAGAGAAATGGAGCTGCTGTGTGAAATATATCAGGTAGGAATCTTTTACTTTATCCAAAACTGCCTAAATTTCAAAAAGCTGTCAAATATGCAAGAGAAATATGAGTCTGACTGGAAGGAATGCCAAAAGTGCTCCTGAGCCCCAGCAACCACCCTATGCTGCTGGCACAGAGATCTGATCAGTGCTCCAAAACCCTCAGCTGCAGAGATTTCCCAGTCTTTGCAGGCACTCTCCTGCCCCAGTCAAGGGAAGCAATGGGGCTCCCAGGGGGTTTCCCTACCTCGAGGATGTGGTCTCCAGGAGCAATTCTTCCATCAGCAGCAATCACAGAGTCCCGCAGCACTTCCTGAACAACGATGTTCCCCAGGGGGGTGTCCTTACCCCCAACTATCCTCATCCCCAGCTCTTCCTCCGGATCTTCCCGGTGGATTTCGATGGTAGTAGTTTCAGCCACAAGACTGGTTCTCTGAGGAAGGTCTCGTTGTGGAAATGAAGAGAACAAACAACACATGAACAGAATTTTCATTTCCACAGCACCCCAAGATTCAAACCCCTGGCAGGTTGTGCTCAGTGTAGCATCTGGAGGGAAAGCAGCTATCAGGAGACCCAAGGTCACATAAAAAGCTTTAAACCCCTCTGTTTCCTTAGAGTTTCTCCAGAATTGTTCCCATTTTCTCCTAGCTTTTGGTGAATTCAAACTCTTTATTGTTGTTGCTTGGGATTTATTAAAAGGTATTTAGTACAGTTTGGCTATATTTAGAGATTTATTTTTCTCCTGTGATAGCTGGCCTGCTAGAAGCATGTACATAACAAATTCCAGTTTCCATGATGCCTATGAGGGAAAGGGATTTCCCAGCTGTAATTACTGCTCTGCAACTTCCTTCCTCTAATTTCCTTTGCTCCCCTTTTCCCATCCCCCCTGTAAAACAGGAGGAATGTTTGGCTGTTTCACAGCATACTGGAGATTAAGCAATGCTGCACTTTGAAGAGGAAAGTTGTTCCTAGCAATTGGGCTGAGATCTCCCAGCACTGCCTGGCAGGGTGAAGGACAGGTGTCACACCAGGGATGCAAAACCTGCTCCAGGTGTGCTTTGGGAAAAAGCCAACAGGGAACTGCACTGACCTGTGAGTTACCTCTGTCCCAGGCACAGGGGCTGGAAGTTGAGCCTAACTTTGAGACAAGGCACTGAGGTTTTTTTCCACGCTGCTTCCTCCTACCAAGCTGAAACAAGTGCTGCTACACTGAAGTGGAGATGGTGATTTGATCTGCAAGGCTTCCAGAGCTGCCTGTTAATCAAAACCTAACTTATGCTAGAAAAACACAGGAGGGAGGTACTGACCACTCCAGGAAACTGACTGTATATTTAACTTTCCTAACAAGATTAACAAGAACCTGGAGCACTTCCTAGTTACTAATTATCTGGCTTCTGCAAGGGCTTTAAGTGCTCCACGTTCACACTGACAGGGACTGCCTTTGTTTCTCCACAGAATACTGCAAATACCCACTGCAATCTCACAGAGTTTCTCCAAATGGTTTTGTGCAGTTTTGTGCCTGTGAGGACTCTGCCACCCCTGATGCTCATGAATGCACCTCCCTTCTGCTGCAGGAAGAGATGCTCTGATGACTACTAATGGCTGAGTACCATTAAGGATGTCTGACAGTGCTGGGGGCACTTAAAGTTGATTTTTTTGAGAAAATTGCCTCATTTGTATATCATGAAAGGTAAATACATAGTTCCATTTCTCACCTTCTTCAGTCTCCTCAAAAGCTGGATTAACCAGTCCAGGCTCTGCAGTCCCCAGTGACACCACAGCAGCTCCAGAGCTTTCTGCCACAAGTGAGGAGCCTCCACTTGGGAGCTCTGGGTCCTTGGGTGTGTTTGTCTCCCCCTTAGCAGGAGGCTCCTCCTTCCCTTTGGAAATAGGATTCCTTTTCCGCTGCAGTTCAGATCTGTATTTCTTAAACCCAGGACACCTGGAGAGAGATTGGCAGGGACTGTCAGTGGCTGTCTCTGCCTGGGCAGCTGACCCAGCACATGAAAGCTCTGACAAACCTGTGGGAAGAAGCTGGCTCCAGATCTCACCAGTGCAGTGCTGGTTTCTCAGATGATAAAAGTGATTCTCATTTGACCTTTAGTTTCTACTTATACAAGTATCAGCTTAAGTGCAGTTATTTCACCACTTTTGAAACTATTAAGCAAATTATTTGAAAAATAAGAATGTAATAGAAACAGGAGTCTCCTTTGCTAAATATTTACCTGGCAAACAATCCATAAAGAAAACAATTCTTCTTAAATAGAAGCAAATACTGAGCTCTGACGTTGTAGAGATCACTATGAACTGTACCTTGATACAAAGAAAGTGGCTCAAGTTTCAAGCTCAGCCTTGAATTAGGCTTTGTTTTAACACACCAGCTACGCACAAAAGCAGCAAGTGAGGATTGGGCATTTTGTTGTGAAATGAGACCTGACCCTGGACCTGGTGCACTCCCAGTCCACGCAGGTGATGGCTCTACCTGAATGGGAGCAACTGAATTCCTAATCCCACTGACTGCTCCCCACACGTCCCAGAACTGGGATGTAATTGTACACACAAAATGTGCCCTGGATGCAGATATATCACCAGCCTGTCTCAGCACTAATGGGTGAGGAGGAACAGCTCTTTTATCATGAGTATTTATAAAAAAGGTGACAGGTGAGGAGGTGATAAATGCAAAACCATCACTTTCAGAGACATGAGTAGTACTGGCTGTTTACCAGAGTCACTTTTCAAATTAATCTGAACTATTTACACTCCGGCTGAAGAAGTCTCATCCCAGTATTACTTCCTCTGGTTTATTCCTACTCATTTATTCTCCAAGCAGTAAAATAACCCTGAACTTAATGACAGAAGCGGAATGATTCACTTGTACACATGTCCCTCTTAAGATATCAAAACACAAATTCAATTTGCAAAAGGCAGGGAAATCCTCCAAGAAAATAAGTTACTATGTGCTTCTTACATCCTTAAATCTTCTCCTATCAGTTAATCTCACTTAAAACAAGAAAACACCCAAATCCCAGTGCAATTTTCTTATCTGTTTTTTTTTCCTATTTTTCAGTCTGGCTGTGCCCACAGCGCAGGTGAAATAGCCTTGAATCTTAGACTATCCTGTCCCCAAGAAAGATACAAACAACTGTGGCATATAGAAGAGAATGATACAGTTTCCAGGCAGGTCTCTAATGTAAATATCTCAGGTGCCTCCCTGATGTGTAACTCTTGTGCCAGAGGGATTACAGAGTGACAGGAGTTTACTGATAGCAGGGCAGATTTGCAGAGAAGAGGAAGGCCCAGCCCTGGCATGAGCCATGGCCCCAGCCCGGGCAGTCAGGACAAAGGGCTGCTTCAAGGAAAAGGAGATCATAAACTGTCACTGAAGGGGAAGGGGCACCCAAGCACCTTCCATCCTTTCCCCTGGCTCTAACACGAGCTCTCAGCTCGTGGGAACTGAAGGCAATGAAAATCACAAGTGTACATCCTTGGCTGGAGCTGCAAAGATATCCTAAGTGTACCTGTTCCCTGTTGGCTTATTTTTAAAATATGTCATTGCCACAACAAACTACAACACAGCTGAATGAAACAAGCCTGTGGCATTTTTCATTGCTGACAAAAACACCCTGCCAAGGAAGGTCTGTTCCACCTGCAGCAGGGCTTGCACTTAGCTCCTCTCCCTGCAAATCATTAACCCGGTAGGAACAAGGGTTCTCCACGCACCACAGCAAAAGCTCTGTCACCTGCACTCCTTTTAAAGTGACAATAAAGTGCCTGCCAACAGCTCAACCAGCACAGAAGCACCAAAAAGTCTCCCTCTACACAAGAGGAACAGAAAAAAACATAGTAATTTTCATTTGCTTCTCTACCTCAGCAAAAGAATGAGAGAAGATAATGGAATTATAAGTAGGTGTTTCAACAAGTGCATAATGTGCAGCTTGGAGGGACTTGCACTATTTGAATCAAAGACTCATGTATTGCACATCTTAATTGGACCAATTAAAACTGGCAGCACTGCACAATCCCTTGCTTTCAGAGCCTTGTCTTTGTGCCTTCCTTCTCTGGGAAGGGAACCCGAAGGGAACAAGGGAAGCACGAATAAGCTTGTTTGTGACAACTCCAGAGCTGGTGGCCCAGTTCAGGACCCACAAATGTCTGGGTGTCTGACAGGTTTAGCATCTACAGGCAGGCTGAAGGTGAGCAGCTCAGAGCACACCACAATTACACTGTCCTCACCCACCCACCTCTGCAGCCTCACCCTGGCATCTCTGGTGTCCCACCTTGCCCCAGTTTAGGAAGCGGCTCTGAGAACAGGTGGTTCTGAAAAGCAGCACAACAGCCCTGGCAATAACAGGATGGAAAGGGGAATGCACCTGTTCTGCAGGTGAGCTTCCAGCTCACAGCGCTGCATGGTCTGCTGGCACTCAGCCTTGAAAGGACACAGCACAATCAGCTTATCCAGCAGGTTCCTCACCAGCAGGCTGGACTTGTGGCACTGCTGGAAGGAGAGCTTCTTGCGATCCATGGGACAGAAGTTGTACTCCTGCATGAAGTTCTCCAGGCACTTGAAACAGTACGTGTGCCCACAGGGCGTGTCCATGGGCTGCAGCAGGGGCTGCAGGCAGATGTGGCAGATGAGCTCATCGTCCACCTCGTCCTGGAAGTTGTACAGGTGATTGTCCAGCAAGGGGTGGGCCTGGCCACACTCACAGCACAGCTCGGCGACTTGGGACACATTTTCCTCAGTGACGGGGTCAGCCATGGCAGCCAGCACCAGGGAGGAGATTGTCACGCAGCAGCTCTGCCACAGACCTTTGGGGAATAGAGAGAGACAGATTTCCAGCCTGTTTAAATGCAGCCAATTAAAAATTAAACTGAATTCCTGCCTTGAGCTTCCTCCCCCAGCATCTGCACCCCCACTTGACTCCCCTGGGGCTCTTCCTTCCAGAACCACTCTGTGAATGAACAGCCCAGGGACCAGAGGATGCAAGGACTTCATTCAGCACAAGGTTTAAGCACGTGGATAAACTGAGGTTTAAACTTTACACACACCAGAAACAGACTATGTAAACACTGCCCAGCACAAGGACTAGAAAAGCTGAGACAAAAACTGCGTGTTCTTGAGGGAGAACAACCCAGAGAGGGAAGGGAAAGGAAGGATACACAGGACATCACAAGACACGTTTTTAAACTTCCTCTGGCTTTCCAGATTATACCAAATCTTTTAAAGACATGTGCAGTAAAAAGCCAATTTGGGGACTTCTGGTTGTTAGGATTTTTGTTTTGTATTTGGGGGGGGGGGGGGGGAGGGCGCGGGGAGGATGAGGCAAAAGAAGAGGAATAAATTTCAAAAGAAACTTAAATCTAAACCACATTTCCTTCCTTTCAAGCCCACTCCCTTCAAAAAAATTTGTTTTAACAAACAATGCATTGTTCCCCACTCATCCATGCCTAAGTTCCCCCATGGAAACAAATTTCCTATAAAAAGACTAAAGCTTCCTAAGTGGAAAAAATGTAAAGAATAGTCCACATCATTTGTTGCAAGGTTAGAGAGAGGATTGAGCCTCAGCTCCTTTCAGCAGGGAGAGCAGGATAAGTGACAAACTGAGTCCTTGTAGCTGCTGCTCTGATTTTAGCAGAAATGTCTTCAGTCATATCCATTTTGAATCTTGCCTGTTGTAATTAAATACAAAATTCACTTGAGTTTCCTAAGAGATTACGGGCACAGGGATGACTGCAGGGAGGATTTTTTAAACCTGGCAGTTATTTTAATGAAGTAGGAAATGTGGTATTAAAGGAAGCAAACTACATTACACAGTGAGGGGGTGCTGTGGTGTTTTTAGGAGCTTGTGATTGGTGGGGTTTTTAAAGTAAAGAATTCCAGACTCTGAAAACAAAAAAAAAAAAATTGCAAAACTGATGAAATGGAAAATTTCTGAAAGATGGTGTGGAAAATACCTGAAAACAATGACTTTATCTGGAACAGGTAAGCAAGAGGGAACACTGGTCTGCACCAGTGCCTGGAGGACACAGCTGGCACGCAGCAGAACTCGGGAGGAGGGTAGACAAGAACAATAAGATAGCAGGAACGGCAAGAAAAAATTAGTCATGGGTTTCTAATAAAAGTCATACATCACTCCAATTAATTGTCAAGGTAAGTCAGCTATTTAATTAAAGGAAGAATGTATCACCAACAGAATCAGCCATTTCACAGGCGAATTCTTCCCCAGCCATAGGAACTTGTTCACTTCAGAAGATTAAACATTGCTGTCACAGCTCCAGGTGGGTACAACAGGAGTTATTTGCTCCTCTCTCCCCCGCTGCAGTGCCAAGAAAGCATCTTCCCTTGAGGGAAGCACTCAAGCTGGGTGAACATCCCTGACTCTTCTGTTTGCATTCCCTCCTTAACTCCTGCATGGCTGACTCAGTGCCCCCAGAACAAAGCACAGCTCTCAGACAGCACCCATGGAAATGAAAGTTGATGTGTCCATGGTCCCCTCTCTCAGAAATCCGCCCGCTGTTTGGTGCTTGCCTCCTCCTGAAACAGGCAGCCCTTCTGTTTGCCTTTTTGCCAGCCTTCAGCTGATCTGGAACGGTCTTACAGGTGCAAAAGGAGCATTTCAACATCAGACCATCACTTAACATCTCCGCAATTCCAATCAATCAGCTCAGCACCACCAGTTAATGAAACAAGGAGCTTCCAAGGCAAACACTACCAATCAGAAATACTTGTGCTTCGGGTTGGACTATTTGCATAAAACTTTGGCAGGTGATGAAACAAATCCACTTTCTTAGCAAAAACAAACCTCACAGTAATTTTACTGATAAACTACTTATATTGGGGGTTTTTCAGATTATTTATCAAATTAATTCTCTGTGTTTAAAGGTTACACAAGATGAATCCAAATGGTGAGTAATTTCTGAGTAATAACTTGTGGAAGAGAAAAGTGTCACCAAAATTTTGCTGCTCCAAGCTGATCTGCTGTCTCACCTCCAGATCTTGAAAACAAGGGGTGAAGATTTCATTTAATGCCCAGGTGAATTTTAATTTTACACCACTGTCCCCTCAATAAAGAGGACACTCCTGCTGACACCAGGGAAGCCAAGGCTGACACCTCTGTGTTGAAACCCAGCCCAGAGCCTTGGGCAAGGCAGGGCTGAGTGAGCAGCACGGGGAGGGCAGCAGGCTCAAACAAGCCTCCCTTGCTCAGGGACTCAGGCACAAAGCAGAGCTTCTGCAAGGGAAGAATTGCTAAAATCTCATCCAGCACAGATGCTGCTGCAGCCCAACAAGGCACAGTTGAAATGTTTAGAAAATCATTGTTTCATCATAACAGGCCTGGCTCCCCTCAGCTTCAATGAGCCACTCTCAAAGTCAGTCCAGAGAGCCCACTGGACTCCAGCTTTGGAGGGGAGTTTGATACAAATTCAGTCCTTTGCAATCCAATCTCAGCTCCTCGTTCTAACCTCCAAAGGCCAGACCAACCCAACCAACCCCTCCATCCCTGTGTTGTTCTTTTTGTTCCATCATTCCCTACTCCCCAGCTTCCTTCCAGCACAGGGTGGCTCCTTCCCTGCTGCCTTTCTCCAACGTACTGGAATCTCTCCGTGGCTTTTCACTCACATAAGAAGGGAATCACAACATCAGGATCCAGTTTGGTCCCCGGTTACTACACACTGACTGCATGGAATTGTTAAAGCCTGACATGTGCATGTGCTGCTCTAAAAGGGTAATACAAGAAATGCCTCTGGAGTCAGAATTATTTGGAGAGTAACACACCCCACCCCTATGCATAACAAAGAATTGAAGGAAATAGACCATCAGAAATCTCTTTATATTTCCTAATTTCTTATCCCATAAGGATTTCTTTGGGATCACTTTATCTTTACTGTATTTTTTAAAAATCAGAATATCAGTGCTGGCATTTTTTTTTAAGTAGAATTCCTGGTACTGTAACACTGACTCAAAGACTAGACTTTTTTTTTTTTTTAAGATGACTTATCAGGTAGTCTAATCTGTATTCCTGCCAAAGCAAGACTATTCCTGACAATATTAGCACATTGCCTATTCTTGTTTTAGCTCTGCCAGAGCGTCAGATCTGCCCCCCCTGCACATCTACAACACTGTTAATAGCTCTGGGAGGGGTCTGCCAAGAACCACACCAGCACTGAAAACCTCGGCACCATTCCTGGTGGGCAAACTGCTCATTCCCTGCCCAGCAGCCCAGACTTGGAAATAGAACTGATGACTCACTTCTACAGCTTGAATAAAAAACGCTTTTTTAAAAGAGCGTGATTATCTAAGAAATCTTCAAATCTTCCCAACCCCGTGCCTCCACTTGTGCTGTGACTGAGCAGGAGCTGTGCCTGTGGTACCTGGCTACACAAGAGCAGCATTCCAGCTTCCCAGCTTATCAACAGCATTCCCAAACAGCTCTGGCTCCTGCTTTTAGGGCATTTCACTGTGCCACTGTTAGTGTGGAGCACAAGTTAAAGTTCTGTTCAAGCCAAGCCTGTCTGCTCACATAATTCCAGCATTTGGTACGAGTGAATTTTGGCATACATAAGGCATGTACCTGAATTTCATTTCTTTGAGGGGTAACATTGCTGCTATTCCCATTTAAAAACTGAGAAATTACATCACCAGAGGTTAAAACAGACCCACAGAGGCAGCAGCTCCTGGGAATTTAACACCTTGTTATGGCTCTGAAGAGGATCTCAAGGGACCTACCTACGGCAACATAGGAAACTCCTGGGGAAAAAGAACAACCCAAACAAAAAATAATAAAATCAAGCCTGTTTCTATTAACAAACTGATTTCTAAAACCACAAATATGGTGAGTAAGCAGATCACATTCCATATTGCAAAACACAGAACCATGCAGCCAGTCTGCAGCAAGGACACAGAATACAAGTGTAAAGTTCTTCCTGGAGGATATGGGTGACTAGAGATCGTCTCAAACAGCTGAAGTTCAGAAATAATTTTCAAAAAAATCATCAAATAATTGGTTCTCAATATTAAAAAGAGAGGTGTATCATGGGAAATATTTTAGAAATGCCATGGCTTATACTTTGGGGCAGCCGTAGGTTAGCACTGACATAGTGATAAAAATATTGGGTTGAAAACCCAAATAAAAGCTGGTTTGGGGACTGTGGGACACATGCCCCACGTCTCCTGCTATGTAACACTTCACTGCAATAATTATGTCAGTTATTATATTTATAACAGCATTTCCCTGGGAGACTGGAATTGCAACATTCCAACTGAAGGTTAAACAATTAATTAATTTTTTTGGGGGTGGACAAAACAAGCCAGCACAATCTGGGTGAAGATGGCTGAGGGCACACACCAGCAGGGCACTGACCAAACCTAAAACCAAGTTCCAGATGGATTCTGATGGAGCAAACCCAATCCTCTAGAAATAAAAAGGGGCAGAGCTTTTTCTCAACTTTCTTCAAACAATTTTAATTCAGTTAAGAAGTTTGTGTTTCACAGAATGGCATTTTTTTCCATTCCAGAGACAGAAAAGAACATTGAAAATGTCTTCTGTAACAGAGGGGCTTTTGCTGAATTTCATCACTGCTGTGAAGAAGGATTCATGGAATGAGACAGATTTTATAGGACAGGCACTCCAGTCCTGACAAAACACTTCCAGTGTGTTACCACAGCATTTCACAACCATCACTGAGCTGCCCTTAGTTTACAACAGTGGCACAGGAAAGTGTTGAAATAGCAGAGGATTTTTATAAACAATATTGAAGGAGGTCAATTTTACAAAAAAACAGAACACCAAACCCAAGAATGGTTTCAGGTGTTGATACAATTTCCTACTATCTTTATTATTTTCTGATACGGCTGAAGATCAGCCACTGAATGTATTATCATCTGGAAATGCTGCATTTAATACAGCTAAATAAAAAGCAACCCTTTCAGTGATTGAGCTTGCCTTGAAGCCACAGGATTTCTAATGAGCCACCTCCAAGAGTAACTGCTCAGCCCTTGTGTGAACATTTTGACTCAGAAACTCTAAATCAAAGCTGCTTTACCGTAATGAGTATCAAGAAAAATGGAAATTTAAATTTCCATTGTCCCTATCACTTTTATACCCATTCTCTGATCATACATGTGAAAATAAGTCGTATTTAACTCCCTGGTGTTTCTGTGCTCATTAAACAATTTGGTATTTTATCTGCCTCCTTTTCTGGGCAAGTATCTGTTTTCTCCACCAGAAAACAGAAAGCCAATTGTATTTCATTAATTATAATCAGAATCATTATCCTGTTAGACCAGGATAACAACCTATCCCAGGAAACCCAATCCTGAGAGATGAGCTGAAAGGCTTGAGTAGAGCAGGACAATCCCAAGGAGTTTTCTGCTGAGCAACTTCAGCAGGATCAGCTCTGCAGCACTGATAGATTTTACATTTATAACATAACTCACTTCCAGACAGATTTTCAAAAATTCTAAATTTTACACAAATCTTCCAGACTTTTATAAAAAACCTGTCTGGTTAACATATCTGAAAGTTCAACACAAGGAAAGATTTGTAATACTCAGTTTAAAAACCTTGCTGGCAATCAATAGTTTAAATTGTGAGCATTTTTAATTTGAGGAGAATGAAAACACAAGAAGTTGACATGAAACTTAAGAAGTTGGTACTTGTAATTTATTTCTCTCACTACCATATGCTCAGAATATTAGCATCTCTCTCAGTTAGTGATTGCACAGAACAGTGACTGTCTCACAGGACCCAGAGTGTTAAAGTAGCGGGGCTAAACAAAAGTAATCTCAAAAATTAATCCCAATTTTTTCTACAGAGCAGGAGGTTCTGGTGTTATCGTTCTGTGAATATTATCTGGGTAACAAGAGCTAATAAATTTCCTCTCTCCTTCCTTCTTTACGAATTAAGCTTTCCACCTACACTCTTCTTCCAAAGGGGATCAAACAGTGACTATTTTAACAGCACCCAGAAAAAAATTGATACATTAAATGCCATCAAATTGAAGACAAGTGCTGCAGAAAAAGCTTGTTTATTGATGTATTTCTTCCTGCTTTCTCACCCTTGCAAGATGTTTCCACTATATCCACCCTCCTTTCTACAGAATATTTCACACAAACATGCATGTTGCTCATTTTGTGCTCACAGGAATTCTTCAGTCACTTAAATCAATTTGCTTCTTTACAGAATTTGACCCAAATATTCGTATGGAAATTTTACCACCACAGGGGTGGATTGTCTTTTTCTTTTTTTTTTTTTTTCTATTGTATCTATAATCTTCTCTCTCCAGGAAATTAAATACTCCCACCTCCACCCTCACCTACATTTTCAATTGGCAGCTAACTGCAACTCTATCCCTAAAAATCAGTTTGATGTTTGTGGAAGAAGCTTTCTACAAAGAAAGAAGAAACCCAGTGCTATTATTTAAGGATTTAAACAGTAATTAATAACCAAAGCTTCTCCTGCAACTCCTGCAACAAGAGATCCAAAACCAAACAAAGAGGGATTAGGAGATGTGATGTTAAGATTTGGGTTCATCTGAATATCTGGAGCACACTTACTTTCCAAAGAGCTGTGTTTGCTTCTAGGAACATGAGGTACAAATGGAGCATCTAATGGCTACAAATGCATATCAGATGCTGTTAGCTCATGAGTGTCTGTTTGTCTACCTCCAAATTCCCTCTTTACAGAGAGAGATGAAAGCAAACCTGCACACCACTGACCATCTGTGATCTCTATTTGTCATACAAGTCAGGAACAGGCAATGCTTCCTCAGCACAGCACTTCCAAAGGATACAGGGGAAGAAGCAGACTGTGCACTGTATTTTATTTAACTGGATGTTTTTAAAGTCCCTGTTTGAATAATCTCACCAGGGTGGTCACATCAGAGATATTTAAATGTAATGTGAGAAGGGAGGAGGCGGGAAAAGAGAGACTCTTGCTTTTTGGGAGACAAAAGGTATTTCTGTAGCTCTAAGCTTTGCTATCTTGTGAGAAACTCCTGTAGAGCTTTAATCTTTATCATATTCTATCAAAGTGCTACTTTAAAATTAATTTCAGTTAAAATAAATTAATCTTGGCTACTCTCAGCCTTAAGCACAAAATAACTCATTTTCTAAGTTCATTAAAACACAAACAAGGAACTCTTGTTTTCTACAAAACTTTACCACAAGCAATCCAGCAGCATGAAAGCAGTTTTGCACCTGGAGATGAAATATTTCCTATCAACATTCACAGTTTTTAACAACAGAAGCACCAGATTAGGGCTTTGCTGCAGGATAAAGTAGCACAGGACTCCTCATTACCTGGTCCAAGTATCAGTTTCAGTAGCACTATTTTTTTTAAATTATGTTCTGTTTAAAGAGTTTGGCACTTGGAATCTCAGCCACAAAACAAACCCAAGGCAGGATTGCTGAGAGTCATTCCAGGGGGTCCAGCACATTTCCCCTGGATGGCTCTTCTTTCCCAACAGCTCCAGCACCCGATGCCATGGGTGACAGCAGGACACATTACCCTGCTCAGACTTCCTTTCACGGGGTAAGAGGGCTTTTTATGCAAAGTACTTTCCAGCCCGAGCTTGTTCACACTAACTAAAAGAGCTGAATTAAGAGCTAATTAAGTCTGTAATTCCCCTTTACATTCCATCTCACCCTCAGATCATGGTAAAGGGGAAAGAAAGAAAGAAAACAAGTTACCTTCATTTAAACAAAACGAAACCTTCTCAAACTGTGGCTCCCCAGGGCAGCTGCAGCTGAGTTTGAAGTGAACTTAAACTCTGTCAGTGCCTCTGGGTAGCAGAGCTGCTGCAACCAGTAGTGTAATGCCCTTCACCACAGGTGACAGGTCCTAAGTAAATAATGAAACAGCAGAAGTCAAAAAAATAAAAAATAAAGGTCTCTGGATTAAGATTACCTTCCCCTAGAGACAGAAAAGTATTATATCTCATTTTTAGAAGACTTGAGACATACTCTACTGTTTAAGACATCTGTGTTAATGGCTCAGGAGCTTACACAGTTGCACGTGGAATTGAAGATTCCTTTACATCCAATTTCACACTGTTTCTCCTGGTGTATCTTACCGACTTCAAACAACCCTCACACCTGGGAGAAGCAAAACTGCAGGAGGCATTTTGGGATGTGTTTCTTTCTTTTCAAATCTTATCCCGATTTAAGGCTGTGTCCAAGCTGGTGCCAGCAGCAGGACTTCAAAACCCATTGTTATCTTGCCGTATGGGGTGCATATTTGCAATCTGCGTGAATTGATAATTATATTTTCCCTTGTTCTAAAAATAATTATAAAGTGGGAGTGGCTGCCTCATCAGCTAAGGGAGCTGAAGCAACAGAGCAAAGTCCTTGAGCTGTTGTCAAATCAGTGCAGCAGCCACATTCCTCCTGAACCTACCGTGGGGAGGGAACTGGGGAGGAATCTCCTTTCTCCACTCGGTTTTCACCCCCAGAGATCTGGCTAAAGCAGCTCCAGGTGCTGCTCTCACAGGGAACTGGGTTGTAGCCTCAGGACTAAAAGGCCCAGGACAGCCGTTATGTTTATTTTTATGTATCCTCCTCCAAATAATCACGTGGCAATTTTTGTTCCCGATCAGTTGTGATCATGTACAAGAGGAAATCCTCAGCTCTCAGTTCCCAGGGCAGGACTGCCGCCGTTATTTATCTGCTGTGTAGGGATCTTCAATAGCATTTATTAAGTGAGAAGAATTTCTCTGTTATCAAACCACCCACCCCTAGATAAGTCTGAGAACTTTACAAATAGGGCTGCTTATGATTTACTGGGCTTTCAGCAACGGCTACACTGATGGTTCAAGGTGAGTCTCTTGAACCCTCAGATGAACAGGGCAAGTTTTATCTCAACTCCTTTTTAACTGTCAGAAAATCAGCTTTCAAAGAGACTCTGCTGCAGCTGTTTACAAAACTTGCATGATTTAAGGTACAGCCAAAGAGTACCAAAGTTAGACAGCACTTCTACAAAACACATAATCCCTTCTAGCGCTTCCCTTGGAGAATATTCCAAATAAGGAACACTGCAGTCTCCAAACAAAATTTGCACAGTGAACCACTATATATATATAGTTAAAAATTTTAAAAGCCTTTGCCTGTAAGCTGCTGATTGTCTTTCCAAATTGATCCAGCTTTATTCTATTTTCCCCCTTCCAGCCTTAAGTGTTTTTTTCCTGGACCAGCACAGTAATTCTTACTACTCATTTATCTAAATCCCCTCTAACCCTTTAGAGGGCTTGTGAGATACCGACTCATGGGCAATTTCTCAAGTGAAATATCAGAAAAACTGCCAGATATTTTCATATTTTCAAACTCCATTGGTGTCAAGAAATTTCTAAGCCAAGAGCAACGTTTTATATGGTATAAATCAGGGACCATAAACTGATGAGGGATTGTCAAATACAATTCCTAGCAACTGTACGAGCAGCTCCACTAAAGTAAACTGAGAAGGAAAAGCCAAACAAGAGGGTTTTGTATCAAACCAGCAAAACATATTCAGGCCTGTGAGTAAGGCAACAGCTGCAACTCCTCTGGGGAGATCCACACGAGCAGAATGAAATGATGCAGCTTCATTTTCAAAGTGAAATCAATAGAGCTGTTGCAGCAGGAAGTTTTTATTTTAATGCAGAAAGTAAGATATATATGGCAATGCAAGGAGAAGAGAAAATATAGACAGGGTGTTTAATGAGCTACAGGTACTTTATTATGCAGTGATATTTATTATTTTACGTATGGAAGTCTAAGATTCTACAATGCCATAAATTCTTTTATGAACCACATTTGGGGAAGTCCTGCACTACTGTAGTTTACAAACCCATTAATTAAAATTTCCAGGAGTTACTGGAATTGCCATTCAGGGACCACTAAGCTTATCCAGAATCAATCTCAACCTGTTTTATCTGGTATCTTCAAACCTCAGGGGGTTTTTTAGAGGTCACGTAGCTGCCAGGTCCCTTCTGGAGCTGCTTCTTCCACCTTTTTGAGCCCTCATTCCCCAGGCCATATGGCTGGGTTGGTTTTTTTAACTCTTGCTCACCTCCCTCAGTAATGATTTGGTTGAAAACATGAAATTTGACATTCAACAGATGGTCCTTTATGCTGCACACCACAGGTCATCCTTTCCCGTTCATCCCATGGGGTTTATGCCAGCATACCCCCGTTATTTAAATGAATCCCATCTGCACCCAGCTTGCATGCTAACACTTACACAGGGAGAGTGAAGGTGTGGATTTTCCAGCACGGCTGAGATTTCCAGCTGGGGAGTCCCCAGAGAAGGTTGGCCTCCTGTTTATCATTTCCCTGCTCCATCCCCAGCCATATGACCCTTTTGTTTTGCCCTGCACAAGCACTGGTGCTGTTCTGACTTCCTAAGCTGGTCCAGGGAGCAAATCCCTTTGGGGGAGGGAATAAATATTCCCACTGCCTTAGGCCCTTTTCAGCAGCAGGCACACTGCATCTGCTCAGGGCACTTGTGAAAGACGACTTGGAGTGTGCAACTTCAGAGAAAGAAGTTTTGTTTTGAAGGAGCCATGTGTGCAACTTGCTCTCCCTTGGCTGGAGAGCTGCCAAGAGCTCCGGCATCAAGGACAAACGTCAGTGCCGTCCCTCAAAGGCACAGCACACCACTGGCGCTGCTGCAGGAGAGCTCCAACTCCCTCCACCACCCAAACCCTGGGGCTGCCTGAGCTTTCAGGGGCTTAAGGATTACACAGGACAACTCTGGGGTTCTGTGACAGGGACAGAAATTTCTCTGGGCTGCCAATTATCTATACTGTGCCCCTGCTGCGACACACTCTCTGCACAGCAGAGACCTCCCCTACCACTTATATCTGCACTCGAGCTGGAATATTTTTCCTACAGAAACTTTATTTTCTGGTCCTTTTGCCTTGGCCAAAAAACTGGAACAGAAGTTTAAACATGACAGTTTTTCGGTTTGGTAAGCAGCAGGGAAGCATTCATTTTGCATTTCTTACTTTCCGAAGGTAAAGTAGGTCCCAAAAACCGCTCAAGGAGTTGGAAGTGCCGTTTCAAGCGGGGCTGAAAGCAAACTAAGCCTGCAGTGCCACCGAAAGGGGCAGTCCCGCTGTCCCTGCCACCTCCTGCGCTGGCATCAGCTGGCTGCTACCTGATCTGCTCCTTCTCCATCAGATCTCTCTCCTTCTGTCATTATCCTCGAGATAACAAGTGCACCCAGCCAAGCAGAGCAGAATCAGCAGCACACAGTCCCACTCCGCTTTACACCCCTCATAAAAAAACCTTTCTTAAATAAAAATCTTTACAGATAAATGGTTAGTCTTTGGGTTAAACTAAGCCTTATCATCACCTGTACTTCTCACCTTTAAGGTATTTCCAAAAGGTCCACATCCTCACCTTGCTGTGCTTTCCTTGTTTATCTCAACTCCTATTTATAGGCGTTTTTCCCCCTGCATTAATTACCAGCAAACTCGCCGACTTTGCCGCTCTCCGTCTCCTAGCAAAGACATTTTTGCCCGGCTGCCTCCCTGCGAGCCCCACAAGCAGAAAAGCCGGGTTTGGTGGCAGGCAGCAGCTGTGAAGAGTTAAACCCCGGGGCCGGCAGCCTTCACCTGCGCTGCCCGTGTCGCTGATAAGGGACCCTGGCTGTGGTCACGGCCGAGCTCTCCGCTGGGAGAACGGGAACTTCGGGGAACCCCAACCTCAGCCCGGCGGGACCTTCGGGGAACCCCGCATCCCATCCGGGACCCCCCCCGACCTTGAAGGGGCTCCACATCCCTTCAGCCCCGGTGGGACCCCCCCAAGCCCCTCACGGCGCTCAGCCGGTCCGGACCCCCCGAGTTCCTCAGGGAGCCTCAGCCCGGTGGGACCCCCGCGCCCCTCAGGGACCCCCGCGCCCCTCAGGGACTCCCTCACCCCTCAGTCCCGGCGGGACCCCCTCACGCCCCCCGCCCCGTCCCCGCTCACCTGCGGCCGCCGGGGCAGGACAGGGCTCGCTCTCCGCTGGGATGGGGAGGGAAGAGGCGCTGCAAGCCCAGCGCCAAGCCGGCCTGCGACGGCGGCGAGCGCGGCGCCTCCACCAAGTTTCCGGGCGGGGAAGAAAGTCGAAACCTACGTGAGAGGAGGAGGAGGAGGCAGCGCAGCCGCCCAGGTGTCACTCGCCCGCCCGCCCGGCACGGCTCAGCCCAGCCCTGCCCTCCCCTCACCGCCTCCGCCTCCTCCGCCGCCGCCTCCCCGGGCCGCGCACACCCGGCGGCCTCGGCCCGCCCCGCCACAGGAGCCGCGGCGGCTGTGGCGCGTCCCGGCCCTCGAGCGCCCGCCGCCCTCGGGGCTTCCCCGCCGCCCTCGGGCCATCCCCGCCGCCCTCGGGCCATCCCCGCCGCCCTCGGGCCATCCCCGCCGCCCTCAGGCCATCCCCGCTGCCCTCGGGGCGCGACCCGGGCCTCGACCGCCCGCCGCCCTCAGGCCATCCCCGCTGCCCTCGGGGCGCGACCCGGGCCTCGACCGCCCGCCGCCCTCGGGCCATCCCCGCCGCCCTCGGGCCATCCCCGCCGCCCTCGGGCCATCCCCGCCGCCCTCGGGCCATCCCCGCCGCCCTCGGGGCTTCCCCGCCGCCCTCGGGTCTTCCCCGCCGCCCTCAGGCCATCCCCGCCGCCCTCGGGGCGCGACCCGGGCCTCGACCGCCCGCCGCCCTCGGGGCATCCGCGCTGCCCTCAGGGTGCGTCCCCGACTTCCCACTCCCCCCAGGGCATCCCCGCTGCCCTCAGCGCCTTCCCCCCTTGAGGTATTCCCGCTCCCCTCAGAGCATTCCTCCTTCCCTTAGGACATCCCGGCTCCTTTCGTGGCATCCCTGCTGCCCTCAAGGCAATCCGATCGCCCGGGGGCATCCCTGCTTCCCTCAGGTCAATTTCCCTTCACGGCAATTCCCACGGGACAATTCCTGCTCCCCTCAGGGGAAGAGATGGCCCTGGATACCAGGGAGTGCTGATTTACCTGTCCTTTCTATAAACTCCAAGTGGTTCCAGTGTTCCTGTCGAGGCAACTCCCAGGAAATCTGCTTCAAACAGCAAAATGACAAACCACACACACGGTTTAAGTTTCCAAGCTGTGTAAGCACTATGTCCAAGCTTGGAGTTCCTACCAAAGGAAGAGACTGACCCTACAAAACACAACCCATTATAGTTTCTGGGTTATCATTTCTTTCTCTTGTTCATCACACAGCTTTGGAATTGCTCTTTCTGCAGACAAGAGGGTCATGAAGTAATAAAGAGCATGATGTTTGTGACAATAAAGAAAAGAAAATAGACTTTGAACTAGTGGTGTAGTGGAGGATTTATTAGGAAGAGAACTTTTGTACACTGAGAGGTAATGTAGGGTAGATGGAACTAACACACTCCTGTCTGCATTTGATCATTTAGGATGTTCTAAAGAGTTGCTGATACAGACCTAAATGGAGGGAGGAGAAAGTCCTTTCCATGTCCTGAAAACACCTTTTCTGCTTTAGCAGGGCTGGGGATCTGTGTTATTCATTAATAGTCAATAAATGAGAGAAGAGATCATCTTTTATTTGGGGACTGGAACTTAAATTATATTTAAGGTCCTTTCCAATCCAAGCTATTCTATGATTTCTTATCAGTTTTTAAACTCAGTTTGTCCCTTTTGTGTCAAATTTTCTATTAAGTATTTCTGGTTCATTGCTACCTCATTAATTCATTCTGTTCCCTGTTTTTGTCTGTTGAGGTCTTACAATGAGGGACTGTGAGCTGTGCTTGGGAGCAAGCGAGGAATCTTTGTGTTGCACAGGTAGGTTAGGCTGTAGGGTGTACAGCAAGGTGCTTTCATTATATTATTTAGATTATTCTTGGAAATCTAATGGAACTGAGACACACCAACAATCCATCTTTGCCCACATAAGATCCATGTTTCCACAGGACATGAAGTGTAAGGTGATTTTGTAGGGCTCAGCTGAGAACTATGATCTAGCTTTGCAAACCCATTGATTTTGGTTAGGATAAATTAAATGTCAGATAGGATTTCCTCTGAAGCACCAAGGCTTAGGAGGCTGGGTAGCATCCATAAGATCATTGTGAACAAAAAATATTTTAGGAATAAATCTGGAAGTGCATTGCCAGCTCAGGCATGAGCACCAGAACCTGGTGCAGAGACATCAGGGTGGGTCTGCACCCCAACTTCACACCTGGGCTTGAACTCATTAACCCAGAGCTCATTTCTACTGAACAGCCTGGCCTGTAAACAGGCAGAGCTTAAACTGAGCACTGTAGAGCTTGAGAGCTCATGAGAGGAGAGGTTTAAACCTTAGCACAGAACCATTCCCTCTTCCTCTCCCGTGCAGCTCCAGGGTGAGGACAGGAAATGTGTGGGTGAACTTGGGGTACTGGGGAGACAAACCCCAGGGAAATCTCAAATGGATGCAAATCTTCAAAATGAGGAATTCTGTCAAGTTAGCACTCGCTGGAGATTTTTATCAGCTGTTTCTGAGTGGACAGTGTGACCAAACATAATTAAGATCTGGTGAAAGTTTATTGTATAAGCGTGCTGGAATTCTGGTTTGGTTTTGTAATAAAGGAATCCCACTGAGTCATGGCTACTAAATGGACTCGTAGAGCACACAGGTCTCTTCTGCAGAGCTAACACAAATGTAAGGAACTGAAACTAATTTTTAGCCCAGGCAAAAGCAGACACATCTTAAATAAGGCTTGGCTTGATGACACAAAGACTTTGCTGTATTACTGGTTCCTACCTGCTCCTGTTCCTGCCCTGGCAACAAGGCACAACAACCCTTAGCTCTGCACTGTGAACCAGAGCAGGACACTGATCCAGTTGCAAAACAAAACAGGTGAAAATCTCTACAAATATATTTTATGTTAAATATATAAACACATTTAAAATAGATTGATGTATTTTTAAAGCAGATGGAGTTCCCCAATCTAATTTATAATTCAGAAGTGGAATGGATGGATGAGATTCTTTCCTAGAAAAGCTAAGGAAGCAGTCAGAAGTGGCTAAATATGAAACTGATCCTGGTGAAGAAGGATCCCAAACCACAGCTGAAATACTCAGTTTGCAAAGTGTAAATTAATTGCTCCACTGGATTGTTGTGCTGGCAGTTAATGTGTTGTGTAAACCTGAAGAGGAGGCTCAGATGTAAATGTTTTGCATGGAAAACACCTCAATATTTGGGAGAGAAATAGTTTCTGGAGTAACATTCAAATGTTGACTTTGGTTAAATTGTTGTTGGTGAGAATCTGTCAGCTGTGCCTTCTCTGGCACCTCTCACAAACCTCACACTCTGGTCTTCACTATTGATTTTGAAACACCAAAGTTCTGCACAACTCAAGGGGTTTTTATTTACTACCACTTCTGCTGAATTACTTGTGTAGCTTTTGAGAGCTGCAAAGACTCTGTCACAAATCTCAGGTTGAGTTTTATCTGCTTTCACTGCTGATAATTTCCTGTGTGTGATTTGTACAGTAACCACTGTGTGGGAAAGATTAATGTCCACACTCCTGTGCAGGGCATGTGTCAGGATTAAAATGCAGGTTTCTGGCAAACAGAATTTAAATATCAACTGAACAAACTTGTGTGTTTACAGATTATGAATTCTTTTATTTCAGAAGATTCAGACAGCTTGTTTTTTAATCTGAAAATAGGTATTCAATAAGCAAAATAATTGGAAAAATAACAGCAGGAAAATTGGATGAGAAAACAAAAACACATCACACAAAGATTTATAGATTACTTTAATCCCATTAAATTTGCATAAAACTTGGTAGCTGTGTGTGTGGCTATCCTCTTGTGGGAAGGTGCAAGGAATATATGACTGCACGACATTAATTTGGGACTCAACTTTGATGTTGAGTCAAACAAAAGCAAAATTCCCAACCCACACACAAGAATGTAAACACAATTAAAAAAAAAATCCCACAAACAAGGAGAAAGAGTCATCCCAGGAATTTATGATCAAATGCCCTGGAATCTCCCTTCTGTGGAAAGCAGAGTGATGGAAGCACGTGTGCATGAGGACCAAGGGCATTCTGGTGAACCCAGGTCCCAAACACTTTGTTTGGATTCATTCTGACAGATTCTGTCACATTTTTTTGTTGCTTTCACAGTTTTGTTTTATGTTTGCTGCAAATTAGTGCTACCTGTGCATTTTATAGGGAGTAGCTGAAGTCCCCGTGTTTGGAATTTATAAATGGGAGCAAACAGACTATTAAGAAATAAAACACAAGAATCTTGCATGTGTTAGTAATGATTGAGGACTATTTTACATTATCTATCCTCGTGGTATTTTATTAACCATGGGCAGTTATTAACAATGTTGGAGTACTTTATTTGATGGATCTGTGGGATGTTTTCATTAGATGTAAACAGGCTGATTCTTTGCTTCCAGAAAAGTGCCTGTTGGCAGATAGAAAGAGGGCATCTGGCTTTTCTTAGGAGGGGGAAAAACCCAGCTGGGTTATTGCAGCAGAGCAGATATGATAATATAAGGATTAAAAAAATACATTAAGAAAATCACTTTCTGGGTTTGCTGTTGTGAATAACATGCCTGTCCCTTGATTTTTAAATGATACTGTTTAAATGCTGAAGCTTCTTTGTAACCAACTCAGATTTCTTTTTGTCATAATGCTTCTGTTGCAGTATTTTCAATGAGAGTTCAGAATTACTTCACCTACCAAAAAATGATACTGTAGCAATAAATAAAATAATATTTCATTAGGCTAATTTCAGGTCCCCCTGAATTCTCCTTTATTATTTTACAGGAGTGGACTTGATCTTTGTGGTGCTTAGCCCAAAAGCCTGACTCCCCTTCCTTATTCATTTCTTGAAGAAAAGGGATAAGATACTGAAATTCCAGCAATTACGTCTATATAGCAAGTATGGTGCTCAATTTACTTTATAGCCTGTAATTACAGCACTATTCTCTTAGTTAAAACTGATAACATACTGAGGAGACTTGATCCAATTCAGGAATATTATCTATATAGTTTTGTGCCTGGGAGGTGCTGCTGCTCCCTGATACAGAGTCTGTAGTAGATAGTGTGTTCCTGCAGGGTTTAGAATTTGACCTCCAGCCACTTTTGTTCTGCTAACTGGTTTAAAAAAACCCTTGATTTTCTGTGTTTATGAGCTTCTTGGGCAGCTGAGCCAGAGGAAAGGGCTGTGTGTGTCCAGGGGTGTTATCCTGTCCCTGACAGGAAACGCTTCCCCTTGGGGTCCCAAGTGGGGCTGTGCAGCTCTGATCTTCCTGGAGAGGCAGGAGCCACGGGAAGTCTGCAGCACTGCTCCTGGGGGCCAAACTCCTGCCACCTGTGTTTGGGAGCAGCAGCAGTGACTGTGGGACACAGAGCACAGTGGGGCATTCCTGCAGCATGTTCAGGGCTTGCTCTGTCACTACTGCAAGGTAACAGAGCACTTTTGCTTATTTCTCCAGCATAAATGCAAAATGCTTGGTATGTGTGAGTTGGGGGATTTGATCACCTTTCATTTGGACTTGTCTGCCAGAGGATAATGCTTGACCCAGGCTTCTTCCAGTTTTCTGCTTCAGCAAGGGCTGCTTAGCCTTACAATGTGTTGAAGATACTTCCATTTGGAAAACTAAAGCAGAGATCCCCTTGGTTCATGCCACCACAACACCTTTCAAACCATTTTCAAAAGCAGAATCTCTCAATGTCTCTTTTCTGTGGTATTTCACCCAGCCATACATTTATAGCCCACACCTGAGCTCAAGAAATGACTGCAGCAAGTTCTGAATGTCAAACCAGCCATCAGCAGTGGGATCAAAAACTGTGACAGCTGTGCAAAGAATGGTAAAGGATAAAGATAATGATCCTAAAACTCATTAAAATTGACAGGTTCCTCCCATCACTTCATCCACAGCTTGCTGCAAGCCCTTCAGCACAGCAGGTGCCAGAGGAATTTAATATGCATATAGAAAATATCTCCATGGGGATTACTCCTTTGGTGCCTGATTTTCACTTACTTCTGGAGCAGAAGAGAGGCTCAGTGTCCATTCATTTAATAGTGTTTAGCAGCATCCTCCAACAGAGTGAAGAAGCATCTCAACATCAGGAAACGTTGAGATGTTTGTTAGAGAGGCAAAATGTACTGAAATAATTTGACATTTCTTTTCTCCCTGGAGCTTCCAGCTACTAACGTTGCCCTGGAACACCCTAGGTATTTACAAATCAGTTTTTAATAACAGTAATATACATCCCAAAGGAATGTGGGATGGCTGCAAGTCTCATCAAGCTCTAACACAGATCTGGAGCCATACTAGTTAAATACACTATTCTTCAAAACTCTGCTCAGGCAAAGTGACATATTTCCAGCAAGACTGTTCAGTCTACACCAAAAAAATAGACATATCCTGAGGAAAAACAAGATCCATCCAAATAATTGCTATGTGCTGCAGCTGGAGCTCTGTTTCCAGAAAATAGCTAAATATAAACATTCCAGACTGGATGGGTGGGAAGCCAAGGCTGCCTTGCAGCACAGATACCCACTAAATAGGATTGTCTATTAACAAGCTAATCCACAAGAATTCATTCTGCACTGAGAGGAGATCAGAGAAAGAAGCAATACAGCTGCTTCAAGTACAGTTATATAATTATTAGGACTTCTCTGAAAATGCCACTGTGGCCTCTGCTAGGAGTTATTTCTCACATTCCTATACCAAATTGCTTCATTTCCAAATCCAGAGGTTACATTTGGTTAGCTGTCAGTCAGGAACTCTGCACCATCCCAGATGACCTGCAGCTCTGGTTTTCCTCTGCTTGCTGCAGTGCTACTGAAGATGATGTGAGAAGGAGCCACAACTTCGGTGCTGCTGTCCCAGATTCCCTGGAAAAGACACTGCAACCCCAGCTGTAGGGCTTTACATAATCTTTGTACTTGTACATCACTTCTACTTTTCTAGGTGACCTCTAAAATAGAAATCTGAAGAGTCACAACAATAATACAGCTGTAAAAATAGAATAAACCTTTCATAGGAATACTTCAACACGGTTCTGTCACAACCTGGAGCTGGGTTTTGGCAGACCCAGTCGTTAAACCCTATATGCTTCTGTAACCTGTACTTTATTTCTGGAGAAATATAATTCTGCAGAGCTGCCACATGAAGTTCTGGGCCAGATGCCACAGATTTTCTGAGGGTTTTCATGGATGTATTACACGAGTTTGCTGGCCATAATCATGGGTCAATGCCGTAATGAAAGTCTTCTGTGCTTCCCCATTAAGCTGAATTCAGATGCAAGGGATGGTGCTAAGTCCAGTTCCAAACAAAGGTGCTGCATGTGACACAGGACATTCCCACAGTGATTATCTTCCTGCCACCTCTTCCCCTGAATGCTCAAGTCACCATCTGTGGAAACCAAGGGGTTTGTGCTTTTGTCCACAAGACTATTTGAGGGTATTTTATAGGCCCATCTTGTCAAACGCTGAGAGCAGCCCTCAGAGACTGTTCTGACCAGTTTTAGTGGCCTGCCCTGAATTTAAGCTATGCATGACTTAGGAAGAATGAGCTCGTTAAATACATTCCAGAGGTGACTTAGCATAAGAAAAAAACACACCTCTTGCGTGCAGGACTAGCAAATGTGCTGCTAAGTCAGGTGGGGTTTGCCTGTAAATAATTTGCTTGGCTCAAGCAAAGATTCTGTTGTCTGAACATAATAAAAGAGGTTGGGATGAGGCACATCTACCTCTAGCCCAGTCATCCACACCTGTAAGAGCTTCAAAATACTGAAAGAAGTAAAAATCATTTTAGAGGAAAAATGAAGGGATCTGTATGAAAGAGCTACTTTCAGATATGGAATATGCCTTTGACTGCAGATATTTTAAATAGATCTTTACCAGAAGAGCCTTCATTTGTGTTTTGACCAAGGTGTTCCTATGAGGGACCTGAAAAGAGCCTGCTCCACACCAATTCTCTCCTCATTATTGCACAGTCAAGCAAGAGATGTACTCAAGAAATTAATAATAATTTTAATAAAAACTCAAGGGATGTCAGGTGAAATGGAACACAGATCTGTCATATTATAGTCACTGAAGTATATAAATTAAATCTGCTCTTTTGGTCATAATGCCCTTCAACTTCCCCTTTTGGTTGAAATATGGAGCCCAGCTCTGAATTCAGAAGAAATGCAACAGCTACACTGTTTGTCCTCCTCAGAGAAGGGGTGTTTAGGAACCAGCTGCTCTGGGAATATCATCTGCTATATCCCAGTGTGTTTGCTGACAGCAAGTGATTTGACATTAAATCTATTCAAGATCAGAAATCACTGTTCACTTCTAGTGTTATCCTTTCTACATTTTTCAGAAGATTCAATGGTCAAAGTAATGATCATTACATATTAAAAACTGAAAAAGAAACCCAAATTAAAAAAAACAAACAACCAAGCAAAAAGGCCAAGCACACAAATTCTACATCCCTGATTAAGTGAGGGATCTGCATACCAGGATTTAACTGGTTAAGAATTTCTTCAGCTGTGGGACTGAAATATATCCCCAAAAATTAATCACCCAAACAATATTATCAACTGCCTACTCCATCTCACAGATCCAGCAATTCCCTCCTGTGGCTGAAGGTGCTTTTTATTGGTTGTCCAGCTCACAGGACGTCTTTTGTCACAGGACACCTTTTGATTTCTGGCCCAGCTGCATTCCTCACCAGCCTGGCAGCTGCCCTCTGCTGATGAGTCCACTGGCAAGTTTGTCTTCTTTACTCATAACCCTTGCTCTTTCTTAATATATTTTTCTCCAATCATCAAAAACACTTTGCAGATATTAATGTGCAGATTTGCCTGCTGGCAGACTCCTAGTTTCCAGTTCAGGTTACTGATTTAGAAACTGCACTTTAGTCACTACAGGACAACAAAGAATGTGTTTAATAGAACTCAAGGAGCTGCTTTTATTCTTATTTACATCCGCTTCTATTTGTCTTTATTCTTTTGCTAATTCTGGAAATTAGCTCAGCACTCCTCTTGCTTTCTAGAAGAAGGAAGCTTCCTGAGTGGCTTAATTTGCTGCTGGGGAGAGGAAAGCTGGCATGTGGAATTTTGGAAAGAATTTTGCCAGATAAGGCCCCAAGTCCAAGCCAGGCATGCTATTTTTATCCCTGATATGACTGAGTTGCATTAGTGATGTTACAGTAGCAGATAATTTAGGGTTCAAAGCAAGGTAAAAGGCAACTTGATACTCCGTACTTTTGTGTTATCAAACATTGGTTATGAAATGTTACTTCTGAAAGGGCTATTTTGTAAATACATCACAAGAAAATTCCTTTTTCTTGGCATGGAGATGTTGCTTCTACAGGATTTGGCACAGAGCAGTGTGAATCTATCACATTGTTGCAATCCAAAGCGAAGTTTGGTTCAAATATGATAATAATAAAATGAAATGAGGGGAATCATCTGTGTTAATTAGGGTTAGTTGTCTATGCACAAACAAAAATGCTGACACCAACACAGACTTTTCAGTTCAGCAGAACCTCTGCAAACAGAAGTGTTCTCTGCCTGACTACAACAACCCTGCGGGTCTGGGTGTGAGTAAAGGAGCAGGTCAAAAACATAGATGACACCAAACTCAGGTGGAAAGAGTCCTCAAGCCCTTGTCATGTGTGGTCACAGGACAGCAAATCAAGATGAGGTTACTCTGAGCACTGCAGCTAAACTTTAAGCTGCTCTTAAAGGAATAGATCATGTGGTTTTGAGGCATGAACTTTCTTGCTGCTCTCTGCTCTCTGGATGCCTCTATAATAAAAAGATCTCATGGCCTACTTTCCCTTTTCCCTGAGGAATGGTTGGGATTTGGGCTTTCTGCTGGATATCCTGGCTACTCAGAGCTCAGCCCTGTAGTGGCAGCAGGATCTGAGGGAGAATGAGCCCTGCTCAAACCCCAGGTTTTGTAGTGATTTCACTGCTTCAGCAAAGAGATTTGTGGATTTATTTTCAAATCAATTAATGCCTACATTATTTTCATATTTATCTCGTATCAATTAATGCCTACAAGCATAGGAGATAAAGTGCTTATGTTCAGTTTTTTCTAATCTGCATTGCTATGAGCACATACACTGATAATATTACTTACATTTGGACTTTTATTCCCTTACCTGAAACACTTTAGCTACAAAGCATAAAACATCCATGAGGATAATTCCATCAGTCCAGCTGTTTTGTAACAGTTGTGACCTTCTGCTTGTCGTGGAAGACTGAGGGTTAAAGAGCAGCTTTTTGGAAACAATCTATAGATCATTGTGTTTGGCAACAATTTCGAAGTTTGATTTATGTTCTTTTCCCTGCTCCATTACTAACGAAGCTCCTTAGTGACAGAGAGCCGTGAGCATCCCTTCAGTCATTTTGCTTGTCCCTGAAGGTCCCTGCTGTCCCTGGGGGCGGTCCCTCCCTTGGGAGCACTGCAGAGGTAAAGTAGGAGTACCCTCTGCTGGCACGTTTTGTGCTGGGCTCTGTGCCACAGCTCTCCAGCCTGCTTCTGCTAGTCCATAGCACATTTCCCAGTTATCCTTACCTCATATATTAATTGACAGATTTCCCTTCAGAGGCATTTTTATACTTTAGTAGCTTTTAGTATTCTACCTAAATTTTCTGGGTTTTCATCATAGTGTGATGTTGTCATTGTAAATAATTTCTTTCCCTGCTTGGCTTTCAGGTCCTTGAGTTAAATATTTTTCCAACAATCAGCACCTGGACAAAACATAAGTTGTTTTTAAGTGCTGATACACTTGATACCATACGTTAAACGTGGAATGCTGATGGGATTTTAGATCACATTCCAGGGATCACAGATAAACAGTAAGAGTCTTGAGGAAGTTTCTGCAACAGAAATCTAAGGGGGAGATGAGTTTTGGCTTATTTTCAACACAAAAGTAAATAGGAGAGCGGAATTGCTCTTCTGGGACTGGGAAATAAAAATTGTCTTGGGCTAGATGTGAATCCAGGTCCTGTTTAGCCACTCTTAACTGGAATTCAGAGAGGAAATCCTGGGATCTGAGCCCTTTGGTGAGCGTTGAATACAATGGACATCGAGCATAGCTGGGAGAGAGGAGTAGCTGTAAATCAAGATTAGAAATCCCCTCGAGATGAGGAAGAAGGAACAGATTGTGCTGCCTGTGGTTTGCCTCAGGGTTGGTTCTGAGTATCCCCTCTCCCAAAGGCTCCGACAGATTTTTAGGAAAGAAAAGCCCCAGTTCCCTCGGGCCCCTCATTGTCCTGGCTGTTGAACCCTGCTGCTGTCTGCCCATCTCTGGCACAGAGGAACCACCTGCCTGCTCTGGGGCCCCTCACAGATGTTTGTAGGCTGCTTTATAACGGGGCAGCTGCCCTACATTGATGGAAACCAACAGAAAAACACTTTGTTGCTCTTTCAGCTTCTTCAGGGACAACTGTCTAAAGCAAAACCTGGTGCCTCTCATTCTGTAACAGCATCAGACCAGAACATCAAAGCTGTCACTGAGCAAGCAACACAGAAGACATGACAAAATCACAAAGTAAGCTGCACATAAAATAGTAAATGATTGTATTTATTTTCTATGTTTACCTCAAATAACCCTTTGGAGGTCTGAAACAAAATCAAGGCAGTGCTCAGTAGGTGTCAGTCCTTTGAGACCAATTCCACAGCTCCAGCACCGCACCCATCAATTGGGTAACAGCTGAGCTGGGGAGGAAAACAACACAGCTGGATTTCCTTTCCTGCCCTTGACACCCGGGGATCTCTGGTGACTGGCACAGCCCTGCCTGGTTGTGTCACTTGTGAGACAGCACTTCTTGGGGCAGCACCTTCCAGAGGTGTTGCATCAAAGAGGACTTCACTTCGGAATGTCCGTGTGTCTGCTGGCTGGTATTGGCTACGAATTATTAATCACAGCTTTGCAGTTTACACTGCAGCACAAAGTTCCATTGTATTCCCAATTCTGTCAAAAAATAACCATTTCAAAATGCTTTGACGTCTGCTTTCCTTGAGAAATGGGATCTGCTTTTTTTCCCTGATAGCTCTGTCACACTGTGAAAGGTAGCTGGGAAATACCTGGTGATTTACAAATCCAACACAACTGTAAGAATTTGTAAGTCTGAAGCTGTGTGATTACCACAGATTGAGAAGACTTTTAAATGAGTAAATTTGGATTTTCTCGTTCCAGGATTTAAGTTGTGCAGTTGGCTTTGCTTTGCTGCTCTGATTCATACTTAAAGTCAGACATAAATAGAACTCATCTCAGCCCCTTCTTTCTTGGATTCAAAATCTTAGCGATGTTGCAGATTTTTGACTTGAGATCACTTGGCTTCTTTTCTAGGGTCTTCTGATTTGAATGATTTATTTTCAGGAGGCTTATCTGTCTTTAACGGTGCTTTGTAAACTGAGGGGCCAGACCCAGCTGAGATCAAAAGGTTCCCACCAGATTAAGGGAGGGAAGTGAATGAACCCACTTTCAGAATTCACAGACACAGACAGAGCTGTCATTAGCAAAGCAGACAGTGGGATTTCTTTTCTCCAACCATAACTATTGGCCCTCTCATGCTCCTACGAGGTTATCAAACCTTGTTCCATATTAGGATATCAACACTCTGAGTTATGTTGGATAACTGCAAACTACAGGGAGTGTGTTCATCTAAAGGACAGAAAATAGAAATGGGAAATACCTGTTAAGGTATCGTCCAATAATACATTCATTAGGGTCTTGTCAGATGAGGTTGGAAAAAGGTCTAGCGTTTCTTGGCTTGACACTTTCTAAATCCTTCTTTAATCTCCCTCTTCCTCCTCATCCTCTCAAAAACAATGCTCACATCAAAGTGCTTTGTCTTCAAAACGTCAATCTTGAAATACATTTCCATGATTTTCACATCTCCATCCCCAAAAGTCTCACCCAGATCACCTATGCTGTTTCCTGAGTATATGCGTTGAAAATGATACAACTTTAAAAAATTTTTGAAGTAACTTTAGTCATGGGTTTGTTCACAGTTACTGTGACATCTGCAGATCCCCTTAAAGTAAAATTCCAGCCAATTTAGAGATTTCGGTCCTGTCCTTGCCCACAATGTCGTGTCAACAGCACACTCAATATTTATCATTTTCAGCTATCAAAAAGCAGTCACAATATCTGTAGAACTTCTTGAAATGACCAGAAATCCTTCAACTAATTAAACCTATGTAACGAAATACCTCATGTAGCTGGGTGAGTGGTAATTGAAATAGGTATAAGCGCACAGTGTGGTATTCAGGAGCCTGCCACGACCGCCCTGCCGTTCCGAGTATTCAGCCGAGAGACAGCGAGCGTGTGTGCGTCTGCGAGAGGGTGGGGTGGAATATTCATGCCATTGAAAAGACTCACGTTGTTACTTAACAACTACATTAACCTCCTGTCACAAGTCATGACCTTGTGCTGACCCTGGCCAGCAGAACAGCCCAGCTCTGAAGTACAAAACATGAAAAGTGGGAGAAGGAAGGAGCAGAGGAGGAGAAAAGCGCAGCTCTTCGTGGAAGAGGCTTCCAAAGGCATTCAGACAAACGCGGAACAAAAGCCGCTGGGCACGGGCCATCCCCACCCAGGCACTCACTCGCTGGGGAGGGTTTTCCTGGGGAGCCTTTCACAGCCAGCTGCAGCCTCACACGACCTTTCAAAGAGCACACAGACAGCAGCCTTTCAATCTCTCCTTTCTGTCCTGCTTTGCTTTGCAGCACGGCCCTGTTCGCCCAAGTGCTGCTTGGAAGCTCATCCCACCTGAATTTCAAAAATTTGGGTAAGGGAAAGACTTCACTATCCAAAGATGCTTTTTCTGTAGCTTTTGTGGTCCCTGGAGTAGTTTTGATAGCAATGGTGGGAATTAAAAGCCCAGATCTGTAATGTCAGTATCAGGAAATGGGCAAAGTGACCCCAGTTTTAAGTAAGAAGGAAGAAGGTGGGATCTGATTGGCACAGGTGGAAGGGTAGCAGGAATTTGTTTTGCACAGAACAGTTGGAAAAGTTCTGTGGCACTGTAAAAAGGCACTTTGAAGGTAGGCTGGGAATCTCAGTGAGGGTTGTGAAGAGAAATTATGAGAAATTCCTCTTGGTGAAGGGCTCTGACTCACAGAAACTCTAGCAAGGTTTTTTCCCTCTTATTTTCTAGCAGAGTTGTAACAAAACTGGTGACATCTCGAGGTGGTTCAGTGAGCCTTGAGGAATTATTCACATGTTTTGCTGAGCATAGATTTTGGTCAGCAGGCACCTTACTGCTTGGAGAAGTGCTGACCCATCTGACCAGTGGCTCATTTATTCATTTGCCCTTTCCAGCAGATGTCAGGACAGGATGTTTTAGAGGAATTTCCATAAGGAGCCTTTCTAAAATAACCTGCTTCAAAAAGAGGCTCTTGTTGCAAGCAGAGATTGGCTTCTGTTCTGAAGCTTGAGGTTTATGAAAATCGCTGTTTCTCTTTGATTTTCCAGTAGTAAATAATTATAGGTTTGACATCCTCAAGCTTTTAAGTATGATGACTCAGACATCCAGCTATGAGATAGTTCATAAAATTCTCACTAACCTAAAAATAATAAACACTGAGTTATTTTTGCTTTCTTCCTGGATTTGCATCCTTTAGGGTTACAGGTTTTTTGTTTTCTCCTGTGGCTGTTTAAAGTGTCCTCCTTATTCCAGAGGCTGAGGACTATGTGTGCACAGCAAGTTCCAGGAGTGAGGTCATCCAGAGAAGCTGGACAGCTCTCAGGAATTGCAACAAAACCTCGACAGCGAGCAAGGGAGACCTGGCACAAAATCCTACAGGGTAACCATGTGCCAGGCCAGGAAGTTCCCAGATGTATAAAGCCATCTATTCTCCCAGGGCTGTATCTGCTGTTTGATCTCCAGGAGCCAGCAGCAGAGAGCCCTTCCCATCTGACAACAGCCAGGCCAGGCCAGCTGGGCCCTGCTCCCCTCCCACTTCCCTCTGCCTCTCCTGCCTTCAGCTCAAAGCTGCTGGCCCAGCTCTCCCTGTTTACATGTTTCCAAATTCAAGGAGGAAGAGGGAATATCAAACAGACCTGGGCTCTTTTGAAGTGGCTGGAGGATGCTATCAGGTCCAGGGGATGTGTTGTGCCTTTGAGGCTTGTTTGTCTTTCCCTGCTCCTTGTGTGCAGGCCTTTAACCATTCCAGTCTCCAAACCATCCCCATCCCAAAGGAACTTTAACCATTCAAACTTCCAAAGCCATCCCAATCTCAGTGGAGCAGCCCTGACCCCATTAACAGGGCTGGGGTGGTCTCTGTTGAAACACTTGTGTGGTTTTCAGGCATGGAAGTTTCTTTATTCTTTTGAAATAAATGATTGGACTGAAATAAATTATTGTCTGCCAGGAAGAAGATCAGGGATTAGATTTGTTTTTTAAGGAGGAGGTTTTGTCCCTTGGCAGAGAACTTCCTCCTTTAATATCAGCTGCAACGTTTGCCATTTGGAGACCTTCAGTCATACACACACACCATCAAATAATGGTCTTTAAATCATCCGACTCCTCTCAGCTTTAGCGCTTAAACCAGGAGCTCGCTGCGACTTTGGGCTGCGTCCTCAAGCCTTGTCTGTGCCTGCTCTCTCCTGGTCGCTGCCTGGAATTGCTGCTTGAGCGCCCAAGATCGCCTTGAAAGGTGAAACTCAAACCAACTGCGATTTGTTGGAGCTTATTTCAGGACCGTCCCACTTTGCCAAATCTTTCATGTGAGAAATCTTTTATCGGTGAAAAAGGATGCTTTTATTAATTAGAAAGTAGCGAGGCAGATACAGTTTTGAAACTCCAAATTCGTGAAGCGAGTTGCTGTTTTGAATATCAATACTAGGGAAAAAAAAAACCAATAAAAATATTTTCAGTTCATTGCTAAGAGCTTTTTAAATGCAGGCTCTGATTATTGAGTCTTTTTATAGATTTTCCAGGAACTGGACTAAAAGCAGCTCAGATGTAGAATCTCAGAATAATTGAGGTTGGAAAAGACCCTTAAGATCATTGAGTGCCAAGTGCCACATTTACACATCTTTCAGTCCCTCCAGCCTATTCCCTCTTTCTGGCACAAATTTGTGCTCTGGACACACGCAGCCAGCAACAGATTGAAACATCCTTACTTTGTTTCCATGTACTCCTGTGTTTTGCTACTTGCATAAAAAAGTAGTTTAAATTAATTTTAGAAATTGTTTCAAAACCAAAATGATCAACGATGTCTCTGAAAAAAACCCAAGAATATGAAAACATTTCTTGACCTTTTTTTTCAAGTTAAAATTTTCACTTTGTTTTAAAAATAAGAAAAATATCTGTTCTGTTTATATGAATAATTTTAGGTATTTTGAGTTTTAGGCAGCTGCTTAACTGCTATTTCAGTTTGTAAATCACTTTGTTATGCCCTAAATGGAAAACAGCAGGAATTTTTCATTCTTTAATGTTCTAGCCAGTGAATCCAGGTAACCAGGAAAGGGAGCAGGGTTGAAGTTTTTGCACAAGCTGGATTGTTTATTAACTGGGTTTAATCCTTCTGTGATCAGCCTTTTTTTCTCACCTCTCTAGGCCTAATGAAGGCAAAGTTGGGTTCTACAGGATCCTCCTTCTTTGCTTCCCAGATTCCTGGGACACCTTTGCAGAGCTTAGAGTGCAGCAACAGGGGGAAAGTATCTTTTCTCTTCAGCTAAAATTGTTTTTCACATCCTTTTCCTTACCTGAGAAGAGTTCCCTCTGTTGTTGAAAATCACTGTTGGGTGATTTTTATGCAGGAGCAATTTTCAAAGGTTTGGAGACCTGCTGATTGCACAGGGTGTCTATACCAGAAAAAGTCTGCAAGATTCAGATTAAAATGGTCAGAAATCTTCCTGAGAACTTTATGTTCTGGTGTGGCTTGTTCTTAGATTTTGGGGTGTGATGCTTAGGAAAAAAGGTTGGAAGTAGCCTGAATGTCCTGGCCAATCTTCCCTGGATGATATAGAGGGATTGCATTGAATCCTGCAAAAAAATACCTCCTGCAGATTGGTAGATTTTGTACTTGACTGGTTATAAAGCATGGGCAGAGATTAAAGAGTCATCTTTAATTGGATGCCTTTTTAGGGTCCAAAAACCTTGTGTGATTTCTTTTCCTTCTAAGTATTGTCTTATGCCAAAATATTCTCCTTCTCTATCTCCTGTAATTTGTCATAAAATTGCTATCCTAGTCTTAGGGATGTGGTGATAATTTCCATGACAACACAGAAAGCTTCCAGAAACAGAGATTTCTGACTAAATATATGAAGGTTGTTGAAAAGCACAACTGTGACAGTTCTGCCTACCCACTGTAAATAACAGACAGAAATGTTAAGGTTACATGATCTCATCTTTTGAAATGAAAATGTTTTCCAAATTATGTTGATTTACTGAATGTCAGGATTTTTTTAATTGGGTGAACAAGCATCTCTCCAAACAATTGCAATAAGCCCTTAATATGCTGATCCACAAGGCCTGCTCTGTGTCATGGTCTTAAATAAAAATACACAGAACAAATACCCAGAACTGAGGCTTTTTGACAAGATGGTTGGAAACAATTGAAACACTTCTAATCCAGCATTTGATCTGAATGTAAAACTCTGTGAAAGTGCAAATGTAATTGAAAAATGTGTTCAGATCTCAGCCTGCAGTTTAAACCCATGATAAACTAAATCCTAAAGCCTCATGTTTAGAAATGTTCAAAATCAGAGACTCCAACTCTGAGCTGTGATTTCCCTTGTTGGCTGATCTACCTCTGATGGATTATCCAGTTGTCTGGGTGTCAAATGGGTTTTTATAGCAATTTTCCAGGATTTTAACCGCCATTCCCTGTTACATGAACAGGACCCCTGTGTTTGATGCATTCTGAGGCAGGGTCAAGCAAATCCTTCAGCAACTTAAAAAGGGAAGAAGCCACTGGGCCTTGCCCAGGGGTGCAGCAGGATCAATTCCATGGAGTTCCATGTTGGGGAAGGAGTCAACTTTTTAATGAATATTTTTATGGGTTTAGAAAAGCTCTCCCTGAAATCAATGCTGATCATTGCCTGTGTGCTGCACCCACACTCTGCAGTGACTAAGGGTTCCTAATTAATGGACAATGGGAATGCCTGGCCTTTCACCCTGCCTTGCTCTTTTGTTGTGGTTCCTCTTTACAGATCTCAAGCCATGCAATTTAACCTGGTGAGAGAACTGGCCATTCCCACCTTTTTTGATAAATGATCCATTTGCATGGAAAGATCATGAAAATTAGCTGTTGAATTTTTGTCTTACTTAATTGCAAAGCTCTGTGTAAACAAGCTGATGGTATTCTGTTTGCTGACAGGAAAAAAACAGAATTGGGACAGTTTATATTTGGCAAGGCTTGGTTTTTGTGGGTGGCTTATGGCCTAATCCTGATGGAGACATTTGGTTTCTATTGTATGCTAGAAAATAACTAGAAAAGAAATTCTGACTCTTCTTGGTGTGAAATGCTTGATTCAGCCCTGATCCATTATTTTCCTTTCTGTTATGTTAATAAAATCTGAAGTAGCAAATGAAAAGAGATTAATTCCATACTGCCATCCAGCAGCTTTGGTTCTGTTTTCCCCAATTTTCTGTTGCTACTTTCATTGCTAAAAGGCTGTAAAATGTTACGATCCTCTGTGGGTGAAATTTCATTTGTTTCCCCTTTCCTTGCAAGGGTAGAAATAATTCCAAAGCAGAAGGAAAAGAGATTTTTGCATGTTAGGTTTTCTGTGTCAAGCCTTGTACCCTGAGAAAGTCCAGGTGCTATATCCCTGTATATGGCAGCTTGCAGGGACACCACCCCTCTGCCCACAGCATGAGGAAATGCTCAGGACTGGGGCTTGAGGGGGAAAAGATCCCTGGGAAGTGTTGGGGGCACGTGCTGCACTATGTGAGACACTGGCCTTTGCCAAGCAGTCTCAGGTTCTCCAGAATCAATTCCCACCTTTCCTGGTTTGCTGCCGCAGCATGGCTCAGGATGCTCGGAGTGTTGCCTCTGAGCAGACCTCAGAGAGTTCCTTCGGAGGTGTCTGCCACATTCCAGGGAATTATGCAATGAAAACTGTGAGGAGCGCTGGTTCATCTTCCCCAACAGAAAACCACCCTCATTTCCCCTGCAGACTTTGTGTGAGACTCGTGAGACAAATTCAGGAGCTTCCCTCTCCTGGTGAATTCTGTGGATGTCTCCAGACATCCACAGAAATGGGAGCTGGGCACCTCCACCCGGGTGCTTCAGGAGCTGACCCACAGAGAAACACCTGGCTGGACAAGTTTTAATGATGATGTGATTTGGGGGAAAAAGGAAATCCATCTTTTCATACAACAGAATCTTAAATTGGATCAGCCTTTTGGATTTCCAGTGACCCAAAGGACATTGGCTTAGCCCCATGACTCCTTTTCATTCCACAACAGCCTGTGGTATTTTAGTGATAGGGAACTGTGGGGAGCTACACAAGCCTTGTTGTTCTGGGCCAAAAATAGTTTCACAAGAAGTGACTCCTGCCAAAGATTTGGTTCTCTTAAGTCGCAGACTTTGGCCTCAAAGTGTTGTGGAATGCCATGAGCTCTAAATGCAGGAGGAAAAACATATTTGCAGGCAGAGTTTTCATTTGATTCTATCAGTGGGGACGCCGAGTAGTATAAATAAATGAATTTCAGGAACAGACTGTATCTAGCTCTAATTAAAGGAAGATTTCAAAAATTGCCAGATTAAGTAAATAGTGTATTAGCTCTGTCTGTTACAGCCATGGCAAACCAGCCCATTTGGAAGCTGAATTGTTTCCTGGAGGCACATAAGAAGAGAGTGTGTTCTACATGTTATTTTAGCACAGAAAGTCTGGGATGAGCAAAACACTCCTTATGCCCAAATTAAGAGCCCAAATACTGCTCTGCAGGCTGTGATGGTTTTCTGTGCTGGGCAGGAATTGTCCCTCAGTTACTGTAGTTACACAGCTCCCAGAAACATTCAATGCAAGGGGAAACTCCTGGGAACTGCTGTAGGAAATTTCACCTCCAGCTCATTTTGCTTCTGGCATCTCAAGCAAGAGAGACTCAGAACCATGAGGAGATTTGATAGAAAAACAAGAGAAATATGATGCAGTTGTACCCCTCATTTGTGACAGCTCCTTGGTACAGCCTTGGCTCAGAGGTTTTGTGCCACAGGAAGAGCCACTGGAGCTTTGGATGCCCAGTTCTTGTGGGTGTCATTTGTTCTACTTGAATTTTTCAAAGAGGTAATGGAAAGCATTAAAATATGTGGGCAAGGAGATAATATAGAACCTATTTCTGCTGAAAATATAATTTTAAAAATTGTACTCTCTTCATAGAAGGGAGTAGCAGGACCTCTCTTTAGGTCTTCACAGTAGAGGTTCATGCAGTGTACAGCAAAGGCTGAGGCAAGCAATTCTCTCTTGTAACATAAGGGCAGAGCTCATCTCTCCACACTAAATATTTGCCACACCGCAGAGTTGTCCAGACTCTCCTTACAGGATCTTTTAGACAAGGTTTTATATTTATTGTGTAAGGTTGATATATATGGAGTGTCCAAATAAGGGAAAAAGAGGTTCCTCTCTGAGGCACAATTCATCTCACCCTGGCAGAGGTATTTCCAGATGTCCAGGATAAGACAAAGTGTGCCCTTCAAGTGCTTACTTCTCCCAGTTGTAGAGAGAAGTTGGAAAACTGGCCCTCATATATATTTATGTGTGCTCTGCAGAGGTACTGCCATTAATCTGGGCTGCGTGCACTCCAGGGGTGTCAGCAGATAATCCCTCTGTCCAACTCTTTACCTATAACAAATACAGAACATTCTCACCCTGGATTTTCTTTAATGCAAATGAATAATTTCAAGTGTTAGAAATAATGTCAAGTCTTAGAAATAATTTAGAGAACTTTCATCGCTTGTGCATGGTTGTAGTGTAGCCCAGAAATATGTTAGAAAAAGACAAGGAGATAATTTAAAATTTGAGACAAATCTAAAGAATTCTGTGTGGAACATTCAACTGGGATTCCTGAGTCTAATTACTTTACTTCTATTTCTCCTGTAATTTATGGCAGCCTGTCCAAGAAATCATTCTGGCAGTGTTCCAGCAGACTGACAGGACACAGGTTAAAACCCATCCAGCTTCCAAAGAGATGATTTCTCCCTCCCCACTCCCTTTCTTTCCACATTATGCCTTCAAAATGAGCAAGCCCAGTGCAAATCTGGCCACATCTCCTGTCTTCTCCTGCCTGGTGAAGTGCTCAGTGCACCACCAGTCCTCCATCGATTTGGTCAAAGTCTTCATCTCAAGGTGGAAAAAAAAATATAATTTTGAGGGAAATATTATCACTGGCTCTGAGACTTTCCAGTGTAAGATCAAGTACCCTTGTTTTCCATTACTGTCTGCATTAGGACTGTTTTATTGGAAGTGCTGCTTGCTTTGTGTCACCAGTTCAGGGATGATCTGGGCAATATCTGTGCAGCTGCAGATAAAGAGGGTCACCTTCCAAAGCTCTCAGGGAGCAGGTGTGCTAAGGAGGAAGTTCATGGGTAATTCCTGTAGTGCAGGATAAGAGAACCATTAGTGTGGAGACACAGGAGTGGTCCAGGAGATGTCCATGCCATGTCCATCCACACCTGGCTGGGCTGATGGAGAGGAGCACTGGGCTCCCAGTGCCCATACTGGGCACACACTGACAACTCCAACATGGATTTTTCAGCTCAGACCAGGAGACAGAAATTGAAAATAAGCTGTTTGAAAGTGTGGCTAAGCAGAGTGCAGCTTCCTGTGCCAGGATGTACAACAGCACTGCGGAGAACCTCGGTGCTGGCAAGCCGAGATACGAAATCAATCGCTTCGGTTTGGCAGGAAGCAGGCTCAGTTTGCACGCCGGAACATCTTTGGTTACCAGTAGGTGTCATTGCAGGTTTGCAGTCACTGGGGCCCCAGCACTTGTGACAAGCACCCAAACCACGGCCCTGCTTCTTGGAACTTCATCTGCTGCCATGGATGGAGCCAGCTTCTAATTCCCTCACCACTGGGAATCCATGGCCACCTTCCTCAGTAATTCCTGCTCAGTGTTGTTCCTTAGCTAACAAATTTGTCCCCAGCACTCCAAGGGGTGTGGAGCAAGCAGCTTGGTTTCTTCTGGGCATACATTCCACAAAGAGGGCACCTTTGGGACCCTCTGTCTACAATGGAAATATGACTTGGGCAAGATTCCCAAATCACCATTGACTGAGCCATCTCAGATTTCAAAGAGTCCAGGCTGCTTGACTGTCTGGAGACTGGGTCTAGAAAAACAACCTTTGTATTTCTGCTGTGCTGTTCTTTGGGTGGATCAGTTTTCTGCCTCCCTTGCCCGCAGGCTGCAGGATGTTTGTGTCAGCCGGAGGAGCGCTTCCACCTGTGAGGCAGAACAAGCAGGTGGAGGTTGCAGTGAGGCCCAAACATCCAAACCCACCTGAGCTCCTATTTCCATGTGCTATCTCACATGGACATAAACACACACTTGTACCCACTCCAGGCTCTTTGGATATCCCAGATAAAAAATACAATCCCAGCTTCAGCCTCCTGTGGTGGGACAGGTCTCCTGCCCCCAGTTACTCCAGTCCTGCAGTGAGTATGGGTGGCCAGGGCTGGGGCAGGACCAGGGAAGGTCTCTGGCAGCCCCATAAGTGCCACTCCCACCCCCAGCTCTGCTGTAATTATTTTACCTCAGATTCCATTTCCTGTTTCAGAGCTGTAGCACAATGACATCCATACATGTGTGTAATATATTCTGACCTTTCTCTTCCTGTGTTGCTCCTGACTGATTAGAGGAGAAATTCTTGTTCTCAGTCCCAAGGCATTTGTTCTTGCTTCCCATTACCATGATCCAGTTCTCCAGAGGAATGCCATTCTTCCTGTAGGGCACTGTATATTAATGGTGCCTCCCAGTGTACATCATCAGCAAGTTTTACTCACGTGTTCTGACAGTCCCTGCCAGGGTCCTGCAGAAAAATATTGTACAAGATTGGTTGCAAGTCTGATCCTTCAGCAGTAACTGGCCAACACCAGTCCAGTCCTTTTTGGTCCATTCTATTATCGTTTAGTTTTAAATATTTTTCTATCCACAGCAAAATTCTTACAGCAAGCCTTGTTTTCTGTGGTTTAACTGTGATATCCCAGCTGATATTTTGCCTAATTGTGCCCTGATGTTGACATGGATCAATCACGCACCCATGGACATCTGGTGAACTGCCATTCCCTTCCATTCCATCCTCAGATGTCTGTTTGAGCACTCAAAGCACATAGTTTGGGACTTTGGTAGTGGAAAAAGTTGAACCTAAAGTCTAGTATAAAGAACCCCCCTTCACACAGCCCTTCTGTCCCTCACAAGTGGCACAACATAAACCTTAGTGTTCAGTGACACAGAAAAGACTCCATGAAAAATGCAGGGAGGATGTTACAGAAATGAGGTACAAATGAAGAACCAAGAATAATAACTTATAATTGACTTAATAGAATGCAAAACTAACTTGCTGTTATCCTTCTTTTAAAGCCTAATTTAGCCTAAACTACCAATTCTCAGATTTGGGAGGCTATAGAATGCTTTTAACCAGAAAGAAAGGACTGTCATGCACCTGCCCAGCATTTTCAGCTGAAAGACTGAAAAAGACAGTGAGGTTCTGCAGGGCAGCTGCAGGTCTTTTCTCATGGCCTTGTAAAACATCAGTGATCTGGGAACTACAACTGTAGCACCAGACAATGTTCTAGCTAATTTTTGATACTTCTTAGAATTTAGGTTAAATTATCTTTCTTAAAAGAGGGTGGAATTTCAAGGCAAAAATTTATTCAAGAAATCTCATGCACACAGAAGTACTAATACAAAAACAGGCTGACACTGGCAAGGTTCTTTTTGTCTTTTTTGGTTTATTTTTCCCCCTCTATAATTGCTTGAAATACAATGGTACTAAATTAATGTTTTTAAAATTTTTGGGTGCCATGAAACTCACATAACGGACTGGGCCAAGTGGCTTCTTATAGTTCATTTTATTTCCTGCTCTTTTCTTCACAGGTAGTGATCTCTTTTTGGAGCATCTGGACTCACAGCAAGACTGAGAGGTAAATTTGGTGTGAAGGGTCAGAAGAGCACTCATAGATCTTGGTGCTTATGGAGCTGCCTTCAGCATCTGAAACAGCAGAGGGAGGGAGACACAACAAAGAAGGAACATAACCAGAAAACTGAATTTAAATAGTATGACCCAAATTTTCCATGACCAGTTTAATCAGTATCTCCTCTGTTGCTTTTATGCCCTGCTAAGTAACAGCCCAAGAGAGTTCTGTTTATTTTTATGTGAGAGCTCTTTCTGAGACCTGGATTTCTGGGCAGGCACAGCTCCTGCCATCACTGATGTTGTAATAAATGAAGATGTTTGGTGAGCAGGGATGTTCCCAGGACACTGCCTCATCTCCAGCTCATGGCACGGCAAGTGTGCAGCACTTGGAAAGCTGCTCATACCAGAGAGCATCTTTTAAACACTGCTCGAGCTTTAAAGGCAGGGAGATGCTGCTGATGATGGGTTCAGGCTTTGTTTTGCTCCCTGAATTCTTGTGGTCAGATTATTTACTTTATTGTGCCATTCAAAAGCAGAGAGGAGGCAATTCTTGGTCTGTGTATTTTTCCATTGATGTTGAGCAGGGCTGGGTGATTACATGGGTTGTGCTTTCTTAATTATGAGCACTTAGAGAAAAATCCCATTGCATTGTTGCTGCAGCGGGTGGGTGAGTGTGCAGCCTTTCTAGTGCAAATTCCCAGCTGTGCAGCTCCAAGGGCACAGCCACATCAACCAATTGAGCATGGGGCAGTGAGTCCCCAGGGAATTCTGACCAAACCAGCTCCCAGACTGGGAGCAGCAGGGCTGTGTTAGCACAGGACTGCATTTTGCAGCCAGAATTGTTAATTAGAATGCAGCTTTCTGCTAAGGGCGCTCCGCAGCTTGCAGGGCTGGGCCTGGCATGGCTGCACTCCCTGGATGTACCAGCAGGACCCCACGACCTTCTGTACCATATAGAACCTATATGCACCTATAAATAATCCATTTGGCTGTTGCTGCAGTATCAGATTTGTTATGTGATAGTCCCGTGGCCCACAGGTGGATCAGGACCCCCACAACCCTTGTAGCCATCTGGCGCTGCACAAAAGGGAACTGGATATCCCAAAGACATCAATCCCAGTGGCCAGGAATTCTTAGGCCAGGGTGAATCTCACTGGGCTATTCCTGGAAAGTGAATGCAAAATATGCATGAGGAGTTTAAAACAAATCAGTGAGGCCACTGAACAGGCAGAGTTTTGTTTACACAGCTCTGAAACTTTTTCCGTGTGATTTCATGGAGACACCCAGAAGATTCCAAGGCTGCCCTGCACAACTTCTCCTGCAATTGCAGCTCTACCGTGGGCTTTGGGAGATGGGTGCCCTGCTTCACCTGCAGGGTAGAACTGCCTCCCCAGCCTCAGAGATGGCTTTTGCTAAGGATGTTTTTTCAGTCTGGGTTAAACCTTCAGCTAACAAAAGCCAGGATTTCTTTTGATCCCCAAAACTCTCGTGGTGTGATGGCAATTTACACCACTCAAAAATGTGGCTTAGGCACATATTGAACAAAATCCCAGGCTGCAGAGAGCATTTGCAACAGGAAACCCTGCGTCAGAGCAGTTATATTCCAGATCCCTCCCTTGGAGAATATTCACAAGGTGAAGAGGAGGCAGCCTGCCAACCCGACCTTGTTTTAATTCAGCTCCCTGTGAGACATCAATCTGGGTTTCTGCTTCTGGGATTCACTTGCCTTAGAAACAGTTGCTCATTCCTAGGTTTATCCAGAAGCTACAGAGCTCTTATAGCCTTTGTTTGTAATTAGAGAGCAAAGTTTAATCCCCACTTCCTGCCCTATTAATAACAAACCATCAGCTCTTCTCCTGCACAAGGGAGCAGCAATTGAATATTATAAACACTCTGACACCTGGCTTGCTCACAGGGGTTTTGATCAATAGATCTCAAAACACTTTGCAAAGGAAGGAAAAAATAATTTTAATTTCACTTGAACTGAAGCACAGGGGTGGGACAACCACTCTGCAGTGGTCCTGGCTCCTTGCTTCCTGTACCAGCAGGAAAACATGTCCAACACACAGGGAATATGAAGACATGGGATCAGAGAAACTGCTAGTGTCCCATAAAGGACATTCCAAAATACACAGAGAAGCACTAAAAAAGACATTTAAATTAGGATCTTCCAGTTCTGTTCAAAGGCTGAAGCTGGATGCTGAAAACTGGCAGGTCTGGCCTGGGGAATTTTTATGTGGCCCATTTTAGAAACAGAATGTTTGGAGCTGTAGGCAGGAGCTTGACCTTTTCCTAAATCACTCCTAAAAAGAGTTCTAGAATCCTACTTCATCTTTAGCCTCCATCTTTATCCTGAAAGCATTAGAACCCGTGTCTATCTTAAAAATAGGATTTGTACCTCTCAGCCCACAGAAATGCTTGCTGTCCAGCTTTTCTGGCTGTATCATTCACCACTCAAAATCCACTGCTGGCAGGTCTGTTATTTAAATCTGTCTGAATCCTGGTGACAAACTGGCCTGAGGATTTCCTGCCATGAAAGGAGTTTGTTTTTTTCATCCAGCTTAGGGATGAGTGGTGTTGAGCAAGAGGATTTGTCAGCTGATTCCCTTCAGACATTTGTTATCATTTGGTGGGAAGATGCAGAATTTACTATTCTCAGCAGCAGGCTGATTACTGAATGTTTCTGTGTTCCTACCATGGGTTGGGGAGGGGATGTCCTCACCTCTGCTCCTTGGGAGGGGTGGATTGGGCATAAATTGTGGGGTCACTGCACTGCTGTGCAAGCAGCCAGTTAGTGCAGCTGGGGGCTGCAGAGGTGACCTCTGGGGGAGACCATGTTCCTGTCACACCCCATCACATGCCAAAACATCAGCCCCACAAAGGAGCACCTGGTGCCCTTGCTCAGATGTGTTTAAGGAAGAAAACTAAGCATTTGGGGTGGGCTGAGTAACCCAGGGTGAAAACAGGGAGGTCAAGACTGTTGTGCTTGGCTTAAGAGGGCGGGCATGTAATGCATTTAATTAAGTGTTTGTGTAATTGTTTATGTTTTCTTTCACTCTCAATCCTTGTATCAGCGATTAGAAATTTATGTTGATGGGCAAAAACATCGATAATTCTCCAAAGGAAAACTTTTGCCCCTGGCAGAGTAGGTGAAAACAGCAAGAAAAAAGACAAATGTGGTGCACTGATCTGTAGAAATGTATTTTGACATGGAGACAGCCATGACTGAGTGTTTTGTCCTTGTAGGAGGGCCCGCAAATGAAATCAAACCAGACCACTCTTGTTGTAAGAAGTGATGGTTGATCCAGAAAAATCAAATTAATTTGAAATCTGCTTTAAATTGAAGTTTTCTGCATTGGGTAGAGCGTTTTGGTGCACAGAACAGACCTGCTTGCATAGGAAAGGTCCACACAGGAAGGGAAAATAAATACAGCCAGCAGTATCCCCAGAGGAATCCCATCTCCTGCATGTGCAGGGTGCAGGAAGGACTGGAGCTGCACTTTGTGTCCAGGCAGAGCCACTGTGAGAAACTCGAGGCACATTTTGCAGCGTGGCGTGGGAACGGTGCCCGGAGCAGAGCAGGAACACAAGGGAGAAGATGAGGGAGCCCAGAGCAGGAAGTCCTTAAAGTCCCACACATTTACCCATGGCTCCATCACAGCCATCCCTGCTGGGTTGAGGCTGCTGGAGAATCCATCTTTTTTATTTCTCTGGATGTCTCTCTGGATTTAGCAGCTCACCACTCCATGCTCCCCCTCTCCTCTTCCATCTCTCCCACACTTTGACCTCACACCATGAAACTGTCAGAGTGAGGAAACAGTTTGAGCTGAAGCATTCATTCCACATTACGTGATTCTAGATTAAAGGCAGGAAGCATTTAACCCTTTGAGAGCCTTTCTTCTCATCCTGAGATGCCTTGGTTTTCAAATTCTTTGCAAACCATGTGTAAGTGGGTGATGAGCATTGATGGTTTTTAAATGTCTGTTCTTCTCTCATCGGTGGTTCTCCCCAGAAGCCACAGCAGTGGAATTCAGGAATGTCTGGACTTGGCAAACTGAACATATTCTCTCAGCCCTACTCAAGATTTTTGATTCTTCCAGTGCTGAGATGTATTTGCAGTGTAGTGAAAATGTGCATTTCCAAATGTATAAAGAGATGAACCTCTGGCTCCATGTGTTTCATTTCATTCCACAGTTTGAGGTCCAGAAGTGCAAATGGCTAAAATTAAAGCTACGAAAACAGATAAAACGAGGACTTTCAATGATTAGCACTCAGGATTTAGAAACAAAACTTCTTGCTTCCTTTAAAGCTGCCTAATAAATAACTCCCACAGAACAGCACTTACATGTAAAATGTATCATTTCACAGGCCTGACACAAATATGTATTCTGGGCTTTAAAAACTGCTCTTTTGGCAGATTAGGGCTCTCCTGAGAGCCAGCTCCTGCTCTCCAGCACAGACTGATGAACACTTGTCAGATATATTTGGTATCTGGTGCTAGCTCTTGGGTTCTGCACTTCATAGGTGGTCTTGGCAGCTGAAAGGGTGGACGAGAAGGGCAACTCCAACCCTCCATTCCCAGTGTTTGCACTGGGAACAGCAGTACCATGGCACTTCAGGAGCAGAAGTGACTTTGATATTGGCCTGATGGAGCCACGTGGGCTGGAAGGTGATGAAGATGCCAGGTTCTCACCACTGCTCCCACGGGGTGTGGATGGGAAACACTCATGGCTCTCCCAGGCTTGGGTTCTGGGTTTCCTTTTCAGCAAAGCATCTCCAGATGCATAGATCACAGAAACAACATTTTGGTTCAGCCTCAGAGAGCTGATAGTTCCCAGTAACCTTCCTTTGGGCATTTGGGAGGTTCCTACAGATGTGGACCTCTGCCACCATTCCCAGATGGAGGGATTGGAGCACAGACTGTCCAGGCAGAATTGCCACCATCACTTCCTCTATATCCAGCAGCACCACCAGCCTATCACCTTTCCCAGAGCTTGAGGGAGAGTCAGTCTCTCTTATGGAAAATAAGGGAGAGTAATTCAAAGATTAGATTCCTCTATTATTCCCTGATCCCACTGCTCTTTACTGTCACAGAACTGCTGGGGTCCTGCTGGGTAAAAAATGAAGAATCTTGTTCATTCAAAACCACAGAGTCATGGAATGGTTTGGGTTGGAAGGGACCTTAAATCCCATTCAGACCCACTCCCTGCCCTTGGCAGGGACAGCTCCCACTACCCCAGGTTGCTCCAAGCCCTGTCCAGCCTGGCCTGGGACACTGCCAGGGATCCAGGGGCAGCCACAGCTGCTCTGGGTAACCTGGACAAACACCTTTGCTGAAAAGCATGAGTTTGAGTTCAGGTCCCCAACAAATGTTTTTGACCTTCATCAAAAACAGGGAATCAAGAGAATAGGCTGTTACATTATTAATGTGAGGTTCCAAATTAGCTTTTTCAGCATGGCAAAGGAAACTATTGGGTTTTGAAGTGAAATACAATGCAGAACAGCAAAGAGTGGTGGCCTGTGCAAGCATCTGGAAACCTGGATCACAATCAAAAGTGAAATAATTCAACTCTCTCTGTGAGAGTTCAAAGGCAGCCTCAGAAGAAACCCAACCTCTGCTTATCTGGTGAGCTTTCTAACCATCAGAGAAGGTACAGAGTGTCTCCAGATTCAGCACAAACCCCCCTCATATCTTTTCCAAATGACTGGTTACTGATTGTGAGTGTTCTGCATTACTGGCCAGAGAGAAGAAAAACGTCCTTAGGAACAGTCTCCACAATCATCCCTCATAACAGCACAGACATGCATAGTTCCACCCATCATCCCTGGAAAATGTGCAGCTTCTCCTGACCTGCTGGAGGGGATGGGAAGTGTCTGTGTGATGGGACGCAGAGGCTCCATCTCAAAACCCTTTTGGATAAGAGGGAAAATGTAAAAAATGTATCTTCTAAAGAAGAGAAGATTGCTGTGACAGCTCCTGAATAAATTGGATCCCAGGGTTTACAGTCTATCAGCTCAGCTCCCTGCTTCATATTTGGTGTTTTTCCATCTGTAGGAAAAAACATTATCATTTAGGATGACCTTTGTCCACTTCATGACAAATAAAATTATTGCACCAGCTACAGATAGAGACAAGCAATGGGTTTGCTGGATCATTTTCCATGCTCCTGTTTATTCCAAAATCTTCAATAATGGGCTAAAATCTGACAGAGCAGAAAATCACCAGCTGTTCTGAGCTCCTTTTCCAGTTGCACAGCTGCTTAGAGAAGAGAATCTGTCTGATTTAACGGAAGGGATTTCAGAGGAGAGCAGCAAAATTTAAGAACTGAACAGGTTTAAGTAAGCAATGACTCTGCAACATGAATAAGCCCAACATTGTAAGCACAGAACAAGGGGAGGAAATATTGGGCTGAGCCAGTGAGAGCTCTTGGGGAGAAGTGACAGGAATTCAAAGCACAGAGTTGTAGCTGTGCTTTAAAATGCTTTAGGTAAATAAGGTCAAAAGACTAAGTAGACACTCTTCTTTTGTTATAAAACATGTTTAGAGATCAAATATTTGGAAATAAATTTTAAACTAGCCAGCAAAAGTATGTTTCTAAGGCAAAGGAAGACGAAATGCAGAAGTTTTAGCTTGCTAAGTGAAATGGGAACAAAGGCATGAATGGAAAGGGGCAAGGAGGGCAGAGCCAGTGAGAAATAATCAAAGGAAGAGTCTTGCTTTGTCTCCATTAGTGATAGATTGGATCATCTTCTCTACCCCATTGTCCCTGCTTGTGAGCTTTTAAAGTGAAGCTGGAGATTTTTTAACTTTAATTCCGTGGTTTTCCTGTGTGAGCCCCAGAGGGGACAGGCACAGTTTAGCAGAGCTCTGAGAACCCATGAACATGAAATATTAGCAAGTATTTCATTGTGTTCTGTGCCTCGGGGCCATATGCAGGCTCTGCAAACACAGCAGTGGGATTCTGACCCCAAATCTACTCTGTCAGTGGGCAGAGGGAAATGCAGCAGTAACAATCAGCTGGCAGCCACCCAGCTTGCCTTGGAAAACAATTAGACAGCTGTTTTCTGGTACAGAGCAAATTTCTTTTGATGTCTCAGAAAATTATTTCTTCTTCATTTGTACACCTGACACAAATCCTAGGAGCAGCCAGGTACCCTAGATACAAATATTTCTGTCTGAGCAGTTCTCTGAAATCAGGACCTGAATTTTCTGGTTTTATCCTCTGCTCTGGGTGAAAATTTGGGATCCAAACAACAACAACATTTTAAATGTTGCAATAAACAACTTTAAAATGCAGAAGCAAGATGTGAGTGCAGATGTAAATATTTCAGCCACCCCGATGCAAATGGAGGCAATTCCTTTATTTCTCCTTGGTGATTCTATCCCAGGGATGCTGAAGTGTGTGACAGCTATGTGTGACCTATGGGCAGAGTAACTCAGATTAAGGGATCTGGCCAAGATGCAGCTGACAGAAACACAGAAATAACCATTAACAAATATCTTAAGTAGTATATTCATATAATAAATATTCCCAGCCTGTCTTGGTTTAATTGTGAGGTGCCAGCCTCTCACTGACTTTGCTCAGTCCCTAACACTGGTGAAATTTAAGAGACTTTTCCCAACTTTTAATTACATTCCTGTGCAATACAACTGTGCTTTGTGCAGACCTTGAGGGAGGTGTAAGGTCTGAGAGCTGTTGTAGAGAGCTGGGAATTAATTACAAAGGACACAGGGTTGGAGTTCCTCTCAAGTACTTGCTCAGCTGTGTAACCTTGGGGCAAATCATTCAACTGCTTTGTGCCCAAGTAAACCCAGCTGTAAAATCATCTTGAAAACCAGATGGTGCACAAAGATTTAAAATGCTCAGGAGAATGACGAGGGATGAGAAAAAAAAATTAAAAGAAAGAATTCTACAGTTCACTGATGTTGGTATTGATTCCAGTGGAGTAATCTGGACTAAATCAATAGAACTGAGAGAAGAATTTCCTTTGATATCCCAAAATCACTCCACACTCCCAAATCTTTTTTTTCCCTCTCCCCTCTTGACTTTATGGCAGTACTTTCTCTCCAGAGGGTTAATTTTAAAGCTTCAGTAGAATACACGTTTTCCCCTGGCAGCCTGAAGTTTCTAATTCAGGATCAGGTTCTACATGACTAAATTTTGATCTTGTACAGGATTATTTTTAGGCACTTAATTCTATAGCATTCTTTTCACCCTGCTTTTTGTGCTGTCGTTCAGCCTTGCCCCTGGGGCACAATGAGGTCTCCTGGGGCTCAGTTGCTGCACCCCAAATAAAAATACTGAGCTTTATTACCTTCTGTAGATGGTTAGTCCTGTCTTTAAACCAGAATTTGTACTCCTGGTCAATGAACAAAGGAAATACTAAAGTTTCTGTAGCAGAATAAATGTTTGCCACATGTTAGTACCTAAGAGAAGAATTAAATGTTTCAATCTTTTTTGGCTTTAGCCAAAATGTAAATTTTTTTTTCCCCCCTACAGGAATGTGGGAATACTTATTTGCATAAGTAGTATTTCCCTACATAAGGAATATTTCTAAAGCAGTGTGTCTTAGGTTGCAAGAAGGGAAAACAATAGATTTTAGTGTAAACAAAGAATATTTAAATATGTGACACATAAAGAATCCATTTTATTGACTACTTAGGGAAGACCTTGCACGTTTTTATTAATCACTAATGAAACTAAAACATTGACAGGTTTGAATTTTGGTGACATTTCTTCCCAAATTAGAAAGGATTTGAGCTGAAGGAAGATGCCAACAAATCAATATCAGCAAAATGTCTTCAGCAAATTTAGCCCTTTTTATACAGTACTGAGTGGCAAAATTGTTAATTGCTATTCAAAATTGGTGATCATTTTTCCAACACAAAAATACTTTCTGTGTGTCTTGCAAACTGCTCTACTCCTTGTTATTGTATCTTTAGACTCAATATTTGAGCCATTGAATCTCTAGATTCAATATTTGAGTTATTGAATTTTCACATTGAATTTTCATATTATTTTCACAATATTTGAGTTGTGTTATTATTAATTTAAAACACTGAAACTCCATGCCATAAATACCAAAATGCCTGGGATGATTAATGACACTGCTCAAACACCAAATTGTTAATTAAGCATAAGCCAAAGTAAAAATTCCCTGATATAATTTGAGTTCCTTTTTGGGTGATCCAACCTTTCCCCTCCTAATACCACTTGAAACTGAATTTAAAACCAGGTGCAGAGCATTTGTGGGAATGAAAGACTCTTAAATGAATCAGAACGTAAGACATTCTCAGATGAGCAGCTGTGGAAAACAATAAATAAAACAGAAAGTGAGCAGTAGATAAGGCAAATCCAGGTGATAAAATCATGGCTAGAGCTGTCTAATATAGGGAAATGAAAAATACAAAGTACATTTTAAAGCCCTGAGCTATACAAATACTAATCAGACTCCATTTCCATTTTTGCTGCTCCTAATGAGGAAAAGGCTGATTTAGCTCAGTCTTGCCAGATGAAACTGCAGCTGGGAGTGTTTTTCCATATCCATCAAACTTGGGTTTCCCTCCAGTGTCCCTGAGTATAAATCACTGAGCTTGCCTTCATTTCATGGTGCTTGCATTGCTCATCTGCTCTGTTTGAAGAAGAGGTTGGTTCATCATGAATTTTACACGGTCCAAGCCCGTTCCTCCCCACTCTCACAGAGAACAGAGTGCTGGGAGCTCTGTGGTGTTGTTATTGGTTCCATAAATCAGTTTATGGGATGCAGCCCCAAAGCCTCAGATGTGCTGAGGCACAACCAGACGCTGCCACTGGGAAATGTCCTGACAGGCTGGGATGCTCTGGGAGCTGTTCAGGGAAGCCCGGGTTTAACAACAAACACTCAAATAACAAAATAATGAATTCTCAAAGCCAAGAATTTCAGGCATCATAAAACCTTTTCTTCTTAAAAAAAAAAACCTGGACAAACTAATAATGTAAATGTGTTTCATGTGAAGGTTTTGTTTCTTTAAAAGCATTTTGAAGTCTAACTGGTTTGGGAAAATAAAACATTAAGAGTTTTAGGTGACATCCTTGCTCTTGATCAGTGAAGTTCATTTTTTGGCAGGTTTTAAATCACTCTGATCTATTTTACCCTTTTGCCATGTAAGAAACCTTCAGAAAAATGAGAAATGCCATGGAAAAACTGACAACAAAATGCTGCCACAAGTTTGTATTTTGCCCAAATAGTTACTTTCAGAAGCAGTCACTGTGCTTTTAAACAAAAATAATCTGAAAAAATAGTGATTTTTAAAAAAATCTCCCTTTAAAGAGACACCACAAGGCTTAAGTGTGCATATGTACAAATTCCTCCCCATTGCTCAGAACTCATTCTTTCAATTAATACTTTTCACTATTTATGCTCTTCATTTAAATGAATTTGTTCATTTATTTTCCAGTCTTGCAGTGAAGCAGGTCTGGTCCATTTTCCTTGCTTGGTACAGCTCCCATCACTCTCCTCATGTCCTGCTGCAGTTCACTGCCTGTGTTTGGGAACACAATCATTCCCAAGGCAAGTCTCATCTCTTAAAAGCAGGCTTTCATTATTTTCATTAACAAAACACATTTTTTAACACCAAGACATTTGACTGCACCCCTTTCTAAACAAAACCAAAAAGATAGAATGAATTTGAGACAATCTCTTTTTTTAAACCACAGTTTTGTAATCCCTGCCCCAGAGAGCAAATTCTGTGAGTTCCTTTGCTGAACGAGAAGGGGCTTTTTGATAAAGATGTGAAGACCAAATGAAAGAGTCACTCACAGGACCTGAGATTCTCTCACACAACCCGATGGCTGAATTGATGCCCCTTTTTCCCAGCTTGTTGCTTGTGGGAGCCCAGGGCAAGGGGAATATCCCCCTGTCTGCCCTGGGGTGCTCTAACTCCCAGGAAAACACTGACTTCGACCCTCATTCATGAAGAAAATTTCCAAAACCTCAAGGTAAACTAGAAACCACAGAAGTGTGAAATAGATTGCAGAGATTGTAGAGAGTAGTGTAGTACATCACATGGGTGAGAAATTTAGGTTTTAGGATTTTTAGTGTGTTATAGATGGGTTCAAGATGGAGGATAGAGGGTGTTGTCTTGAGTTCCTTTCTTCTCTCATCTTCTTCCTCTTTCTTCTTGGGTTTAGGTGGTATCTTGTAATGGGGTAGAAAAATCTGCATTGCGGGTCCTTAGGGGTCAGTTATTGGGTTGGAAAGGAAAATAATTTAGATGTCACTTCTTAATTGGGTAGTTTAGTTTTTGATTAGGCTTCAAAAGACCTTGCAGCACGAGGTTGTTGGCCATTTTTGTGCTGTTTTCACGCATGCAAGGTCTGGGTGCAGACAGTGTGCTGAAGTCATGATAAGATACCAATAAAACAAGAACCTGGAGACCAAAAAAGTCCAATGCGTTTCTCATTCCTGACACAGAACTGCTCCAGGAGGATCTCCTCTGCCAGGGGAGCCCCCAGGGAGTTGCCCAACTTGGGGCCCATGAACTCACAGTTGCCTTTTTATCCAGGGCTCTGGAACAAAACTCCTGGGCGGCCGCATCAAAGCGTGGTGGCAGATTTGCCTTTGGAAGTCAGAGCCTGCTTCAAACGCCTCTTCAAGTCCTGCATGTTGGGCGACTTGGGCCGCACCAGGTGGAGACCTCTCCTCTTCTCCCCGTTGCAGCTGCTGCTGCTCCTGCTGAGCTCCTGGCACAGCTGCTGGAAGGCCTCGTGCACGCCCTCGCAGTTCTCCCGCGCCGACACCTCGCAGTAGGTGCCGCCCAGCTCGGTGGCCAGCTGCAGCCCCTCCTTGGAGGACACCTGCCTGGCCCTCAGCAGGTCGCCCTTGTTGGCCATGAGCAGCAGGGGGATGTTGGCGTTGGGGTGGATCCTGCGGATGTGCTGGTGCAGCGGCCGCAGCACGCGGAAGCTCTCGTAGTCCGTGATGGAATAAACGAAGACGAAGCCGTCGGCCCAGTAGATCGAGCGGTTTATCTGCTCCTGGCAGCAGATGCTGTCCGTGTCATCCTGCAAAATAGGATTTGCTCATCAGGGATCAGCCCCAGCCAAAGCTGGGTTTGAACTCGGGCCTGTTTGTTAATGTACTGCCAGAAACCTCTCTGAGGTACCAGAGATATCCCTCTGGCTGCCCTGGCTGTCTTGAGACCCTGGCAAGGGTCTCAGAGACCCTGGAAAGAAGTCAAAAACACCTGTGACTTTGATTTTAGCCCATGGAAAACTGCCATGAGGATGAGGAATTACAGGTCACAAGGGTTTTAGTAGTGTGATATTTGAACCAGCACTGGGTGAAAAATAGAATTTTGGGGTTTTTAAGATAAGGGGTTCAGGGGACAAGATGGAGGGATTTGGGCATGTCCTGACCTTCTTTTTGTTCTTCTTGTCCTCCATGTCTTGCTGTGATAGTGGCACTTTTCTATTGGTTTAAGGTAGGGACACACTGTCTAACATAAATGTTAGATATTGGTAATAAATTGTAAACATAGTATACGCAACTTTTGATATAAAAGGTAAGCACCACCGAACAGGGGAGGGCAGATGGCCATGGTAGACTTGCTAGCTAGATCTTGGCAGGTCAGAGAAAGAACATATAGACAAGAAGAAATAAACAACCTTGAAAGCAGAGTTGGAAGCATTCCAGGCCCTTTCTTCAGCTGCGTTCAGGCTGGGGAAGCAAAGACTCTTTACGATCTCTCTTGGGGTCATCCTGACCTAGGAACCCCAGGAGAGAAATCCACACCAGGGAAATTCCTGGTGTTGGTAGCACTGTACTGGGTTGTGCAGCCTGGAAAAAGGAGATTCTGGGGGACTTGGTCACTGGAGCCAAGTGTGGGCCAGGCTCTGCTCCCAGGGGCAGGACAAGAGGAAACACCTCAAGCTGTAACAGGGGAGGTTTAGGTTGGATATCAGGAGCAGTTTCTCCATGGAAAGGGTGGTCAGGCATTAGCAGGGACTGCCCAGAGAGGTTTGGAATCTCCATCCCTGGAGGCATACGAGGAATGAGTGGATGTGTCACTCAGTGCAAGGTGGGGATCAGTCATGGTTTGGACTCAGTCCTGGACATCTTTTCCAACATCACTGATTCCCTGATTCTCTCATCCCATACTGCAGGAAAGCAGTAACGTGGAGTGGAGAGGGGTCAGAGCAAATTGGTTGAAGAGAGAAGTCAAAATACTGCTTTGAAAAGTTAGTTCTGTATTATCTTGTACCCAGCCAGTCAGAAACTCACACTCTTATGGTGGATAAAACAATGATGGGCACAATAAGAGCATTAAATTTCCATCAGGTTTGTCACAGCATGACAAGTAAACAGCTGTCTCCTCTGGTCACTTTTAGCAATATTTCCAATTCTTTATTCAATGTCTCCATGGACAGAGGCTCTCAGTAACTCTGTTTGGTGAAGCCTGCCAGGCTTTCCTGCCTTGCAGGTCTCCAGATAGTCAAAGTTCTTTTGAAAAAAAAAGCAATTTGTTACCAAGAACCAATGACTAGAACTGAAAATCAGCTGAAATCTCATTGGTAATTTGTGGAGCAGTGATGGGTTTATATCATTTTTTTCTGGTCACACATTTCTTGAGTTCATTACTACTCCTATTTAGAGCCCCAACAACTACCAGCGCTGGGAATACAAAGCTGAATACAGCACTGTGGGCTTGAAAAGAGATCAGCTCACTCAGGATAAAGCTATTTCCAGCTAATCCTCTCCTCTTTGTTATCCCTGCTGGGATAGGGATAACCCAGCCAGAGAGGGAGATCCCTGCTGCAGCCTGCTTGCTTTGGAATAACTGACACTCCTGTCAATATTACATTTCTGTAATGTTGTAATTTTTAAAATATCCTTTATTCTATCCTTTTTTAATATCCTTTATGTTACATTTTATATAATAAGCATATTCTGTGTACAGCTCTTCATGAAGCTGATAGAAATTGCATATTTTAAGTGGAGTTCAGCATCACAAATACAGTGCTCAATTTTGTATTATTGTTGCTAAATTCCATCAAAGAAATTTCCGTCAACTTCAGTAAGACTAATAGAAAACATATTCCTTTATCTATTGATCTATATAATACATATCTGCCATTCACATTAATTCTAACAGAATTTACTGCTCAGCACTCTCCCCAAACAGATCACTTTTATTTAGACTTAAATATGAATGATAAAGCCTAACTTCCGAAAGCAGAGATGGAAAAGAATGAGTAACACTGCTCAGTTTTCTTCTGGTAGATCAGACAGTGGAAGAAGAACTACTGATTATCTTTTCTGTGAGGAGGAAGGTCTGAAGGATCAGAGTGTAAATTAGGCTTAAAAATTTCCTCAGGAGTTCTGCCAGCCAAGTGCTCTTTGTAAATATTTCATTATTAACCTCAGAGACACTGGCTCATCACACCTTGAGGTTCTTTGGCAGCTCACAGCTAAATCCTGTGAGCAGTGACATTGGTTGTCAGATGCTCTTATCACTCCTCCCCAAACCTCTCAACCCCCAAACCAGCATGATGAAGAGGGATCCTCCCCAGCAGCCTTGTTGGGAAGGTTAATGGGACTGAACTGCAGCCAGGCCAGGGCAGGCTGTGGGAAGAAGGACAATTTGCACTGTTGGGGCCTGGGCTGTAGCCAGTCTGGGGATAATTAGCCACTCTCCATATCCTGGAAGCCTCTTTTCACCAGCAAAACCCTTTCATGACAAAAAAAAAAAAAAAACAAAAAACCAAACCAAACAAAAAAAACTAATTGCCCTAACAAGCTTTGAAAATGGGCTTGGAGAAGGTGCACATTCAGAGAGCCCTAAGAGCAGAAATTCTCCCTCACTCCAGCCAGGCCCACCCAGTAGTGAGATGGATGGATGGATGGATAATCCCAAGTGGAATGCTTTATTCAGGAAATCAAAGGTTAATGGGCTACTTTTTAAATGGAAATCTCTGCTCCAGAATGAATTTTGAAACACAGAGGCTTTTGCGGTGTATAGGCCAAGCAGCAATGAATCACCCAACAAAACCACTCATCTGCTTCTGTTTCTCTCTTACAATTTCACATTTCTGGGGGCTTGAATCCTGAGGGTTTCCACATGATTTCCTCCTGGACACTGTACTCAGCCTACAGAGTGCAGGAAACTCTCTTCCTTAAGGATTTAAATTTAAAATCCAACCTTTTCTCAGTCTTAACCTGTTCTGTCACAGTCCCTTCAATTATTGCAGGTACATCATTTGAAGCAAACAGACACAGGGTGAGATAATGGTGTTTGTGGGAGATCTCGGAACAGCACAGACCTTGGACTGGGACAAAGAAAATTAAACTCCTTCCTAACTAATTTGAAATAATCTCTGACTAAGCAACCTCAGCTATAGGCCTGAGTAAATTTTGTGCAGCTCTGGAGTCACATTCATTTAAATAGTAAAATAACATCTATGTGGTCTGAAAACAGGAGTTCAATTATTCCAATCCCTCTTTTCTCCATGGCACAGAAGAGAGAGGGGATTCCCTTTGTTAAGTGTTTATCAGGCAATCCCAGTGGTGCCCAATCACCCCCCCAGCTCCTCTCTGCAGGGAAAGCTGGCAAAGGCCTTTGTGCTGGTAAATCCCATTTGAATATTTGGAGAGCTTCCACTGCAGCTTTTGTTTGGTTCTGAGTGTCCAGAGCAGATGAGGGCTCCTGCCCTCTGCTCTGTGCACCCCAGCACTGCAGAGTGGGATTGCATCAAAGCTTTCCCCTTCAACCCACTTCAGAGAAGCTGGAACTGGGAACTGCAGGAGCTTTGCTTATTCCCTTCTGTGAATTTAGGGTGGCAGAGTCCCATGGCACAGAGATGCACACGTGGCTCTGTGCAGGTAAAACAAGGGCTGCAGAGCTGTCCAGGACAGCCTGGCTGGTGCTCCCATCCCAACATATATTGGCCAAATTTAAGTTTAGTCTGAGGTTAAGGCCACACCTAGAAGTTTAAGCTTAGTGGTACAATGAGAATACTTGATTTTATCATTAAATTTCTGCTGTTCTGTAAAAATCTCTGCTGTTCTCTATTATACTCTAGAGTTAATATTCTTGAAATAGAAAAATATTCTAGAAATATTTTTCCAAGCAGGATTTATTTATTTCATGAGCTTTCCACCATCCATGTAACCCCAAATTTTACTACATTTCCTGTTGCTTTGACACTATTTTCATCCTCTTGTTCTGCATGTGAAGCAGATCTTCAAGGAGAGACAACGTAAATCCTGCCTGGAAAAATATTTCTAGAAAGAGCTTCCTGGTATAATATTAAATCTAGACTATAATAGAATCATCAAATCATTAAGATTGGAAAAGGTCTTTAATATCACAATAGAATTATAGAATCATTAAGATTGGAGAAGGTCTTTAATTTCATTGAGTCCAACTGTCCAGAACACTGATAGAAAAAGGAGTGTGATAAATGCTAACACCTTAAAAAAAAAGGAATTTATTACATTTAAAACCAGAGTAAGGAAAGCAGGGCAAAGCACCATAGCTGGAAATGACAGCTTCTGTGAAGCCTGGCCCCTTGGAAAGAAACACTTCTCTAAATCTGAGAGACTTTGGCTGTGGAGGAAGGTCCAAGCTGAGCCAGCTGGGCCGCTGGGCAGGTGAGTTTTCTGCCATGCAGGGACAGAAACCACTTGACAGAAAATAAAACAATCAAGCTGTTGACAGGAGGGAACCAGATTGTAATTTTACTGCTGTTTAGTAATGTGTTGGAAATAAAATTGTTTTAATTTTTTACTTCCTCCTGAAGGAGCCTGATTTAACACCTTCAAGAGCTCATTTTGGTGGAGTTTAAGGTACCTTGATTAGTCTTGGGTTTGAGCCCAGGTATTTTCCTGCTGCTAAGCAGAGTTAATTACAGATGGAAGTGCTGGCAATAAACATAAGACAGAAGTGTGTTGAAAAGCACAGAGCAGTTGTTTTACCTCCAATGAGACAAAGGGAGTATCCTGCACCTGCAGAGAGATCTGCTCCCCATCTATGGTGAACTTCCTGGAATACAAAGCACCTGGGGGAGAAGGAAGATGTTAGTCAGGGGCTGTACCAGAGAACCAAATTCACAAGGGAAAGGTAAAATGGGACTGTTGGAATCCAGAGCTTTGAGGTTTAGGATGTGGAGCTGCCTGTAGAAAAGTGACTGGCCCTGCAGTGTCTGTGTGGCTGTTTGCTCAGCAGAGTGGGGTTGTGTTGCTGTGTGGGGACATGCTCTGAATGTACAGCCAGCCTGGGGGCTGGGAAGGGGCCACTCAGGATTGAGTCACAGGCTCAAAGTGGGCACATAAATACCACTCAGGTTTCCAGTCCATATTGTCAACTTTAAATAGAAGTGCAGTTCACTTTTATAATCACAAATGAAGACATCCAGGCGTGGTTGGTGAAAGGAGTGAGAGTTTCCTGCTGCATTTTTCTGAATGTCTTTAAAAAAGGAAAGTGCTCCAGTTCTGGACAGAGAGTGAGTGACTGTGTACAAATCCCCCAGGTGCTTTTTGGGGTTTGTGTGATTTCAGCAGAGTTTGGTTGAAATCCTCAAAGGCTGGACACCTTAAACCTGACTTTGGTTAATCTGGAGGACACATACTGCCAGCCAAGTGCCACTTCTACCCACCTAGGCCTGATCTAGCTCTGATCTAACCAATGCCATCCTGGGTTTGAACTGTATTTTGTTACTGCAGTTGAGTTAAATGAAAATGAAAATTAAGGTCTTGATCTTATGAACTCTCTGTGGTTGTGACAAGCACAGCTTCAGAGGCTGATATCATCATAATTTTTCTTTAGAACTTAACAGGAGTCATGTGGGGCTGTGAGGAAATGCTAATCCACAGCTGTTGTGTACAGCCCTTCTGTCTTGCCCCAGTACAATTGTCACTGCTGCCTCCAGAACAATGTCAAATGTGGAGAAATCCACCCACTGGAGAGTAAGGAATTCAGATTAACAGGGAGCCCAGCAAGTGACAGTAATGCCCTCACTTCTGAAAATCAGCTTTGTTTCAAGGAAACGAGTGATTTTATTCCAGTGGAAAAGAACCTGAGCTCACAGAGCATTTTCAACACAAGGAAATTTAGCACTGAATCCCACATTATCATATCATGGTAAATACTGTGAGGGGATCCAGCCCTGGTGGAATCTGGTTTGTATTTAAAAACAGACCTGATTTAAAGCTGTAAAGATGGTTTTATGAGAAGGCACTGCACCCCCTGAACCAAACAACCCCATGTTCCCATTCCACGATGCCCTGCAGAGCAAAGAGCAGGTGCTGCCAGGCACTGCCCCTGCTCTGCCCAACGGTGCCTGGCACAAGGATAAGCAGGGCTGAGTGATCCCAAGGGCACTGCCACCTGTTCCTTATTGCTGGAATATTCACCTCTCCTGCAGCATGGCCGTGGGCCTGGGAGCTTAATGGGAAAAGCATGTGGCTCCCAGCACTGCTCTGGCAGCAATCCCTGCACAGCTCCCAGCTCTCACTTGATGTACAACCTCCCAGAGAAGAGGTGACAGAAGAGAAGGAGCAAAAGTGCAGCCAACCATCAGGGTTACTCGGGGTCAGGGAGGGGGAGCTGGAAGGAGGGGCTTTCAGAGTGCATTTCCTCAAATCAAAGGTGTCTTGTGCCGCTCCCTCCTCATCCTGAGCTCAGCAAGCATCTCCAAATTGAAGCATTTTCTGAATTCTGGCCACCCTCAGCCCAAAATTGTGAGGTGGCCAATGTATGGGATGTGCAGTAGGGGTCAGCACAGGGGGTACATGGATCCATCCTACAGCACTGGCCAAATCAGTCAGTGTTTTCCTGGAACGGCTCACATGAACACACCCTCTGGATTAAACAAGAAATGAATGGTTGCTTTGCTTGTCTTATGAAGAAAAGGGTTCAATTTCAAGGTTTCCCCGATTATAATAGCCCCTGAAATAAAGGGAATGCACAGAAAAGGTTCTGAAGTGCATTTACACTCCTCAGAATTCCTCTGCCTTCCCTGGGGTTACAGGGGGAGCAGCATTGGGTTTCCGTGGTTTAGTTGATGTGTAGGTTGTTCCTTGAGCCTGTGTTTCAGTATAGGTATGTCCCCAAGCAAACCTTTTAGTCTGATCCTTTTCCATCAATCTGGGGAGAAAAACCAGCTGAAAGGATCATAAATAACGAGCCTTTGAATTATTGCTTTCATAGCTCGAGGCTATTAACTGAAAATATGCACTTATGGACATCTAACACCACTTGGCTTCCCTGTAACGTGCACCAGTCACAAAACATAATGGATTTCTTTTCCAGCTCTCTGCAGTGCTGCTGGAGAGAGCAGAACTCACCAGTGTTGGCTTCATAGTCCCCAATAAATCTCTTTGTGAGAAAGCGCACGACAAGGGCTGCAAAACAACGACAGAAAGATGGGTCCTTAATGAGAGCCCTGATCCACCCTGGCACAGCTCGTGGGACATCTTCCTGCAGGAAAGAGTCTCACACCAAACCAGGTTAGTCTCTGGATTGCTCACATGTTGTTCTGCAAGAGCTGCTCTCAACTCTCAACGCTCCCAGACGAAGATCTGGGGCCAGCCTGGGGTACCTAGCACAGAGTTTTTCACAGCTCGTGTTGGAAATGAGCCCTGAGATTCAGGGTGGCAGCTCAGCGTGGGATAGGCAGGTTGTTTCCCTGTGATTGCAGGTAAAACAATCTGTCCTTTGCTCTGAAATAATTTAGGAGAAGAGTAACAAGCCAGCAGACTGCAGCTAATCCAAATTTAAGCATTTTCTGTCATGCAAGAAGTGAGGCTGATGGATGGAATAGTTCTTTCCAGCCTTAAAACCTCTCACAAAACCCATTAGTGATATCTAATCACACCCAGCAAACAAACTCCATGTGCCCTGCACCCTTGGGTCATGCTGGAGCACCCTGGGCTTTCTTATGCACCTTAACCTGAGCTGCTTTCTTAAACTCCTTGAAAAGAACATTTTCCTTTTTCTGTATAAAACACGTAAATCCCATTGTGGCAACAGTGATTTATATTCTTGTGGTGCTTTGATCTCAGCAGATTCCTAGTAACTTGCAAAACCACTTAAGAGTTAAATAAAATGTCTTATTCTGCATGCAACATTATTTTATAATAGATTTCATTTCAAGCAGTATTTTTTCCTCACAGTGATGCTGGGTCATGCTTTAGCACCTTTAGATGAAATTGCCTGTGCAGCTATCTTCAAGAAACTATTTTAAAATAATATGAAGATGTGGCTGCTTAAAAGCCAAAAAAATCAAACATTTTGCTGAATCCCGTGGAACCACAGATGCAATAAATCAATCTGCTTTTCATAATTCCTGAAATCATGGACCAGATATTCAAATGTACCAATGCTCTCTTTACCTTCTTTTCTTCCATTCTCCTTTGGAGAATAATAAAGGCACATCTTGTATGCTGTGACTTGTCTGCAGAGCATAAAACACAGCAGGAGGACAAAAGCCACCTTTTGGGGTGTGGAAATTTAGCTTAAAGCTAAATAATTTGCACAAGACTAGGTAGAAGCATTTTTGAGTACAAAACTTGCTGCTGGCTCATGTTGGGTTCTACAGCAAATCTGCCTCACAAATTCTCCCTTTTCTTAAAAAAAAAAAAAATTAAAAATAAATTAAAAAAAGGCAAGTTGAAGTAGTTAAACTGCGGTAAATTTCTCGAGTTTGGGTGTGTCTGGCAGCGAAGGAGCTGGGAAGGAAAAGCAGGGCACACACCTGACACTTACCTGTCTTGCCCACGCTGCTGCCGCCCAGCACCACCAGCTTGATGATTTTGTTGGGCGCGCAGTCCAGCGCGGGGTACTCGGGGATGGGCAGCAGCAGGAAGTTGGTGGAGTACTGAGACATGGTGTCCTCAGGGATGAGGAGCATGCCCGAAGGGATGGCCGCCCAGCCCGGCCCGCGGGGGGAAAGCCGGAGCGCGGCCCCGCAGCGCCCGTCCTCGCCCGGCGTTCCCGGCGGGGAGAAGCCCTCTCATCCCAGACGCTCTCCCCAGGAATGCGGCAGCGCCCGGCCTCCTCCAGCCGATGCCTCAGCTCAGACAGCGGCTTTGGAGAGCCGAAGGGAACTTTTTGATCAGCCCCCGTGAAAACTGACTCCAGCATCCCGCAGCCAATCACGAGGGGACCGGGACATTCCTGCAGCCGGGCACCGAGCGAGCTGCGCCTGCATCCATCCCTCCCCACGGCCTGCTCTGTGTGCTGCCTGCTAAAAACCGGATTTTGGGGCTTTACAGCGTCTCGGGGCGGTCACGGCCGTGCTCGCTGTGCATAATCCCGCTGTGCCTGCCCCGCTCCGCTGCGCTCCCCCTCCGCTCATCGTGTGCAGCTGATGGGCAACAAACACATTTCCACACCCCCCTCAGAGCTTTCGGCAGCTGTGGGATATTCCAAATCCCAGCTGACATCCCGTGAATGCTCCGGGATACATTTGATCTGCGGCTTTGTGCGTGCTGGGAGTCCTAAGAACGTGGGGCAGCGCTGCGGTGGGACACTGCAGGCTCTCCAAACGTGGGGAAGGGAATTTAGGGCTGCTGACAGACTTGGGGAGATGAGGAAGGGCTGGGTGGCTTTCAGAGGGAATGAGGAGAGAATGGCTTCTCTAGGAAAACTGAGTGGGGTTTTAGGAGAGCTGGCGGAGTCTGTGGGATGGCAGCCTGGAACTGAACGCTGGCTACAATCAGCTCTCAGCTCTCTGGGATAACAGGGAGGGAAGAACACTGGGGAGGGAGTGACCCAGATAAAGCAGAACTGAAAATAATACAAAACAGATGTAAATTAAACTTTAAAAAATAATGTAGTTGGAGCATTCATCTTTGGAAAACTCCTTGGAAGGGAGCAGAGGCAAGGCTGGGACATGGACTCTGTCAGACTGTGTGGGAGATGTGGATGGGAATGGAGAGCAAAGTAATCCCCCCACAGCTCATGGGGACCTGGGAATGCAGATTTTCTGCAGGCAGGAGATGGGCTTGGCTCACTCTGCAGAGGCTGCAGCCACCAAAAAGGCTCTCTGTGCCCAGCAGCCCTCACGGCTCAGCTCTGACCCACAGCACACACCTGAGCCCTCCCCAGCAGGGTCCAGAGCCAGCCTGGGCTCTCAGGGGATGGGGAATCAGGGCAGGGCTCTGGAGCACTGCCCCTTCCCAAAGCACCCATCCCAGCTTCCACACCAACACCTCACAGCATGGGCTGAGTGTGAGCTGCCCTGAGGAAAACCCAGCTCTGGGGCTCAGCAGTGCACTGAAATCAGCACAAGAATCCCAAGATTTATGGACATGTCCCTTTTCCAAGGTTGTATTTACCCTCTAAAGCCTTGTTGTGCAGCAGTCTTTGTGCAGTGATGCTCTGCAAGCTCCCAGCGTTGCTCCTTTGACCATCCTGGCAGCTGATGAAGAGGAGGAAGAAAGGTCTGGAGGCTGATGCAGCTCATGGAACTGGGAGGGAGCTGCTGGATCCTGTGTCTTTTGGGACATGGCTCCTGTGGGAATGGTTTGCAAATCTTCCGGTGTCAATTTGCTTCCAGATTTTTGCAAAACCCCAAACACTGGGGAAAAAAATCTTTTCCAGTAAATTTCTTTACTGAGGTGCTTTAATCTTAACAAGTTTTGTAAGAAGAGGCAAAAGGATAGGAGGAATAGGAAAAAAGCTCAAAATCTTGTGGTCAATTAATAGGGCAACATTTTGAAATGTGTTATTGAGCAGGCCAATGATAAATTTGGGATTAGTTAGCAGCAGTAAGTCACTGTCTGCCTCTCCGAGTGCTGGAACCTTTGTTCCCTTTTGCTATTAAAAGCATATGTTAGTGAGTAATATAAAACCATTCATCACAATAGTCCTCCTCCAAAACCAAACAGCTGTAGATCTGTCAGCTTCTAGGTGGCCAGAAGAGCTCCAGCTCAGGAAAAAAAAAAGCCAGATAAGTTCAGAAAGATCATGGAGAATATTCTATACAAGCAAAGACATTCCTGGAAGAAAACAGCTCTGCTGGCTTGCTCCAGGAGGGAGGCACATTCAACTGAAAAAAGAAAAAAAAAAAAGTCAAAATCATTTTGGGTAACCAAATGTGGTGCTAAGGAACACAGAAGGGAGTCAGAGGCACATGGAGGGTGAGCTTTGGCCTGGATGAATGTGAGGCAGACACAAAGAATGCAAACTGTGCTCAAAGGATGCTGAGCTTGGATGTGGCACTCGAAAATCAGGAGTGCCAAGCACGGGCATGGAGCAGCTGCTGCGTGAGGAGGGGCAGGGAAGCTGCTCCATGTGCTTCAGGGCTGGATCTGCTGCTGACACGGGAGAGGGGATGTGTGGGGGCAGGAATGAGACAGCAGTGCTGCAGGAAATGTCAAACTGCTGCTTTTGGCAGCTCCAAGGGCTTCTGGTTGCTTAAAACAAATGTGAAAGCAGTTTCAGGCTGCATGTTGGAAGCAGAGCTGTGGAGCTCGAGCTCCTTTGCTGATACGGTTCAATATGAGTTTCTTCTGCACCAGCCCTGGCTTCTTGTGCTTCTCCCAAAGCTGGTTCCACCACCTGCAGGAATCTCTGTGCAGAGGGAAGGGCTTTTAGTACGAATCAAAAAGCTGTGCATTCTCACAAAGTTTTCCATCTACTCTCAAGCTCCCCTCTCCTCTCAGAATTAAATCCTCTCTTTGAGGCTTTAATTCTGGAAGGATTAAAATACAGAATCAAACCCAGGGGTTTTCAGACATGGTCCTTGTCTGATTTTCTAGATTGCCCGAGCAGCCTTTTCAGGGAGTGGAGCCACGTAGAAGGATTCACACTCTCTGAGATTGTGTAACCTTGGCATGTGGAGTAACAATTGTTTTTAAAGGCGATATTCATTGTTTGTGCACAATGGACTTATATTTAGCTAAGAAACCCATGTTTTAAATACAAATTCTCTTGGAAAAACAATAGCTTAAATTAGAGGGGGAGTGTCTGCAGAACTGAGAGCGACTCTGGAAACATTTGGATGGTTCTGGAAGTTTCACTTTACCACCCCTTGGGCTGCTCATGCAAAGATCTGTGCCTTTGCATGATGCACAGAGTCTGTTATTTCCACACCAAATTTTTTACAGATTTATTTACTGCCCTGTGCTGCTTTTGGCTCTGTTTGTTAGAAGATTTTCTATTTATATTGTTGTTGGCCCTCCTACACATTTTCAGAGACAGAGCTTGCTAAAAATAAAAGAATTTGCCATTACATAGTGTCCATCACAGGAGGAGGTCAGAGTGCTTTGAAACTGGTTGTAATTATTCCTCATGCATTGTAAAAAAGAAGTAAGAGATTAGCAGAGCAGAGAGACCTTGCTAAGGTCCCAGCATGTTGGGGAAATGTTTCTCCTTCTTCCTAGCTCTGGCAGAAAGGTTTTTTCCTCCAGAAGTCCATTTGTAACCATAACATTTGCCTCTGGTACATCTTTCAGAGAATATATTGATGTTCAGGGGACTTGGAAGGAGAAACAGGGCTGGTTTTGGAGCAGAAATGGGAAATGTGCCTGTGAGGAAGTGCCAGGGGCTGTGGCAGATGCTGACACAGAACTCATGACTGGCAGCTCATGCACACACCCCTGAATTGACTCCAACCAACAAGAACTGATCCCTGCAGCTCCCTCTGCCCCTCTTTGTTGGGGCCCAAATGTCACTTCTGACACTGCACTCAAGAGAAATTTCTGCTCCCAGGAACTCAAAACCTCAAGGCTGGGAAAAGCAAAGGAGGAGGAGATAAGAAAGGATCAAACATGAGTGTGGTGTGCTCGGGGAGCCAGCCTTGGCCTGTGTGCTCAGAATTCCACCTTGCTGAGTTTAGATGAATTCAAAGTGCATCTCTGTGCTCCAGCAGTGACCTCTGAAGACATCTGGGGACAAGACCACAATTTTATCCCCAAAATTCTACTCAGCACAAAGTTGTTCTGATCCTGAGGCCAAAGGGCAAGGAAATGTCCTCAGATTCTGCTGCAGCAGCTGTGATAAATCATCTTTGTTTCTATTTTGGGATGTAAGAGAGATGAACATTTAAATACACATTTCAATCTGGTCAAACACTGTACAGCTTCCACAATTTCTGCATTTCCTGTCCCAAATTTTAAAGCACAGCTATTCATGGCAGCCCTGTAAGGAGCACGTGGCCCTTTTCACTTTTGGGATATTTGGTAAGGATTGGGATTTTTTGTGTTGCTGAGGCCTGTCCCTGGGGGAGCCTGTGGCAGATGACGTGGGAAGCCCAATGTGTGTAGGAGAACATCTCTGCAGGCCAGCAGCTCAAACAGAATGGAAACTTCTCGGCCTCATAAAAAATTCCTGCTTTGGAAACAGAACTGTTCTCCCTTCCCCACAGATATTCCCACAAGGTCAGGGCTGGAGTGTGGAAATAGCCCTGGCACAGGTGGGAATGTGAGCAGAGAGCTCCCAGTGCCTCAGCAGAGCTCCCACAGCTCATGGGTGATGGGGAGAGGCTGGAGCCTCCAAGCTGGGCACAGCTCTGGGTCAGGATCAGCCCCATCCCAAATTTCTGCCCGTTCCTCGCTGTTTCCCAGGGCTGTTCCTTCTGAGATGTGTTTCCTGTCACTGTGCCCTGCAGGACGAGCTCTGTGGTGTCTCAGGCACGCTTCCCACTCCTTCTCCCACAGGATTTACAATGGGCACTGCTGTCATTCACAGAATTCACAGAATTCACAGAATTCACAGAATTCACAGAATTCACAGAAGGACTGCGTTGGAAGAGATCTTCAAGATCATCGAGTCCAACCCAGCCCCAACACCTCAACTCAACCCTGGCACCCAGTGCCACATCCAGGCTTTGTTAAACACATCCAGGGATGGGGACTGCACCACCTCCCTGGGCAGCCATCCCAGAACTTTGTCACTATTTCTGGCAAAAATTTTTCCCAATATCCAACCTGTATTTCTCTTGAGACTTGAGGCTGTGTCCTCTGGTTCTGTCAGTTCCTGGAGGAAGAGCCCAGCCCCACCTGACCCAGCCACCTTTCAGGAGCTGTACAGTGATAAGGTCACCCCTGAGTCTCCTTTTCTCCAGGATAAGCACCCCCAGCTCCCTCAGTGGTTCCTCACAGGGTTTGTGTTCCCAGCCCCTCTCCAGCCTCATTGCCCCCTCTGGACACGCTCCAGGTCCTCAATGTCCTTCCCAAACGGAGGGGCCAGAAGTGGTGAGGTCACACTCGAGGTGTGCCCTCCCTGTGCCAGGTACAGGGGCAGAATGACCTCCCTGCTCCTGCTGGGCACAGCTCTGGGTCAGGATCAGCCCCATTCTGAATTTCTGCCTGTTCCTCGCTGTTTCTCCCTCTGAGATGTGTTTGCTGTCACTGTGCCCTGCAGGACGAGCTCTGCGGTGTCTCGTCTCAGGCACACTTCCACTCCTCCCACAGGATTTACAATGGGCACTGCTGTCATTCCCGGTGCTGAGCTCTCAAAGAGCCTTTTTGTCACCGTGCTGGGTGGGATGTGTGGTGTGCAATAGCAGAGGATCCCTGGGCAGCACCACTGTCCCACCCCATCCCAAAATCCCGCTGCCACAACCTCTGCAAGGAGTCTTGGGAACCGCAGAGTTCCAGCAGGCACCTCTGAGGGTTCTGGTGCTCTGGGGTGCCGCGGGGTCCCTTGGTGGGTTTTGGTGACATCCCCCAGCTCCCAGCCCTGTGGGGACAGTGCCATCCTCCAGTGTCACGGGGACCTCACAGCGCCCATCCCAGTGGGGCCTCCAGCCTCTTCCCCGAACCCCAGAACCATGGGAACTCAGTGGGAAGGAGCCCACAGGGATCAGGGAACCACAGACTCACGGAATATTATGGGTTGGGAGGGCCCTAAAGCCCCTCCAGTGCCACCCCTGCCATGGCAGGGACACCTCCCACTGTCCCAGGCTGCTCCAGCCCCAGTGTCCAGCCTGGCCTTGGACACTGCCAGGGATCCAGGGGCAGCCACAGCTGCTCTGGGAAAACTGTTCCCCATACTGATCCCAGTCCCATCCTGGTCCTGTTCCCATTCCCATCCTGATCCTTTTCCCATCTTGGTCTTGTTCCCATCTCTGATCCTATTCCCATTCCTGATCCCATTCCCCATTCCCATTCCAGATCCCTTTCCCAATCCCATTCCAATTCCCAATCCTGATTCCCAATTCCCGTTCCCGATCCCATTCCCCATTCCCATTCCCCATTGCTGATCCCATTCCTCATTCCCCATTTCCATTCCCCAATCCTGATCCCATTCCCATTCCTGTTCCCATTCCCATTCCCGTTCCCATTCCTGAGCCCAATCCTGATCCCAATCCCCATTCCCGTTCCCATTCTCTATTCCTCATTCCCCATTCCCGTTTCCATTCCCAATCCCAATCCCATTCCCCATTCCTGTTCCCATTCCCCATCCCCCTTCCCACTCCCCAATCCCGATCCCATTCCTGTTCCCATTCCCGTCCCCATTCCCCATTCCCCATTCCCCATTCCCATTCCCATTTCCATTCCCATTCCCATTCCCAATCCCGTTCCCATTCCCATTCCCATTCCCATTCCCATTCCCATTCCCGTTCCCGTTCCCATTCCCATTCCCATTCCCATTCCCATCCCCATCCCCAATCCCATTCCCATTCCCATTCCCCATTCCCATTCCCATTCCCATTCCCGTTCCCGTTCCCGTTCCCATTCCCATCCCCATTCCCATTCCCATTCCCATCCCCAATCCCATTCCCATTCCCATTCCCATTCCCATTCCCGTTCCCATTCCTGTTCCCATCCCCATTCCCATTCCCATTCCCATCCCCATTCCCATTCCCATTCCCATTCCCCAGCCCGATCCCCCGGACCGAGAACGCCCCGGAACGGTGTTTGCGGGGCGCGGGCGGCGCGCTTTGTGCGGCGCACGGGCGGGGCGGGTTATGGGGTGCGCAGCTGGCGCTGTCAGTCGCGGCCCAAGATGGCGGCGGCCGGGGGCGGATGGAGGCGCTGGTGACGGTGCGGAGACTCGCCGCCGTCTGTACCATGGTGAGAGCCCGCGGGCCGCTCCCCGGGGGCTCCCGGCCTTCAGGGCCCGCCCTCCGCGCCGTGCGGCCGGAGAAGCGGTTCGCACCGATCGCTGCGGGAGGCCTCGCCGCCGGTACCGGTGTCTGAGGGGCCGGAACGGGGCGAGGGGAGCGCGGCCGGGGCTCGCAGGGATTTGGGATAATGGGGCTGAAATCCGGTGGGAAAGGTGCAGAAACGCGAGCTCGGCGCTCCCGGTGGGTGTGTCTGCCGTCGCTTGTGCCCTGAAATGTTTTTCGGGCCGGTGGGTACTGCCTTTCGGAGAGAAAAGGAATAATCGGGCATTAATTGGCCTTGTGCCCAGGTCGTAGTGGGTTGTTGCGATAAGTGAGTTGCTTTTAAAGCTCGTTCTACTCGTTTGTCAGAGCTCTGCAGTCGCTCCACGTGCATGCGTGTCCCGGCACCGTCCGGGAGAGCGGCAGGCTGCTAACTGCGTGATTATGCAGAATTTTTAATGAAGTTCCGCCGCTGTGTAAACAGAGGCCGGGGTGGCCGGGCTGAGATATTGCCCTGTGAGTGTGCTGTGCCCAGCTGCGAGACGCCGGAGCTGCGCTCGCAGAACTCCGGGAGGGGTTCCCAGAACCTCCGGGAGCGGTTCCCTCCGCAGGACATCGCTCCGGGAGCGGTTCCCTCCGCAGGACATCGCTCTGGGAGCGGTTCCCTCCGCAGGACATCGCTCTGGGGCTGCCCGCGTGGAGCATTTGGGTTTTCACAGTGCCGCCCTTCCACCGCTCAGCTTCCCCTCTCCCTTCTGCAGCCTCAGCAGGGTCACACCTCTTCCCTGGCTCTGTTTCACCCGGGTGGGAAAGGAACAGGATTTTCCTACTTTGCCATGCAGGTGCTGACTCCCAGTGTGACTCCAGACCCGGCTGAACTGAACCAGTACAAACTGGGCATTTGCAGTTTCACACCCCTAACCAGAGACATTCATCTTTGCTTTTCAAATCCCTGGCCGTGGAGACCTCCCTGGAAGCCTCTGGGAGAAGGCTTCCCAGGACTTTATCCTTCCCTAGTCTCACTAAATGGGTTTTTTTTCCCTAGATAATTTGTATTTTTTAATTGCCATCACAGACACAGGTAAGGTGAAGGCCTTGAGAGGTGAACTACAAATTTGCTGAGGAGTTCTGCAGCCCAGAGGCAGAGATTGACTCAGTCCCTGGAATATTTTGGATGCATTCCTGAGAGCAGCTGGCTGAGTGTTGGATTGAGAGGGCAGAGGGGAGGCAGAGCATTTCCCTGGGACTGTGCAGCGAGACCTGAGCACATCCCAGTGGGGTTTTGGCATTTTTGCTCCTGTGCCTGCCTGGATTTTGGTTGGGATGGTGGATGGAAGTTGGGCAGGTTCCTCCCATTCCCCTCCTGAAGTTCTGGGGCTGTTCTTTTCCAAGAACTGCTGCAGCTCTGGGGGGGCAGATTCTCCCACATGTTTCAAGTGGAGAATTTGCTGCTTCAGTTCTGTGGAGAAATCACAGAACAGTGCTGGTAGCACTAAATGTTTGCATGAAACTGGCTTCCAAATTTCTTAATTAGTTGTTTAATCAAATGCTGTGGAATCTGTCAGCATCAGTGTTTCAGGTGCATGTGTAGCTTGGCTAAAATTACTGTCAGTATTAACATTTATTCCCTCATCTAGCCCAGGAAATTAAGGTCTGGGTGCTGTATTTTAAAACTGGATGAGTTTATTTGCATGTCCAGCAAGTAAAAATACTCTTTGGTTTGTCATAAAGGTAGATGAAAAACCTGAGACTTCTTTACAAAAACATTGAAATACATGAACAGAGTCCCTTTGGGAGCTGCTTTCTTCAGGATTATGCTAATCTATAGTGATTCTACAGGACTTGACTTTTTTTTTTTTTTTTTTTAGTAAAATATGCAGTTTTTGCCAGCATTTCCTGTCATCACCTGTCCTCCAGGCTGGAAAAATGAAACCCTGGTTTGTGACATTGTCAGACCCTTCAGCATCACAGGACTGCTGTTCCTGACTGCTTCTCATTTCTCTCCAATATCTCTTTAAAAATGAAATTCTGAGCTCATTAGCAGCCAGTAATGAGGTTGAACTTGAATCATCTCCCCCTCCCTAAAACTGCCTGTGGATCAGCTCTGCTGTGCCTCAGGGTGGTGGCATTTTGAGCACCATCCCTTTTCCAGGATTTTGATGTCTCAGGTTTTGGCTTTTATATTTTTCAGATTCTGTGCTGCTTTAGTGTGTGGGTCTGGGCTTCATATTATGAGATGTTGAGCTCTTTTCACAGAGCAGGGAGACAAAACAATTCCTTCTCTAGCTGGGACCAAGGACAATGATCCAAACCTCAGGCCCAAGAGCACAAACAATGTAGGCTGGAGAGAGAAAAACAATGAGGATGGGACTGCCTGGGCTGGAGCTGTAACAGCACAATGAGCTCCAATCTGCAAATGGAGCAGAACTGATCAAAGTGAGATACCCCATGACTGCTCGTGCATTTTGGGACCATTTTGGTTCATTTGGGTGCAGCCCTGGCTGGGCTCTTGTGCTGCCCAAGGTGGATCCATGGAAGAGATCCTTTTAATAAATCCCTTTATTCTGTAACTCTGTCCAGCCTCTGCTCTAGGTCAGCCTTTACAAGGCATCAGTTCCATCACATCCATGTGGCAGCTCCAGCCTGGCCAGGACTGGGAGCTGGGAGGGAGCAGGAATTGTTCATCTGGATGTGATTCATTGCTTGGGGAGGCTGCTGACACCACGTGGAAAGCACAGCCATGGCCAGGAGCCACTGCCCCAGCTCTGCTTCCCTGGCAGAGCTTTGTGTCCCAGCCCTTCCCTTTGCTCTGGCCTTTGGGTTTTTTTCCTTCTGTTTGCAGGCAGCTGCAGCATTGAGGGAAATGGCAGCAGGGATGGAAGCAGAGAGCACTGCTGAGGCATTTTGCATAAAAAATCTACAGCTGCTGTTTCAGAAGTGTTCAAAGGGGAGATCTGTGGGTCTGGGGTGGACAGGTGGGAATCCTCCTTTGGCTGAGGAGAGTGAAGAGGGCAGAATTCCTTGGGTCTGACTGCATCCTCTGACCCAGGATGTGTTTTCTGTGCTCTGAGGCAGTTGTAGAACTGAGTTTCTGAGTCAGAACTTGAGGATTTTGTTGAATTGACAGAACTTTTGGAAGAGGAGACCAGAACTTGAGAAAGGAGCAAGGTGCAAAGCCCAGAGTTGAGCTTTTCCTCTCTGGCAGCTTGTGAGGAGTCTGTGAGCAGCATATTGTTTCTTGTAGGCAATTAGGGTCACTTCCTCTAGATTCATGTTTAATTGTTGGTTAAACCAGTAGGACATGCCTGAAGAACTCCAATCCAGGCTACAAATTGAGGGTAATCTTACATACTCTGAATCAGGCCATAATTATTGACTTCAGTGCTGGAGGGGAGGTGGCTGCAGTATTTGTAAGTCCCACATTTCCATTTGCCTCCTGAATAATTTACACTGGGCAGCTCAAGCAGATCTGTGATGTCCCTGGTGTGTAATGTCACCTCCCTGCTGTCACCTGTAGCTGTAGGACTTTGGTTTGGCTTTATCAGAGAATTAACATTTATAGCATTTCTTTTTATCATGGGAAGAAGGGAGGGTGGAAGTAGAGCTGGCTAAGCAGATTTCTGTCTCTAGCAGTGCTCTGCTTCTTGACTGACTTGCTTACCTGAAAGAATCCAAATATTCATCCTTGCACTTAAAACCCAGCCTGAGAATAACTGAGAAGAATTGTTTTTTTGGGGAAAAGAAATACATGACCCTTTGCAAAGCAGGGAGGAGGTCACTTCCAGGTTTCCCCACACGCTGTTTGTATTCTGGTTTAATGTTGTGTGTGATGGGTGTTTATTGCTGCAGATCTGGGGCTTCTGACAGTTTGGGGCTGGAAGCAAAGCCAGCCTGCAGTTCAGGTGGAACACACAGCTTCCCTTGGAACGAGTTTGGGATTTTACAGGAGTCCTGAAGGCATGAATGAGCTTTGGTGCTGTTCTGGTGTCTGCTTTGATTGTCTGTAAACTTGTAAAATGTCATGCTTTAGTTGTCCTCACAAAAGTGAGAGATCATGAGAGATCCCAGCTGTGTTGTGCATGGAGCTGAGGAAGCTGGGCACTCCATGGTTCATTTGTTCCAAGTAGACACTGATTATATTAGAGGTCTTCTACTTCAGAGCTGCTACCATTTAAAAATGAAGTGTGAATACCTGGGGAAGGATGCTAAAATAACAGAGTATAGCTTGTTCAAGGTGTGCTCTATTATTGAATCTCTGTTGTTTGGTTCTTTAATCAGGATTTAGAGAAATGCTTTTATTGCTTTGGAATTCATCTGTTTACATGCCCATCACTTGCTGTCTTGTTGCTATTAAAAAAGAAATGGTTTTCAGTGCTTGCTCCAGCAGATGTCAGTTTGGGGGATTCCTGCACTTGCTGCCAAAATAAAGGGCAGCATTGTGCATCATTATGGTTTGTTTGTATGTCGTATTTTCTATTTTCAGCTCCTTTTATAGTGAATACTTCAAGTGGGCTTGTAAAACAGATGGGGATAAACTTTGTTGTGAAAGGACAAGAGAGAATGGTTTTAAACTAAAAGTGGGTTAATTTAGACTGGAAAGGAAGGAATTTTTTTCCATTATGGGTGGTAAAGCACTGGCACAGGTGCCCAGAGCAGCTGTGGCTGCCCCTGGATCCCTGGCAGTGCCCAAGGCCAGGCTGGACAGGGCTTGGAGCAGCCTGGGACAGTGTCCCACCCTGGCAGGGGGTGGCACTGGATGAGCTCTAAGGTCCCTTCCAACCTAAACTATTCCATGATTTATCCACTTAACCTCTCATACACTAAGTTGTGAATATATCTCCCCATTCAGACCCATTTACTGGCCCCACAGCTGAGTTTTACTGCTCTGTAAAATGTCTGAAGTTATAAATGAAATATAAACCTATTTATAAATCTTCACCCTCCCTCAGCATCCACTTCCTTACTCTCCACAGCATTGTCCCTGCACTGTTTGATGTGTGAGGCTCCTGATAAAATCTCACTGCCAGCTCACAAAAGAACAATGCTGGTAAACACTGGGCCTTGCACAGCTGGGAGCTGTTTGTGTTTGTTCTGTTAGAGAGCTGAGCTGGCAAAGCCTCCTCCACTCCTATGTGTGTTACTGGGTCACTGGGAGAAGCACAAGGTCACGAGTTTTATGGGTGGAGAAATCGGGGGGGATGAGCTGGGAGCTGTGCTGATGTGGGTGGGAGTGGATGAGGAAACTGGGATGGACTGGGAGCAGTGCTGATGTGGGAGGGAGTGACTGAGGAAACTGGGATGGACTGGGAGCTGTGCTGATGTGGGAGGCAGTGACTGAGGAAACTGGGATGGACTGGGAGCTGTGCTGATGTGGGAGGGAGTGGATGAGGAGAGGAAGGAGCTGCTGGCAAAGGTTCTGTTTTTCCTGCCCTTTCTCCAGCATCATTTCCATGTGTTCTCTTCACTGGAGCCCAGCTTTGCTATCTCACTTACAGAGCATAAGATGAGAGGGTTTCACAGGAAGCCCTGCTTTGCCTTTGGGAGGTGTGGATCCTGTGGACCTTGCAGGACCAGCTCCTCCCAGAATAAATATGTGCTTGGAGGAGTTTACAAAGCAGCCTGCATTCATTGATTTAAAACCACTCCAATTAAGGCTTCACGGGAGAAAGCTCCTGTGGAAATACAGCACTTTGGAGTTTCTCTGGGTGCCATGGCAGCAGTCAGGGTGCTCTGTGAGCTTTCCTCCCCACTGGAAATGGGCACAGCCTTAGGAGGAAGATTCCGTGGCTTTTGGAAGTGTGGTGCCTTGGATAGTCTGTGACACTGCTCCTTTCAGGATTATCAGTTTGTTTGGAGTGATTATGCAGGCAAAGTGCTGCAATCCAGGGCTCAATTTACAGTAATTTGTTATGCCTGGAACACAGACAGCCTTCCCAGATCCATGAAAAGGGATCCTTTCAAACCCCCAGCTGACAGCTCTTTTTATCTGCCTTCAGTGCTCCACACAGCCAAGGAGTTTTATAGGATGGGGAAAGCAACATCTAATCTGTGTTTAAAAAACCATGACAGTGTGTTCTATAAACTTGCAGCAATACAACCCCAATCTGCTCCATTTCCACTTCCCCAAGGTAATTTTCATAGTCCTGAAGCTGGAACTATTATCTCAGCAAATTCAGCAAGTGCAGGCAGACTTCCACATCAGCTCATACAGATTTCTTTCCTGCAAGGTTTTAAGTAGCTCTGGCTACTTAACTATCAATTGAAACCTCATGAAGCATTTGTTTGGTAAGTCTTTCTGAATTTCTGTGTCTGTCAATGACACTGAAGAAATCTTGAGTATTTTTTGTCATTACATTGAGTTAGTGGTGGTTATGGAATGGTTCTAAACCCACTGGCAATTCAAAACCTGTGTAATTAGAGCCCCTCAGAACTTGTCAGGGGTGAATGCCATCAACTCCCAGGGCACTGGGATCTCCCCACTCATGACTCCTTCCCTGCTTTGTGGGTTTTTCCCTCATTTCCCAGCTCCAGTGCTCACTGTTTGCTGAGCAGCAGCACAGCACTGACCTGATTATTTTGACAAGAGCTCAGAGTAACAGTGAGGGTCCTGACCCAGAGTTGTGCTAATTTTGGTCCTTTTTTCCCTGGAGCTGCAGCAGCAGCTGCTCCATGCTCTGGTCTCCTCATACCCTTCTTTCTGCTTTTCTAACCATCCCCACATGTGCAGAGTTACCTCCAGAGCAGCAGAAAGCAGATCTTTGGGAATGGAAATGGGGATTTCAGCCAAGTGGGAAAGTGTTAGTTCAGGGTAAAAAAATGGGTAGTCTGTATTAACCGTCCTCTAATTGTCAGCCAAGGCTTGTGGTTGTTCAGGATTTCACTGAAACTCAGTAAAACTCATTTTGCTGAAAAGGAAGGAGGTTGTAACTTGAAGCAGGAACCAGGAGGATGCTGGAAATGTGGAATTCTCAGCTGACAGCAGCTCCTGTTCTGAACTGTGAGGTTGTTCATAATCACTCCCAGCTTTTATTCATCCACAGCTTCACCAAAACTCTTCAACTCAGAGTCCAATTGTAATTTCTACTATAAAGCTAATTAAATGTAATACAGACAGAGCTGAGCACTCCTCTGATTCCTGTCAGATAAGTGAATGCACTCTATGAGCTTTTGTCTATAAGAATAATTACAAATCCATTAATTTTAAGGTCACCAAATATTGAAGCCCCTGGAAAATTGATACATTTCCAGTTTCTGAAATCAATTAAATTTAGGCTGTGCAAAATACTCATTTTCTTTGCAGGAATAGGATTTTTTTTTTTTTTTTTTTTTTTTTTTTGCTAAGAAGAGGCAATAATGCCTAATTATCCTTCTGTGTGATCTTCTTTTGGTGCTGCAGTGAGTTACCACTGGGTGAGAAACAAAAGTCTACTGCTATTTAATCTACTTGCATGGTGCATTGAACTGGGGATAAATCTTTAAGACTTCTCTAGTGAGCAAAAATCACTTGGAGCTTACAAGCTGGAAGAGTTGATAGATCTCTTCTGGGTCTGATGGGTTATTCAGTTAAAATCTCAGGAGTACTGTGGGATCACTGCCTCAGTATGGCTTGCTTAGACAGCTCCCTCAGGTAAGGGGGTTTCAAACTGCTGTTTTCACATCCCTTTTCTTTAAAAAATCCAACAAAACTTGCCTTGAGTGTTCTCTGGGTAAATATTAGTTTATCCCAGTGCTGTTTTCTCTATATCTCGTCCAGCTCTGAGCATGGACTAGAATCCCAGAATCCTTTAGGTTGGGAAAGACCTCCAGGATCATCGAGTCCACAGTGACAATCCCACCTTGTCACCAGCCCAGAGCACTGAGTGCCACATCCTGCCTTTTCTTACATTTTTAAATCAAGATATTGGTGTGATATCCCTCACTGTCTTGGTATGAAAAAGCAAGGAAAACTTGAATATAACAACTCCCTGTGCTGTTGTTTGATACTTTAATATTTGATATATTAGGTTTTCTTAAGGATGTTCTTTGTCTTTTCCAAGACATGCTGAAATGTTCTTGGGTAGACCCTTCTTTTAATTAGCTGATCTGCATAAAGTAAAATGACTGCAGCTGTGACAGGAAATACTTTATTACTGTCCTTTGGGGGTTTTCTTGGCCATTTTTAGCTGTGTGCATTCCTGCTGAGGTGGTGATAGCTGAGATGGGCCAGGCAGTTTTTCATTTTCCTGTTTGTCTGATAATTCCAGAACTGTGGAAGCACAGCCAGTTCTGTGAATGGGGTGTGAGCAGAAAAGGGGAGCTCTGAGACAACACCTGAAGTCCCAGGAGTTTCCAGAAAATGGAAAATTCTGCTTAGAGTGCTGAAACTTCCGTTGTCACCTCCCCCACCTCTGTGAGACACTAAATTCACATCTCATTATGTAAGTCAATCACTGTCACCACGTGGTTAAATGAGGGGAGGTTTTCCTCCTGGGGCAGTTGTAGAAATCTGGGTTTATTCCTGCTCACAGCGCTGAGTTTGGTGGTCCTGAAGCAGAGCAGCAGAAAGAGCATTTCCTTGCACCTCCCAGAAGCCAAGGATGTACTCTGGGGTGGTTAAAACATTCATTTATTTCCTTTACACTAGCAGTGAGAAGTCATTAATCTTTACATTCAGCTGTATTTTAGTTTTTAGTGTTTTTGCTTAGCTGTTTTATGCCAAGCAAACTTGATTGCTATGGGTGTGGGATTTTTTCATGGCATTTCTTGTTGCCCCCACAATGTGTCACATAGTTTAGCAAAGCTGTATTGATTTTCTGATGGTTTTAGGTGTGCAAAGTACCACAAGATGCAGAACACTTTGGCAGAACCCCAGAGAGGTGCATTTCTTAATTCCCCAAATAATAAAAAAAATTCATATTACGTACACTTGCCACTTTGGTTAGATTTTTTACTCTAGACAAGATGTGACTTATATTTCCAAAATGCTGAAGTGTGGATTGTTTCTTGTCAGGAAATATTCCTGTGATCTGTGGCAGATGGAAAAGTCTTTTATCTGGGGTGGGCAAAGGTGTGTGACAGCAAAGCCTCATTGCAGCAGGACATGGCTCAGGCTGGACCAGATTGCAGCTGCACTGGGTTAATTGGCTAATTGGTAATTGAGTTGCAGAGATCCCTGTTGGGAGGAGCTGGACTTTGCAGTTCTGGACCTTACCCCAAAACGTGACTGAGGCCAAGTGGTGCCCTCACCATAAAGTGGATTTCCTCCCCCCCATATCCTTGTTTAGTGCAGTTCTCCTGGACACTGACTCTGTGGTGAATCATCTGGACTTCTGCAAGGGAATTCTTTTTCCATGGAATGCTGGGCATTGCATTTCCTGCAGCTTTTTCACTATTTAATTTGAAAGTTTGCACCTTCAGAACTATTTATGATTAATCTGTAATTTTTTTTAATTCATCCCAAAACTGCTTTGAGTCCTGTTTTGGGTTTTTTTATTATTTTATGCATTTAAAATAGTCTCTGGCAAGAAACTTTAGAATTATCACAGAATCCCAGAATGATTTGGGTTGGAAGGGACCTCAAAGCTCATCCCATTCCATGGGCCTGGGCACCTTCCACTATCCCAGGTTGCTCCAGCCTGGCCTTGAATACTCCCAGGGATGAGGCATCTAAAACTTTAGTTATAAATAATACATTAAATATAATCTAATTTATTAAGGAAACCTTAATTTTTTAATCTGCCTCTGCAGTTAATTTACCCAAATGTATAAAGTTTGGGCAATAAATACAAGGAAACACTTGGGAAAAAAACTCACCTGTGACCTGTCAGGTTAAATGGATACAAGTTGGTGGCTTGGCTGACAAGCCTGGTTTATGGTAGGTTATTCAATTCTTTATATCACAGCTTTATTAAAAATTACAATTCATATGGTTTTATTTATTTGTTCAGGTATTTATTGCATGTGTTGCTTTCCAGCTGGAGCATTTGGGCTGTCACTGGTGTGACAGGTGTCACTGGTTCTGTGAGGTTTGGTACCTCCTTTAATGGGCTTTCCTCCAGTGTTTGCCTGATAAAATACTGGAGATCATGGAGGGGGCGAGGAAACTCCAGAGAAATTGAAACTGCACTTCACAGGCTGACAGGATTTACAAATCCTCCTTTCTTAATCTCCAAACGTGCAGCATGGAAGAGCAAAACAACCTCAGCAGGAGCCAGTTCTGATTTCCAGGCCCAGAATTTTTCCCTCTTGTGCATTTCTGAATTTTGATGCTCATCTCCAGTTACAGCATTTTGCAAAGGCAGTGTGGATCAGAACAGTGGAAGTGGAGAGCTGAGGTAGCCCAGGAGAGACCCCTGTCAGCAAATCCTCCTTGCTGATTGTTCTCCTTTTTTTAGGTTTGGTTTGGGGTTTTTGGGGGGAGATACTGGAGGAAAAAGAGCTCCTTGGAAGCAGGGAATGCCTGCAAGGAAACAAATGAAAGGAGCTGCCTGAACTGGCACTGATGCCTCAGAAATGTTGTGTGTAATTGCTGCTTGAGCAGAGCTCTGCTTGTAAATCTGTCAGCACCCTGTGAATTTTTTGTGGGGTTTGGAGTACCCAGTTCTGAGCCTGCCTCATTTTATCTGCTTTGAGAAATGTAACTCACTGTAAATCTGATGGGGGACATCCAACTACAACTGTTAACCAGATTATTTCTTGGTTTCTTTCCTGTTTTTTTTAGGAAATTTTTAGTTATTTCTCTGTCAAAGACAATCTGGATGGAACTGTCCTTACAGTCTCTAATTAATAGGGAAGTGATGGAAATGTTATCTCAGTGATTAAAAGGCATTGGTTGCTTCAAGGGAATAAATTAATTGAGCTTTGCTGGTCTGTAATGTTTGGTTGAATGCTTTTCTGAGGTGTCTGAAGGTGGCTCACCTGTGCAGGAGGATTTCTGTGTGGGCAAGGTTAGACTTGGAGTCACTTGGTCATTTAAAACAGAATTTGGAATCCAAAGTGTTTGGATTCTGCACAAAGGAGCTCAGGAATGCTGGAGCATCAGCAAGAAGCATTAAAGAACAAGGTGGAGAGGAATGAGGGAAGGTACAAACCCCAAGATATTCCCATCTATAAGGTGTTGGTGGGTTGAAAATGGAAAGAGATGAAGAAACCACTTTGAATATGAAGTGGCCAAAGTTGAAATTCAAAATAAAACATTGGAATGCTTTGGTTGTTGCTTTATGTGCCAAATCAGAGCAGTGGTGGTTTTCAGTTGTGTCTAAAAGAGCAAATTCCATCCTCGTTGTACTGCTGGAAACTCAAGGACGTGTCAAAATGCACTGTGAGCTTCATACATCCCCCTGAAATCAAAGGTAGCAAAGCCAAAGCACTTTAGGTGATCTGAGATGTGATAAAACTCTTCCTTCCATTCTTCTGGGGGTTTGTAATCAAAAACTTCACTTGTCCACAGTATTTTGCAAAATAAAGCTAGAAGAATGCCGGATAAGTTTTTTTATTTTTACAGTGCATTCTTGACTAAATTCAGTTGCTGTTTCAAGATCACTGTGGCCAACCTGGTGTTTTAAGTGAGAGCAGTTGATCGTGGTAATTTCCTAATAAACTCAAATGTAGAAAACCCTTCTGTTAGATCAGATTACTAATTTTGGCTGAGGGAGTTGAGATTTTAAATGAGACCTTGGTACATTTATGATAATAAAGCATCATATTAATTTAATTCTGAAGAACACAGCAAACACAAAGTACTGATTTTCAATGGAAGTGAATTATTTCCTAAGCTTTGGGTTTTTTTAGGAAATTTCTGTTTTCTCTAACAAAAATATTGGTTTTTTTTAGGGCGCCAATGCCTCCGCTTTGGAGAAAGAGATTGGTCCTGAGCAGTTCCCTGTGAATGAGCATTACTTTGGCTTGGTCAATGTAAGTGAATTTTCTATGCTTAAAATGCTGGGTTTTAAATCACATCCTAATTTGGAGCTTAGCAGGATTCTCTGAGAACTTGATTGATGAGACTTCTCTCTTCGAGTGGGACTGAGCACAGACACCACATCCTGCAGTGTGCTTATTAACCAAGATAGCATTTCATCTGAAACACAGAAAAATAAATTTATTTCTTGTGAAGTCTCTGAGAGAGCTCTTCCTCCTTCAGTACATTTCTACTTCTAAGATTTTAATATTTAGCTGGAAAATTGGAAAAAATAAAGTGTGTCCATTGTTCATATGCTGTTCCAGACAAGATTTTCCACTGATGCTGCAGTGCAGGGAAGGTTTTAAAATAAAAATGTGTTACTTTTTAGTTCTAAAAACACCCCTCTCGTGGGAGGAGTGGAAGTTTTGTGCAGGAGATGAATGACATGGACTGGGTGGATAATTCCTTCGTGTTGTAATACTCCTTCTGGATTTTTGGTGTAGCCATGAACCCTCCAAAAAGCTGAATTTTTGCAGTTTGTTTGGCTGTGGGGCAGCAGACTTGTCTGTCAGCATTAACTGTGCAGAGGATGTTGATCCTGCTTAGTTCAGAGCAGCAGTGGTTCTGTGGCATCCTATTTATGATGGGAAAATGCAATTTTGGCAGAACTCACTAGAAACAATTATTTCTGTGTTCTGGTTGTCAGGGTTGTGTTGAGAGCTGGGACATGCTCTGTGTCTTCACACACCAAGTATGGCCAACTAAATAGTATTTATTGAGCTCATTAGAGACCCAGTTAATTGACTTTGTGTGGGTTTCTAGCAGTTTATATTTCAGACACACAGCTATCCAAACACCCAGAACTGGTGGCCATTCCAGTGCTGCTGAGGTTTGCACCATAATGGCAAAAATGGAATCATAACAAAAATAGCAGAGCACTGAATGGTGTGAGGAGGAAAAACAGCGTCCTGAAAATAACCAGAATTGTTAGAACCCCATCCATTCTCTGTTTTGAAGGACCAAACACTGCTGTGCTTCATTTCTTCCAACTGGTTTCTTGAGGGTGGTGTTTTCACGCTGTTGTTCTGCTGAGCTTTTTCTGAAGTTATTTCTGGGTCTTTCATGATTAATGGAATTAATTGGAGTATTTTAAAGAGGGCAGTTTCATGGCTTCAGCATCAGTGCTGTTAAATGTGTGATTGCACTGCAGATACAATCAGGTGTTGAACTCGTGAACAATGGAGGTCTAAACTTTGGGTTGAATAGTTATTAACTTTTGGATCAGTGAGCTAAAGCAACCTGACTGTTAAACTGTGTCTAAAGCCTCTGCAGAATATTTGGGAAACTGCTAAAATAGTTTATATTTACTAAAGCTCAAGAAGAATGGAACAATGGTGTCATTCCAGAATTTCATCTCAGTTTTCATTTTAAGAAGCTCCTATCTTCAAATAAGCTTTCAGACTTAGAATACCTATTTTGTGTTGTGTGCAGATTTATTTAGCATGATGCTTCCTTGTTTTTCTAGATCACTAACAAGCATGGGAGTGATTCTCTCTCCTCATTCATGTGTTTGTTTAGTTTCCGTGTTTATTTTCCTCGTGTCAATAAGTTTTAACTGTTGTTCCCTGTTGTTTGCATATGGCATAAATCAATGTTACTGTAGCTATAATCTGTGACCTTTTGAGCTGTATGAATTAAGCTGTTCATTTTCTGTTTCAGTCAAAGTGAAACCATTTTTCTTCAGGAATCACACCAAATTTGGGTGAATAGTGGCCTTGTCTCAGTGTATCACCTAAAACCAATCTGCCCTGCAGACAGATTTTTATGCTTTTTTGGTTATTTAAAACATGTTGCTCTTGGGGTGCAGAACCTTGTTACCAGACTATCTGGGGACTGGAAACCAAGAATTTTGTCCCTTTTTTGAAGCAGCAGCACAGTGAATTGCAGAGCAGCAGCTCTGAAGTCGTGGTATGTTGTGGGTGATAAGCTGTTATCCTGATGTCCTCCTTGCTCAGCCACAGGGAGCAGCCTCTGCAAGGCCTTATCTGTGCCCTGACACTGCCTGCACACAGGCCAGATGCAAACCAGCTGCTCTGTGCATGGCCCTGTATCGTGTGCTGCTCAAAACATTCCACTATAAGCAGGAAATATTGGTTTTGTTATTAATTTATAATCCATTTTGCCACTGGGATTGGCTCAGATGGTCAGAGCGGGGTGCTGGTAATGCCAAGGCTGTGGGTTTGATCCCTCTATGGGTTATTCACTTTAGAACTGGGCTCAATGATCCTCGTGGATCCCTCCCAACATAAAATATTCTGTGAAATTTATTATTTGTTTATTTAGTGTCCTTGCTACCCCTTCCCACTCAGGATGATGAGTAGTGCTGTGCGTCTCCAAAAATTTTGATTCTTTGCTGAACCCTTAATTACTTTTTCTGTGTATTCCCAGTATCCTGTGGGTGTTGTCTCCTCTCCCTTCCCTCACTGTCACAAGGATCAGCCTGTCCCCCATTCCCAGGCAGCGTTTCCCCCCATTCCCAGGCAGCGTTTCCCCCCATTCCCAGGCAGCGTTTCCCCCCATCCCAAGCAGAGTTTCCCCAATAAATGAGCTCTGTCAGTTGACTCCTCCAGCTTTACTGTGTGACATTCTTGATGCACTCTCTTCCTGTCATTCCTTTTTGGCAACCCTAATCCAAAGCCCTTTGTTTTTCCTCTGTTCTGTTTTTTTTTTGACCAGTTCGGCAATACCTGCTACTGCAACTCAGTCTTACAGGCACTTTATTTTTGTCGGCCATTTCGGGAAAAAGTTTTGGCATACAAGGTGCAGCCTCGAAAGAAGGAAAGCCTCCTGACCTGCCTCTCTGATCTCTTCAACAGTATTGCCACACAAAAGAAGAAGGTGGGAGTCATCCCACCCAAGAAATTTATTTCCCGCTTGAGGAAGGAAAATGGTAAATGAATAAATGATTTTTTAAAGCATTTTTAAGGATGTAAAATGTTAAATTCAGGTTTCTTTTGGAGTCTGAATTGTCAAGTCTTAACAGGTTTCTTTAAGATTTTTGTGGTGTGAAGTTCACCACCTGTGTGCTTGTCCTGTGAGTTGTCCTTATCGCAGTGTCTGTGTTTCTGGATTTGCACATGTCCAGATATTCCACACTGGCATGGTCTTCCCCAGAGGAACGAAGCACACTCCAGGTCCTTGCCCCAGGCTCTCATGAGCTCTCACAGGAGGCCCAGCCACTCACAGCCTGTTCTCTTGCATTTGTGGTAGGATGGATTCCTTAGGATCAGAACTGGTGGTTATTTCCCAGGGCTGTTTGGTGAGCAAAAGTTCTGGCTGTTGATTTATCCTCTCTGCTTGAACTTGAAAAGATAACAAACTTCCAGTAGGGGATATTTGCCCCTTGATGCTGGACTTAATGAACCAGTGGCCCAAGGCAACACATCTGAATTTCTTTATTTTTCTCCCTCTCCAAAGAAAAGAAGAAAGAAACTACAAAAAACCCCAATCCAATTCTTAAGTTCTGAGAAATGGCCAAACTAAGTTTCCTTAGTGGTAGTTTTCAGCTGTTTGTTTCTTCCAGCCTGAGGATAATCATTGAGAGAACAACAAAGTGCAGTTCTTCCCAAACTCACCAGTGCCACCAGAGCTGTGTAACAGGGGAGCAGAGGGAAGGGAAAAACCACAGTGACCTGGTGTTGGGAAGTGTCTGTGGGTGTTCATTCTCCTTCGTCTTCCTTTCCAGAATTATTTGATAATTACATGCAGCAGGATGCACACGAATTCCTCAACTACCTACTGAACACTATTGCTGACTTACTGCAAGAGGAGAAGAAGCAGGAGAAGCAGAATGGGAAGCTCCAGAATGGCAGCATTGAGAGTGAAGAAGGAGACAAGCCTGATCTGACGTGGGTCCATGAAATCTTCCAAGGAACACTAACCAATGAAACCAGATGTCTTAACTGTGAGGCTGTACGTGCACCACCAAACCACTCCTCTCTAGCTTTCTCCCAGCTTCTGGATTGGTTTCCCTAACACTGAGCACCCTTTCTCATTCATTAGGGTAGATGAAATTGCACTGTCTCTATTAAAATATGGAGCATAGTTTATTTTAGGACTCTATGCTCAAACCAGTGCTCATTAAGGTATGTTGCCCAGAAAAAGCCCAGTGTTTCTCCTCCCTGTTTCCATCGAGGCAGCTGCACCTGCCTGATGCAAGCTGCCTTTTTGTCTCCATGTTATTCCCTGTGTCAGTGATTGAGAGTTTATGTTGTGTTCCTACATGAGAGTTGCTCTTAATTTAACTCTGGCATGAGCTGAGTTGCTTGAAATGGGATTCTGTGCTCAGTGCTGGTCCTTGGCCACTCTATTTGAGAGCAAAAAAAGCGGTATGAAGTCTAGAATGAGAGCCACATCACCTGCAGACCAGGGATTTGTAGTTTGTCATATGCTCTGGTTTAATAATGCTAAAAAAAATGAAAACCCAGATGGGGAGAGAAATAAAAAACCCAAGAAGTGATTACAACAGAAAAGACTGTTCTTGGCATTTAAAATCTAAAGTTATGGCTATGTGGTGAGGAGAAGCTCCAAAAATGACATTAATAGGATTCTGTCACAAGGTTTTTGCAATGAAATGTGACTGTTCCACAAATGGAAAGATGGTTTTCCTCCCTGCTAACCCATTTAATTGAGGAGCCATCTGCCTGTTTCTGCCTTGCCTCTGAGTATTGACTGTTACACCCTGAAATGCAGCAGAAAGCTGCATCAGGCTGCAGAGAAAATGGAATGTGGTTAAAACCTCTCCAGTGAGAGCTCTGAGTGGTTAAAACCTGGGTTTGCCAGTGAAATAATCAGAAGTGCTTTGAAGTCTCAAGGGGGAGAGATGTTTAATGAGAAAGTGTTTGGGGTTTTGTGCTTTTTCCATAGGTTTTTGGTTTTGTTTTGTTGTTGTTGCTTTTTTTTTTTTAATGATCCTCTTCAGATTTTAACACCACATCAAATTATTTAATCACTTTTATTTTAGCTCAAGAAAAGGCCTCTTTGTGTGCATGTACATTTATTTTTAATCACATTGCATCACTCCAGAACTGGTTAAAAGAAATCTGCCAGCTCTAAATTGTTATCAAATATCTCTTCTTATTATTTTATTTTTTTAAGGTTAGTAGCAAAGATGAGGACTTTCTGGACCTCTCGGTTGATGTGGAACAAAATACATCAATTACACATTGTCTAAGGTAAACAAAATTCTTTGGGAATTGAAAAAATACCTGCCCTGGTCAGAAGGAAAGAGCCTGGATTAGTTATTCTCTGTAGGCTTTGACATGAGGTAAAATAGTGTGTGTTTTGGAAGGCTTCTTAGTGGGTTTTAGTAGTTAATAAATACTACTGGTAGATAAACTTGATTTTCACTTTCTTTTATGGGGATTGGAATTTGTTATATCACACAATCAGGCTTTATCAAAAAATAAATATGCAGTGTTTGGTTTCACAATAAATTCTTGATTATTTTCATATTCTTACTGAATTTCAGCTGCCTGGCCCTGATGTTAAGGGTCAGTTTGGTTTTTCCTGGTTTTTGCTCCATGTGTTTGTCTGCTGGATCCAAGGCTTATCAGCTGCTTGGATATTTAATTTGCATCCAGCATCTGGCTATTTAATAGCTGACAATGGATCTGTAATTGCTGGGAGCTGAAGGATCATTCAGATTTTGCTACTTAATGGCTGGAGATGTGAACATTTAATTTCTGCCACTAAAGAAAACATGGAATGACTGCTGATGGAAACAAAACTCAATCACCTTCTTGCTGTTTATTACCTTTCCTAGTCAGAAAATAGGCAGTTAATAGTGTAAATTCCAGATTTTTCCAGCTGAACATTGATGCTGCATCCCAGGAATGAGACAAATACACATCAAATGGGTCTGGGAGCACCATGAATGAAAGGAGCTTCATCCTCTCTGTGTTGTTTGGGGTTTTTTTCAGCATTTTCAGCCTGGATGCTCTAGAATATCCCTGCTTATGCCACTCTCTGATTTCCACAGGGGATTTAGTAACACTGAAACTCTATGCAGTGAATACAAATACTATTGTGAGCAGTGCCGCAGCAAACAGGAGGCACAGAAGAGGTAAGGGCCAAATATTCAGGCTGAGGCACATGTTCCCTTAAATTTTCTGGGCAAATACACCTGGTGAATTCAGGCAAGAAGAGGTGAGGTTGTCTAGGTCTGTGTTTGGTGGAGAAGTGGAGAGGCCAAGTGATTTCATGGTAGCCTCATCATGAGCAGATCCATTCTGTGTTTATCCCAGAAGAGTTTCTATCTGGTGTTTCCAGACATCCACTTTTTCCCCAGTTAGCATTAATCAGCTTAAAGCCGCTGGAAAATATCCCATCTGCTTTGTCTGGGAGCACTGGGTAAAAAAAAATCTTATTTCTCCCCTCAGACTTGGTCACAGCCAGAGCAGCAGCACAGATTTATTCCAGCTCTTTCTTCCCACTGATGGGTGAAAAATTGATGTTGTCCTGCAGTTGTCTTGCATTCAGATGCCAGTTGTGCTGTTAATAATTTGGAATAAATATTGCCTGTTCTCACTAAGAGAGAAAAAAAAAAAAAAAGGATTTTTTTATCCTGCCAATATTTTGGACACCTTTTACGACGCTTCCTCATAACGAAGCCATTCTTGAACAGATCTTTGTTTGGAGTGATTTTCTAATCCTTACCCATCATTTCACATATTTTTGTGCTCCAGAATGAGGGTGAAGAAGCTGCCCATGATCCTGGCTCTGCACTTGAAGAGGTTCAAGTACATGGACCAGCTGCACCGCTACACCAAGCTGAGCTACAGGGTGGTGTTCCCCCTGGAGCTGCGGCTCTTCAACACCTCGGGGGATGCCACCAACCCCGACAGGATGTACGACCTGGTGGCCGTGGTGGTTCACTGTGGCAGGTACTTCTGCACATTCCCTGCCTCCCCTTGGAATTTTGAAGGAATTTCTCATCCCTGTGCCGTTTCATAACGCTGCTTGGTAATGCAGGTGCATTACCATGTCAGAGCTGGTTGGCTGGAAGTATTTTGATTTTTTAAAAAAATGTCTTTTTTACTGTTTTTTTTGCTATTTAAAATTTTACTTTAAATTTTTACTATCTTAAATTTTACTTTACAGGCTAAGGTTTGTAATTTTCTGCCATTTTGTGTCACACAGTGACACATCAGACAAGTTTTTTCTTTGAGCTGTAGCAAAGAGCAATCATTAAAAAACCCCAAAACAACAAAAACCCCCACCCCTAATCCTGTTTTCCAGGAAATCTAAATGGAAGAAAAAGTAATCTTGGAAAAACACCTATTAAAATAGAATTAGATTATGGTTTTCATCTTGCTGCTGCCTAAACCCTTGAAGTTTCTTTAGAAGCTGGTGCCATCATGTGGAATAAACTGTGCACTGCTGGGTTTTCAAAATATCCTTATTCTCTTCATTGAATTTTCATTCTAGCAGCTTCAGTTCTGATTTTAAAAGCAAAGAGGGAAAAAATTCTAAGCATTTTAGGAAAAAAAGCTCTCATTGAAGGAAAAATTATTTCTAACTGCCTTCAGGAAGTGTGAATTTTTAAGTAACCAGTAATTACAGCACATAAATGTTTTGAAATATCTTTGTGAGGAAAAAATGCTAATAATGCATAGATTTAGTATAAATAAACTTGATAGAATTCCAGAAGATTTTTGTTGTGGTGCAGTTACAGTTATATATAATTTTTACCATTTTAGAATCTCATGCAATGCATTTTCTTGTGTAGTTTTTATTTGCCATACCTCTGCCTACACTTACATGTTTGGATAATGCTGATTAATAATTCAGATTATTAAATGGTTTTCCTTTTTTTCCTCAAACCTTTTTTCCTATGTGCGGCTTTTAGGATTCCTGTAACTCACCTGATCTCAGTTCTTACTGGGAATTTACCAAAGGCTTGAGATAAATGAGATTTTCTGAATATTTTCAGTTCTCAGAACTTGTTTGAAATATTTTGCAAATAGGGTTTTACTTTGGTTTATATTTAAATTAGGTTTAAATTTAAGTTTAAATTTAGTTTTATTTAGTTGCCCTAAACAAAGGAATTCTATTCTGAAATTGGAAACTTCCACCAGAAGGGAGGAAGAGCTCTCACAGAAGATCTGTCTGTAGTAAGGTTAAACCACACTGAGAGCTAAGGGAATTCCTGCTGTGAAATAAAATATTTCAGAGCTGATTTAAATCAAAACTTCACAGTGGTCAAAATACTCAGCAGTGGTGAATGCAACACAACAGAAATTGAAATATTTTTAATTTGATTTTTAAAATCTATGAGTGATGATATGAAATATTTACGGCATTGTATGTTTTGAATATTTTATATTTTCAAGCAGCTAACAGCAACATTTTAATTGAAGCAATTTGGCAAAAATCACAAAACCTCACCAGGGAAAAGCTGGGAAGTGGAGCTGGGGAGGCCAGAGGTGATTTTGGGGAGGGCAGTGGCTCCTGGATAATAAATTTGCAATTCCTTTTCCTGCAGTGGCCCAAACCGTGGGCATTACATCACCATCGTGAAGAGCCACGGCTTCTGGCTGCTGTTTGATGATGACATTGTAGAGGTGGGTAAGGAACAACAAAACACCCAAAAACTCTGATTTCAACTCATTTTTAAGCTCCTTTCCATTGCTAACTTGCATTTCATTGCTGCACTTAAGAGCTTCTCACTTTTTTTTTGGGTCACTTTTCAGCAACAATAGGAAAAAAATTATTTTTAGTGATGATGTTGAAACAGCTCAAGCAAATTTTTCCTTTTCTGCCAACATATTTGTAAAGGCTGATATCCACAATATTTATACATCCATGGATTTCACTTAATTAAGCAAATATCAAACAGCAGCACAAATGCCACAGCAGAGCTGGTTTTTGTAAAGATGAAAATGATTTGTTTGTCTCAGAGGTTCCGTGGTCAAGGTCTGATTAAGTGTCTAAATTGCAAAATCCATGCTTGTGTTGGTATAAAAATGTAGGACATTCCTCATTTTTAATTTTTTTTTTTTTTTGCATAGCTTTGAGCATCAAGGGTGGCTTCCCAGTCTTTGTGGCTGTCAACAGTTCCCTTTTTCCCATTTTCATATTTTTGGGGCAATTTTCCTCTGTTTCTGTCATAGTCCAACTACAGAATTGTCTCACCGAATTTGAAAGCAGTGTTCACCCCAATATTTTAAAATGCAAGTATTCTCCGTCTTTTCCGTCCAGTAGGTGAATTTCACATTTTAAAAGATGGAAAATAACCATCCTCTTATTCTGTATTTGTTTTCTATCAGTCACTTCTGTGTTGAATCTCCACTTTTAGGGCAAAACCAAATTTCTGTTTTTCTGCAAACACTGTTTACACTGTTATAGATGTGCCAAAAATGGCTTTTAAATGTGTGCTGTCTGTTATTGGGCAGTAAATCCAAGGAGCTGTCATGTAGTTCCTCTCTTCTGGGAAAAAAAACACTTTTTTTTCCTTTATATTCCTTTCTTTCTTTAATTCTGGCTTGCTTTTGTTTTTCAAGTTCTTCTTGTATATAATTGATTTTAAATGCTGTAAAAACCAAGCTCTTTGGAGGGTTTGCATTCTAGGTGTGGCACCTAACAAAACAGGTTTGAAAAGGTGAGTGCAAAGCTCTTGTTCACAGATACTGCAGCTGAAAGCCCAGGAAAAGGTTTTTCCCCCTGAAATACAAAAAGCTTTATTGCCTTTTGGCAAGTGATGTGAGTGAACAGCTCCAAACTGAAAATAGGAAGGAGTTTGTCCTCATTACCCACTAAATGTCAGCAGTGGGGAAGGCAGATTTATTTGTCTGTTGGGATTTCATGGGAGGGCCAACTCTCAATTAAATTGGAGATTGATGATCCCCAAACATCCTGCAGCATATGGGGAAAGCAGCAAATCCAGGGGACAAATCAGTCCAAGGGGGAGCCTGAATCAAGCAAAATGGATTGAGAAACCTCAGCCAATGATCTCTGGCTGATTTGATTTTGATACTTGTCACCAGAGCAGCCAGGGGATGCATCCCAGTGCCAGAGTTTACCTGGAAACATCCATCCATGGAGCTCCTCACCGAGGGGAGGCACAGAGTGGCTCTGCTTAAAAATTACCTCAGGGATTTGAATGCTGGCACTGGGATTGCAGGACTGGATTTGCATTGGAGAACCAGAATAGATGTCTGGAAATAAGCAAATCTCAGTTCATAAGAAACATAATTTTTAATGCCAGGTGAAGTTGCAGAATCCTGACATTTGTAGCTTTAGAGTAACAGCCATCCACTGGTTGTTACTCTACAGTTACAAGGGGGTTAAACATTATCTGGTCAATAAGAATGGGAAGAACAGAATCTGTATAATTCCCTTTCAGTTCCACTCTGTTTTCTGTGGATAGTGAAATTAAAGAAGGAAGTCAGTTTTGCTGTGCTGAAACTAAAAATATCTGAGGCGTGAATTAATATGGATCAAATGTTTGAGTTGCATTCAGAATGAGTAGTGGAAATAGGCTTGATTGCATGGCAAGTGAGTTGGCACTTAAAACGTGTTTGACTTGTCTGCTAAATATACTGCAGGAGCTGAGGAGTGTTCTTTCACTATATTTCTGTTAAAATGTGCCTCTAACAGTCTGTAGTAACGTTATGTTAATAAATGGTGTGAAAATGCAGCAGCCTCAGCAGGGGATTTCAGCTTCCCCTCACTCCTTGAATGGAGAAAAGACAAAACATCTGTTTGGGGGGTTTTTTTTCCCCCTTCTCTATTTTTTAAGAGAAGATGTTTAACAAAACTCTTCAAGAGAGAATTTCTGCAGTTGATGCATCTTCTGAAAACTCCTATCTGTTTTTTCTTGTGCTGGAAAAAGGCTGCTCCCAGCTCACTGCTGTTTGGCAGTGCCACATGGAGAAGCCAGTGCTGCTGAGCTGGTGGTGATGCCAAAATCTGCTCAGGGAGCAGAGATTTCACATTCTCCAAGTGGGTTCTGCAGCTGAGGAGGGTCCCTTTCTTTTAAGGTGTAATCACAGGTTGGTCTCTGCTCCTCCTGAGCAGGGCAGGTGTTCTGCTCAGACCTTCTAGGGTTTGGAACATTTCTTTACTTCCTCAACTTGATTCCTTGGGAGTAAAAGGAAAATTGGGGCTCATCTCCTCCTCAGCCTCTCATTTCTGTGGATCCAGAGTAGTAAAGGGATTAAAAAACTCCATCCCAGTGGAGTGATGAGCAGCACTCCCAGGTGCCTGGGAATGTTTTATTCCAATCTATGGGCTGCAGGATCCAGCTCACAGGTGGGAAGCCAGTTGTGCTCAGGACATGTGCAACCCGCATCTTAAATTGCTTGGAGTATGAGAGCAAAGCAGCTTTACTGCACACAGGTCACAACTTGAAATATAAGCAGATTTTAATGCTATTACTACAGCAAATCTTAGTTTTTCTTAAGACACAAACCTTGTGATAATGCCCCAGGAGGCTTTGCTTGGTAGGAAAGCTCTCTTATGGCCAAAGACCATAATTAGTTGAGACCCTCAGAACTCATGAAGCACTTGCAGGACTTTTCTCCTTAAAAGGGTCACAATAACTTTGAAATCTGGACTTATTTTAACTGAATTTTCAATCTACATGATGTGCACAACTGTACAAAAACCTGCTTGCCTGATTAGTGACTGCTTTCTTTTTTAACTTATAAAATAATTTAATTATAAAATACTCAGGCAAGGTACCACCAGCATGAGAAAAGCAAGTGTAAAAATGTCATGTAGTCATTTAAGGATACATTTTCATGGATCACTTGTTTTGTAGTCCAACATAGGACTGCACTCCTTCTGAGAAGTTTATTATTTCATCCTCATTTCCTGTTTTTTCAATAGTAAGTTATTAAGTGGGAAAAAATGTTTGGTTGGATTGAGTGATGTTGAAGTGTCACTGTGTCAGCACTGCTTGGCTTTCCAGATCAACTCCACAAGCTGGGAAGAATGGTTTATCTGGGAAAAAGCTTTTAGGGTGGTGTTGTGACTGAAGCTAATTAAAATTTCCATTAATTTTCAGAAAATTGATGCCCAGGCCATTGAAGAATTCTATGGGTTAACATCAGACATTTCCAAAAACTCTGAATCTGGATATATCCTCTTCTACCAGTCCAGGGACTGAGACAAGAGACACAAAGGATGGACACAAGGAAAAAGGGATCAAGCTTTGTCCGAGTGGAACACGTTTGTGCCAGCAGAGCAGTTCCTCGGTGGTGCTGTAGGACCAGGACAGAGCAGGGGGAGGAGAGAGCTCCCTCCTGCCCTTTTTGGAGGATTAGTGCTGAACTGCCCTAACAAGAAGAGCTTTTGTTCCAGTTTTCTTTCTGGGCTTTTTTTTTTTTTTTTTTCTGTGCTATCTTCCAAAATCTGTGTTACCTCTACTTGAAACCTGGCTGCTTATTTTTTCATGAACTCAAGAAGAGATTTCAAAGTAGCATTGTAGGATTTTTACCATTTAAAATTGGCCTGAGGCTATACCTTGGTTTCTGCAATAGTTTTTCTGTATTTTAGCAGAACATTTTCAATATTCAGTGTCAGCTGAAGGCATATTTTAGGATATGAGCAGCAGCTGGTTGCTGGATATTTTTGGTGACTCAGACTTGAGAAGCAGTACAAAGCTAAGATGTATTGGAAATGTCAAGTCTGTCATTTTTATAAAGAAAAAGCAGACAAACCCTTCTCTCTGCAGCATTGTAAACCTCCCCGTTCTGCATTCTCTTGGGTTTAGAGAACACTAACAGCACTGCTTCTTTTTGTGCTCTTATTTGTGCTGTTCTGTTCCTCCTGCAGAAGGCAGAGAACTGTCTCCACATCCAGCCTCTCCTGCTGTGCATTTTCCTTTGGAAGCAGCAGTTTTGCCTCCAGGCCCCGTTGCTGCAGGTTCCAGGGGAGCAGAGCAGCCCTGACCTGTCAAAGACCATCTCTGCTGTAGAAAAGTTGGGAATTCCAGCCTTTCTTGGAGCTGTTGCATAAACCAAAAGTGCCCTCATTCTGAAGCAGGATCTGTTCCACATTTCACTCAACTCTGAGCAAACTGATGCAAGTTGCATTTTGAATCTATGCTAATCCACAGAAACAGCACTAATTGGGAAGGGCTGGCCAAGGGAAGGGGGATTTAGGGAGCTAATCCAGGAGTTCTGAGTCTTGAGGTGAGAAGGAAAACCAACCAACCCACCAGACATTACCTGGTCAGTGCTGCAGCCATTGTTGGTGATGTTTGTCTCCATCTGGGAATCATAACCCCCACTAAAATGCTTCTGATTGTTTTACCTCTCTAGGCCTTGCTTCCCAGGGGAAATGGTTGGTCTGTTGAAGGCTGAAATGAAGCAATTATCTGTTATGTGTATATATTCTAATCTCAAGGATAACTAGGAAGAAAAGACTAAGAAAGTTGGTGAGAAATCTCAGAAAATCTTGTGCAAGTTTCTTTTGGAGAAGTCCTCTTGCTGTGCCAAAGCCTGTCACAGCTGGCTCCAGCCTCCCTGTGGGAATGAATGTTCTGCTGGGTCCCTGAGCTGTGTGTCCTCAGTGTGGCTGTCACAGCCCCTCATCTGTCCCCAGTGCTTGTTCTTGAGGATCTTTAACTTATGCAATTCTGTGGCTTGTGCAGGATATTCAATATTTTACCAAAACACTGTCCTCAGGAAAGCACCATCTCACAGTTCCTCGTGCTGCCTGTGTCTGTTCCTTCCTCTCATGACCACAAAGGTGATGTTTAGCAATTAATTCCTGCCTTCAAAGTGCAAATGAACCATTGCCATTGTATTCCAGCTGGGTACAGCTTCCATTCTCCTGGCACATCTCTTCCAGAAGATGAAATACGGACATTGGATTTTTTAATTCTTTTTTATTATACAGAGTACTGTCATTTTAAGAGACACATTCAACAGCAGCAGAAGTTCTTGTCATCTTGTTCCTGTTGTGTGACAATTGTTCCTGGCTAAGAGTCTTCTCCCCTTCTCCACACACAAGCTGTGAGTCCTCTCCTGGTGATGCCACCAGAAGACTCTCATCACTGAGTCTTGCAAAAAATGAAACAAAAAAAAGAGCACTGAGTTAAAAATAATCTAAACAGTAAATACAAAAAGTAATGTAGTACACTAGACATGTATTTTGTATATCTGGTGATACCTTTTTACAAATAAATTACCTGACTGAGAGATAATATTGAAAGATATATACTATAGATTAAAAGCTGTTCAAAGTGCACTTTTGCTACAGATTTATAAGGAGACTAAAATGAATTAAATGGAAAGAGAATGATGTGATGTTACTTCTGTATAATAAATGACCCCACCTGTCTCCAATAAAGGTCATTATGATCAAACCCACAGCACCCAGAGGTTTTTTCTTGAATTTCACTCCTTAACTTCTCCCAGGCTGCTGGCTGGCTGAGCATCCTGATCCTGCTGTTTGCATCCCTATAACCTGTGCAGGAATGGGTCAGAGCAGGAGAATTGAATAATTCAGTGTCAGAGATTGTAAGTGCTGTGCTGGTACAGCAGGGAGAGGTTACCCAGGGCCTCTGTTCCTCCATCCCTCCACTACCCCCTGGAGCTCTGCTGCTGCCTTTCCCTGGGATTTCTTCTCCTCTTCCCCCGTGTTGGGCTCCCGAAGACTTTGTTGCAAATATCATCTGACTGATCTGGAACAGAGACATTTAAAGGCAAAAGCATTTAAAGGCCTGTGCTTGGAGCTGTTGAGGTTCATTGCAGGACAGGTTTTCATTTTGTGGTGGTTCAGTGCAGTTCACCTTTGCACAAGGAGAATGGGATCAGCTGTGCTCCTGGGAGCAGGAATTGATGGAACACAATGCAGTAGGAGCAGGGGAGATTGGATGATGGCAGCTGCTCTGTAAAACCACGTTGTAAATCCCAAATGCTGTCTGGCCCTTGTCCTGCTGGGTCACACCTTAGCAAGAAATAAATAAATTGAGCTAATTTTAACTCCAGTGAGCATGAGTTCAGCTTGCAGGAAGAGCATTCCCTGGAAATTGGGAGAAAACAAAAATCCAGAAGGGCTGAAAGTGGTTTGAGCCGAGTGCCACTGGGACAGGACTGATGGAGCTGGGATTTGGGAGCTGGCTTGGTCACTGCAGCTCTTCTCCAGAACCTCTACTGGAGTGAGGGTGGAGACCATCCCATGGTTATTATTTCTCTATGAAATGATACTTTGCTTCAAATTCCACGGATCCTGCAGCGTTGGAGAGGCTCTGCCCTCGGCTGCAGCACAGAGGTGCTCTCTGGCCTGCTGGTGGTGCTCAGCATGTTCTGGGTACCAGCAGGAGCTTTTAAAGTCCCTGTGCCAGCTGACTTCAGGAGATTCCTCAAACAAATCCTATTTGATGGGTACAAGAAAGAAAATGGACTGAGAAAGGCCCCTGAGACAAGTCAGACCTTCCCATTGTGTTTAGCAAAAGGAAACAATCCCTGAAACGTAATTAATTCCCAACATGTAAAGTGCTGCTGGCGTTGGCTCTCGCTGCACTAATTCACCTCGGGGCTGCAACTAATTCACCTCCCTCCTGCTCCTGCACAGGCCGGCCTGGCTGGGGAATCTCTGCTCCCAGAGCAGAATCCCGGTGGGATGAGGTGTCTGGGGGGGAGAGCTCAGGGCAGGGAAGGTTAGAAATGAAGCAGGGACGGTGGGGTGGTGCCAGGGTCATCCTGTCCTTTGTTCTGCAGACAAAGCTGCAAAGGGAAACGCTTTGATCTTTACACATTTGTGTCAGAATGAATGGCCTCAAAGTGACACTGGGGCAGTTTAGATGGGATATTGGGAATTGGGAATTGTTCCCTGGCACAGGTGCCCAGAGCAGCTGTGGCTGCCCCTGGATCCCTGGCAGTGTCCCAGGCCGGGCTGGATGGGATTTGGAGCAGCCTGGGATAGGGGAAGGTGTCCCTGCCATGGCAGGGAATGGACTGGGATGATCCTTAAGGTCCTTTCCAATCCCTTCCCTCCCTCGTGGTGCTTGTTTGGATGTGCTGCAGTGTGGGGGATGTTTCTGCACCCGCAGGAGAGGGAAAGCTGGGAAGGGAAGGATGAATTAATTACACAGCAGCAGCAGCCGGCTGTTAAATATTTGAGTTGCTAATAATGAGTGCATTTAGTGGTTGTCAGTTGTTTTAAAAGCTCCTGAATACAAACAACAAACACAAATACAAAACACTGCAGTGGTTGCAACACTTCAGCTATGTAAAATCAATTAAAAATATTCAGGTAGTCCTAGCTGGATCTTCCCTGGTGATTTCCCAGTCCCAGTCCCAGTGGGGAGGGCAGGAGGGCAAGGATGGGGTTTGGGAGCTGTGCTTGGGGTCGGGAACATCCCAGAACTACCAGAGTTCATTTTGTTTTCCAGGTGGTTTTTAACTGGACTGAGCTGCTTTAGCAGAACGTGTCGTGTGAAGAATTTTAATTTAGAAAAGAGACATTACTCGGATTTAAGGCCTGGAATTAGAAGGGCCAAGCCATCAAGAGCTGGGCTGAACCTGGGGCTGCTGCTGCCACCAGCCCGTGGGAGGCTGAGGCCAAATGCAGTTTGTGTGTCCGTGAAATCGCAGGTGGAGTTCAGCAGGAGCTGAGTTTGGTAGTGATTAAGTGCCATAATTAGCACTCGATTAAGTGTTTTTGTTTCAATCTCAGGGGAGCAGCCACAGCTACTCCAGCAAATCATTGCCAGGCAGAAAGCAGGGAAGTGCTGTAGGGGATGGGGATGGGAATGGGGTTGGGATGCCCCAAAGGAGGGGAAATCCCATTTGTCAGCTCTGCTGTGTCCAGAGGCACTTGGGGCCACAGGGCTTCGATCTTGGAGATCTTTGTGGGATAAACCCCACTCAAAGCCAGCAGGGAAATGTGTTTAGCCAGGAGTCTCACCTTGATGACAACTCAGCTGTCGGACCTGGTGAGACCTCCTTGTCTGGACTCCTTTGCATCCCCCACAGTTTGGGTCTCTTGGTCCTTTTGGATGATTTGAAATGCTCTGGATATTTTGGAAGCAGGGTCCTTGCAGGTTGTGGGGAGTGTAGCAGGTGGGAAGCTCCATCCCTGCATCCCAGAGAATCCCCAGATGGTGAAACCCGTGTAAGTCCAACCCACACCTGTAAAAATCCTCCCTTTCCCATCACCTGGACCAGCTGAGGTAAAACACTTCAGTATTTGCAGTTTTGGAAACTGCTCCAGGTCCCTTTGCTGCCACCTCACACCCTCGGCTCCTCCTCAGCAAATTCTCAGTGAATTGCATGAGGCACCACGTGGGGTGATCAAGGAAAAGGGTTATTCTTGGCCATCCTCCCCAGGTCCTCTTTTTTAATTTTTTTTTTTTTTTAGCATTTAACTGCTCATTTTCTGATTTTGAGTCACAATATTTCTCCAAGCAAAAGGCCACAAGTCTGGAAAAAATCCAGTTTATTCCTTCAGAATTCTCTGCCATCATTTCAGCACAGAAGAGCCAAAGCAGAGCTGGAACCTGCTGCTGATGGGGATGGAGGGACAGTCCCAACACCTCCAGGTGCTCATCTCCTTCCAGGCCTCCTGCCAGGTGTGCCCTGAGATGTGGGCACAGGTGTGGGTTGGTGAGGCAGGAAGGGGCATTAAGGGATGTCTGAAGCCAGCAGAGAGAGCAAAATGGAATTGTTATCATTAACTCACCCCTAGGGAGTAGTAAAGTGAAAAAATGAATGGGGATTTTACTTTTTTTTTCCTCCTGGTTTCTCATGGATGGTATAAAACTGAACTTCAACCCAGGTTTAAATGGAATTTCTTGAACCTCAGACCCAGCAGTACTGGATTTGGAAAAAACCAATTTCTCCGTGCTGTTTCCACCCAGTTTGAGCCAAGTGCTCCCAGAGCAGTGATTGGGGACAGAAGGATTCCCAGGAGAGCTGGCAAGCACGTTATCTCCTAAAAATGTCTCCACAAAGCTCAAACCTCTCCGAAACAACACAGGGAAGGAGCGGGATGCGATCCTGGCTCCGGCTCTGAGCAGGAATTGGAGCAGGGAGCAGGGGGAGATGTGAGATGTGTCCGTGCTTGGAGCAGAGAGGGGACAAAGCCGTGTGACAAAAGGGCTGTGCTGGGAGCAGGAGCATCCTCTGGGAGCTGTGGTGTTGGAATCTGTGGTATTGATGATTCTGAGATTGTAGAAAGTCTCTGTCTTTCATCCATGCTTCCAAAGAAGTGATAATTGGTCTGTGCTGGTTTCAAGGTTGTTTATTCTGTTTATCTCTAACATGTTCTGCTGCCCTGCCGCAGCTCTGTCCTGCAGGGCAGCGTGTGGGGCTCTGCCCTCAGTGGGATGTTACAAACATTAAATACCACAAACTCCCTGTGCTGGATTTACAATAACGTGCCAATATCTGTCACCTACGTTGGACAGTGTGTCCCCAGCCTGAACCAACAGAAAAATGCCAACACCACAGTGAAACATGGAGGGCATGAAGAAGGAGAAAAAGGACAAGACACACCCAATTTCCTCCATCTTGTCCCCTTTGAACCCCTTATCTAGAATCCTAAAATTTTACTTTTGCACCCGTGCCACACTGAATTATTACTTATATCAAACACTCAGAGCTTGTAATTCATCCTGTAAGATTGAAAACTCTTTTCCATGGACAGAGATCACAGCCAGTGTCTCTGGGGGCTCTGTCCAGGGGGGTTCCTGACCCCCTGCCAGGGTCCCAGACCTGCCAGAGCAGCCAGAGGGATGCCCTGGATTCCCACACCGTGGGAAAATGGGGAGGGAAAAACAAGAGCTTGGGGGGACTTTGTGTGGTGGCATCCCAGCCGTGATACTGGTGACCCCATCTCCCGGCGGTGGCTCCCAGTATCCAGTACTGGGAGGAGCCGTGGCTGACTGGGAGGCGGCTCCCTCACCCCTCCTCCAGCTCTGCCGAGTGTTTCTGCTCCCTGAGGCTGCGAAGTGGCTCCTGCAGTTGGGTTTTTTTCCTACCCCGGGCATGGTTCAAGGTTTTCCCGTTGGTCATAGTCCCGAGAAAAGCAAAATGCAGGATCTGAGTGACAGCTCCTGGAGAACCTGCACCGATTTTATCTCAGCACTCAGCAGAAGAACAGCGCTGGTGGATCTGCTGGGAGGGAGCCAGCTCTGCTCTGAGTGCTCCTGGGAGCAGCTGGGATCCCCCAAAACCTCGGGGCAGCTGCTCTGCAGACCCACTGACCCCTCCTCCATCTCTGCTCCGTTGATTAGCACCAGGGAATTGTCATGGAATGGTTTGGAAGGGACCTTAATGATCATCTCGTTCCACCTGAGCTAGGGACAGGGACACCTTTCCCTCTCCCAGGTTCCTCCAAGCCCATCCAACCACTTCCATGGATGTGGAGTCACCTTGCTTTGGGTTTCATCCCATCCATTTCCACCCTGGTTTTCCTCCAAGCTTGCTCAGAGGTATTTAGGGAGGTCTCCCTTGCCCTTGTGCATCTTTGATGGATTTGAACTCTGCTCTCTCCTTAGCAGCCAGAGCTGCACCACCAGCAGCTCTGTTCCCTGTGGCAGGTGGGAAGTTCCATCCCTGCATCCCAGAGAATCCCCAGATGGTGAAACCTGTGTAGGTCCAACCCACACCTGTAAAAACCCTCCCTTTCCCATCAGCTGGACCAGCTGAGGTAAAATACTTCAGTGTTTTGCTCCATTTGAAAACTGCTGAGCAGTTCCCAGCTCTGCTCCAGGGCTTCTCCTCTCCCTCAGGTGCTGGGAGAAGCTGGGCTGCTTTTTTTTCCCTGTTTCCCCCACTCCAGCACCATTTGGGCTGTGTCTCAAGAGCCAGGAGCAGCAGATGGAGGGGTGAGCTGGCTGAGGAGTTTCCAGTGGCTCTTGTGCATTAACTCTCTTTTATTTACCCTGCTGAGCAGATTGCCCTACCCAGACACAGCCCTGCTCCCCACCGGGGCTTTGCCCCTTGCCAGGGCACACGTGGTAGCCCAAGCACTCTGATTTGGGGTCATTTTTCCTGTCACTCTGATTTGGGGTAATTTCTCCTGGCACCCTGATTTGGTGTCGTTTCTCCTGGCTGGGCAGCAGAGCCGGGCACAGGGGAGGTGAGGCCCGGCTGTGCCACACCCCCTGTGCTGCTCTGCCCGCCGGGTTGTGACACCTTGAAAGGTTTAGAGGATGAAAATCCTGTAATTAGAGGGGAAATACCCGCTGGGTTTGCCTGGTCCAAGTGCAGTGCCAGGGAGGAAGGGGCTCACAGGACACTTTGGGGTGCCTCTGCTGGGGCACGGGGACGGAGCCCAGCCCGTGGGGATGCTCCAACCCCAAAACAGCCCCCGAGGGCCAGGCCAGGCAGCCAGGGGGGTTTCTGGCCTGGTTCCACCTGCCCTGGGTGCTCAGCAAACCAACCCCGCTGCCTTTGCTTCCCTTCCCTTCCCCACTCACTAATTGAGCTGAGGCACTAATTAACGGCACAGCAGCCAGCTGTGCGCTGGGAGGATGCTCTGATCTCCCTATTCCCGGTTTAACAGGGTCAGGAAAGGCCGACATCCTGTGCCTTGGGGTGAAATCTCTGACATTCCCTCGGGCTGCGGTGCCCGAGGATTCAGGGATGCTCCAACGGGCGCTCCCAAGGACCGACAACTTGGCCTTGGTTTATTTTTCCCAATATCCCCGCGATGTTTATTCTGGATGGGGTTTTTGATCTCTTAAAAAGCCACGCAGCTAAAAATAGCCGTGTGCTCGCTCGCCCGCGGTGTCCCGGCGTGAATCCGTGTGCGGAGCCGACCTTGGGCTCCAGTGCCCCGGCCCGGAGCTGCCTCTGCTGCTGCGCTGCTTAAAGAGCCTCTGGTGTGCCTCAAGAAACACCTGATGGGGAAAACGGGGTTTTTTCCTCCTTGAAAGAGCCACCTGGCCTCAGATTATCCCACGGTGGATGATTTCGAGTCAGATATCATTAAGCACGGGGCAGTGATAATTTAGTTGGGTGGCCGTGGAGAATCTGTCCCTTCCCCAGGGTTGGAGTTGTGCACCTTGGGGTGCAGGGAGACAGCAGGATGGGATTTGGGGGTCAGGGACTTGTTGAGGCAGGATCTGAGGGGCTGGTACTCAACAAGGAGGATTTGGGATGCAGGGACCCAACAGGGCAGGATTTGGGGAGCTCAGGCACCCAGCGAGGCAGATTTGGGCAGACGCCTCGTGAAGCAGGAGGGTATTTATTCATGGAGCAGAGGGAATTCCTGTAGTCCCCCCTCCATGAGCGTGGTGCTGCCTGCGTGAGGAACTCCCAAAATGCCTGGGGAATTTGCCAGGTTGGGTTTGGCGGGGCTGAGGTGGCTTGGAGAGGACGGAGGTGGTGAGACAGAGCCATCCCCAGTGCTGGCAGTGCCACTGTGGCATCAGAGCACCCAAAACCATCAGGCCCTCACGGAGGTCTGGGTCTCTCCCAGTGCCATCTTCTTATTTTTTGTACCTTTTCCTTTTCCCAGTGGATTTGTGGAGAGGAGAAGATTCTCCTCTCTGAAACCCAGAGCTGCTGGGAGCACAGTAAGGATCTCTTAAACCCTCTCATACAAAACACTTTCGCAGAGCACAGCTGAAGGCTGAAGGTTTCTTCCTTCTCTCCTCCCCATCACGAAGAGGCACCAAATTCTCCTGATCCACAGGAAAAAGTGTGAGTGGGCAAACTGCATCCCTGGCAGGAGCAGCGGAGCTAAACTGAGCCACACAAAGCATCAAGGAACAGCGGCGGGGTAATTAGCGATTCCCTAATGAGGAGCTGGGGGTGTCCCGGGGCAGAGCAGCATCTGGGGGTTCCCCAGGGTCTGCAGGGATGGACCTGGCAGAATTCCCCCACCACATCCCTGTAAAAGCGGCCGGGAGCCTCCTCCGGGTCTGAATGTGGGGATGAACCCCCAGCCCGGCCCGGGAGAGGGGAAGGGGAAACGAGGGGTGCAGGGAGGGGCAGAGCAGCCCTGGGAGGAGCCTGGCTGCGGGCTGGGGGTGCTGAAACCCGGGGGATGAAGGGAGGAGATGGGTCACGGTGACATTGGCGAGTGTCCTCGGTGACCCGGTGGCCGCGTTTCCCAAGGTGACAGCAGGCACGGCTCCCCCAGGCTGTGCAGATCTCACCTTTCCAAGCAGGGCAGCAGCTCCTTGCACAGGGATCAGGCACGCCCGGGAGTGCTGTGACTCCCTTGGATAGAGGGAAAAGCCCTGAGGAGGGGTGGGGAGCTCGGCAGGGTCTCCTTCTGCCACCTCTCCTTCTGTCACCCCAAAGCTCCCAGTCCCCAGCGCTCATCCAGACCCTTCCCTCATCTCTGCCCAGCCCTGTGGTGTCCCCAAACTCCAGCATGTCCCGTGCTCAGGGACCTGCCTGGCCATCCCTGTGGCCAGGATACCAAACTGTGCCAAAAACTTACAGCAAAGGGGACTTTGGCCCGGAATTGTTGCGTTTTTCTGTTTGATCAGGGTAAGGGAGGGATCCTCTCCCCTCTGCTGCCATCCCTATAGCAACCAGCAGCCTCTTCCCGTTAAACAAGTGACTCATCAAACACGATTACACTCGTGTCAGGGATGGTGCTTGTGACTTCCAGCTCTGACAGGAGAGCTGACCTTTCAAGAGGAAAAAAAAATCAGAAGAACCCCAGGGAAACAGCTCAAAATCGGGTGGGAAGGTGCAGTTCTGGGTCTCATCCTCCCCGTCCATCCTGCTGCTTTCATCTCCCCCAAACCCTTCCAATTTAGCAGTTTTAAAGAATTTGGAGGGTTTTCCCTGTTGCTGCTTTTCCCGTTCCCTCCTCCAGGTGCCTTTTTGCCATGAATTCATCCGTGGGGGTCTGGGGGGAGGATGTTTCTCAGCCAAGCCAGGGGGAGAGGCCCAGCACAGCTCTGGGTGAAACCCCCAGGGCAGAGGGAATTCCTGTGGGACCAGAGAACCTCCCAGCCCGGAGGATGGAGAAGGCACATTCCCAGGATGTTTAGCAGCTCTCCACTCTGGCTGGGTGTTCACACTCCTGGAAATGGCTCTTTTGTCCTGGGGGGATCCCCGAGTGCTGAGACAGCTCTGGACAGCGGTGCTGAAGGAGAAATTGCAATGCCCAGAGAGGGAAAAACACTTCCACCCCCCCAAAATCCAGGTGGGTATGGCTCAGGCTGAGGTTTGGTTGCTGGCAAGCCCCACTCATGGCTCTCTTTAAGTAAACAGATTTTATTCCAAGCCAAGCACTTGCTTTATACAAATGATTACACTCCCAGCCAGCAGCTGTGGCCTTTTCTGGGTGATGTCCTAACCCACCCAATCTTGGAGAGCAGGGCTCTGGATCCAGGCATTGTGGTTCCCCAGCCTAATTCCTGGGAATGTGCCCGTGCTCAGGAGGGCAGCCCAGTGCTGTGACCCCACACAGGACCCTCTTTAAATCCCAGAAGCCTGAGTTAAAACCAACAAATAGAGAGGACCAGTGTGGGGGTGTCGAGCTGCTTGTGCTCCACTTCAAAGCTGGGAATTTGTTCCCCAGGAGTTCTGGAAGCCAATGTCCTTCCTGCCCAGCAAGAAGGGAGCTGGGGAGGCTGGAGGTGCTTCCAGTGCCACCACAGGGGGTTTTCCCCCAGGGGAGTGGGCTGCCTTGTGTTCCCCTGTGCCAATCCCCCAGGAGGGATCATCAGGGGGTTCAGGGATTGAATGGAGCAGCAAATCCATCCCTGCATGGATTCCACACTCAGTGCCTGTGGATTCCTGTTGGTGCTGCTGTGTCCTTGGCTCGGGGCAGCCAAGGGCTGTTCCACACAGAGCCAGGACCATCCTGGTGCTCAGAGCTGCTTCTCTGCTGTCACTCCAGGTTTGGTGCTCTGGAGCTGCTCACTCCAAGCTTGGTTTTGGAAAACTCACATTGGTGGCAGCAGGTGGCAGGGGCACAGCAGGGAGGAGCAACTGCCCAGCACTTGGATGTAAAAACTTCCAGGTTTTCGATTTTTTTTAAGGATCTTTCCTGTTTTTCCCCATCCAAGCCCCTAGAAAACCTTCCTTACCTCCATGCCATGTCAGGTAAATTAATAAATAATTATTAATTATTACACTCATATTTTGCTGAATATTTTGCCAAATATTGTGCCTGTTCCCAGTGTTCCCTATGGCTGAATGGCAGTTTAGGGAAACAGTCACTCCTGATAAGGCACCCAGCCAGAGCAGCACATACAGCCTGGGAGAAGGAGTAAAACACAGTGCAAAAAGCTTTATTTTGGGGGAAAAAAAACCCTTTTCCCAGAAGCCCTGCTCAGTGACATATGGTGACACAGCATGTGCCAGCGAAGGTGCTCCAAATTGTGTCCCTCTGGCTCAGGAAAGGACTTGGAACAAAACCATCGTGTGGGGATGATATCACTGATGGAAGGAGCAGAAATCCTCTCTGCTTGGCCTGGGTGTTTGTTTGGTGGGAACCAGAAGTTGGAGTGAGCCTTGGAATCGCTCCTTCCCTCCTGGCACAGCCGGGCACTGTCCCCCTAAATGGGGAACATTGTAACAGCAAGAGGGCACTGGGACACGGTGCCCCCACTGTCGCCAGGCTGCACAGCCCCGAGAGAGCTCACCTGGGGGCAGGGAGCTGTTCCTGCTGCTGGGAGAGCCAAGGATCCATCCGCCCGGGGCTCTCCAGGAGCTGCAGTCAGGGCTGCAGCAGTGCTGCTGCAGGGGGACGGCAGAGGTCACCCTTGCAAGCCAAACCTGGAAGGGGCCCACTCCAGCCACCTGCAGAGAGGCTTTTCAGGCAAATCAGCTGCTTTTCCACAGAGGTGGATGATTTTATCAGCCACACTCCTGCCTGCCACCCTCCAACTCCTCCTCCTGACTTTGGCATCCACACCTCAACCACCCCAACCCACCACGGAGCCCTGGTTCTTCCCACCAGGCTGGGATGCTGCAGCTGGAGCAGCTCTAGGAGAATTCCCATCTTTCGAGTGGCAGCAGTGAGAAAATGGCCTCATTTCCACCAAGAATTATGCAAAGCCTTTGAATGTAGGGCTTCACGCGCTCCCAGCCCCGCAGCCCCCGACGGCCCCGTTTTGGGGAGGCTGGCGCGCTCCGAGAGCTCGTTTGCCACCCTGATTAGTCAGCACTGCTAATTATAGCTGTGCTTTTCCTGCTTCGAGCTCCTCAAGCACTGTTGGAGTAACAGGGAACAAGGGAGGTGCTGGAATGAGGCTGTATCCGCTCCCTGCGGAAAAGGCGCCGGGATAAATAAAATGTGGGGGAATGTTCCAGCAGCGTGGATTTGGGTCTGGCTCAGGGGTCACAAGGCAGTGAGCTCGTGGATTTGTCACTCAGCGGTGGGAGCTGGGGTGGGAAAAGCTGCTGGGATGCCGGAAGGTGATGATGTTTTCCTAAAGAAAAGATGAAAAGCCAATTTTAATACTTGTGGAGGTAAAAATGATGGAGAATTGGAATTGTGGTTATTGCTCTGTACCACCAGTGTGCCCTTAAACAGCAGCCCTTGTTCCAACTTTGGTTCCCAGGGGCTGGGCCTGTGGCAGCCACATCATTCGTGACTGCCACCCCAGTTTTAACTTGCCACCCGCTTGTTTTAACCGAAAAAAGCACAAATTCTAAGGGAGGATGAGGCCCAGGTCAAGCCCTGCTGTGGGCTGGGAGCACCCAGCACCCCCACAGGGCAGTGCCACAGGAAAAGCTGCCTTGCTCAGCACTGAGCTTTCTCCCAAGGGCCAAAATCCAAGGAGGATGATGGGGAATGAAGGTGGGAGACTTTTTCCGTGCTGAACAGCATTCCCAGGTGAGGCTGGTGGCCTCTTGCTCTGTAATTAGTGTCAGGCTTGTGTCTTTGCTTAGATCCTTGCTCCTCTCTATCGAGTCTGTAATTTAACTACAGATAAAGCATATCTCGTATATGAACATTACCAGAATGGTCTTGCAGCTACTCAGGGAGCTCAGAACACTGAATACAACTTTAAAAAGTAGATTGTCAAGGCTTGAAAGCAGGGTGTGCAGTGGCCCATCCTCTCATGTGCAACAGGGCTGCTCTGGGGACAGCAAGCCCCGGTTTCAAAGGGGCCAGATAGCGTCATTTTTGTCACCAGCAGATCTCAGCATACTTGGGGTACCCCAGACGGTGTTTTGCTAATCCACTGCACCCCCTTGCACAAGTGAAACCCCAAAAAACCTCATTGGAGACATGGGGCTGCTCTTTCCTGGGCAGAAGGACAAGCAGCTCCCAGCACTGGCTGAAATGCACTGGGATGTGTGTACGGAAAGGGGCACTTCTGCAGCCAGGAGGAGGAACACCTACCAGGGACTGGTGTTTCTGTAGGACACGGGGAAAACATCCCGGGATTGTGGCAAACTTGTGCCGGGATGTCGAGGGGAGGACCTGGAGGTGGGAAGGGAGGGGCTGCTGTGGGAGCGCCGGGTGTTTGAGGGGCTCTCAGGGAGAGGGCAGGAGCAGGAGGGCCGAGGCAGCTGCAGCGAGCCCAAGGGGTTTGGGGTCAGCCGGGACCTTCTGGAGTGTGTGTGTCCCCGCCAGGGGAAGCCCCATAGGACAAGGGCCACAGCGGGTCGCTGGTGGGTGCTGCGTGCCCGTCCTCGCTCAGCCTTGCTGCCGGCCGCACCTGGGGGTGGGGACAGCGGGGACATCCCTGCTCAGCCCTGCAGCGCTCCTGGCCGGTCCTGGGTGGGCTCTGACCCCACAGACCTCCACGCACGGCCGGCGCATCCCCTTGCAGAGCGCTCCCGCACCCCGCCGGGCAGAGCTCCCGAGCCGCCTCCCCTTCCCCGGGCCGTGCGTAATTCCCGGGAGCGGGAGCGAATTCATTCAGCTCCTCGCTCGGGTTTCCTCCGCCCCTTCTGCCGCTCGGCTCACGGGCTCGGTGACGCGGCGGCGGCCCCAGGTAGATGACGATTGCCATCCCCCGGGATGGGGCTTGGCCTCGTTAGAAACCCAGATGCTCCAAAGTGGGGCGGCTGGGTTCAGCCAGAATCGCCGCTGTTCACCTAAATATCTCTGCGCATCAGGAGCTGGAAATGCTTCCCGGCGCTGAGCTGGCTGCGCCGCAAAGCTCCAGCCTGGAAGAGAGAGGGGGATGAAAGAGGGAAGCTGGAGTGTTATGAAACCCGTAGGAAAAAGGGGAGAAAGGTGTAGCTGAAATCCTGTGGATCCAGGAGCTGAGCATCCCTGCTTTGACGATTCCGCTCCCAAGATGAATCACGGAGCCATTTATAGCTGGAAAAATAACCGTGTCTTTGGGATTTGTTCCTTTCCAGGCTGTTCCTTTCCCAAACACTCGGGGAGGAAGCTCTGGGGATGGGTGGGTGCTGCGGTGAGGGGGACAGACCCCCATACTCAGCGTCCTTGGGCAGGTCCCGGTTCCAGTGAGATCCTCCTCATCCCAGCTTTTCGCTGGCTGGAGGGAAGCCCGTGTGCGGCGAAGCTCCGGGGTGCGGTGTTCCCCTGTGGAGGGACGCCGCCGCCCCTGAGCGATCCCGGAGCAGCCTCAGCCGCCGGTCCCAGGCGCAGGGGCCGGTGCCGCTGTCCCGGACATTGTCCTTGAGGAGCGCGGCACCGGAGCCGCGCCGGATCGCCGCCCTCCCTTCGCATCCGCGCGTCCCTCGGCACAAGCGGTAAAAATAAACCCTGCGAGGCGCCCGAGCCTGGCCGGTGCCCAAACTGCATCCGCAGCACGCAGGTGCAGCGGCCCGACCTTGGCGAGGTGCGGCGGGAGGCCGATGAATGAACGATCGGCGGGGCGGGCGCGCACCCCCCCGGGGTGATGGGGATGTGGCGCGGGGAACCAGCCTCGTTGTTATTCTGATCACAGCCGCTCTGATTCACAGACTTGGATCATGAATATAAGTGAAGACTTTGACGTCAGAGTTGAGATTTATCAGCAGATCCAATGGGGCAGGAATATTAAGTGCAAGTCGATGCCAGCTCTCTGCCAACGCTATTAGCGATGCTCGCCGAGGAATGAGGCTTCGCACCAAGGGCTGGAAGGACCGGCAAGGAAAAAAATAAAAACGGGGTGGGGGGAGCGAGCTGATCCTCGAGCATTAAAACCAGGTAAAACAACGATCCCCGGCGTGGCGGCTGCGTGCGGGAAGGGGCGATGGTGGCGGCGGGGGACTGCAGCGGGTGCGGGCACAGCCCCGACCTTCACACCTCGGCTGGCCGGGGGCATTTACTCCGCCGGGCAGGGCAGGATGCTGCCGCCGGCCGCTCGCATCTTGCACCAGCCTTTTCCAAAGGAGGGAAAGGCAGGGAGGAAGGAGAAACTTAACGTAGGCTGTTCTTGCCGCTGCCTTCTCCTTCCATCAGCGGCTCCGCATACAGGCGCTGGCCTATTAATAGTGTTTATTTTTACTCACTGCGCGCAAAAAAGAAAGGGCTGCGGGAGGGGGGGCTGAGGGGTTGCGCTATAAATAGGTAGCAAAGGTGGCCGTGCCCCGGGGAGGGGAGGAGGAGGAGGGGGCGGCCGGTTCCTCACCGGGTGCGCAGTGGCTGCGGACCCCGCACGGAGCCGAGCGCACGGAGGCGGCTGCGGGCAGCGGGGTGATGAGTTGTGCTCGGCCTCAGCCCGGCGGGAGATAGCGGCCAGGGTGCGTGTGGGGCGAGCCGGGGATGGGGGGGCTCCATCCCAGGGAAGCTGCAGTCGGGCTGGGGCGGGGATGCGGCGGGCGGGGGCGGCCCGGTGCGGGGCGCGGTGTCCCGGGGCGGGGGGCGCCGGTGGTTCGGTGAGGTTCTCCCCCGGCTCGGTGAGGCTCCGGGCGAGGTTCGAGGCGCGGGCTGAGCGCGGGGCTGGGCGGCTCTCCGGGGACTCGGGCTCCGTCCCTCACCGCCCCCTTCTCCCTCTCTCCCCAGCGATGCTGCACGGCCCCGCCGCCATGGGGGAGCCGTGGCCGCCGCAGCCGCAGCAGCAGCGGCTCCCGGGGCTCGGCAACGCCTCGGAGCCCCCGGCCTGGCCCTCGGCGGCGGCGGCCGGGCCGGGCACGGCGGCACCGGGCGGCGGGGCCGCGGCCGCGGGGTCCGTGAGCCCGTGGGACATCGCGCTGTGCGCCACGGGCACGGCGGTGGCGGGGGAGAACGCGCTGGTGCTGGCCGTGCTGTTCTACACGCCGAGCCTGCGGGCGCCCATGTTCCTGCTGATCGGCAGCCTGGCGCTGGCCGACCTGCTGGCCGGGCTGGGGCTGGTGGCCAACTTCGCCGTGCGCTACCTGCTGCGGCCGCCCAGCGAGGCGGCGGAGCTGGCGGCGGCGGGGCTGCTGCTGGCCGCCTTCTCCGCCTCCGTCTGCAGCCTCCTGGCCATCACCGTGGACCGCTACCTGTCGCTGTACAACGCGCTCACCTACCACAGCGAGCGCACGCTGGGCTTCACCTGCGCCATGGTGCTGCTGATGTGGCTGCTGTGCCTGGGCGTGGGGCTGCTGCCCCTCCTGGGCTGGAACTGCCTGCGGGACCAGAGCTCCTGCAGCATCCTGCGGCCCGTCACCAAGGACAACGCGGCCGTGCTGGCCGTCACCTTCCTGCTGCTCTTCGCCCTCATGATGCAGCTGTACCTGCAGATCTGCAAGATCGCCTTCCGGCACGCCCAGCAGATCGCCGTGCAGCACCAGTTCATCGCCACGGCGCAGGCCAGCTCCACCCGCAAAGGGCTCTCCACGCTCTCGCTCATCCTCGGCACCTTCGCCCTGTGCTGGATCCCCTTCGCCATCTACTCCCTGGTGGCCGATTCCAGCTACCCCGCGGTGTACACCTACTCGCTGGCGCTGCCCGCCACCTGCAACTCGCTCATCAACCCCATCATTTACGCCTTCAGAAACCCGGACATCCAGAAGTCGCTCTGGCTGGCCTGCTGCGGGTGCATCCCTTCCACGTTCTCCTCCAGACCAAGGACATCCAGCGACGTGTGAGGACTGAGCGCGGAGCCAGAGGTGCTCCCTGGCTCTCCTGCTCCTTCTCTTTTTCCCCTCTGTCGTTATTGTCTCCTGCCGGGAGGAGTCCCCTCCCCGGTCAGCACATCTCGTTCCATGGAAAGATGGCCAAAAAGAAGGAAAAAAAAAAAAAGCAAAAGAGAAAAGGAAAGAGAGAGAGAGAGAGTAGAATGATAATGGTTTCCTTTAGAAATGTTATTTTCTTACACATTTTATTTTTTATTTAAAAACACAAAACACCAAAAAAAAAAAAAAAAAGAGGAAAAAAAAAAAGAAAAAGCAAAGAAAAAGGATCCTCGCACGATGGCGTTTGTCTGCTCCCGGGGTAAGGAGCCAGGGGAGCAGCGGGCCCCATCCGGGTGGTCCCACGCCTCGGGGCACATCCCATGGGAAGGCCACAGGAGCGGGGGGGCGGGGAGGGAAGTGCCGCGTCCCCCCCGGCGGGGCTGGTCCCCACGCGTGGGGTGGCTGTGCCCATCCCCTGAATGAAATCAGGGCCTGCGATGCTATGCAATAATGGGGGGGCCGCGTTCAGCACCGCGGGGAGGAGAGCTCCGGCAGGAGGGACGCGGGGACAGTCCCGTGTCTCTGTGCTTCGAGAAGCACTTGGAGAACCTGCGGGGTGAAAGATGCTTTAGGTGTGGCTTGTTCGGGCTGTGGCAGGGATGGGGGCGTCCAGGGAATCCGTTCCCTCCTTCCCCCCCCACCCCCCAAAATGTGACTGGGGCAGGGTTGGCGGTGTGGGGGTGGCGAGGGCAGCTGGGGTGCCCTGCACCCCAGAGTCTGGGAGGCCAAGGAAGGGCTCTCCTTGTCCAGCTGGGCAATGGGGTGCTGCTTCCCCCCCTTCCACACGAGTTGTTTACATGGGGTGGGGTTTTCATCCAAAGAGGGGTCCGGGCTTGCTGGAGTCCCCGAGAGAGAAGCCTCTGTCACCACACGTGTCACTGCCGATGCTGCCACTTTACCTTGCTTCCTTAGAGAAGCGCCAGCCCCGACATTCCTGTGCTGTGTGATGTGCTTTGTGGTGTTCGTGAGGCCATGATGAAGTGTCCTTTATCCTGTGCTTTCTTTTGGAATTGTGCATTCACCCATAAAGCAAGGAAGAACCCAAGCAACCCCCGGAGGGGTGGCAGGGCTGGGGGTGGGACATGCAGGGGGGCTCAGGGCACAGGGGGTGTGCTGCTCCTGGCATGGGGGGCTTGGGAGACCCTCCAGCAGCTGAGTCTGGTGCCCAAATATTCTGCTTTGCTGTAGAGAAATTGTTGTGATGTTGGAGAGGGACTTGGGCAAGGGTGTGCAGTGACAGGTCAAGGAATGATTTCCCACTGCCAGAGGGCAGGGAGGGATGGGATTTTGGGAAGGAATTGTTCCCTGTGGGTGGGCAGGCCCTGGCACAGGTGCCCAGAGCAGCTGTGGCTGCCCCTGGGTCCCTGGCAGTGCCCAAGGCCAGGCTGGACAGGGCTTGGAGCAGCCTGGGATACTCCAAGGAAAGGTGTCCTTGCCATGGCAGGGGTGGCACTGGATGGGCTTTGAGGTCCCTCCCAACCTGTAACATTCTGTGAGTCTGTGATAGTGGAAGAAGTGTTCTTGCTTTGTGTGGCTGCAGAGGGTACAAAGTCACTTTATGGCTGGATACAGACAGATCCAGGTGGGTTTTGTCCCTGGATCTGTGTGATGAATCTCTCGCTCCTCGGAGCTCAGTGCACAAGAGAGAGCTCTGAGGTTCCCAAGTGTGCCTGGGGCTTGGACTTATTGTCTACCTGTGAGAGGTGGCCACTCTTGGAGTTTTTATGTTTTGTGGGTTTGGGGTTTTTTCCCATTTCCTTTCTCTGATGAATACCTTGGAGAATGGGCAGTTGGCACAATGTGGAATCAATGTAAGTTTTAAAGTAAATATATATGTAAGACTAATATTTATACAAACACTTCACTCATTCTGTTTCCTCTGGTTTCTTAAGTGCAGCCAGGTCCCTGCAGTTCCTCAGTGTGAAAACTCAATAGCGTACACCCTTTTTGAAACATTGTGAACATTTGAAATGTTTTTATACAACCACCCTAGCTAGAAGTCAGGATTTGTTTCTCTGGGCAGCTCATTTTGTATCTTTAGATGAAAGGTAGTTTAACTAATCAGCTCCAGAGAAACCTTGACATGAAAAAAGTTGCCTTTTTTGGCTTTCCAGTAAATTCCCTGTTGCTGAAGAGCTTGATTTTAACAATGTCCTTTTTAGAGTTTAGTTGCTTACTTAAAATGCATCTCAGTTTGAGGGATACACTAATAAATTTCGCCAAAGTCAAATGAGGATCAATGAAAAATTTCTCCCTGTGGCCCTCCACAGCAAGAGGAAAAAGATTTGGGATGTGAGGAGCTAAAGCTGGGGACAGAGCCCCTGCCAGACTGGGGTTAAGAGCAGGTGGGGGTGTCCTCACTGGGACACTCACCCAAACTCATTTCCAGCCGCTTTGGCAAAGGCAAACTCTGAATTCTGGTCCCTGGGTGCAATGCCCCAGCTCACAGTCAGGATGTGGTATGAGCCTATTCCGTGCTCAGAGTTACTGTAAAATAAGGATCTCATTTCTTTTCGAGTGATGGTCTAACACCTCTCTCTGAGATGTTAGAGTTGTCCATGGAAGTTGTTAAAAACACTTTTTTTAGGAAAAGTCTCAAGAAATCTCCTCTAACAAAATCCCCATTTTGATAAAATGGCAAATAAAAATAGTGCAATTTCCAGGTGGTGTTTTTTTGCTGTTTTTCCTCTCCTGTTTTGTCAGAGGAAAGGGGGGAAATGAGGGGAAGTGAAGATGAGGATAAAGAGGTTTAGGTTCACCTGCCATGCGTTGCCTTGTGGAAACCTCTGCCCATTTTACTGCACCTGTGCTGCAGTGCCTTGGTTTTGTTTTAGTTTTGTTTTCCAGAGTAAAACTTTCACTGGGAAAGTTTGGAGTGGCAATGTTGGACATCAGGGGTGGATTTTGGAGCCTCCTCATGCTGAACACCAGGAAAGTTAATTTAACACCTTGAATCACGTGCTGAGGCAGGGTTGCTGTGTGCAGGGTGGGAATGTCCTGGTGTTTGGGGCTGCTTTGGGACATGTTTAGGATGGAATGCAGGGCTTTAGGGTGAGGTTCTGTTGCCAAAAAGAGGGAGCAGCTCCCATGAATGTAACAGTGTCCCATGTGGATGGGGCACCAATGGTGAGGGAATTACCAAAAGCAAAATGGGGTTTCCAGCTGGTGGATCCTCTGTGGATTCACTGAGGATCCAAACCTCGGTGAAAAGAGCCCAGCAGCCCTGTCCACCTCCTGGGTACCAGCAGAAGGGCACAGAGCAACTGGAGAACATCCAGTGCTCCGTGTTTTCTGGTGTTGGATGTACTGGGAGGCCTCCTCCACCTGGGATTCTGTATCTCTATGAATTGGAGGTCTCTAAAAGCCTCTGATTTAACGGCTGTGATTTTCAGCTGAGACAAGGGGACAGTACAGTCCCGCAGGGGCTTTGGCTTGTTGGGAACTTGCAGATGTCCTTTGATGTCCACAGAGTCCCTGTGGTGACTCCAGGTGGGAACTGGAGCTGCCTGGAGAGGGCTGGTGAGTGTTTGGTTGGGAAGAACTCCCCATCCTCACCCTGGCCAGGATCTTGCCACTGTTATCTCCAAACTCTGAGCTTTGCAAATAGCTTTTGATAAAGGATGAGAGGCTAGTGCCAGGCTGGGCTTGTCACTTCTGGACTCTCCAGGAGCTGGTCTGGATCTACAGAGGCAGAAATGGGCAGAAAACTGGTCCTGAGTAATTACAGGTGGTATCCAACCAGCCCTGAGCCTATGGCAGGGATCAGCATAGCCAGGGAAGTGAATCCACTGCTGATTTGCTGATTTATTTACAGGTTCCTGGGTGCCTTTGGCTTTTCCACCACGAGCTGGTGGCCAGCAGAATGTAGAGGTGAAAAGCTTTCGGTGTTGGTGCTTGGCTGGTTGAGCTGAGGGGGTGAGGAAAGGGCCAGGAGGAGAAAGAAGGAGAAAACATTCCTCAAATACACTGTGACAAGGCCAGGGCCACTGTGGGGTGGGATGTAACCACAGCTGCCCTGAGGGTCATGGAGATGTGCCAGGCTTGGGGGGAGCTTGTGCATTTACAACAAGCCCTTGTCCCTGTCCCAGTATGAGAAATTAAAAAAAAAACCAAAACCAAAAACAACAACAAAAACCCTATTAAATTGTATAGACTCCACCAACAAAGCTGCTTACTTTTATTTTGGGGTTTGTTTTCTTTTTTCCTTTTCCATTTTGGTCAGTTTGGGACTTTGAGCAGTGGAAATGTCTCTCTTTAGCCAGCCTCATGTCAGTAACCAGCAGTAAAGATTCCAAGGATCTCAGTCCTGATGTGGCAGCTCCAGTCTGTTCATATCAAAGAGTTTTAATTGAACCTGGAATGAACCCCCAAGAAACCATTACTGTTCTCCTTAGGTGATGAAGTATCTCTTTCTTGTAAAAGCATCAAATTTGGGGTGGGGAGACCTTTTAAAACTCCATTGGTACTCACTTGTATTGGTGTGTCCTGCCCAGCATTGAGACTCACGCCGTTGCTAACGATGAATTAACAGTTCACTTCTAATTGTCAGGAATAATTGTTGGATGCACACGGTATTTCCTTGCAATTCCTCTCGTTCCTGCCCAGCCTGCCCTCGTGGTGAGGTGAGGCAGCTCCACTGGGACCATTTGTTCCTCTTCTGTTGTCAGTGCAGCTGCCCACTGCAAATCCCCCCCAGGGCACCCTCCCCACTGTCCCTGCAGCCCTGGGAACAGGGATCTCCCATTCCCACTGGAAAACTGCAGTACAGAGCATCACAGGGAGAAAATGGAGTTTTCGGCAGAGAGCACCCAAGCCAGAGGGGTGGTGTGAAGCTCTTTGGTCCCTGATTTGGAGGGGTGTGAGTGGGCTGTCTCCAGCTCCAGGGGTGCCAGTTGCCTTCAGGAATTCTGCTGGGTGCCAGGAGCAGCCCAGTGGCTCCGAGGTGATCCCGTCCCTGCTGAGGGTGCTGCAGCGGGCAGGGCACTGACAGCCACCGAAACCACAGCACAGGTTTATGGCCTTACTGCAGGCTCTGGGAGCTGGGAAACAGCTGCCTCGTCCCAGGGAAAGCTTTTATTCCAGCTGGGCAGGGGCTGGCTGCAGCCCTGGGCTGTGCCTTGCCTTTCCTCTGCAGCGCAGGGACAAGGACAGGGCTGGTGGCTGATGTCCCTTGGGAGCAGGGCAGAGCACACCAGCCCAGGATAAAGAGCATCCTCCCTGCACAGGGAATCCCCCAGCTCCAGGCAGGGCGAGCTCCTGGTGGCCAAGCCCAGCAGGAATCTCCCACAGAGGCAGAGCCTGCTCTGTGCAGGCAGGACAGGAATCCATCACCCCCTCCCTGCCTCCCGTCCCACCGATTTCCCAGGAATGAGGCCATCCCACAGCAAGCAGGACAGCCTTGCTTTGCTGTCAGTGTTGTCATCAGCCTTTTAACTTGACTGGGAAAGTTGATCTCAAAGGCAAATGTACAGTTATCATTCAGTTATGGTCAAATCAAGCCCCTTCGATGCACTTTATGACCGAGTGAAAACAAATCAATGCTGTTATTGCACTGTATCTCTATTGTGTAATATATTATACATTCATCTGTAAGAGTAATTTATTTTTATTACTGTAAATAAAACTGTTAAAGTGATTTGTCAAGAGGATATCCAAAAACTGGGGGAGGGGGGTTAAAATTAAAACCTTTGAAGATCTGGGCTGCTGTCCCAGGTATGTGCCACGCTCTGTGTGTCTGTGTTTTTATTTCAGAGTCCAGAACAGGTCTCTGCTTTCCCTCACACGGGGTCTGTGTTTGCCCTGGGATCAGGAGGAGCTGGATGAGGAAAAGAGCTGCTGGAGACCCAGAGGAGTTGGGAAGGAGCAGCTCCTGCTGCTCAGAGCCTGCAAGCACAGACAGAGCTTTCCCTGCCCTCTGATCAGCCAGGCAGTCAGGGAGTAAATACCCTGGGGAATTAACTGATCTTTGAGGGCCTGATTCTCCAATGAAGGGTTTTAGAGAGATCACAGCTTTCTGCTGCTCCTTCCATGCCCCTGACAGAGGAGGGAGCATCACAGGGCTGATTAACTCACAGCAAAGCACAAGCCGACAAAAAGCCAAACCCAAATCTACTGTAACCTCTTAAAATCTTTATTAATTATTTTCCTTTTTTTTTTTCTTTTTTCTTTTTTTTTTCTTTTAAATTTAATTAGCACATGCATAAAGTGTCAACAGTTGGGGTTAAGATGACATTTCTTGAACAAATGTAGTTACAAGCGGTGCCTCGGACCGATCCAGGTTTCCTCTCTACCCTGTACAGGAGGAAGCTCGAGGTGGTCCCTACCTTTCCATCCTCGTGTCACCACAGGCAGAACCCACAACACTGGGGAGAAATACACTTGTTCACACGTAGCAACTGGGTAGGGGAGATAGATACGGGCAGCAACATCTACTCACCTACTGACTAAGTGCACATGGCTAAAGGCCCCACCAGACAGCGAACATCTCCTTACTCAACTCAGCCTCTCACGGCCTGGCATGGGTCACCCTCCCTTGGGAAGGTGCTTGTCCTGCATCAGCTCCTTCTCCCAGGTGGCAAATCCAAGGAGCTAGAGTAATTCTTCTGCTGGGATTAAAAACTGAGCCTTTTGCAGGAGCGTTGGGATGCCGAGGTGTCCCTGTCCCCTCTGTGCCACCCCTCAGGGTTGGGGCCAATCTCCACAAAGAGCAGCCCAAGGCCTGGCTCTGGGCTCTGTGTGTGATCAGATGGTGCCAAAAGGAGAGAAAAGTGCTTTTGAAATGCCCATCAGGATCTGGCTGCTCACGGATGCTCTGTTCTGGCAGGATGGGTGCCCAGTGCTGCAGGAGGTCTCCTGAGCTCAGAGTTTGGGTGGTGCAGAGGGGTTTGGGGGTCTGATGATCCTCAGCTGCCTTCAATTCCCTCCAAAATAGCTCTCCTCCAGCCCCTGGCCTTACCCAGAGGTGTCAGTGGGGATGGGGATGGGAGCTGGAAGGAGGTGGCTCCTGTCCTGCTGCAGCAGCTGGCACTGTCCCAGCAGCCCCAGGCTGGGACAGCAGGAGGAAGAGGAGGAGGAGGAAGGCTCTCCTGAATGCTTCCCCACGACAGCAGCAACCCACAGCACGTGCATGTCCCACAGCAAAGTGCTGACAGGGTTTGTCCCCTCCCCACACCTCCCACACCTCTGGGGACTGCTCCCATGTCTCCAGGCGGCTGCAGAAGGTTTCCTGGAGCTGGCCAAGACGGAGTGAAAACTGCTCCCCAGGACACTCCTGGGGAAGGAGGGATCCCAGAGGATCCTCTGGACAGCTCCAGTTTCCAGCCCAGGTGAGCTCTGCCCATCCCCAGCACAGCAGCACCACCCACCCCAGGAGCTCCCTGGCAGGGCCAGAGGGACCTCCAGGAAAGGCACTTGTGTCATTGGGAGCTGCCCTGGCCCCGTGGGGTGCCCAGCAGGAATTCTGGACCCAAACCCTCTGTGTGGCAGGGCACAGCTGGAGGCAGAGGGGAGGAAGGTGCCAGCACAGCTCAGCATCGCCCCAAACTCACACCCCGCTTCAGATCCCCCCAACAAGTCAGGCAGCCCCAAAATTAAGGAAGTCTGTTCAGGTGAGGAGCCATCAGCCAGCCCCAAAAGGCCCTGAAAATGCATTTTGAGAAAAAGATTTTTTAAATTTGTGGGGATTTGAGCAGCTTGGGTAGGACTTGGTCTCATGGAAGGTGCCCCTGGCCATGGCAGGGGGTGGAAACCAGACTGGAAATCCAAACAGCTCTGAGATCCTATGATCTGCTTTTTTACCTGATCCACTCTTACCCAAGACAAAAAACACCAGAGAGAGCAGCATTTGTGGAAAACTGGCCAGAACTACAGCTAGAGCTGAACATCTCAGTGTAAAATTAAATTTGGAGGGGGAGCAGTGAGGGGGGTGTTGATGCTCATGACTGGGATTTTTGGAGACCTGGCAGGGCTCTGCCAAACTGTTCCTGCTGCCAGGAGGAAATCATCATCAGCTCTCCATGGGCATCACAGGATTGTTCCCAGCTCCACGTCCTCTCCCTTTTTAACACGAGACTTTTGTGGTTTTTCCATGGCAAAAGTGATTTTCCATGGAGTCAGCAATCCCAGCTGAGGCACCAGGACTGCACCTGCAGCAGTGAGAGGTGAAAGTCAATGGGATTTGAAACACTTGAGCTGGGGAGGGGCATCCAGGGACAAAAGCACTTCCTTCAGTAGCAGGAAACCCTCTCCTTGCTGCACTGGGGGTGATGTGATTTTTGCTTTTCCTTAAACACCAGTTTCCTGGGATTTTTGGAAGTGGTTCTGGTGGCACCTGCTTCATTCTGTTGCTGTGTCTGACCTTCCCTCCAGGTCTGAGGGAAGGAAAGGGAACAGTTTATCCTTCTGGAAATCACGTGTGAGTTGTTTGTTTGCTTTTTTGTTTTGTGGATGGGTTTGGTTGTTTTTTTTTTTTTTGTTTGCTTATTTTTAGATTTTGTTTTTTACATTTTATTTTTAGATTTCTCAAGTGAGCTACCCCAAATCAAAGGGTAAATGTTGAATTGTCCACCTTAATGGTTTACTCACTACAGTCTGTGGATCATGAATGGTCCAGAGGAGCTGCTGCTTTTTAACTATTGAAATGCTGTGAGTTCACATCCTTCCCTCTCAGTGCTTGTTCTGCGGCACATTTTATCTTTATTCTATTTGAGGATCAACACCAAAACCAAGGGGGTGCTAAATCAGCTGCCCTGGCTGCTGGGGGATGCTTTGGGGCTGAACCCACTGGACAGACCCTCAAGGGGGGATGAGGGAGAATTACAAACATGGCAGAAAGGACCTGTGGGTACCTGCACCACTCCCTGGCTGCACACAAGGTCAGAGCTTCTCTCTGGCTTCTCCAAGCTATGGCAGAGCCTCTGTGACCCGAGTTTCTCCATCCTCACCTCCAGAAAGTTTTCCCTGAGACCTGACTCAGCTCCTTCCTGCCACAGCTCAGTCCCACACTGACCTGCAGAACAGATTTATTCCCCTCACAGAACAGATTTATTCCCCTCACAGAACAGATTTATTCCCCTCACAGAACAGATTTATTCCCCTCCCTGCCCCTTTGTGGCTTTGCACAGGGTCTGACCTGGCTGAGGTTTCCCCTGTGCAGGCTGATGTGAGCATAACCAACCTAAAATGCAGGGCTGGTTCCTTTCTGCCTTATTTTCTCCTCCCTGCACTCTTAACCTTGCACAGAACCGAGTGCTGGAATTGCCACTGAGCTGAAACCCGTTCCCCTGGAGTTCCCAGTGTGTGGGGAAAGGCTCCTTCCACACCCCCTGGGGCTCACACAACCAGCAAGAGCTTTAATCCTTCTCCTGGGAGCAGTGAGAGGTTGGAGGCACCCCTGGGAAGATCCCTCCTGGGAGGGTGAACCATCAGTGGTGCTGTGGTGGCCTCAGGGTCCTGTCAGTCTGTAATTCAGACACCAGTTTGGGTAATGTCACCTCAACTCTGCCTCCAGGGGACATTCTCCACGCAGCTCCTGCCTGGGGGTTTCCCTCAGCAGGAGCCCAACCTTGCAGCAGGCTCTGGTGACACCACCAGGGTGGTGTCCTCCCTTGGGGACATCCTCTTGTCCCACCCTGCCTGTGGGCACAGCTCTGAAGGCTTTGGGGCAAACACCTCCTCCCTGAAGTTCTTAACTCCGGGGTTTTTTATTCCCTTCACCAGCAAAATACAGGCACGTTTTTCACCTAGAGAAGGTGGAGCTTGGAAAGAGTGAGCCTAAAACCCCTGGGGTTTGTCCAAGAAAAGTCAGATTCACACCAAAATAACCAAAACAACCCTCTTTGATTCTCAAAAAGATTGAACAACTTCAGAGAGTGGGTTTGGGTTGCAAGTGGCTGGAAGAGGAGGTTTTCCAGAGGTGTCTCATGGGCTGGTGACAGCCCTGAGGGTCAGTCCCTGCTGCTCCCAGGCACCATTCCCACCCCTCCCTGGCCATCTGTCCCAGGTTATAATATTGGGGTGTATTCCATTACCACCTCGAGCTGCAATTCCTTTTTTCCCCCCTTATCTCAGAGATCAGTCCCTCCAGGAGGAGCTGTTCTTTTAGCCACATGGCTGATAAAATCACAGCGTTCTGTTGTGAGATGCTCTGCCCAGAGGGAGGAGCCAAACGATGCCATCAAGGATAGAAGCCTGTCCTGTTGTGCAGACAGCAAGGAGATCCCCTCTTCCAAGAGGAACAGCTGAGACCTTCTCTGCACTGGACCTCCAGAGGGAAACTCCATCAGTCTGCAGGAGCACGGCTTGGACAGAGCCACATCTGCCACCACCGCCCCAGCCAGTGAGTGTCAGGTTGTGTCTCTAACTCTGTCAGTGCTTCTTCTTTTGTGCTATTGTATGTATTTGCTTCTTTGTTCCCTTTTCCTAATAAATTGTGTTCCTGACTTAGAGCCTGTCACTGGTTTTGCTTTCCAAAGCAGGACACCATCCCAGGGAGCAGAGCTGTGTGGGGCACAGGGACCATTTGGGGACAAACCCAGCGTGGCTTGGCTCTCCTGGGCTTTGCTCAGGCACTTCTGCGTGGGGGAGTGGGGCAGGAGGGCCCCGGCGCTGTCGCAGCGGGGACGTGGCTCTGGTGCTGCTCAGGGGTCACCTCGGGAAGGGACACCAGCCCTGGAGGTGCTGCTGCCCAGGCGAGGGGAAATCCAGGGGTGAGTGAGCATTTGAGGCTTCTAAAGTGCAGTGCAGGTTACATGGTCTTTGCTGTAGACTGTAAACTCCTCAGGACAGACTCCTTGCCCTTATTTTTATTTTATTAAAAAAAAAAATCCGTAAAGTGACATTCCAACTGAGAAAACCTTAGCCCTAAATAACTACTGCTACAGGAAAAAATGGGAATATTGGTGAAAGGAACAGCCTGTGCTCCCCTTGCCAGCATCCCCCATGGGGAGTGCTTCCCATGGCCATCCCTGCTCCATCCACAAGGAAGAGGCATGGAGTTCCTGCCAGCTGGGGACCTCTGGAATGCACCCTCCAAAATGCCACCTCCAGTGCTGCCACCTGCCCCCCTCCGAGCAAAACTCCCATTTGTCACTAAAGCTGAGGTGTTAATTCAGGCTCAGGGGAGTCTGCAAAGCTTCTCTTCAGGCTCTTGGGTGTCTGGGAAGGGAGAGAGAGATGGAAAGGTTGCTGGGAGGAAATTTGAGGGCTCTTCTGTGGAAAGAGCTCTCTGAAGAAGCCAAGTTCAGCCTGAAGTTTGTCACTGGAGTAAAACCTTCCCAAGATGAAACAAACAGCTGCAAAGGCAGGAGCCCTGGTGGGATGGGTGATCGCCCCTCTCTAGGTCTTGTCCTCAGGTGGGAAATTAGAAACTGCCCAATTCATTCTTCCTGCAGGACACTGATCCTTTAAGAGCCACCAGCACCACCAGCCAGCTCCAGAGGTCACTCCAAATCAGGGAGACAGGGAGTGCAATTCCAGGAGTGAACACTGCAGGACTTCCACCAACCCCCAGCAACCTGAGCAGGCCCAGCCTTCACACCTGGTGTAGCTTCACAGGTGCACCATGGGCACAGTGCTCCCTGTAAAGTCCCTTTTCAGATGCACCTGCGATGTCCAAGAGGTTCCTGATGGACCTCAAGGATGCCAGCCTTCCATGAATATCTCCAAGCAGAACCAAAATTTACTCATTTACTGTTCCACTGACTCCAGCCCAACCCATTTGTATAGACACAGGATCTTTCCCCGTGCTGTTGACAGCCATATTTATTATTTTTAATCTATGCCCATAAATTGGCAAGTAGGGGGAAGCAGATAAAATGGAAAGAAGAGCTCTCAGGAGATCAGTTGGACTCATTAAATATTTGGCACTCTGTGATTATCCTTTGGCAATGAAATGCCACTGCTATATTTTAGCAGGGAACACGATACCTTAATGTACAGAGAATCTCCTCAGCCCAATTTTGGCACTCTTGAGAGAGGAGAAATTCAATCATCTGTGACCTGGATTGTATTTTTTAATGTCTGCCAAGCTAGATAAAATACTTAAATATTCACTTTTATATCAGCCCACATGAGGATTTGAGCATTTCGGGTTGTGTAACTCGGCGTGGCCTACTTTGGGGAGAACGTGCAGAAATAGGCACATATGTACAAAACACTGAGTGTGCAGCATGTGGGGCAGACAGACAGTGTTAATTAGCGTGGCACAATCCCAGCAGCACCAGCCCAGAGCAGCCAAGGAATTGGTGTCACTTCTGTTGGGTTGCAAAGGTCACCTGAGCAGAAACCAGGTGAATCTGCCTCAAATAAAGGTGCTGAAGCGTGGCTGAGTCCCTCGAGGGAAGGCACTGAGGATGGAATGGCTCTCATGGGACTGGAGCATTCATGCTCCAGCTTGGAGATCCTGGAGGTCTTTTCCCACCTGAATGACTCCTGGTGCTTGCCTGCCCTGTGGTGCTGCTGGGAGGGCTGGGAAGAGCTGGGTGTGCCTGGTCAGACCAGGAATGGGTGTCCAAACCCACCCTGAGGTCACTTCTCCACCAGACACCTCTCTGGGATGAGGATGGGGGATCCCAGCCCTGCTACCACGGCAGCTGAAGGGTTTCCACGGCAGTTCTGGTCCCTGAAGAGGAGGATGGTGATGTTGAAATATAAATTTTAAGGAATTTAGAGATTTTAGAGGAGCTAAGATTTTAGTTAGAAATAAGCCTTACTAGAGTTAATTAAAATAAATGAGTAGGCCTTGATGAAGTTAAGAGTTAGTAGTTAACTAATAATTGATTGCTTGTCAGCACAATGTTTGGTTATCTGGGTTTATAATGAAGAATATAAACTGAAAAATAGCTTTTAGGAACATAAGACAGTTGTGGGCCTCCTCTGTTCTGAAACCAACTGAAGACAAGGAATGGGAGTTCTACCAAGAGTTAATTTGTAATATTTGCATTGAAAAGGTAGAAAGGTCAGAACAAGGAAGACTTCATTGACTTCCTCATTTTGGGACCCCTCCCCATGAAAGGGACACTGACCCATTTCAAGGGACAAACTACACATGCTGAATGGCTTTTGGAGTGATTAGCATACAAAGCGAGGAATGGGATGTACCAAAATGATGAATATGCATTTGTATTTTGTGTAGTCAATACTTGTATGGATAAAAAGACTCTGTAATCACCTGGAAGCTGCAGTGTGGATTTGGGAGCGATCCCACACACAATAAACACACACTTTCTAACTTTAAACTGTTAGAGAGTTTTTGTCCATCACAGTTGGATATCAGTACTAGACCAATATCCATATTTTTTTAATAAATCAATGTGTCCAACCAGCTGGCAGTGCTGGCAGATCATGGTGCTGCTGGCTGGATTTGCAGCTGTGACCTGGGTTTGTGTTATCCGGGGATTTCCTTCAGCAGAACAGGACGGGTGAGGATGTGCTGGGGCTGCTGGGATGCCCGATGGGGACGTGGTGTAAGAACATAAAGATGTGAGGAAATGTGAGGAACATAAAGATGTGAGGGCCTTTCCTGCCCCCCTGGGGCTACCAGCTGTGCATCTGTGACCCGAGTGACCTAAATGACCTTTAGGGTCCCTTCCAACCCTCCTGTGATTGTCACGCACTTTGCCATGCCACGGCACCAATCCTGACAGCTGCCAGCCCCAGCTCAGGTGCTGTGAGGTGACAGGGCCATGGGAGGCCCCAGGGACAGCCCTGACCTGCCACACACCCAGAGTCCTGCCCCAGTTACCACGGTCCCATGTGACACACACAGAGCAACTGGTGCATGAAAAGAAGGGACTTGATCTCTCAGGGGCACTGGGCTGCTCTCCAGCTCCCACCAGGGCTGGTTCAGCTTTGCAGAACTGGGACAGTGACAGAGCCAAGGGATGAGCCAGTCCTGTGTGTCCCTGAGCCCCTTCCCAGGGCCAGTGGGGCTCCTCAGCTCTGCTGGGTCCCCACATTACTCTGCAGCCCCTCCACCTCTGAACAGCTCCACCAGCCCCTGCTATTTTCTCTCCCTCACAAAGGGTTATTACTCTTCCTAAATCACCTAAATAAACCAAATTTCTCTTTGCTTACACACAGTTTTGTGATTGTATCTACGTTAATAACGCTCCACCAGAAACACCGCCTTAAATGTTGCCATGAATTTTTACACTGCTTCCTTCTGAACCTGCTCCAGCCAAACCCCAGCTGCCTTCCCAAGGAAAGCAGGTCCTGGGCATTGCAGGGACTCTGTAAAAAGCTCCTGCAGCCATTTCCCTGCATCTCAGAGGGTCAACACCAGAATCAAGAGCTCTCGGTGTGCACCAGGAATTTCCTGGCCACCTGCAGGGTACAGTGTCTCCCTGCCTCTCTGGTCACTCCTGCTGCTTGGGTTGTGCAGATGAGTTATTCCCTGTATCCTGCTGCTTCTTGCCTTGCCCTCTCCCACATCCCAAATCCGTTCTGCACCCCTGCTCAAGCCCACTCAGCAGCACAGCTCCCAGCCTGGGTGTGGAGCTGTGGAAGGTGTCACACCCAAGGGACAAGAGACCATTTTGTGCCTCTCAAGAGAAGGGACAGCTCCTGCTGGCATTTCCCAGCAGCTGGGCAGAGGATTCACCACATCTGGCCATGAGGGGTTTGTCACTGGGGGAAAATGAGCAGATGTTTGGGACATTGCTCAACACCAGCATTTCCCAGGAAATCAGCAACCTGGTCTAGTGGAAGGTGCCCTTGGCAGGGGGTTGGAAAGAGATGTCTTTAAGGTCCCTTTTATCCCAAACCATTCTAGGATTTTGTGAATTTAACCATCAGCATTTGGGTCTCAGCCATATCCTCCCACCTCTTTTTCAGGTCTGGCTGCTTCTACATAGTCAAAATACTGCTGAAGTAGCCATCACCTGCAGGGCTACTGGGAGAGGCAGGGAATTGGGCACAGAGCTCAGGCTTTCCCTGAGGGAAACACAAGAGAGGGTCTGGGGACATCACACTGGCCAATCCACAGCTGGTCCTGGCCCGTTTTCCACAGGTGGGGAACCTCTCCCAGCTTTCTGCAGGTTTTCACACCTGCCTGTGATATTTCCAGTATTTCCCACCCCTTTGCTCTGCCTTCCTCTGTGCCTGCTCCCTTTGTAGCTCTGTGACAAGTCTTCCATGGGTCACACTCTGTGTTATTTTCAGGGCCTGGTTACCCAGCTCCTCCATCAGTGTCCAAATGTGGGACAGGGGACGGAGCAGGATCAGGTAGGAGAATCAGTGCCTGGGTCTGAGCTGATCTCAGTTGTACAGGCACAGTTTGTGGGGCTGCAAAGTGCAAGTTGAGAGTTTCCCTGAAAGCAGCAGATTGTCTGATTCACTTTTTCCCAAAGAACACTGAAATGGTGTCATGCTGAGGCCAAGGAGAGCTGGACTTAGGGAAGCTCCCTGGACACCTCTACTCCTCCACTGGAAAAGGCAGGACAAGCCCAGACAAGGCTGTGTCTCCCTGCCAGCCACACCAGCCTTGCCTTCCCCCTTTGCTCCTAGAAAACCAGCTCTGAGGGTGGATACAGGCTCAGGTCACCAATACCTTGGGCTGCTCATGCAACCCGGTCTACTGGAGGATGCCCCAGGTGCCTTCCAACCCAAAGCATTCCATAATTTTCCAGGGAGCAACAACACAAGGGTGTAACTGCTACTAAACGTGGTGCATTGCTCTGTAGGGAAGGAGGCTCCTGCCCACAGGCAGCCTTTGGAGCTGCCTGACCCCAAACCACCAGAGCAGAGTGTCCCCAAGCCCACCCCTGAGCTCTCGTGGTGGCACCAGCTGTGCAAACAAGGCTTCTCCTCCAGGAGTTATCACAATTAACATTTAGCTGGAAAAGCACTGCTGCCTCTGGGGCTCCCTTCTCTCACAAAGCACACTCAGGGCCAGTCTAGTCTTGCTCCAGGTGTAAATCTGGAGTAATCCTATTAACCTGCCTTCAGAGAATTTTGGAAGTCATTAACTGTGAAGGTGCTGCTAATTTCTGGTCTCACTGCCTCCGAGGTGTATCCTACCAGTGCTGCTGCTGCTGCTGCTGCTGCTGCCCGAAGGGTTTTTGACATAGTGTAAAAGCAAAGCTGCTGCCCGAGCAGCGACGATGGGGAAGGTGCCCATACACACCTGGAGCGGAGCCGGGAGCTCCGAGCCCGCGCCGCCCGGGGCCCTCAGTCCGACCACTCGTTATCGTCCAGCTCGGAGTCGTCGTCGGACTCGCTGTACTCCACCGCGATCCGGCGCGACAGGATGGTCGCCACGTCATTGCCCACCGGCTCTTTTTTGGCCTCTTGTTCCCACTGCTCCTGGACCTTCCGGAGTTGGATTCCTACAGGAAAGGGGGGAAGGCTTCATGGGGGAGTGCACCCGGTGTGCAGCGTCCCCCCCAGTTATAAAGGGCTGGCTGAGACAAGAGGGCTGCTGCCCTGGTGGTTACACAGTTATGTGGGATGAGAGGATAGGATTGGCAGGACAAGAGGGAATGGTGGTAAACTGAGAAAGAGTAGGCCTGGATTGGATATCAGGAAGAAATTCTTCCCTGTGAGGGCGGGCAGGCCCTGGCACAGGTTCCCAGAGTAGCTCTGGCTGAACCTGGATCCCTGGAAATGTCCAAGGCCAGGCTGGACACTGGGGCTTGGAGAAGTGTGGGATAGTGGAAGGTGTCCCTGCCATGGCAGGGGTTGGAATGGGATGAGCTTTAAGGTCCCTTCCAACCCAAACCTTTCTAGCATTTTATGAATATATATTATTACAAAGCTGTATCGTAGAATAAAGCTCCTCCTCTGCTTCCACTCATCCTGAAGATATTGAACCTTCTGAAGGGTTAAATTTACCATTTGACCTGGAGATTTGCAGGAAAGGGAAATGCAAGAGACCTCAGAGCACATCATCCACTGCCTGGGAGGAAGCCACATGCCTGGGAGCTGCCAGCAATCTGAGGTGCTTCATTCCACCTCCAACCCTGAGTCCCCCACCTCTACACTGCATTTACCCCTCCAGCAAGGTCCCACCATCCTCGCCCATCACCGGGCTGTTATGTGTAGTAGACATAATTTGCGCCATTTCTAGTATGATATATGTGATATTGAATATTTGTTAGAGTATGCACGTTTCTATTAGGACTCCCCCCACCCTCGCAGGTGTATGTTGAAACCCGATTTACAAGTAAAAGGATGTGGCTTGGCCAGGAGATGGGAGATGGGCCATGTCTGGAGAGATACGGGGACCCCAGGCGCTGATCATCACATGAACGACCCGAGATGGATCTCATGGAAATCCTCGGGCAGATCCATGTGAATGCAGCGTTCCCGTAAATTTCATCAAGAGATTCACCAACTCTGGACATTGAATTGTTCTTCTTCAGCACCAAAAAAAAGAAAATCTTATTAACCTATGGACTCTGAATAGAAGAAAAGACTGACTGCCGAAACCTTGGCCTCAGGTGGAATTTTCCCTATAAAAACCGCTTGTGCCAGGCTGGAGGTGTGTGGGCATGGAGGAAAACCTCTGCTGAGGCTGACTCCTTGTTGCACACCCAGGGCCGACCCCGGGCTCGGCTCTGTTCTTTCCTTGTGGCTGGCTAGATAGATTTGACTGCAAAATAAATATTTTCTTTTTTTCCTTTTAAATTTGGCTGGACACATTTTCACTCATAACGAGGCCACCAAGCTCATCATCCCCTCAGTGTCCGCAGCGCCACCCAGTTCGGCTGTGTCCCGGTGCCCGCACTCACCCCTGCGGATGGCGGCCAGCAGGTCGCTGCGGGCGTCGCTCATGGGCACCAGCGGCACCGGCGGCTTGCGGGGCTCGGCGGCGGCGGCGGGCGGCGAGGCGGAGTGCGCGGGCGAGGCGGACACGGCGGGCGGGCCGGGCGGCGGCGGCGGCGGCGCCACCGGCGGGCCCATGGGGCCGGGCTGAGGCGGGGAGGCGGAGTAGGGCCCGGGGGGCGCCGGGGGCGGGGACGGGGCGTAGGACGGGGCCGCGGCCGAGCCGGGGCCCAGCGCGGGGGGAGCCGAGATGGGGCTGTCGAAGGCGGTCTGTGCCGACGGGATGACGGGCGGCGGCGGCGGCGGCGCCGGCGGCACGAAGTACTCGGCCATGGGCACCGGCTGCGGGCTGCAATGGGGGCACAGCGGTCAGCGCCGCCGGAATCACAGAGCCCGGGCCCACGGGGGTCACCCAGTCCCGCTCCATCCCCGAGAGTCCCACCCTGGGCATCCTTGGGAGCTCCGGCCGGGTTTGGGGCTGTGACCGTTCCCTGCGGAGCCTCCTCAGTGCCCCACGACCCTCTGAGGGAACAATCTTTTCCTGATATCCAACCTAAACCTCCCCTGACACAGCCTCAGGCCATTCCCTTCGGTCCTGTCACTGGACAGAAGAGATCATCGGCATCTGCCCCTCCGCTCCCCCTCATGAATTTGTGGACTGCAATGATGTCTCCCCTCAGTCTCCTCCAGCTGAACATGCCAAATTCCCTCACACAGCTTCTCCTCAAAGCCCTTTGCCATCTTCATGGCCGCCTTTGGACACTCTCACCTCAATTTTTTTTTAATGTATTATGGTGCCCAAAATTGCCCCCAGTTTTCAAGGTGAGGCTGCCCCAGTGCAGATCAGAGCAAGACAATCTCCTGCCTTGCCTGGCTGGTGATGCTGGGCCTGATGCCCTCTAGGGCACACCTGGCCCTCCTGGCTGCCAGAGCACTGCTGACTGAAGGATGGCACCCAGCACCTATCCCAGCACCCATCACCTATCCCAGCACCCATCACCTATCCCAGCACCCATCACCCATCCCAGCACCCATCCCAGCACCCATCACCCATCCCAGCACCCATCACCTATCCCAGCACCCATCACCCATCCCAGCACCCATCCCAGCACCCATCACCCATCCCAGCACCCATCACCCATTCCAGCATCCATCACTCATCCCAGCACCCAGCTGGTTTGGTTTGCTCTGAACCCCAATGAAAGCTCTGTCCTGGAGTTGGACTGGTGGTGGAGGTGTGCTGGTGGGATGGGCTATGGGTAATGCAGTGGTGGAAAGCAGGCAACACCCCAGGGAGAAGCCCTCCATCCACTCTGCCCCATTATCTGGGATGATGTTACCCTAAAAGCGCCCCTGACTGATTTGGCCTTGAGTCTCACCAGCGGTTTTGAACCATGGAAGCTGCAGAGGAGAGCTCTGCTGCTCCGTCAGCCCAGAAATGGGAGGTCAGACCCCCACCAAGCCTCCCTTCCTTTGGACACCCGTCCAGCAGCAATCAGGCTGAAGCTTTACCCGTAATCCTTGACTAGGTGGGGTCTGGGCCCGTTGAGGACGGCCTCGGGGGGCGGCGGCGCGTGGGGCTGCTGCAGGCGGGTCAGGCTGTTCTGGCGGCTGCCCGGGGCCGGCCGGAACACGAGCTCCGGGGGGTTGGTGGCCGCCAGCCCCTCCTTGTGCTCCGCCGGGGCCAGGTGGGCCGCCGGGGCCAGCAGCTGCGCGGGGTGGTTGGGGCTGGCCGGGTACGAGTGGTCGGCAGCGTCCGACGCGTAGGACCTGCGTGCAGCACAGGAAAAGCCCACTGTTGTACTCCTGAGGGAGCTCAGGGGGTGTGGGTTTGGGGGTATTTTGGGGTTGAGACGACAAAACAAGAAAAAGCCATGAAAATATCGATGTACGAGACAGCAGAGTGAGAGCAGAGAGGAGGAGGACACAGCAGAGCTGAACCACTCTCTTCCCTTAGCTGCGAAACGGAAAGTGCTCCGGTTTTATCCCAGGGCCGAGGCTCCTCCTGAGCTCCAGGATGACACCCTGGGGACACCAGCTACTCATGAAGCTACCACAGGCTAACAGCTGAGCACCCCGACCCTGCTGTGGGCAACACGTCCCCCGCAACGACGAGAGGAAGAGCAAAGCAAAGGAGAGCGGTGAGCTGAAGGTGTAGGAGGTAGAACCTGCCTATTATCTGGGGACAGTGATCCTTCCGATGATGCCATGTGATAGGGGGATGGTGAGAACCTGTTATCCGGCCGGAACTCTTTATCATACGCCATCATGTTCCACTCCAGGCGCCGGTTGCGGGCTTTCCTCACTTTCTTCACCTCCCGGGTGGAGTCCTCCACCAGCCGCTGCTCCTGCGGGAACACAAAGCCGCGGCTCCACCTCCAGCCCGGCTCCTCCGGACCAGGAGCAGTCCCTGGGGAGCATCACCCAGCCCTGTGAGATGCACCCAGCGCACCAGGAGGTGACTGTCCCCAGGTCCAGCCCCCTTGTCCCCCTCCTGCCCTCAGCCACCTTCTGCCTGCGCTTCTCCTTCCTCTTGTCTTCTGTAGCCTGCAGCATCTTCTCCTTCCATAAGTTGAAGAAGTAGGAGGGGTCGGTGTAGAATTTGAGGCCGTCCTTCTTGTCATCCCTGGGGGTTGGGAAGGAGAGAGAGGGTCACCAGCCACAGGAGAAGATCCCCTGTTCCCCTTCCCACGGGCTTTGGTATGATCGTGACCGTGAGCTGTTGCCCCACCACAGACACATCCAACACAGCAGCCAGCACCTGCAGGCTGTGGACACGCGTTCCAAGCATCCCACGCCATGGGGGAGGCAGCACAGCACACAAATGGGGGGCACACCTGATCCTTCTCATGGAAAGGACCCCCTCAGAGCCCCCGGGAGAGCTGTGCCC